>NC_135541.1:119221718-119873107 GCF_045843805.1 Urocitellus parryii
TAGTTCACTTTTCAGTTAGTCAACCTCTTTTATATCTACCTATGGTAATTGGAACCACTAGGAAACTTACTCGATGGAATATTAACTTAGTTTAATGATTAAATTTATTAAAAAGAAAACCATTTTGTTTTCATTCTTAGAGTTTCGTTAATATATATTGTACCTCAGGAAATACTCTCTGCATAGTTTTATGGAACTCTGAAAACTAAGAAAACAATTCAATATCTCTCAGTGTTTCTTAGACTTTAGTGTGCAAATTAGCCACTTAAAGTTCTTGGTTTAAATGAGATGCCTATGCCCTATCACATAGATTGTGATGAGTGCGGCCCAATATATACATTTCAGATTTTGCAGGTGATTCAAACATTAGGTTTTGAGAAATTCTTTTGGAGGGCAAAATTCTATAATATTTTACCCTCCAACAGCACAAGGAGTCTATGAAATTGAAATTAGTATGTTCTTCTTCCAGGACTGAGCTTTGAAGCAATTTCTACTAATGCCTTGAGCTTCAGTGCTTAACTAAAGAGGATGTGCTAATTAGGAGGTTAGCTTTGTCAAGTTTGGAATAATTTAAATTTATATATTTTGAATTGATAGAGACTATTTAAATCACCTATAATTCTGCAAACATTTCTTTAGTTGCTGGCACTTCTTTATTTAATTTCTTCTAACAGCTGCATGAATGAATTTGGCAGGGCCATGAGACCTTCCTTGGATCCCTCTCTAAGCTACCTGCTGCAGACCACTCATATCTACCTGTTGCCCCTCAGTGGTATCTACTTACACCAAGCCCTCTCGCTCCTCCCTAGAAAACACACCTGATGCTTCTTGGCATAATGATGTAATCCCACAGGAAACAAAGCCTCCTTCACCTCCCACCCAGGTTCTCAGCTTGTCTGTTAAAACTAGAATTACAGCATGGCCCACAGCAGCACCTCCATTCTAAAGGCAGCAAGAAGATGCAGGTAAATCTCTCAAATTTCTTTTCATACAGCTATTCTCTTCTCTGGGGCCCAGCCTGGAGCAAGGCGCAGCCTGTGAACCCACATTCAGAAGGTTTCACAAAGATCTATTTATCCTTTTGAGGGACTTATCTAAAAGTGGAGAGGGGCAGGCCTTCTTAGCTCCAAGGGCATGGGATGTGTTTCTTATGCTCAGGGAAGTCAGAAAAAACTGTATTGAGAAGAATATGATGACATATTGATAGATATACTCCTAAGTAGTTAGGTTTTGTGGCTCAGCAATTGCTTCCTGTCACTGTAAGTTGAAATGTATTCTTTCATTTGTGTATTTAGATTAATGTAGATTAATCTAAGTATTTAGATTAGTAGTTTCTCAAAATTCAAATTTCTTTACCATCAGCATGTGTCTGCTATGTGTATTAGATTTATATTAAAGTAAAAAAAATAAAAAGAAAAAAAAGAAAAAACTGTCTTTAAACTTGGAATGTGTGAAGCCCTGGATGAAAGTCTTTGACAAGGTTGAAGAAATGGATTTGAAAATAGCATCATAAAATGAGGGCAGATAACTATGTCCCCTACCTCTGTCCCCTACAGAGACCATTGTCCTTAAGTCCAGGATGATATCTCAATAAATCTCCCCTGATATTGGCAGTTTGTCTTCTAGCAAAGGTACACACTAGTTAATATTCCACTAATAAATTTTTCTTTGATCTGGGACATATTACTTCTCTATTAATCTCTGTTGTATCCATAATTGTGCCTCTAATGCATATAAAAGAAGCCAGTGAAACCTATAGAATGTGCTTGCTCTTAGAGAAAAGAGCTCCAAATCCTGCCCAGAAGGAGCAGCAGGGCCTCCTCCTAACAAGCAGCCTTCAGCTAGGGTCAGGGAACAGCACTGGACTCCAGGGACAGACAGTGGTGGCTGCTTCACTGTTGTATGCTGATTGCAAGTCCTTTGTGTCTAAACTGAGGGGTGGGATGACTGGGTCAAATAGTAGTCCCATTCCACATTTTCTTAGAAATCTCTATATTGCTTTCCATAGTGGTTGCACCAATTTTCAGTCTCACCAGCAATGTGTGAGTGTATAATTTCCCCACATTCTTGCCAACATTTATTGTTGCTTGTATTCTTGATGATTGCCATTCTGACTGGAGTGAGGTGGAATCTCAGTGTAGTTTTGATTTGCATTTCTCTCATGGCTAGGATACACCAGTTATCAGTGATGAGATCTGCTTCCTCACATGTTTAAATATAACTTTAAAAAGGGTGCGGAGGCAAGAATATAAGACAGGGCTTATTTATAAAGGGGTAATGCAAACTTCTCCTGTGAAAGAGAAGGGGGCCATAGCTAGTATCCTGGTGTCCCAAAGAGCAAGAGCATTCTGTCTCCCTTTGCTTTCCTGCTCTCTTCTCCTTCTCTCTTTCCTTCCTGCATGTGTGACTAGGCTCAGGAGATTGCCCAGGTGGGATGGTCAAAAGGTGAGAAGCAGATGGGTTGGAGGGGCCAGGATGGAGTGATGTGGGCAGGAAGTGGTCCCAGGGTGCATCAATTAACAATTTTTACAACTCCCTGAAGGGAGGGACAATCCCTGGGGCAGGTTACCTTAGCAATAGGTTGGAGCTTTGGCAGGTTATCTTGATAAAGGTGGAGGAAGGGCTCTGAAGACATTAAGATTTCAGTTCCTCAGAGGGGGTCTCCAACTTCCTGGACCTAAACTGGACTCCCTTCTCTAGATCAGATTCTTGCCTATCTACACTGAATGTCTGTCTTTAATTCTGACTTCAGCTAAAGATATTGAACATTTTTTTTCATATATTTGTTGATTGATTGCATTTAATTTTGAAGTGTCTGTTCAGTTTCTTTGCCCATCTATTGATTGAGTTATTGGTTTATTTGGTGTTTTTTTTGAGTTTTTAATATATCCTGGATATTAATGCTCTATCAGAGGTGTGTGTGATGAAGATTTTTTTCCCCATTCTGTGGATTCTGTTTTCATGTCATTGATTGTGTCTTTGCTGTGAAGAAGTTTTTTAATTTGAATCCATCCCAATTATTGATCTTGATTTTACTTGTGCACTATAGGAGTCTTGTTAAGGACATCAATTCCTAAGATGACATAGTAGAGATTTGGGCCTTATTTTTCTTCTATTAGGCAAAGGGTCTCTGTCCTAGTGCCTAAGTCTGTGATCCACTTTGAGTTGATTTTTGAACAAGGTGAGAGATAGGGGTGACATTTCATTTTGCTACATGTAGACTTCTACTCTCTCTCTCTTTTTTTTTTGCATAATTTACAAAGAAGAAAAAGAGTATAGGCTATCAATGCTCTAGTGCCTTTCAGTATGCTGTAGCTAGCTAAAATGCTGCTGAGGAAGGCTTTATATGAAGAATCAAGTACAGACCTTCCATATATTTAATTCTCCAAATGAAATACAAGGTGATGGTGAAGAGTTAATTGCAAAGAGGATACTTAATGGGAGAGGTGAGAGTTGGGTGTAACACACTCCTGGAGTAACATGAGCTCCCAGTGAAACGCTTACTGATCTGACACTCACTGGAAGCAGGGAAAGGTTGTGTACTCACCCATGGCACACTCATCCTCATATCTGTGCAGCCTGCCCCTTTGTAGCCCTGCAGGCAGGTGCAGATATCCTTCCCATTCAGAGTTTGGTGTCACACATCACCCCCTTGTGGCTCGGACTGCTGATGCAGGCATCATCCAGATAAGAGACCTGTCCAGAGTGGGGCAAGTGTGGAAAGAGAAAACATCTCTCACTTGGAGAAAAACTTTCTCTTTGACAGAAGAGGGGAAGCCTTATGAGGGGCTCCTCAGAATAGAACAAAAAGATTTACAGGCAACATCCCCTTCACCTGGTCCTATTGCAGGACACACTGTAGCATCACCAAAGCAACTAGCTGCTCTAGACAAGCTCATGTTCCAACCCTGAGCCCTCAACTAGACATCTCTTCCAGGGCAGAGATGTATACAGGCCAGAAAAATTAGATTACATTAGGGAGTCAGGAACATATGTATATTCTCTGGATTGTCAGATTTAGCAAATAAAATAGAAGATACACAATTAAATTTAAATGTCCAATAAACAGAAAACATTTTCAATGTAACTATGTGTAATATATCCAAAGCATCCAAGATGTTTTATCTGGCACACTCATTCCCTGAAGTCTCTTTTGTACTTTAAAGTGAATTATGTCTCAGATGTATCTTATCCTTATAATGTTCCAGGCTTCCTGGGAGAGAAGGTCTGTGATTCTGGTTTATGGAATTCCAGATCCATGCCCATAATGTCCTCCAAATGCACTCCAGGCTAGTCCCAATACTGTGACCATGTCCAAAAGCAAACTCTTTTCTCTATTCCTCTAAACCTCTTCCAGTGTTGCTGCATTAGAAAATGTCTTTCCAGGGCTGGGGATGTGGCTCAAGCGGTAGCGCGCTCGCCTGGCATGCGTGCGGCCCGGGTTCGATCCTCAGCACCACATACCAACAGAGATGTTGTGTCTGCCGAGAACTAAAAAATAAATATATTAAAAAAAAAAAAAAAGAAAATGTCTTTCCAGTCCACCCCCCTTGTAGTTGGAAACTTTGGACATGCTCTCGACTGTTTCTTCCCATTGTTCTCCATATTCATTTTAATCATAAATCTCATGAACTCTACCTCTGAGTAGTCTTGTGATTCCACCTATAATGCCAATAACTTCATCTCATCTAAGTCCTGTAATCCATGACCTCCTGAATCATTATTGCTTCACTTGTGAAGGACAGGTCTTCCAAAAATGTAAATTGGATCATGCCACACATGATTTAAAACATTTCATGGAGTTATTATTGTCCTTATCACAAAGTCTAAAATCATTAATATGCATGACCAACATATCTATAAATTGTTATCTTGTGATGACAAAATGAAGCCACACTGTTTTCTAAAGGTTTTGAAAACACTCAAATATCTGAAAATAATCATTTTTTCTTTTTACCCATGGCATGATTTGGAGTCTATCCGAAACATAGGAGTAACTCCACCCTGTAGCAGAAATTTCAATACTCCAAACAAACAAACAAACAAAACAAAACAAAAAGAAAGATGTGGAAAAGTTTAAAGAGATTTGTTTATTTTCTATTAAGGGACATGCCCAGAACATAACACCCACATTGTTCACAGCATTCCATTTAAAAGCAGAAAAATCCTTGTGTGCACATGGCCCTGTCCTCAGATAGGTGTGACATGATGGGGAGACACAGGGGAGAACTTGTGTTCAGTTCTGAGCACTGAAGCTTTCTAAGCATGGACACATAGAGGACAAAACAATGCAACTACACTCACTGACCTGGGGTTTATTCCAGTAGAGAACAGGCACTAGGCTTTGCCTGGGCAGAAAACATCTGCCAGACTTGAACAAAGCTATTCATCTCTATGGCCAGTATGATGAGGAAAAGGTTTCAAAGGGTGAGCAGCAGACTCCCAAACAGAGATGTAGGGTTGTATCTTCATCTTCCACACAACTATGCAGACCCTTGCTATGATAAATGGAGTACATTTGGCATTTCCTTGGTAGAGACGATGGTCATGGATTTATTAGCATTTCTATTCACATACGACCATAGAATTGTTCAACACAGCATGCTAGGAGATTAGGGCTTAATAGATATTTTCACTGAGAACTCAGTACTGAACATTATTTTCTATCAGATATATAAGGAATTTAAAGTCTTTATCTTTTTTTGAAATCAGTGTGGCTGGTGAAGTCAATTTTGTTCTTTTTCCATTTTTTAATCTTTTTTGGGGGGCACATGATTTTCTTTTTTAATCTGGAAATTTCTAGAATGTTTGATGCTCAGTGTTTTGTAATATGAGGAAAATGAATCTAGTTGGAAAGAATTTAATGTTTTCCCAAAAAGATATCCAGTTATCATGATTATTATGTAATCCATTCTTTTCCCCACTGAGTTAAAATGCCAAATTTATAATATTTTGGGTCCCCATATACATTTCAATTTCAAGCTGGAATGTTTATACCTTTGTAATGCCTTATTTAATATTCTGTCATCAATGACACACCATTTTGCTTAATTCAATATGTATTTAAAATAATCTTCTATGGCATACTCTTCCACAATACTCCTTTCCTGTGTTTTAATAAAGTATTATTTCTTATAGTTATTGCAGTTGTTTATCTAACGGTAATTCAAATTCAAAGTAGTTCCATTCGGACTTGTGTGGTTTGTACATATAACCATAAAATGTTAGCTATTTATTAATCTTCCCACAAGGAACTTGACATATCATTGTATAATATTTAAGATCCCATATTAATAGCTTAAACTTTCTTCTTATAAGTCTTGCATGCTTTTTGTTGAATTTATTTTTCTTGGTTAATATTTTATGGCTTTTGTTAATGAAAACATTTTCTATTTTTTGTCACTAATTATTGATATATACTGGGTTGCTGCTCATTTATTATACTTGCCCTTATAAAATCTAATTTTTATCAGTTTTCTCATTAATACAGAATATATAATGTTTTCTAAATTTCTTTTTTTTAAATATATTTTTTAGTTGTAGTTGGACATGATACCTTTGTTTTATTCATTTTTTTTAAATGTGGTGCTGAGGATCAAACCCAGGGCCTTGCATGTGTAGGCAAGTACTCTACTGCTGAGCACAACCCTAGCCCTCTAAATTTCTTTATTGAAGTCATAAATGCTGAAATCAAAGATTTTTCTATTTGATAACAATATTTATATCATATTCTATTTTTATTATTGCATTCATTAAAGCTCAACCAAACAGTAAGTACTTGGAATTGTAAGTCATTCTTCCCATTTTTTAAAATTTAGTTTTGTTGCCTTTTAAATGTTTTGTAGTAAATGCTCTTTATCCAATTTAGGGAGTAGTTTTGTACTTTATGTTTGTGTTAATGGTCTCAATTCCCCCATTAAGACAAACATTAGCAAAATGGATCAGAAAACACCATACAGCTATGCTCTGCTTACAAGAAACTCATAGGTGAAGACACCCATAAGCTGAAGGTAAAAGAATGAAATAAATTATTCCATGCATATTTCTTTTTTCCTGAAAAGAAGCAGGAGTAGCTATTCTCATATCAGACAGGCAAACTTTTTCAAGCAACAGTTAATCAGGATGAAAAAAAGAGGCCACTACATTTTGGTAAAGGGAAAATTCTAATAAGAAATATAACAATAGTAATCATTTATGCCCCAAATTTTGATGCACTCAATTACATAAAAAAATTCTAATACATTTAATCCTAGATAGACCCCAACACAATAATACTAGGTGATTTCTACACACCCTATCATCAATATATAGGTCATCAAAACAGGAAATCAATAGATATCTCCACAATATTTAACACTTTAAATCAAATAGATCTACAGAATATTTCACTTCAAACCAACTGAGTTTACCTTTTTATCAGAAGCACATTGAACTGCCTCCAAATTATATCACAATCTAGGCCACAATGCAAAAATATCAATACTATCAAGTACAAAAATATCAATACTACCTCATGTATTCTATAGATCATAATAGAATAAATCTAGAAATCAACAGCAAGAAAAATAATAAAAAACACAGAAACACATGGAGATTGAACAATACTCTCTGCAATAAAGAATGGATGAAATAAGAAATAAGGACATGTTTATAAATGAATGAGAGCAGGAATAGAACATATCAAAGTCTCTGAGATGGTATACAAGCAATTCTAAAAGTATGACTGACTGTGTGTATTAAAAGAATAAGGAGAATCCTAACTTATTAAGCTCATTCTCTACCTCAATGCCTTAGAAAAAGAAGAACATGCTAACTCCAAAACTAGGAGAAGATAGGAAATAATTAAGATCAGAACCTAAATCAATGAAATTGAGACTAAGAACACAATACACAACATCAGTGCAATGAAGAGTGCGTGCTTTGAAAAGATAAATAATATCAACAAACTTTTAGACAAAGTAACTGAAAGTGTGAGAAGAACAACTCAAAAACATCAGAGGTGAAAAGGCAATATCACTGCATACCCTTCTGAAGTGCCGAGAATTATCAGAACTTATTTTAAAAAACATACTCAATGAAATGGAAAATCTGCAAGACATTAAAAAATTCTATACATCCATGACCTGATCAAATTGAATCAGGAAGATTTAGAAAATCTGAACAGACCAATTTCAAGTAATGAAATTGAAATAGCAATTAAAAATCACCCATAAAAGATAAAACCAGAACCAGATGGGTTATTATCTGAGTATTACCTGACCTTTAGAAGAAATAACACCAGTATTTCTCAAATTATTTCGTGAAACTGAAATGTAAGGGAAACTCCCAAATGTAGTCTGTGAAGCCCGTATAATGCTGATATCAAAGCCATACAAAGAAGCATCAAAGAAAGATAATTACAGAACAATAACACCCATGAATAGATGCAAAAACTCTTAAAATACTAGCTAACCACATTCAAAAACACATCAAAAAGATAATACGCCATGATCAAGTTGGTTTCTTTCCAGGGATGCAAGATTGGCTCAACATAAGCAAAGCAAGAAATGTATTGCACTACTTAAACAGAATTAAAGACAAGAATCACATGATCATCCTAATAGGAACAGAAAAGGCCTTGGATAAAATCCAACACCTATTCATGTAAACACTGGAGAAGCTAGGGATTAAAGAAATTTTCCAACTTAACATCCTAAAGGTCATTCATGACAACCCAATCCAACAGCATACTGAATAAAAGAAAACTAAAAACATTACCTCTAAAATCAGGAACAAGACAAGACTGGGCAAAGGAAATCAAAGGGATACCAATAGGAAAAGAAGTCAAATTATTTCTGCTTGCTGATGACATGATGCTATATCTAGAAGACTCCCTCCCCCTCTGAAACAAAATGAACCCCACCAGAAGACTTCTAGTTGAACAAAGTAGCAAGTTACAAAACAAACACCCAGAAATCAACAGCTTTCCTATAGACTCCAACCAGCTGTGGAAGAAATCAGGAAAATGACTGCATACACAATAACATAAAAAGTAATTTTATATTGCAAAATGCCCAATAAACTCAGAACTGCTATACATGCCCATAAGGAATTACTTATAACATTGAGGAAAATACCTCATGACTTTGTGTCTTCATTTATCATTAAAATATGGGAATTGGACTATATGCTTTTGTTATGGTCTAAATTAATCAATACAAGTAATAAGTTATAGATTATAGAGTAGAATTAAAAATTATAGATTAGAATGAGAAGTATCCTTAGGATTATAAGATAAGTGTTATACAATTAGTGATGTTAATTTACCTTAGTCTGCCCTCATTATAAGATAGAAGAAATAACAGTAAGACAGAAGTGGTAATAGTACAATAATATAATCACATAACTGGAAGACATAAGATTTAAGGTTGTTAGCAATAAGATATAGACAATGCATGTTCATATGTGTATGCCCATAGGTTTTATATAGTTACAGAAAGTTCCAGTCAAATATAGGTTAAGTTACAGATACGTATAGGCCAGTAAATAAGAGTTAAATATAAAAAATAGTTATAGACAAGTATAAGTAAGTATAGCCATAGTGACTCCATCTTTATGGTTCCCATGTGAAACTGTTATATAAGCTGCTTAAGAAGTATTAAAAAATGTTTTTCTGTGCTTCATATACCTGAAAATGTACTGGACCCATGATGTAGACCCACAACTGTGTTCAAACCCAGGATGTGGTGGTCTGATTCTGCTCTGCTAAGTGCTTTTATCAGCCCTTGAATCCTGCTTGCTTGCAACTCGCAGATTCCATAGGAGGTGGTTTTCTTCCTTAAATGTTGGAACCACAGACAGCCTGGCACACTTCTATCAGAAGGCCGCTTGGGCCCTGGCAGAAGCATCCTTGGCCAGGAAAGTATAGGTAAAATAAAATTATTTGATTTGATTCAAATTCAGACTTAGGGTGTTTTCTGAGCAGTCGCCCCATCACAGTTTCTCTAGCTCCTGCTAAGTTCAGATTCTTTGGGGTTTGTCTGTGCCTTCTGATTTTCAATCATCTGGCTTTTAAAATTTCATCCTGTGCCTCTTGGGCTCCTGTAGCATGTCCTCACTAGCTCAGCTGTTCCACTGTGAATAATTGTGAATAACTGGAGATTGTTTACCCTGGGTTCAAGGAGGGCTGTCTCCAGCACTAAAGGCACAGGAGGCCTTTCCCATTTGCTGGCCTCTCTGGGTTGCTATGAGGCTGGATTAAATATCTGCAACCATTTTAGTGGCTGGGATTATCTGATAATTTGCCAATACCAGTTCTTTCTTGGAGAAAACTTTTCACCAGAAGGCATAGCATGTGATTTAGTTACTTTCTTTCTCATTTTTCTTTTCATTTCACTTTGGATTTTGATGGGTTTACATTTTCTCCCTTATGACTCCTCTCTTTCTCCCCCTCCTTCCTTCTCCCTTTGCCCCTGATGTTATTTTCTATTGCACATGGACCCACTTGTTTCTTGTCTGTTAGGTCTTGCCATATCACCCTCAAAATAACTAGATGCAAATATGGTTTCCCTGATTGCCAAATTTCTTGTTTAATTTTGTTTTGCATTTAAAAAAACTTTTATAATGAAATTACTTTATTCGATTTAATTTTCATAGAATAAAATACATACACCGTGTATGTTAAACTTAAAGGTTTTACATGTCTATACATCTGTGTGACAATGACATGGATCCAAATAGAGACCATTTCCTTTTTCTTGGAACAATCTCTCCTTCCTCTTCCCAGCTGCTATATTTTCTTCACTACGATATTTAAGAATTCACAGGTGAGGGGCACAGCGGCATCCATGCTAAACTCCTGTGGAACCTGCCCTCTGCCGGCTGGAGGTTACCAGGTTTCTGTTCTTGCCACTAAAAGGCTTAGGGGTCACTCCAGGTAAACAGGGCTAATTGGGCTGCACAAAATAATCACGCAAGAACCACAAATACCTTTTTCTTTGGGGTCACTGTGATGGCTTCTCTGACCTTAAGGGTCCACAGGAAGAGAGAGAGAGAGAGCAAGAGCACACGCTGACCCCTTTTATTGAGGAGAAGCTATTCAAATGAGGCAAGGGGTCAGGTTTCAGGGAGCTGAGTCTTATCTTCATGATGTCCACTGTCAGCAGGTTGACTCACATCTGGGTAGGCCACACCCAAGGGCACACAGTAAGAGAAGGGGACACACACAAGGCACTTCCATGGAAGATTCTACCCTAAACAGGACAAGTGTTATATTACAAAGGAACAGGTGAGCGTAGCTCCACCCATGGGGCTGTAGCAAGACATGCCTAGGTACAAAGACACAAGTCACTGGAACCCTAGAAGAGTGGGGAACTCTAGCAGCATGGGTGCCTGATGCCACATCACCCAGCAGGGGATTAACTCAAGTCACTTGCTAGGTTGGTCTCCCACAGGAGGTAATGAGGGGTGATGCTTCTATGGACTTCCCTTCTCTGAAGGATACTGAAGGGGGTGAGGACAGGCAGTGGCACTTAACCATTTATACACAGTGGGGGTAATCACCTTGAGAGGCAAGGATATGTGATGGTGATTAATCATTGTGGGATCTTTAGGAATTAAATAAGTGAGAAGCCCACTAAGAAATTGATTTATGTAATCATCAGACAAACTCCAGTTCTGAGACAAAGATGTGCTTGAGTCACCACAGGGGGAATTTGTGACCTCTCATCCAGTTCATAGGCCTGGAACTCCTTGTCTGAAGGGAGATTGGATTCCTTTGAGGAATAATGAGCCCTGCATTACTGTCACAGGTAGATGCTGTAAATCTTCCTCCAGGCCCTCCCTGTAGGGACTCAAAGCCTTTGGCTGTGGTAAGGGAAAGAGAGTTTCTTAAGCTCACCACGTTGTGTCTTGTTAGAGTCTGTAAACAAGTCTGGATGGCGCCTGGCAAAATGCCAGAGGGAGTGTTTTGTGAAGTAACGCCAGTGAGCCATTATGTGTGGAGATTCCTCATTGGTTGACTGCTGTATGGAGTTTATGTTAATTAAGATAAGCTATGTGGAATGAATAAATACCCCTCTGGTCCTACAATAACCGGCTCCCACTCCAGCTGTATCAATCTACACAAATTCCTCGTCACCACTCCCCCACCCCCCCACATATAAAAACAAATATTATGATATTTTTAAAGTAAAGGAGACTAAAGATGTCAAATGTTGTTAGGGTAATGTGAAACATGAGCTATATGACCTTTTCTAAATACCAAATAACATATACACAAACATGGAGAAAAATCTCTATATACAACCCACTACAAATGGTAAATACAGCCTAAATGATATGGAAGAGGTCAGAATATAAATAGAAAAATAACATGTTTATATCCTTAACCACAAAACTGGCCACAGTACTAAAAGATTATAATATTGATATTAAGAAATACACGAGTCCATAGTGATAAACAAAAACATTTAATTTTTTAGGTTATCATTAACTATGGAAGAAATTTGAAGTTCAGAGAGAAGTCCATTCTTTTTAATAACACAAGACCAGCCAAGGAAATAACATAGGAAGAAGTGAATTTAAATTTTTTAGTGTTCAAAAAGAAATATAATAATTTACACAGGTAGAGATCTTGAACAAAGGTAATTTTTTTTAGAGAAAGACATTGCCAAACAGAATATTTGTATGTTGTCCAAGTACCAGTCTTCAAATTGCTTTACAATGACAGAGAAAACAATGTATCCACTCCACAGACTGACCCTGTGGGTACCTCTTTTACCAAATGACCAGCTCTAGCCTCAAGAGATGGACACACAGGACACTCTGCCTGTGGGTTGGATATGGTGGGTGAACAGCTTTATCTGCACAGTGTTCTCAGCTAAAAGTTCAGACTGTATTTCATTCTAAGGAGACTGTCGTAGAATGGCAGAATGTAGGCCAGGAAGCAAAACAACTGATTTGTCTTCAATAAACAAGGCAAAATCACCAAAAACTGACAACAAAAACATGAAGAGGTCTTTGATTTCAAAAGTTTGTGTTTGTGTGTGTACCCATATACATATATTTACATATGTGTATGTATGTATATATACACACATATATATTTTATATATAATTATATTTATATATTTATGTATTTATAAATTATATATAATTTTTTATATAAAAAGAGGAGGAGGAGAATATATAAATATATATATATTTATATACATTATATATATACACACACACACACAAACACACACACTATGGGCATGTGTGTGTGTGTGTGTATGTGTGTGTATACATACCTACATATATATATGAGTATGTTTTAAAAATATCTTTTTAACCCCAAATGCCTTTTCTGTTATCTTATTCCTGGTGACATTGACTGAAGAAGATATGTCAGCTCTCTTTTTCAATGGTCTAAATTTTGTAGTTTTCTAATAATTTCCTTGTGCTTAAAGTCAGGCTAACATTCAGCAAAAACACTGAATCGCTAATGATGTCTGGGCCTATCTGGAGGCAGAGTGTCCATCTAGACTTGTGGTCTACTTCTGGTTGCTCATGTCAGGCATACTTTGGAGATCCTCTATGTCATTGTGTTTTTGCTTTGTATCTCTTTCTGGCCCTTTAAGACATGGGCAATATGTGTTGGTCTTATAGGTTGTTTCTTGGGAATGATCTTGGCTGAATGGATCACCAATAGTTGTAAATGTGTCTAAAATTATGGTGTTTTACTGTAACAATTTGTTTTTTCAAATGGTTTTCTGAAGTATTGTACAATCTTACCATTGGAAGTTGATCTGTCAGAGATAACATAATTAATAAGGAGTCTTAACAGTAAAAACTAAGTTGGATGCACAATATGCTGCCTCTAATGTGTGAGCTCAGCAGGACTCTCAGGAGAATTCCCTCTTACCCCCAACATCCAATCCCTCCTGGGTGCTCCCCTTCCTTTGCCCAACCAGAAACATAGCAATTCCCATTGTAGGACTAAAAGACATGAGGTGTTTAGTAAGAAAAACATCCAGGTTCTCTCTGTTCACATAGTTAACCTTCACAAGCCAGTTTAAAATCTCCCATTACTACTCCTGTGCTCAGATGTACTCAGTGTATTTTTATATTGAGATATTTCAGAACTTATAGCCTCAAATGCCCCTGGTATGCTTCTCCTCCTTCTCTGTAGGGAACCAAGAGGTCAGTTTCCCCTTGAATACAAGCACCAGCTTTTCTGTTCTCACCTCTTACTTTAGACCTCTTAAAAGTATCTGAACAACATGTTACCAAAAGGCTTATTCCCCTTGAATAATGAACAGTTTTTGGAGCAAAATTTAACCAGTTTGTCACTTGAGAGAGAAGAAATAACCCTAGGTATGGTCACACAAGGAAGAGGACAAACTCAACAGTCAGTGGCTTATCTCATTAAGAAACTTAACATCGCTTTGTTCTTAAACACAGTAAGAACTACGGAATGATAATTTTCATCTAAACCTAACTGATGAGGTCTCGGTGAAGATGGCGGTGGTGAAGGGAGTGCATCACCTCAGTGCGCCACGTCACTGTGTGGGAGAAAGACGAAGTGAAACGGCTGAAGGCTATCTTGTTGGGAATTTCTAGTGAAATTGAGGTGCTCCAGAATCTAGTGGACGGATTTCCATCAAGCGAGGTTCAGCTGTGGGGGCTTGGTCGCGGGCGATTTCTCCGCACAGAGGGTCTCATTGCCTGATCAGCGGAATGCCCCGCAGCTGGAGTCTGCGGCACGTGCTGGGAAGCGGCGAGGTGCCCGAGCGGGTGTGCATTGATGCGGATTCTGGGGGCTCCTGCCAGTGGTGCAATGGCCGCGCTTAGTGCTGAGTTCTGGCTTTGAGACAGAGGAGAGAAGTGGTCCAGTTCGGTTCTCAACACTGGTCGGACCACAGAGGGGGACAGCAGCCCCCCATCTTGGAGAGCTGATGTAATCATCCCTGTTTTCTACGGATATCAGCTCATTTAGCTACCGAATAGGTGATTTCAGGCTGGTATATGCCTGCGTCTCGCAGACAGATTGCTCAGGCTCGGGGCTGGAGAACCTGTGGAGAATACTCCTGGGGGGCTCGCTCCTGGCAAGGCGTGCACCGGGCTCTGAGCGGCCGGATACTGGTTCCCGGGGCTGCTTTGGCCCAGGGCTGGGGAACCTGCGGAGACTGTGTGTTGAGGCCAGCTCCAAGTGGAGCGTGCGCTGAGCTCAGGGTGCCTGGGTTCTGACTCCGGAACAGTTTTGGCTTGGGGCTGGGGAGCCTGCGGGGACTGCGTCTTTGAGCCTGCGCCCAGCGGAGCGTGCACCGAGCTTGGAAAGCTTGGAGCGGCCGGGCTCTGGCTCCCAGAGCTGCTTTGGCCTGGGGCTGGGGAACCCGCGGGGGTCGCTCCTTGGAGCCAGCTCCCAGCGGAGCGTGCGTCGGGATCGGAGAGGCCGGGTTCTGGCTCCCGAAGCTGCTTTGGCCCAGGGCTGGGGAACCTGCGGTGACTCCTTTTCTGTCCGGGTCCTGCTGGGTGCTGTGGGGGCCGGGGGGGCAGAGTGGAGCTGCCGCCTGCGCCCAGAGCAGGCCAAGTGATCCGCCAGCGTGGTATCATGACACCCCAACTGCAGCTGGGGCCGAAGAGAGTAGCCGCCCACGCCTAGAATAGGACAAGCGACCCGACGGCACGGTAGCCAAGTCACTCCATTTGGAGTAGGGGCTGTGCAGAGCCGCCATCTGAGCCTGCAAGGTAGGCAGACCTGCGACCCCCTGGCAGGACAGGCCCGGTAGCCTGCCAGTGTGGTGGACACGTAGCACCGAGGCAGTCACGTCACACTGGTTGGAGTGGGGGTGGAGCAGGGCCGCCGCCCGTGTCCGGAGGGGGCTCAACGACCCGTTGGAGAGGCAGTCAGGTACCCCCATTGGGAGTGGGGGCTGTGCAGAACTGCCGCCCGGGCCCGCAGGGTGGGCAGACCTGCGACCCACCGGCGAAACAGGCCTAGAGGCCTGCCAGCGTGGTAGACAAGTCACACCAATTGGAGTGGGGGCAGAGCAGAACCACCGCCCACATCCAGATCAGGACCAACGACCCGAGGGCGTGGTAGTTACGTCACCACAATTGGAGTGGGGGCAGAGCAAAGCCGCCACCCGCGCCCACAGGGTGGGCAGACCTGCGACCGACCAGCATGGTAGACAGACCACCCTAATTAGAGGAGGAGCAAAGCCACTACCCACCCTGCAAGGGAGACTTCCCAACTATACAAGAGCAATATAAATAAATAGGGGGTAAATTTGAAAAACACAACAGTTTCACCAAGCAGAAAGAAATGCGAGCAGTATGAAAAGACAAGGAAAGAAAGGACCACAAGCAATGCAGGTCAACTCAACTTTAGAAGAGGTAATAGCAGCAACAGATGGAATGTCAGATAAAGAGTTCAGGATATACATGCTTTGGATGATCTGGAGTCTCAAGGAAGACATGAGACAGCAAAATCAGACAATGAAAGATCACTTTGACAAGGAATTACATAAACAAATCCAGGAAGTAAAAGATCAATTTCACAGGGAGATAGAGATAATAAAAAACAAACAAATAGAAATCCTAGAAATGCAGGAAACAATAAACCAACTTAAAAAATCAATTGAGAATACTACCAGCAGAGTAGATCACTTAGAAGATAGAACATCAGACAATGAAGACAAAGTATTTCAACTTGAAAAGAAAATATACAGCTCAGCAAGTCTGCTAAGAAACCATGAGCAGAACATCCAAGAAATATGGGATAATATTAAAAGACCAAACTTAAGAGTCATTGGGATACAGGAAGGCACAGAGCTCCAAACCAAAGGAATAAGCAATCTATTCAATGAAATAATACGAGAAAACTTCCCAGACTTGAAGAATGAGACAGAATCCCAAATTCTAGAAGCCTACAGGACGCCGAATGTGCAAAATCATAAGAGATCCACACCTAGACACATTATAATGAAGATGTCCAACATACAGAATAAGGAGAGAATTTTAAAAGCTACAAGAGAAAGGAAGCAGATTACATTTAGGGGTAAACCAATCAGGATAACAGCTGATCTCTCAACACAGACTCTGAAAGCTAGAAGATCCTGGAATAACATATTTCAAACACTGAAAGAAAATGGGTTCCAACCAAGAATCGTGTATCTGGCGAAATTAAGCTTCAGGATGGAAGATGAAATTAAAACCTTCCATGATAAACAAAAGTTAAAAGAATTTGCAGCTAGAAAACCATCTCTTAAAAAATCCTTGGCAAAACATTACAGGAAGAGGAAATGGAAAATAACATTGAAAACCAACAGTGGGAGGTAGGACAGTAACGGGGGGAAAGTAATCAAAGAGGAAAACAAATCAGGTTTAGTAACATTAATAAACAAATATGGCTGGAAGAACAAACCATATCTCAATAATAACCCTAAATGTTAATGGCTTAAACTCACCAATTAAGAGACACAGGCTAGTTGAATGGATCACAAAACAAGACCCAACAATATGCTGCCTACAGGAGACACATCTGATAGGAAAAGATATACATAGACTGAAGGTGAAAGGTTGGGAAAAATCATACCACTCATATGGACTGCGGAAACAAGCAGGAGTGTCCATACTCATATCTAATAAAATAGATTTCAAGCCAAAGATAATCAAAAGGGATAAAGAAGGACACTTCATACTGCTCAAGGGAACCATACACCAACAAGACATAACAATCATAAATATATATGCCCCAAATAATGGTGCAGCTATGTTCATCAAGCAAACTCTTCTCAAGTTCAAGAGTCTAATAGACCACCATACAATAATCATGGGAGACTTCAACACACCTCTCTCACCACTGGACAGATCTTCCAAACAAAAGTTAAATAAGGAAACTATAGAACTCAATAACACAATTAACAACCTAGACTTAATTGACATATATAGACTATACCACCCAACATCAAGTAGTTACACTTTTTTCTCAGCATTACATGGAACCTTCTCAAAAATAGATCATATATTATGTCACAGGGCAACTCTTAGTCAATATAAAGGAGTAGAGATAATACCATGCATCTTATCTGATCATAATGGAATGAAACTGAAATTCAATGATAAAAGAAGGAAGGAAAAATCATGCATCACTTGGAGAATGAACAATAGGTTACTGAATGATCAATGGGCTTTAGAAGACACCAAGGAGGAAATTAAAAACTTCTTAGAGTTAAATGAAAACACAGACACAACATATCGGAATCTATGGGACACATTGAAAGCAGTTCTAAGAGGAAAATTCATTGCTTGGAGTTCATTCCTTAAAAAAAGAAAAAAAAACAACAAATAAATGATCTCATACTTCATCTCAAAATCCTAGAAAAAGAAGAGCAAAATAACAGCAAAAGAAGTAAAAGGCAAGAAATAATTAAAATCAGAGCTGAAATTAATGAAATCGAAACAATTGAAAAAATTGACAAAACTAAAAGTTGGTTCTTTGAAAATAAATAAAATCGACAGACCCTTAGCCTTGCTAACGAAGAGAAGAAGAGAGAGAACCCAAATTACTAGCATACGGGATGAAAAAGGCAATATCACAACAGACACTTCAGAAATACAGAAGATAATCAGAAATTATTTTGAATCCTTATAATCCAATAAAATAGAAGATAGTGAAGGCGTAGATAAATTTCTTAAGTCATATGATCTGCCCAGATTGAGTCAGGAGGATACAGAAAACCTAAACAGACCAATAACAATAAAGGAAATAGAAGAAACCATCAAAAGACTACCAACTAAGAAAAGCCCAGGACGGGATGGGTATACAGCAGAGTTTTACAAAACCTGTAAAGAGGAACTAACACCAATACTTTTCAAGCTATTTCAGGAAATAAAAAAAGAGGGAGAACTTCCAAATACATTCTACAAAGCCAACATCACCCTGTTGCCTAAACCAGACAAAGATACTTCAAAGAAAGAAAACTACAGACCAATATCTCTAATGAACCTAGATGCAAAAATCCTCAATAACATTCTGGCAAATCGGATTCAAAAACATATCAAAAAAATTATACACCATGATCAAGTAGGATTCATCCCTGGGATGCAAGGCTGGTTCAATATACGGAAATCCATAAATGTTATTCACCACATCAATAGACTAAAAATAAGAACCATATGATTATCTCGATAGATGCAGAAAAAGCATTTGACAAAGTACAGCATCCCTTTATGTTCAAAACTCTAGAAAAATTAGGGATAACAGGATCATACCTCAACATTGTAAAAGCAATCTATGATCAGCCACAGGCCAGCATCATTCTGAATGGAGAAAAATTGAAGGCATTCCCACTAAGATCTGGTACAAGACAGGGATGCCCTCTCTCACCACTTCTGTTCAACATAGTCCTCGAAACACTGGCCAGAGCAATTAGACAGATGAAAGAAATTAAAGGCATAAAAATAGGAAAAGAAGAACTTAAATTATCACTATTTGCAGATGACATGATTCTATACCTAGCAGACCCAAAAGGGTCTACAAAGAAACTATTAGAGCTAATAAATTAATTCAGCAAAGTGGCAGGATATAAAATCAACATTCATAAATCAAATGCATTCCTGTATATCAGCGACAAATCCTCTGAAACGGAAATGAGGACAACTACTCCATTCACAATATCCCCCCAAAAAATAAAATACTTGGGAATCAACCTAACAAAAGAGGTGAACGACTTATACAATGAAAACTACAGAACCCTAAAGAGAGATATAGAAGAAGACCTTAGAAGATGGAAAAATATACCCTGTTCATGGATAGGCAGAACTAACATCATCAAAATGGCGATATTACCAAAAGTTCTCTATAAGTTCAATGCAATGCCAATCAAAATCCCAACAGCATTTCTTGTAGAAATAGATAAAAGAATCATGAAATTCATATGGAAAAATAAAAGACCCAGAATAGCAAAAACAATGCTAAGCAGGAAGTGTGAATCAGGCGGTATAGCGATACCAGACTTCAAACTATGCTACAGAGCAATAGTAACAAAAACAGCATGGTACTGGTACCAAAACAGGCGCGTGGACCAATGGTACAGAATAGAGGACACAGAGACCAATCCACAAAATTACAACTATCTTATATTTGATAAAGGGGCTAAAAGCATGCAATGGAGGAAGGATAGCATCTTCAACAAATGGTGCTGGGAAAACTGGAAATCCATTTGCATCAAAATGAATCTGAATCCCTTTCTCTCGCCATGCACAAAAGTTAACTCAAGATGGATCAAGGAACTTGATATTAAATCAGAGACACAGCATCTGATAGAAGAAAAAGTTGGCTATGATCTACATACTATGGGGTCGGGCTCTAAATTCCTCAATAGGACACCCATAGTGCAAGAGTTAACAACTAGAATCAACAAATGGGACTTACTCAAACTAAAAAGTTTTTTTCTCAGCAAAAGAAACAATAAGAGAGATAAACAGGGAGCCTACATCCTGGGAACAAATCTTTACTCCACACACTTCAGATAGAGCCCTAATATCCAGAGTATACAAAGAACTCAAAAAAATAGACAATAAGACAACAAATAACCCAATCAACAAATGGGCCAAGGACCTGAACAGACACTTCTCAGAGGAGGACATACAATCAATCAATAAGTACATGAAAAAATGCTCACCATCGCTAACAGTCAGAGAAATGCAAATCAAAACCACCCTAAGATACCATCTCACTCCACTAAGATTGGCAGCCATTATGAAGTCCAACAACAACAAGTGCTAGAGAGGATGCGGGGAAAAGTGTACACTTGTTCATTGTTGGTGGGACTGCAAATTGGTGCAGCCAATTTGGAAAGCAGTATGGAGATTTCTTGGAAAGCTGGGAATGGAACCACCATTTGACCCAGCTATTCCCCTTCTAGCTCTATTCCCTAAAGACCTAATAAGAGCATGCTACAGGGACACTGCTACATCGATGTTCATAGCAGCACAATTCACGATAGCAAGATTGTGGAACCAACCTAGATGCCCTTCAATAGATGAATGGATAAAAAAAAAATGTGGCATTTATACACAATGGAGTATTACTCTGCATTAAAAAATGACAAAATCATAGAATTTGGAGGGAAATGGATGGCATTAGAGCAGATTATGCTAAGTGAAGCTAGCCAATCCCTAAAAAACAAATGCCAAATGTCTTCTTTGATATAAGGGGAGTAACCAAGGACAGGGTAGGGACGAAGAGCTTGAGAAGAAGATTAACATTAAACAGGGATGAGAGGTGGGAGGGAAAGGGAATGAGAAGGGAAATCATACGGAAAGGGAAGGTGATCCTCAGGGTTATACAAAATTACATATAAGAGGAAAGGAAGGGTAAGACAAGATAATACAAGTGGAAGAAATGATTTACAGTAGAGGGGGTAGAGAGAGAAAAGGGGAGGGGAGGGGAGGGGAGGGGAGGGGGGATAGTAGAGAATAGGATAGAGAGCAGAATACCTCAGACAATAGAATGGCAATATGTAAATCAATGGAAGGGTAACTGATGTGATACAGCAATCTGTATATGGGGTAAAATGGGAGTTCATAACCCACTTGAATCAAACTGTGAAATATGATATATTAAGAACTATGTAATGTTTTGAACGACCAACAATAAAAAATAATAAAATAAACCTAACTGATTACCAACTAAAATGGTTAAAACAAGTGTCTTAGGCATGAGATTTTGCTCAAACCACCAGTTTTTCCCAGCTCCTTGTAGACCTCAGACAGGACTTACACTGAAATGCAAATGGCAGAAGCCTGCAAGCTCAGTTGGAGACTGAGACCTGCCCACCCCACAAAAAAGATAAAAGCTTCTATTACCTGAACTTATACTAGACTAAACCCCAAAGTAAATTGTATGGTACTTGACTAAAATAGTTACCAGACATGTCATTTTTCTAGAACTCTTGTTTTTTCTTATATTTCACATTTTTTGAGCTCATCATTTTGGTCCTATGCACCTAGTTTAATTTTTTTCCCTGATCAATCCTATTTTTATTCAATTATGAGGTTTTTAAACATCTGCCACATTGCAATGGAGATTCATCCGTGAAAAGCTACAAGGCATTACTTTTATATGTGTGCACACTGTGTGTTGTGTTGTCTGTCCATATGTGTGTGGGTGCATATGTCATGTACCTGATATCAAGATTGACAAATGGAAAATAAATGCTCATGAATTAAAATGGATCTGAGTACCTTGAATTAATGTAATTTTAAAAGTTTCAATTTAAATTGAGTAAACAGATGAAAGTAGTTTTTAGAATTAAACTAAACTCACAAGTCTCTCTAGGTGGTCAAAGAACTAATAAACTGTTGATGTCTATAAAATATCTAATATCCATTGTTTCTAGGACTTTTCTTCAACAGGAAAGAAATGACTGATACCATTCCATACATTTACCTGATATCTTGGTAAAAATGAGTAAAGTACATTTGACATGGAATTACTCATAAATGTATTTGTTAGACATCTGATTAATTTACAAGGTTAAAATGCTAACTGTTAAATATACCATCAAGTACTCTTAACTTCTTAAATTGTATTGGGTAATATTATTGATGTTTTCATAAATTCGTAAATAAAAAAGGGGGGGTAAAGTTGCTTTGTCATCACTGAGAACAAGGTTACTAAAATTTAAAGTCTCATCAGACATAAGTCTATGTTCTTAAACATTGCTTGCATTTTCAGGAAATGGCAAACAGATGTGATTAACTGTGTACTGTAAATAACAAAATATTTTTTATTAAAATACAGTAATTTGCTTAAATTAAAACATTTACAAGGATTGTTTCATATTAAAAAAAGGAGATTAACATGCGGAAAAGAGAAATTAAAAACTATTATGTGTGTGAAATGATCAGTCAAGACTCTTGGGGTTCTTCCTGAGGGTCAAATGTTAATGTGCTAATATAAAACAAGGTTTAAACTATATGTTAAAAGGACAAATATTTCTTAACACACTAATTTTCCCATAATGTTTTGTTCATTAAGTTTTTTTGAGCAAATAATTTTGAAGGAATTGAGAATTATATAGCTGTTGTTAAACAAGAACTGTTATTTTAAAATATTTCACTATGCTATTTCTTTAAGAGCTAAATTTTGTTAATATAAAAACATCATTGTAATTGTGGTGCTATTACTCTGCTTTGTATATTAAATGTGTTCCTATCTTCCAGGTATACAAGTCTTTAAAAAGAAGGTTTAAAAGAACATTATATCAACTTGGTATTCTCCAAACTAAAGTTGTATGGTAATTTTAGACTTATAAGAATACTAAATTTGGGGCCAAGGATATACCTCAGTTGGTAGAGTGATTGCTCACTTGCATAAGGCCCTGGGCTCAATCCTTAGCATCACACACACACACACACACACACACAAAACAAAACAAAACAAAAAACAACCAAACTAACAAAAAAAAATGAAATTTCTTGGAGATTCCTTTATATCACTTAATACTCTACAACTAACCTGTTATTAATAATATATAAAATTTTATGTTACCATTTACATTGGAGTACAATTTAAATGTTTATAAACTAGTGAGACCCTAATCTATGTAAAGGTTAATACTGTAAAACACAAAAGCATTTTGCTACTTTTCTACAAAAGGTTAAAAGTTCTCAGCCTTTCCTTACTTTGTGCACTAGATGTTATATCATATTGTGTTAGCTAACATCAGAAAGGGCTCAAGAAATAATATTTGTAAACCTTTTAGAATGGTAGATAAAAAAAAGACAAAGATCAGTTCAGAACTAGAACACTTCACCTAAGATTTGTGAAGAGCCCTGCCTTACCTGAGATGAGGCTCTGCCTCCCACCATACTACATTCCTGAATGACTACAAAGTAGGCCAGACTTCAGTTCATTTAAAATTATGTTCAAAGGATTGATTTTTGTTGTTAAGATTACTAGGATCTCAAACATATAATATATGTTTATAATTTATAACTCAGCTAAAATTCAAGACTTTTGTTACACAAACTAAATATGTTTATACTCTTATGAACTTTATTTTCTATTTTCTTTATAAACTGTTGCCTGTTGAGGGTTTGCAGAGGTATTGCTTCTAGATCAGAACCTGGGTTAATTTAAGGTAATAAGTCATCACCTACAGGATAGGATAGTACAGATTTCAAGTAATAAAAAGGGTAAATAACTGTAAGGTTATAGACAAATTAAAGTTAAAGCCCAGTACTCTTAATTTAACACTGGTGAGACTCATTTTTTAGATGTTTAAGATTGAGACTTAAAAATTAAAGTTAAATTAAAAGAACCCAAAACATCAATATTTGGCACTTGCCCTCCCAGTCAGTCTGAATCCAGGGAACAGGGAACTTCTCTAAAGAGCTTTGCAACTCTGGGCCACATAACCTCCCAATAAGGGAGATTAAGGAGACCCCTGGAGTACAGAAAGCCAATTGATGCAGTTGCCATGAAGAGGAGGGTTATTGGATTATTGGAAAAGGGAGACATCTCTGATGTTTCCAAGGGAAACCACATGGTCAGCAAGACCTGGACCCATCCTAGTGTAAATGGCACTAGCAGAACTAAGACACTACTCTCAAGTTGCACCAAGAGTGACTCCATAGAAACTCAGCTTACTCTTAACAATAGATAGAAACAAAGGTCAGTTTGACCTTCTTCATCTTAAACATCTAGCAAAAATAGTTAAAACCCAAACACAGCCATTCCTGGGTATTTAAAAGATAAATAGTAATAGTTAAGTGTAACTTACTTAAGATATAAACTTATGTTAGCCACCCCCCCCAAAAAAAAAGAAAATAAGTAGACTGGAGCCTATAAAGAGAGATTCTTAGAAGGAATGCCTAATAACTCTCAAGTGAAATGGCCAAGTCAGAAGTTTTAGTCAGTTTAAGGCTTACAGATCTTTCTCACCTCCTACACAGGTAGGATTAATATTTGCTAACATGATTATCTAGCCTTAAAAAACAGAAATAAAGAGATCTCTACTAGACGCAGAGGTCATACCAGTAGAAAGATTTTATAAGATCAGGTGACATGAAGTAACTTAACTACAGCTCATGGACATGAACATCTATAACATTAAAAGATAAATGTTTTGTTTACATTCCTGATAACTCTGAAGATGTTAAAGATTTACATTCCCAAATAAAGTATAGGGAAAGCTTCTCAGCCCTCACATCTCTGGGTAAGAAAATATTGACTTCTGTCCTCCTTATGATATTCATTGACATATTCTGGACACTGTAATGTTTGTTCAGTACTCATGTTTTTTTTGTTTCTCTCTTAGAAGCACCCTTCCTCAGATGATTTTACAACCTATTCTTCACGAACCAGACTTCAATATTACCTGACTTCTAAAAGAAAACTCCAAAGCTGCTTGCACCACCTCACATCACCCCCTCTCAGTTCTAAAGCTGCCAGAGCAGTTGTCAGCCCTCTTCTGTAAAGCTAGGGATGATCATGGTGACCACCACATGTAATCCCAGCTACTCAGGCAGCTGAGGTAGGAGGTTAGTAAGTTCAAGGCCAACCATAAAAAAAGTGGGTTGGGATGCACTTCAGCAGTAGAGTGCCCCTGGATTCAATCACTAGTACCACATATATATATATAAAAAAAAATGAAAAGAAAAAAAGCCTGGAGAACATGATGTCCATAGAGGCCTTGGCATTTTTTTTCTTTTTCTTTTTTATTAGAGCTTTATAGTTATACATTGTAGTTGAGTTGATCCCAACAAACTCACACATGCATGGAAATTGATTTCAGTTCATGACCCTCCCTTCTCTCCCATCACTCTCGACTCTCCCTCTCTCCTTCCTCTGCCTTACTGGACTTCCTTTCCCTCATCTATTAATTCATATTTAATTGGCTCTTTGTGTTATCCTATTCTTCCCTCCCTCTTCCCTTGGTTTTAGTCGAGCTTCCTCATATGAGAGAAAACATATGACCTATGAGTTTCTGAGTTGGTTTATTTCACTTAGCATGCTATTCTCCATTCCCATCCATTTACCAGCAAAATGCCATCATTTCATTCTTTTTTATGGCTGATTAGAATTCCAGAGTATGTATACACCACAATTTCTTAATCCACTCATCTAACGTCAGGCATCTGGGCTAATTACAACATTTAGCTGTTGTGAACTGTGCTGGTGGAAACACTGAGGTGGCTGTAGCACTACAGTGTGCTGAGTTTAGATCTTTTGGGAGATCTACCAAGGAGTGGGATAGCTGGGTCACATGGTGGTCCCAACACTATTTTTTTGAGGAACCTCCATACTGCTTTCCAAAGTGATTTTACTAGTTTGCAGTTCCACCAAAAATGTACAATTGAACCTTTTCTCCACATCCACACCAGCATTTTTTATTGTTCATATTTTTACATCATTGTGACTGGAGATAGAGGAAATCTTAGTGTAATTTTGATTTGCATTTTCCTGATTGCCAATGATGTGGGGCCTTTTTTTTTATACTTTGCAAGCCATTTGCATTTATATGAATGAGAAGTTTCTATTTGGTTCTTTTGCCCATTAGTTGATTGCATTGAATGAGTGTGTGTGTGTGTGTGTGTTGTGTTTGTGTGTGTGTGTGTTTGTGTGTGTGTGTTTGTGTGTGTGAAGATTTTTTAGTTCTTTTTATATTCTGGGTATTAGTCCCCTATCAGAGGAGCAGCTGGCCAAGATTTTCTCCCATTCTCTAGGCTCTGTCTTTATTCTCTTGTTTTATTAGCTGTGCAGAAAATTTTTAGTTTGATGGTGCCCAACTTATTGACTCCTGTTTTTTTATCTTGTGCCTTGGAGTCTTGTAAGGAAAGCTGGAGCCAGCGTGTTTATGGTGGAGTATTGACTCCATGTTTCCTTCCAATAGTCATAAATGGCTCAAATTCTCATTTCTAAGACTTTGAGCCATTTCAGTTTTAGTTTTGTGCAGAATGAGGACAGGAGTCTTGTTTCATTTTCTACATAAAGCTAACCATTTTTCCCAGCACCATTTGTTTAAAAGGCTGTCTTTTCTCCAAGATATACTTTTGGCCCCTTGTTAAATGTCTGACAGCCCTAGGCACATGGATTCACGCTGTGTCCTCTGTGGTGTTCCATGGGTCTTGGTGTCTGTTTTGATGCCAATGCCATGCTCTTTGTGTTCCCACAGCTCTGTAGCATAATTTCAGATCTGATATTGCCACAGGCCCCTCATCATCTCATTTCAGTCCTCACCTTAGGGCCCTAGTGCCTCTGGCTTCCATGATTATGGTCAAGTGCCAGTGCCCAGCCTTGCATCTCCATCCAATGCCCCTGCTGGGCCTCAGCCCCTGCGCTCCACTCTACCAGAGTCTCCACTGGGGCCCACACCCACGTGCCAGGGCTGCACTTGTCACTAGGCTCTCACCAACTGCTGTTCCCAGTCTCAGTCAATAGTCCTATCCAGACCCTAGCCTTGCCATGGGCTCCTTCCTCTGCTGACCCCATGGAAGTTGATCAAGCACTTGATCAATTAGATCCATCACTCAGCACCTCAGATGCACTGATTTTATTTTATTGTTCCAAATCCTGGTGGAAAGGCAGAGTGAATCCAGCATCAGCTGTTCCTGGCACTTAGTGGTGAGGTCAAGGAAGCAGAGCTCCCTAAGCCATGGCTTGTTCTGAGCTTCCCCCCATTTTGTGGAACTGACCCCACCTCACCCTCTCCCTGGCCCCAGCCCAGGATGTGCCCCTGGATGCTTTCATGCTGCCCACTCCCTCTCCTCACCCTCTACTGCCTGTGCTGGGTTCCTTCCTGTGTACCATGGCACTTGGGGAGGAAGGTGAACTCTTCTCCCACCTGAAGGCACAATCCATTATTAGCAGTGGGATCTGGCACTGCTGTGCTGTGTGTGGGTGAGGTTGCAGTGGGACCAGCTGGTTGACCTCAACCTTCACAAGTTTCCTCCAACCTTCCTGATCCCACTTTCCCTGGTCATTGTCTGCTCTGGAGTCGACTTCCTCTGATATGAGTCAGTCCTCCCTTTCTCCTGAGAATGACTGTAGGGCACAGCTTTTTCTCTCCTCTATTAACTACTAATATCATCTTACAGTCAAACCAGATGGGGAGCTATTGTAAGTGAGGACCTCACATTAGCCCCTCATCCAGTTCCCTATCTGCTCCCCCAGCCGAGATGCCTCTTGGCCACCTGCTGCCCTCTCCTTGTCCTCTGTCCCCTCAGAAGCCTTGTTAAAAGGTTCTGACATTGGGTCACTCCACTGTGGATACAAAGCCTCTGGTTTTCCTGTTGATTTTATAAGATCTCTCACCCAGTTCTCTTTTCTTCTCAGCCTGTCTCCCATTCTTACTGTCTGTGTGAACATTATAGTCTTTATAGAGCTACTGACTTACAATTTTCTGTTTTGTTGTGTCTTTCCCTGGCCTTGGTGTTAGTGGAATCCTGACCTTGGGAATTGACTTGGGAAATGTTCCCCTTCTTCAATCTTTGGGAAGAGTTTGAGATAGATGGTGCTATTTCTTCATAAAATTCATAGTCTTACCAGTGAAATCATCTGGTCCTGAGCTTTTTTTTTTTTTTTTTGGATGGGAGACATTTTTTTTATTGATTTATGCTCCTTACTCATTATTGATCTATTCAGATTTTTCTATTTGTTTGTGATTCAGTTTCAGTAGTTTGTATGTTACTAGAATTTAACCATTTCTTCTAGGTTATCAGATAATTGTTCATAATTTTTTTATCATGCAAGCACACCCAGAGAGCCCTCCAGTGTGGACTCAAACAAGTTACTTCCTGTCACCCTGGTAAACAGAGTGAAGCCCTGGCAGGCTGTCCACCCACCATAAGAAGGAAAGGCAGAAGATTAGGGTGGAGACCACCAAACTAGAGGTTTATGACCCCAGGGTAAATGATGTCACTGAGAAAACTGATAATAATTTCAATTAGGGTCAAAAGCCCCCAAATTTAGTATAAATAATAGAGATGATGAGCAGGGATTCAGCCAGCTGAAACAAGGATGCACTCTGGCTGGAGAGCCTGATGAGGACCTGACATCCCATCACTTGTCATTGTTTCCTAATCCTCTTCATGATCCTCACTGCTCTCAAACTCTACCACCTTGTCTGGACCCTGGTTATAGTCACAACTCCTCCCTATGACCCTCTTCTAAACAGGTCATCCATTCCAAGCCAGGAAAAGCCTGTCTTTGTTCAGGACCTGGTCACTTCAGTCTGAGTGAGTGTGCATCTGCTGGATATAAAGCCTCAGGCTTAAGACTTTTGAACTCAGCATGCAGAGGGAATGTCTGACATTAGCCTGTCATGATTAAGTGGTCTGCAGTGCTTAGAATTAATCTAGAATTGTTTGCTGTGAATTAATTAATCTAGAATTGTTTGCTGTGAATGGATCCTATCTATTGCAGTGCCTAGCATTAACGACTGTCATTTTCTTGATTAAGCACCTATAGAGTGAATTGTATTGAGTAATTTGAGTGAATAAAGCATTGAAAGGGGCAGAAGCATGTGGACATTCTTTGTTTCTCCCCTTGACTGCTTATGTCACAATTTTGCCCCCTTGTGACACTTTGCCTGTCTGCTCCCTAGCTGAGGTCCCCATGTGCCCTTCTCATTCTTCTTGATTTTCCCCACACAGGCCCTTACTGAAAGGCTCCACGTACATTGTCCACTCAGGGCCTGTGGTTTCCTAACTACTGATTTCTCTGAGATCCTGTCTCTAAAATATTTCTCCTCCTCTCAACAAAAGTGAGACAGAGGAAAGAAATAACAACTCAAACTGTGAAATAATCTTAATGAGATCTCCAAATAAGTATGAGGTAAGAGTTATAAACCACAGGGCACCTAGATGCATCCCTGTCCCCACCTGTCTCTCAGGTGTGAGTTCCTGCTGCCCACTGGGTACTGATATGCAGGTAACCATTTGGCAGCTGGCTTCTCTGGAGGGAAAAAAAAAACTGGTTTCTGGTGTCTTCCAATTTCTGTGGGACTCATACCCCAACCATGGCTGATTTCAAACTACCAACATCATGTCCCTGAACACAGAATTGGGAAAAAATGCACAAAACCTGCTCACAAATCACATCAACTGTCTCTAGCACTCACAGCCAGGTAGGGAGGCTCATGTTTCAATACATAGGACACATTTTACACACAGCATGTCCCCTGGACACCAGCCAACTATCTCATGGGGGCAGGGGGTGGGGGAGAGACAGTGTGTTCCAAAGAGGGAGGAAAACTTGCTGAGAGATAGAATGTTGCTCTCCAATATGGCAGCACCCTAAGGTGTTCACAAGAATAATTTTCATTGCATTGGATTTCCACCTTGAAATCTAACTCTTCCCTGCAGTAACCGTAGATGAGGTTTAGTTACTGCCCACTCGCCCTCTGCCTTCACTAAGCAATAACCAGGCCAGACTCAGGCGAGGTCCCCACCATCTACCTCCCCACAGGAAAGCACAGGTGACATTTCCTTTGGGACCTCAGCATGCCTGGGAGGCCTGGCTTGGGATCCTGATAAACATTGATTCTATTCCTGCTCCTACCACCAAGCTGGTAATGGCTTGCTGGTCCTCAGTGGCCTCCTCTGCGAGCTGAGATTAGACCTCATTTTTGGGTTGCTGAACCAGACTATATAGATATGGTGGAAAAGCAGATACCACAGTACAATACAGAACAGTGCTCCACCTCCTCAAGACGCAGGCAGGACTCCTCACAGGACTGGGCCCAAAGACAAAGTGCAGTGTCTGCCACCTCAATTTCCAGAGTGGACTCGCCAGACATGTGGTTTACCTCTCAAATTCATTTCTTTGCCATTCACAACAAAAGATGAGACAGAGGAAAAAATAACAACTCATACTGTGAAATAATTCCACTACTTCCCCTCCTTCCAGTCCCCCAATGACAGATAGGGATTGAGCCAAAGTCAGGCAGTTTTGCCACCTAGTGGCTACACTAGAATTGCCCAAAAGGAATACCAGGTGAGACGCTATTAAAAATAAGTAAATAAATAAAATGAGTTGGGGAATGTTGCTTAGCAATAAAGTGCTCCTGGAGTAAATCCCCAGTACCCTAAAGAAGAAAGACATAAAGAAGTATCTACTGCCTTTCACATCGTTCTTGACCCTCCAGTCCCCCTTTCCCAGATTTTGATAAATAGGACCTTTCTATACCAAAATACACATGAAGAGCCACAGAGAAAAATCCACAAACCTATGGCCATCTGATATTTGACAAAGACCAAAAATATATTTTGGACAAAAGGCAGCCTTTTTAACAGATAACACTGGGAGAACTGGATAGCTATATGTAGAAAAATCACATTACACCCCTTTCATCCCATTCATTCCACACACATTCAAATTGAAATGGCTCAAAGTCTTAGGAATTAGACCAGAACCCTTACAACTGCTTGAAGAAAACACAGGATTGCCTGGTGCACTGAGAGGCACAGGAGGCTGAGGCAGGAGGATCCTGAGTTCAAAGCCAGCCTGAGCAAAAGCATGGCACTAAGCAACTCAGTGAGACCCTGTCTCTAGATAAAACACAAAATAGGGCTGGGAATGTGGCTCAGTGGTTGAATGCCTCTGAGTTCAATCCCCAGCATCCCCCCCAAAAAAATAAGAAAAGAAAAGAAATAAAACATATATGCGCCGGCACCAACTTCCTCAACAAACTTAAGGCACTAGAAACAAAACAAACAATCAGTAAGTGGGATGCCATTAAACTATAAAGGTTCTGCATAAACAAGGAAATAAGAATATGAAGGGAGAGTCTACAGAATGGGAGGAATCCTCCAATAGGGGATATTAATATCCCCTATTTCACTAATTTCCTCCTAATTTCCCCCAAGATCCTTCATTCCTGAAAGGGAGATTCTCAAAATCTCCATACTTCAAGGCAAACCTCTAAATGTTTTCAATATTTAATAAGAGACTCACTGATGAAGTCAAGGATAACATTAAAAGTAGAACCCCAAGGGCTGGGCTGTGGCTCAGTGGTACAGCACTCACCTAACATGTATGAGGCCCTGGGTTCAGTCCTCAGCACCATATAAAAATAAATAAAATAAAAGTAGTGTGTCCAACTACAACTAAGAAATTAATATTTTTTTAAAAATAGAATCCCAACCCTATGACAAAAGACATTACATTAAATTTTTGGATAGTCCATTTTATATAACTTTATATTTTTATAATTATAAAACTATTAATATATTATTGCATATCATATCATAACATAATATAATGAAAGACATTTCTAATTGATTGTTCTTGTCCGGGGACCCTGGCTGGACCTGTAAACCAAGGTTTTTTCCTCCCATAATGAGCTCTCCTCCCAGCAGCAAGGAGAATAGTTGGGCACAGACTCTGGGGTGTTGGGTGCTGGGACGATTCCTGCATGTTCAGGAACACCCTGAAACTTCCCGACCAAACTGAAAATACCTGTCTGTGGGGCGGCTTGTTCACAACTCTGATCCTGGGGCTGGACGCTTCCTGACCAGCAGGGCTTCTGTGCTGTCCAGTGCCTTTTAGGCTAGAAGATGGATGAGCTGGTCTCTGAGCTCTTTCTCCTTTTTTCCCTCTATATCTCTATTATAAAAAACTGAAGTAGCAAGTCAGAGGATGTTATCTAAAGATTGATCAGGGACATATGCCAATTTTTGTAACTTTCTGAATATCTGGGGCTGACTGAGTGATAAATTTGTCCTTTAAAAGTAATTGGCCCTCTGTGGATTTGGGATCCACGGTGGTGTGTTTTCTCATTGCCTCTCTGAGTTTCTCCATGAAAATAGCATGGCTTTCCTGGAGTCCCTGTATAATTTCTGAAATCTTAGAATAGTTAATGGGCTTTTGCTTGATTCTGTTGAGGGCCTCAAGGATCAACACTTGGAAATGGCTAATTTTCCAAGCATCTTGTTCATCATTTTTGTCCCACTCAGGATCATTTCTGGGAACTGCCTGTGCTCCAGATGGATGATTTGGTTTGCTCCTAGTCTGAACTGCTGGGGAAGGAGCAAGGTGTAAGTCATCCCCAAATTCCTCAGCTGCTCTCAGAGTTGCTTCCTTCTCATTAAAAATCAAGGTCTGGTTGAGTAATAGCATAATATCTTTCCAGGTGAGGTCAAATACTTGGCAAAAATTTTGAAATACCTCAATATATTTACCTGAGCCTTCCGAAAATCTCCCCATGTCTGTTTTTATCTACCTTAGGTCTTGAAGCAAGAAGGGGGTACTTTGATTGGCCCAAATTCTCCTCCTGGCATATTCTGGAGAGGGAATATATTTGATTTGCCTGTTGAGGCAGATGCAGATAGGCCAGGATATGGAGGACACAAGGGATGTTGTTGTGCACCAACAGCAGATGGAGATTTTGTGGGTCCTCCTGATTCTTTTTCCTCAGTAGGTGAGTCCCCAAGATTTTCTCCCTTCATGGCAGATATCATAGCTAACTCTACTTTACATTGTTGGCATAATTTAGGATTGTGTAAGGGCTTAGCATAAGTCATAGTTAGTTTAATTTATATATTATAGTGTAAGTATTTAAATGATAAGGATAGATTTACCTTTTATTATTATAATTTTTAATAAACAAGTTGATCCATCCTAATAATTTAGTAAGAACTCTCAATCTCTTTTTGAGAGGGTCTCAAAATATATATTTTAGAATATAATCCTTTAAATAGATATCTCTTATTTTTTAAAAAAAATATGATTAAGGTTATTTTCCAGTGTAGGGAGCAGTATATGAGTCTTACCATATTTTTATAGCTAATATGTCCAGCCAGAGAACTTATATAATATAAATGAATTTTTAAAGTTTGTAACTTTTATTGCTCAAAATTAACATAGGATTTTAATTTGGAGAACCTCAGTCCTAATAAAATGTTGTCTTAAATCTCATATAATTATCTAACAAACAAAATATGTAAAAATCAATAGTGTCTTTGTGTCTTAGAATCAATCAAATTTAGTCTTAAAGGATAATTGTCAAAATTGGAATCTAAGTCAGCAGTTTTATATACTTAGTGTTTAATCAAGGATGTGAATTCATTTACCAAAATTAATCTTTGTCTTAAACAGCAAGAATCATTAGGCAATAAACAACTTTAAGGAAATAAACTTAATATTTTAATAGGTTTTTATCATGTCAAAATATGGGCAGAGTCTTAGCTCATATGAGCATAGTAAAATTAGGGAAATAGCCAGGAATATCTTTGAATTAGTTAGTTAAAATTTTTATGGTCAGCCCAGTATATATAAATCTCTTTATTAATTGTTTTAACTTTTTTATATCATCTGGTTAGATAATGAGATAAAAATCTTTTTATTTAAAAAATATTTTATCATTAAAATTTAGAATAAAAGACCTTATTTTACCCAAAGATTTTTTTTTTTTTTTTTTGATCGGCAATGTGTGCTTCCTCTCTGTTGAAGCATCTTTATCTTCTAGAATTTTTCCTGGTCACACTTTGGAACAATTTTTGGAAGCCTTAGAATTTATAGATAAATTGTTGTACTTTGATAAGAAATATCAATGAAAATATAGTTAAAATCCTTAGATATTTTTGCAGACAGAATTATATTTGTTTATCATCTTATAAGTTTGTACAATACCTTGAGAATTAGAAACTACTTGAGATTTTATTTTTTCTTAAAAGCAAATTTATAGTAAATACATTTATCTCAAATATCTGTAACTGAAAGGCAGAGTATCTAATAAAGGTACATATAAAATGTATAAATTATGGGTTTCTGTTGGAGAGAAACATTTAGACAAATGTATATTAACTAAACAATTAGACATGTACTAATTATTTTATCGATTAACAACTATAGGTTATCTAAATATCTAGAAAATATATATATTATTAATAAGGACATAACTCATAATTGTATTAACTTTATGTAACCACGTGGTCTTAAAATACTTGGATCCATTTCAATTTATTTTTACCTAGGAGTGCACTCTTTTATGTGATGTCACTTGATGTAACTGAAATAAGATCCTTGTGTATACACATTTATTTCTTATAGTCAGGAAAGACAATAAGGATTTTTTGGTCATCACAGGAACATTGCCAGCTTTTGTTCTTGTGGCGAGCAAATGCATCCCTGTAACCTCCAAAATTAAAAATTAAATACAAAGAAGCATGTATGATATCTTTCATCCATAGAACATTATTTAGTAACACAACTATAGAGAAAGTCAGGTTATTTAACTCAGAACTAACTTAAATTTTGTTTGACAAAGATATCTTTCATTAGCATTTACAGGTGGGCATTTTTAAAAATGCATGCTCTGAGCAGCTCTAGTAGTAGCAGCTCAGGCAGGTCTGAAACAGGAAGTACAGGTTAGTGGCTGGAAGGCGAGACCAGAAGTCCTGTCTGAGTGACTGTGGAAGAACCAAAATGAAGCCCGTGAAAGTGTGGGAGTGGGACCAGGAAGCCTGCTCCTCCAGCCAGGCACCACGTGGTTACCATGGTGACGCAAACACTATGGAGTTGCTGCTCATTGTCACTTCAGGATAGTGATACTGCTGGTGATCGGTGACAAGTCCTGCTTCCCCACATGTTGAAGTTTGAACATTAGTGAAGCACACCGAGGCAAGCGTATGAAGTAGGGTTTATTTAAAAAGGGGTTGTTATAGCAGATTCATGGGACCCCAATAGACCTCCAGGAGCTGAATCCAATGTAATCACACAAGAATCTTTATTGCAAGCTTGAACCTGGACTTATAACCATTTCAGACACAGCAGTCCCAAGGAACGGATTCTCGTCCTTTGTTCAGTGAGATTTTATAGGTTTTGGGGGGATACTCTATGCCTCACAACATCACACAGCAAATCATTTCACACTGCAGAAAAATCAAACAACAACTCTTCATTAGCATACTTGTTGGTGGGAACACGTCAGGTAAGTGTGATTGGTGAGTTCAAGTGGTGGATACCTTTGAACTCATTGGTTTAGGCCAGCAGGGGTTGAGTTCAAGTGGTGGATACCTTTGAACTGATTGGTTTAGGCCAGCAAGAGTGTATATGCTAATCTGCAGGGTATTCTAATCACAATATCAATCACCGAAACTACTGGTGTAAGACTGGAAGACACTGCACCACATGACACAGATCACCAAAGAGGTTCCTGCTTTATTACAAAAGGCTGTGTGTTTATATAGGTCTAAGAAGAGGTCGCAGGGCTGAGGTAGATAACAGGTCACCCGTTTATTGGCAAGCTCTTCCATATGTCAGTTCTGGAGCCCAAGAAGTTAATTCTAATTGGGGCTAAGGCTTCCCACCAGCAGGGTTTGAACATTGGCGCCGGCGGGAATGTTTCACACCAGTGAAAGAAACCAAGAGGAGAAAGAGGGTCGTTAGATGCCATGTTGGGTTTTTTTTTCCTGGGGTGCTGCCATCGTTATATGTTTTCCCAACATTCCTCCCTTTTTGTTTTCTTAGGAATTGGGGCGTCGTTGGTCAGATCTGGCTGCTTCCAGCTGTGCGGGGGCGGTGTAGGGCCTAGAAGGGGAAGTGGAGGAATGTTGGGGGGCAGGTCTGGGGATATCATGGCAACCAGAAATAAAATCCAGTGGCTATAGACAGCTACTTCCATAGGGGTGAAGTCTATGAAAGTTCCCTGAAACCACAAGCTGTCAATGGCATTGAACCAGTCCTGGATGGAGGAGATTGTTGGTATCAGCCACTGGTCCTGTAACAGAGACTCTAGGAAATATTGGAAGCATTGCCTTGACATGACATCACCAGCACCTGAAGAAAATCAGAGCAAAAAAAGCAGGATGAAGATAAAAATTAAAGCAAATGTCAGTTTTTGGCAGAAGTTTCATGTCGGGGGACTGACAGAGAAGAGGCCAAGGGCCATGAGGAGGCTTAAAAGGACATAAAGACTCAAGAATCCAGGATGGCAGATTAAGAGGTTCTCCGGGCTCGTTGTCTCCCACTGTCCGATGTCTGTTGCATTCCATCGTGCCTGGTAGTGAGCTTCAGCAATGAGTGAGCTGTTCTCTTGAGGATGTTGGGGGTTCATTGGTCAGATGCTAGTAGTACCTAAGCAGAAGCTGGTTGAAAGTTTGGTTAGAGATCTTCCGTAATTGGCCCTGTAGGAAGCGAAGCAGACAGGGCAGGAACAGACATGTCAGGAAAAGAAGACATATGGGCCCTAAAAGAGGCAACAGCCACAATTGGAAGTGGGCTAAAAAGAAGGTGGCAAATGGGTTTTGGTTTGGTGAAGTTTTCAAAGAGGTAGCCAAGTCGGTGAGCTTGACTACATTAGTTTCCACAAGGCCTGATTCATTGATGTAGTAACAGCATTCTTCCCTCAAGGAAAGACAGGTTCCACCTTTTTCGGCTGGAAGTCTATAGCTCGTCGATTTTGAAGAGTAACTTGAGCCTAGGATGTGACCTGCCTTTGTAAAGATGCTAGAGATTCTGCCGTAGAAGTGGGCGCTTGTTCAAGTTTAGAACTTAAGTCCTGTACAGCCCATAAGAAGTGTCCTAGAGCTCCACCAGAAATTCCTGCTCCCACCGCAGATACAGCCAGTGAGAGACCCACCAGTATTGGAAGGAAAGCAGCCCGCTTATTCCGCACTGGGAGACAAGAGGGCCTGCACTTCAGCTGGGGTATAGAGAGTCAATTGTGGGACAAGCGTCACCAGTATACACAGGGTAGAGGTGTTGGTGGATAAGATAGTGATGAAAGAACCATTACACCAGAAGAATGAGCCAGGTGGTGCATAGAGGGTGAAGTTAAAGGTGATGTTAGAGTGGCAAAACTTTGACTGGGAGACACCCAAGCCCAGAAGGCAGCGCCCAGGAATCACAGTATAGTTAGACTCCTTAGGCTCCCTTAATGGAGCATCGGGTAAAAGCGTTCAGAGAGAACAGCGGGCAGATGGAGTGGAGAAATTTGAGAGGTCAGAAGCCTAGAAGTTCAAGGGAAACGCTGCAAGCAAAGGTCGAGTCAGAGAGGCGCATAAGTAGCAATCAGTTGGTGTGATGGCGGGAAGGGTTAGATTTAAGAAGGTTACAGTTTCAGTAAGTAGTTGTAGCCATGAATACTGTGGTGAACTCCCGACATTAGCTCATATGGATCTGGTATGGAGTCTTAACAATTGCTGTTCGGAATGCTTAAAGAGGTGGACGATGATGTCCCCTGGAAAAGGTGATGCCTGTGAAAATACCACTTAGAAGAGTGGGAGTCATGGTGGAGTATGGGCGAAGCTTCAGAGGATAGTTAGGATGTGGAGAGCAGGAGTAAAGGGGAGGTCTAGGGGGTGACTCTTGAGGCTCCTCTGGGGTAGTCTTGTCATCAGCAGGTGGGGCGGCCTCCTGGTGATATGGCTTCAACAGGATTCCTCAGTTTGATCTGCTATGAAGCATAGCATTACTGAACATAAGTGGGATGAGTTGGCCCAGTTGAATCCAGTAACTTTAAGGGCCCGATTACAGCCAGTGAAAGGCCAATAGCCTTGGCCCATAGACTGAGAGGGGATGGTGCCATCCTGTTGCCATGTCGCTTGGATGTAGAAGCGCCATCTGTGGGTTGGGATAAAACTTGATAGAGATTAATGATTAATAACAGGAGAGGGTTGGTGAGAAACTTTAAGTTTGGTGGGCCCCAGCATGGTGGAAATATGACTGTATGGGGTCCTGTCCGGCAAGGTTTCAATGACTGAGAATGTAGCTCTCGAAGTAAAACTGCATCACCCAGTTGAAGAGGGTCTGATTTAATTCCTGATTGTTCTGGAACAGAAGTAACAGATGGTGTAGGAAGACACCAGTCTGCGTTCTCTTAGGAGTTTGTATAGAAGTATGAGATAGGGCAGGTGGGACACAAGGGGAGGAGGAGTGACAGAAAAGTTTTAGTTGATTAAGAAAGGCATCCATAGAACAGCTCAAAGGGACTAAGGCCTGAGGGAGCTCTAGGGTTTGCCTGAGTTTGGGTGAGGACCAATGGCAAAATATTGTGCCAGGACAGTCTGAGTTCAATAGCAAGTTTAGTGAGATGATCCTTGAGAATGCCATTAGGCCTCTCAACCTTACCCGAGGATTGGGGTAAGTGGGGGATGTGGGGCCTCCAAGTGCTGTTAAGGCCTTTGGAAACTAGTTAAACAATCTGAGAAGTGAAGGCTGGAGTGTTGTCTGACTGGATGGAGGCAGGAAGTTCAAACCTAGGAATGATATGCTCAATGAGGATGGAGGCGACAGTGTCAGCAGTTTTCCTGGAGGTAGGGAAGGCTTCTAACCAACTGTAAGAGAGTGCTATCCCCAAATTACAAACAATTAAATCCTGTGTCAAGGCCTGACCAAAGTGGTAGGGACTGTCCCTGAAGCCTTGGGGTAGGCCTGTCCATGTCAGCTGTTGAAACCTAAAGACTGTAAGGTCTTCCCATGTGAAGGCAAAGAGGTAATAAGAGTCAGGATGCAGAGGCACTGTACAGAAATAAGCTTCAAGATCCAGGACAGTGAAGTGAATGGTCAAAGGGGGATATAAGAAAGAAAAGCATGAGGGTTGGAAACCACCGAGTGGATGGGAATAATTGCCTCATTAATTAGGCGGAGTTCCTGGATTAAGCGATAGGCTCCGGAGGGTTTGTGCACCAGAAATATAAGAGTATTACAGGGGGAGTCAGTAAGGATTGGGAGTCCCTGGGCCAGCAACTGGTGTATAATGGGCTTAAATTCCTCCCTATGGGTTTTGGAGATAGGAAATTGGGAATACAAGGAAGTTTAGTTTGGTGTTTCAGCTGGGTATAGACTGGCTTGTGGTGGGAGGCAATAACCAGCATGGAGATGTCTCAGACCTAGGGATCAGGGGGCAATGGCACAGTAGGTACTGTCAGGTCATTAGAGAGAGTAAGAGTTAAAGGCCAAAGGAGATGTGTGGTAGTATTCTTGGGGTGTAATTGGAGGGTGGCTCCTAATAATTGGAGAAAATCTCTGCCTAGGAGAGGAACTGGACAGGATGGAATGAGCAGAATAGTGAGTGAATGGGTTTCCCTCCAGGGCACAGGCTAGCTTTACAGTTCTGTTTGGGGGGGAAGAGTTTGTCATTAATCCCCATAACTGAGACGTGGGAAGGAAACAGCGGCCTAGAATGGGCAGGCAAGACAGAATAGGTAGCCCCTGTGTCCACAAGGAAGGTTATGGACTTTCCCACTGCCTGGAGCATTACCCTGGGCTTGGAGAGGGCTGAGGGGGTCTTTGAATCTGGGATTTTTAAGTCTTCTGCAAACCCCAAAAGTTCAGGAGAGGGGACTGCCTGACTGGCCATACCCCCTGAGTAGAGGTGCCAAGGAAGGGCCAGCCAGGGGCACTCAATCTTCCAATGTCCTGTCTGCTTACAGGTGGGGCATGGCCTGGAAGGAGGCCATGAGTTTGGGCATTGGCGAGCCCAGTGACCTTCGTATCCATATTTGAGGCAAGCCTCTGGTGGAGAGGAATGCTGGTTCCCCTCTGAAACTTTTGCTGGAGATGTAGGCCTCAGGGCTGCTGTCAAGGCCTGGGTTTGGGGTGTTACCTTCTTTTCTGCAATGGAGCCTACTTTAAAAGCCATTTTCACCAGATCTCAGATAGGGGTCTGATAGTCCTCCTCAGCTCATTTGAGCTTTTTCTAATATCATGAGCCAATTGAGTAATGAAATGGGTTGCTAACACTGTAGCCCTGATGGGAGACTCAAGATCTAGCTTTATATATTTGGTTAGGGCCTCTGTAAGGTGGTTGAGAAATAAGGATGGATTTTCATCAGGGTTCTGGGTAATGTCCTTCAGTTTATCAAAGTTAACTACCTTATTAGAAACTGGAACCCAAGAAGGGTGGGGAAAGCTCTGCCACTATTAGGAAATACTGCTGAGCTATATAACAATTATAAGAAATACATATGCTTCTTTATATTTTGCTTCTAATTTTGAAGGTTATGAGGATGCATTTGCTTGTCACAGAAACAAAGCCAGTAATGTTCCTGGGATGACAAAAAATCCTTATTCTGTTCAATTCTAACTATGTAATTTAAAAAAATAAATAAAATATACACAAGGATCCTATTTTAACTGCATCACGTGACATCAAATAAGAGTGCACTCTTAGTTAAGAATAAATCAAAATGGATCCAAAATTAAGAACCACATGGTTACATAAAGTTTATGCAATTGTATGTTATGCCCTTATTCTTATTATATGTTTTTCTAGATATTTGAATAACCTATAATTAATCCATAAAATAATTAACATATATGTCTAATTGTTTTATTAATATATATTTATCTAGTTGTTTTTCTTTAATAGAAAACACATAATTTATATATTTCTTTTACATGTATTTATTTGTTACTCTGCCTTTTAGTTAAAGATATTTAAATAAATGTATTTTTCTACAAATTTGCTTTCAAGAGATAAAACAACCATTGTGTAATTGCTAACTCTCAAACTGTTGTTCAAACTTTATAAAATAATGAACAAATATAATTCTGTCTACAGAAATATCCATGGACTTTAATTATACATTCATTGAGATATTTCTTATTAAGCTACAATAATTTGTTTAGATTCTAAGATTTTCAAAAATTCTTCCAAATATAACCAGGAAAAATTCTAAAAAGAAAAGAAGATGCTTCAACAGATAGGAAACACACATTGGAGGTCCTCAGAACAAAACAGAAATCATCTTTGGGTAAAAACAATAACCTTATATTCTAGATTTTAATGATAAAAGTATTTTCCTAAATAGGAAAACCTTCATATCATTATCTAGACAGGTGATATATATACTGAACTGACTATAAAAAATTTTAATGATTAATTCAAGGATATTTCAGGCTATTTCCCTGATTTTACTATACTGATTTGAGCTAAGATTTTGTCCATATTTTGACATAATAAAGACCTGTTAAAATATTAAGCTAATTTCCTTTAAGGAAGGTCTTTATTACCTAATGATTCTTACTGTTTAAGGCAAAGATTAATCTCAGTGAATAAATTCATATTCTTAATTAAACACTAAATATATTAAACTTCTGACTTAGATCCCAATTTTGATAATTCTCCTTGGAGACTAAATTTGATGATTCAAAGACACTGCTGATTCTTGCATTTAACTTTTGTTTGGATTGTTGTGAGATTTGGAGAACGTTTTGTTAGGACTGATGTTCTCCAAATTAAGGTCGTACATGGGTTTTGAACAATGGAAGTTGCCACATTTCTGTGACTGAGCATCTCAGCACCCAGCCGGGGAGTGTGACTCAGTCATGTGCAAGGTTGGTCTCCCACATGTTCCCCCTTTCTTAAAATATATTTTAAAAATGCAACTGGGAAATTCTATCTTTCAGTCACTTGACTCTTGGTCCAAGGTCATCATTATCCACTATTGAAACACAAAAAGAATGAGTAGAAAACATATCATCTTCATAACACAATCAGATCCAGGTTATTATTATTATTTCACCAAACACTCATCAGAAGATTCTTAACTCTTTTCATAAATTTATTGGGAGGCATTGCGTTTGGCCATAGTAACAGACATTTTCATTGGCATGGCATGTAGGCCTCTCCATAAACCACAGAGCAGAGGGCTCACTCACATTATTTATTACATTGTCTTCTAGAGCATCATGACTTAGTTCTCATCCTTCCATCAGCACTTATCTGACCATGAAGGATTTTGGAATAATTTAAGTCAAACATTAAGAAAATCCACACATTGTAAGTATTAAGACATAGCCACAGAGGCTGCAATTGAATAAGCAAGGAATAACATTTAAAGTAGTCACTTCAGGGATTATGAGACCAGCAGTTTGCCTAGGTCTGGTTAATTGACATACAACTGTTTCAAAGCCTGAATATTAACCTCAGCATATTATATATCTGAAATATTAGCTGGCAATAACTAGTGATGCAATAAGTTGTATTCTTACAGGCTACAGGTTATTTATCATCTTTTTTCTTAATTCCCACATATAAGGAGTTTATTAGGTCCATCAGTAATATAAATACTCTTGGAAAAATCTATTTTAAAAATCTTTCCAACAATTGTCCATATAGGTAAACATAGTCTTAGTCACTAAAGTCCAGCATAATTGGCTGGCTTAGGTTTCTCCTCTGCTGTCTCACATACGTTCCTGTCTCTGGTGTGGTCAATTAGTTGCTTGGCTTCCTCAGCTATCTCAGTTGTGGGGGGTAGAGATGTGGAATCAACACACAGACTCCAGGAGTTGGTGAGAACTGGCTGGTGACAAACCTCAAGTCAACGTCCAGTAGCTCAGTTTATTTTTGAAATGCACACAACTGTTATAGGGTTCGAGTGGGGCGTGCCCGTCAATCATACATAAGCAAGACAACATCCATAAGCTAATCGTCTTCTGCCTAATGTAACCTCACTGTGAGGAACTCTAAATGCTCACAGCTGTTAGTTGCAACTGAAGGCTGTTCCAACATCTCCTCCCCTTTTATTAAATTTGTTGCCAAAGTGGAACCCTGATGAGAGAAGAAAGGAAAAGGGAAAAGCATAGGAAAAAAGGAAGCATCCAGACACGGCCCTTTCCAGCAGCTGCAGGTGTTTCCTGCTGTGGTGAGAGGGCAGTCGCTGTGGACTAGGTCTCTGTCTGTCACTTGGGTTCCCATCTGAGCTGGATGTGGGAGCAAAGCCGCCATGGGACAGGAGACCTCTCTCAGGGGGGTGAAGAATTAGGCCTTTGCATAAGTGGAGTGTGCAAGGCATTGTCCCTGAGAGGGCTCCCTGTCTCCTTGATAGATAATGCCCCCGTGGCCTCCACACCAACATTTATCTTAAGATCCACAAACTCAGGTTTCTTCTCCATGGAGGGCCTGGCTCACAGCACTGGGCTGGTGAGGCTGTGTTCAGGAAGGAAGGAGAAAGGCCATAGACAGACAAACAGTAATATTGTGACAAAGCCAAGACACACAGATAGATGAAGAGGAGGACAGTGCTAAGACTCAGGACATGATCCCTCGCAGAGAACTGGCCCTTAGTTGGTGTTACTCACATCTGGTCCATAGCCACCATCCATACGGATGCAGAACAACCCATTATTTCAACACTGTCTTTTTCTCAAAAGATACTTCCAGACAGTCTGTTTACCACAGAATCAATATATAACTGACCATTACAGTCAGGACAATTAATCTAGTTTCATGGGTGGACTTTCCAGCCCACACTGCAAGACACATTATAGGTGGACCTGGGAAATGGGTCCATAAGTCTTTTCATAATTTTTACTTATCTGACAAGCTCATGAAGCTGCATGGTATAGACTCTGTAGCTGAAAATTTACCTTCCTGGCCAGGTTTCTCAGTCATCATCATGATAACTAGTTGAAACTTTCCTTTGAAATCTAATATAATTTACTAAATCATGTTCAGTAGCATTAAGGCTCTCAATATTATAATTTAAGAAAAAATTTAAAAATATTTTGTAAAACCTAGTTTGTCTCTCTCTGGGGTCCTATATTTCTCCCTTTTCTTTATTTAATAAAATTGAATAAAGGCTTGGCATAAGTCATAGTATTAGTTTAAGTTATATATTATAGTACAAGTACTTAAATGATAAGAATAGATTTACCTTTTTATTATTATAATTTTTTAATATAGACAAGTTGATCCATCCTAATAATTTAGTAAGAACTCTCAAACTCTTTTTGAGAAGGTCTCAAATATCTTTATATTTTAGAATATTATCCTTTAAATAGATATCTCAATTGTTTTTAAAAAAATATGATTAAGGTTATTTTCCAGTGTAGGGAGCAGTATATAAGTCTCACCATATTTTTTATAGATAATATGTCCAGCCAGAGAACTTATATAATATCAATGAATTTTTAAAGTTTATATCTTTTATTGCTCAAAATTAACATACGATTTTAATTTAGAGAAATTTAGTCCTAATATAATATTGTCTTAAATCTCATATAATTGTCTAACAAACAAAATATGTAAAAATCAACAGTGTCTTTGTGTCTTAGAACAATCAAATTTAGTCTTAAAGGACAATTGTCAAAATTGGGATCTAAGTCAGCAGTTTAATATACTTAGTGTTTAATGAAGGATGTGAATTTATTTACCAAAATTAATCTTTGTCTTAAACAGAGAGAATCATCAGGCAATAAACAAATTTAAGGAAATAAACTTAACATTTTAATAGGTTTTTATCATGTCAAAATATGGGCAAAAGCTTAGCTCACTCATATTAGCATAGTAAAACTAGGGGAATAGCCAGAAATAGTTTTGAATTAATCAGTTAAAAGTTTTATAGTCAGTCCATTATATATAAATCTCTTTTTTAATTGTCTTAAGTTTTTTATGTCATCTGGTTAGACAATGATATAAAGAACTTTTTATTTAAAAAAATACTTTTGTCATTAAAATTTAGAATATAAAGACCTTGTTGTACTCAAAGATGATTTTTTTTTTTTTATCTCCAATGGGTGCTTCCTCTCTGTTGAAGCATCTTTATCTTCTAGAATTTCTCCTGGTCAGACTTTGGAACAATTTTTGAAAGCCTTAGAATTTATAAACAAATCATTGTTCTTTGATAAGAAATATCAATGAAAATATAGTTAAAATCCTCTTTTGCAGACAGAATGATATTTGTTTATCATCTTATAAGTTCGTACAATAACTTGATAATTGAAACTACTTGAAGATTGTATTTTTTCTTAAAAGCAAATTTATAGTAAATACATTTATCTCAAATATCTGTAACTGAAAGGCAGAAGATCTGATAAATGTACATATAAAATGTATAAATTATGGTTTTCTGTTAAAGAAAAACAATTAGACAAATATATATTAACCAAACAATTAGACCTGTGCTAATTATTTTATAGATTAACAACTATAAGTTATCTAAATATCTAGAAATATATATATTAAGATTAAGGACATAACTTATAATTGTACTAACTTTATGTAACCACGTGGTCTTAAAATACTTGGATCCATGTCAATTTATTTTTACTTAGGAGTGCACTCTTTTATATGACGTCACTTGATGTAACTGAAATAAGAACCTTATGTATACATATTTATTTCTTATAGTCAGCAATGAGAATAAGGCTATTTTGGTCATCACAGGTACATTGCCAGCTTTTGTTCCTGTGGTGAGCAAATGCACCCCTGTAACCTCCAAAATTAAAAGTAAAATACAAAAAAGCATGTTTGATATCTTTCATCCATAGAACATTATTTAGTAACACAACTATAGAGAAAATCAGGTTATTTAACTCAGAACTAATTTAAATTTAGGGTTGTAACATAGCAACCTGTGGAATTAAATTTTATCTGAAAACGATATCTTTCATTAGCATTTACAGGCGGGCAGTTTTAAAAATGAACGTTCTGAACAGCTCCAGTAGCAATCTGAAACAGGAAGTACAGGTTAGCAGCTGGAAGGCGGGACCAGAAGTCCTATCTGAGTGACTGTGAAAGAACCAATAGAAGCCCATAAACGTGTGGGAGGTGGGACCAGGAAGCCCCCTCCTCTGCCAGGCACCCCATGGTTACCATGGCGACACAAGCTATATGGAGTCTGCTGCTCATTGTCTGGGGCAAAGTTTCCTGAGAGTTTTCCTAGCCTATTACATTTCATTTGATTTTATCTGCATTTCCCCTGCCTGGCCAAGATCCTACAGAGGTAGCAGCTTGCTCTGTCTCTGAGACTTGTCATTGCAGCCTGTGTATCCTGCACCCTGCACTTCTTTCTGTGGCACGTGGGTGCTCCAAAAGTCTTTGAGCAGCAGATGCCAGCATTACCATCAGATATTAAGTTAGTGTGTGTTTGGCATTCAGGTCAAGTCATTTAAGGGTTCAAAGCACTGCTGGATGCAGGGTCTAGGACCCCATAGTGAGCAGCAAGCAGCAGCTAAAGTCTCTCCTCCCCAGCAGCTGAGTTACAGCCATTCTGATTCATAGGACAATCATGTAGCAAAGAGGTCAGTACAAACTTTCTGAGTATTGACAAAAATAATAGAAAATTGAAACTTACTTCTCTCCAGGTAAACATCACAACATTTTCTCTCCTTTTTGCTCACTCTCCTAGCACAAACTTCTAGAACATAAAGCCCAACAAATCTTTTCCAAAGATTTACAAAAACAATTCAAAAAAGTCCATAAACACACTCTTTCCATGGAGAGGACTCAAATCAACAACACAGCCCATTAATCATCTTAATAACTATTTCCATTTATTTAGAGTCTCTAGAATATATTTAAAAATATATAAAAAATTATACCCCAATATTAAAAATTTTAACGTCACAGATTTTCCTTCTCTCTAATTTACTTACTCATTACAAGTCTGCCCAAAATACTCTGCAATCCTAAGCATGCTTAACTTCTGGAGAGAATTTTCAACTTCACTAAACTTTTAATATTTAAGTTGGAATCCCCTTAAGAGCCAGCATTTGTCTCTTTTGTCCTGGAAGCTTAAAGACTCAGACCTTTGGCCCACATTGAGCACCAATTGCCTGGTTTCTGTTCTCATGACTAAAAGGCTCAGGGGTCACTCCAATTAAACAGGGCTGACTGGGCTGCCTGAAATAACTACACAAGAGACACAAGTACCTTTTTCTTTGGGGTTGCTGTGTCGGCTCCTCTAATCTCAAAGGTCTGAAAGGAGAGAGAGAGAGAGAGAGAGAGAGAGAGAGAGAGAGAGAGAGAGAGAGAGCACATGAGCTGACCCCTTTTATTGAAGAGAAGCTATTCAAATGAGACAAGGGGCCAGGTTTCAGAGGGCTGAGTCTGTCTTCATGATGTCCACTGTCAGCAGGTTGACTGACACCTGGGTAGGCCACACCCAAGGGCACAGTAAGAGAAGGGGACACACACAAGGCACTTCCATGGAAGATTCTATCCTAAACAGGGCAAGGGGTTATATTACAAAAGAACAGGTGAGCATACCTTCACCCATGGGGCTCTAGCAAGACACACTCATGCACAAGACACTGACCCTGGAACCCAAGAAGGGTGGGGAAAGCTCTGCCACATTTCTGCAACTGAGTGCCTCAGCACCCAGCCAGGGAGTGTGACTCAGTCACATGCAAGGTTGGTTTTCCACAATTTCTTAATCAATTAAATAAAAATATTAGATTCTTCAAAGTCATTTAGATAGAGAATTCCATATTCAATTTTCCTTTAAAGGCTTTTGTGAGCAACTATTTTATATCATCTTGTATTAGTCAAATATCTAGCAGAGGGCTGGGGATATAGCTTGCATGCACAATGCCCTGGGTGTGAACCGCAGAAGCACACACACACACACACACAGACAGCATTTTTTGTAACTACTAAAAGGAAAAAAAAGCATACTAAAAATGTATTTTTAGGGGCTGGGAGTATAGCTCAATTTGTAGAGTGCTTGTCTTCCATGCACAAAGCCTTGGGTTCAATCCCCAGCACCACAAAAGAAAAAATATTCTTGTTGGGGTAGGGGTTGAGGAGCACACTTGTAATCCCAGCAGCTGGAGTGGCTGAGACAGGAGAATTGGGAGTTCAAAGCCAGCCTTAGCAGAGCTGGGGATATGGCTCAATGGTCAAGTGCCCCTAAATTCAATCCCTGATACCAAAAAAAAATACCGGGGATGAGGCTCAGGAGGTAAGTGCACCTGAGTTTAGTCTTAGGTACAAAAAAAAAAAAGTAGTTTTGAGTTTTTCATCCACTTCAGGATAGTGATTCTGCTGGTGATCGGTGATGAGTCCTGCTTCCCCACATGTTGAAGTTTGAACTTTAGAGAAGCCCGCCGAGGCAAGCATATGAAGCACGGTTTATTTAAAAAGTGGTTGGTATACCAAAATTCCTGGGACCCCAATAGACCTCCAGGAGCCGAATCCAATGCAATCACACAAGAGTCTTCTTTGCAAGCTTGAGCCTGGACTCACACATGTTTCCATCTCAGCGGTCCCAGGGAGTGAATCCTGGTCCTTTGTTCAGTGAGATTTTATAGGTTTTGGGGCACTCTCTATGTGTCACAACATCACAGAGAAAATCATTTCACACTGTGGGAAAATCAAACATTGATAAACACATTCATTGATGGGACCAAGTCTGGTAAGGGTGATTGGTGAGTTCAAGTGGTGGATACCTTTGAACTGATTGGTTTAGGCCAGCAGGGGTTGCAAGAGTGTATATGTTAAACTGCAGGGTATCCTAATCACAATATCAATCAGGGAAACTACTGGGAGGGCAGCCTGCATTGCTCAAGCTGATTGGTTTTTGCTTTGGGTCTTTAAGGTCAAAACTTAGGCCTCAAGCATTCTCTGGTCTTTCCAGGAACCTGCATTGCTGTGTCAAGGACATCTGTCTCTTGTGGGAGTCTAGCTCCAACAAGGGGTCTCAGGAGAGGAACAGATGGTGAGGAGTCAGCGAAAGGGGGGGTGGAGAAACAACAGACACCGAAGTGAAGGTGCTGAATCCCAATCTTTACTTGTGAAGTTGATCATACATACTTTTCATTTTGGCAGGCTCACAGTAGTTTGTGGTTACAAAACAGGAATCATTATTCAAAGAAACAAAATATTGTGTAGCTGTAATTAGAGTAGAAGAATGTTTCTTGGCTTATGCATAAGCAAGCATTTTTCCTTTCAGTTCACATTTTGCTTTGAGCTGTTTCTGTTTAATTAACTTTTAATAATAGTTAGAAATGTCCCAACTATTGGCCTATACCTTGACTATTCTTTCTTGACTTACTGACTGGAACTGGTGCCATGGTTATGGCAAATGGTTGACTTGTTATTAATTTTAATCAAACAATAGTAAGAGCACAAACCATTGTGCACAGGAACAAGAACAAGTTGCCCAGTACTAAGCACTAATCTGTCTTCTTAACATTAATTTTTCTTCTCTAGATTTTAATTTAATTTCTCAAAAACTTCCTTGACAGGAATACAGGGAGTTTTTCATTAAACATTAACAATTTACTCTCCACAGCTGAATCATTGCATTTAGAGCAAACAGATCTATTCTTCAGAAGTAGTTGCATTGAAAGGGTAAAGTTTCTAAGCTGCAAAGCCTGAGTTAAAATGTAAAGGACCAGGTATTGTTAAGTCTCTAATCTACACTCAAAGCCTGTAATTCCTGTAGCTGTTAGGACAATTCCTGGGACTGCCCAGTAGATATTCCCCCTGACCATTTAGTTGTTTAATAACCTGGACCCTGTGCAACTTGGCACATAGGCACCTCAGGGCCCAAACCAATCAGTTTGAATGTATCCTCCTCCTTAGGACTGACCTATCACTCCAGCCCGACCTGTTCCTGCCAATGAATGTACTAATCATGTTTGAGGGCTGTTGTTTGATTTTCCCATGCCTCATGATGATTTGCTCTGATGTATGCAAAGCCCCCTCCCTCCCTCCCTGAAAAAGTGTACTTAAGCACTGCTCAACCCCTGCTCGGGGCTCTGGGCCGCTTTCCCTTGTTGAGTGAGCATGGAGCCCCAGCATGCTGGATCCTCAGTAAACCCCCTTTTGCTGTTGCATGAGTCAGTCTCTTGGTGGTCTCTTCCTCCGTCATTCGCCGGTCCCTTACAGCATTAATTGGGAAAGTCATGTTATTTCCTTCATACTTAATGGTCATATGAGAAGTTGCAACTATACTTATTAAAGGAATACAAAAACAAATCAGCCCATTCCCAGAAACATACTGTGCTCTTCCAGAGGATGGACGCCTTGCACCATCCACCTCAGTAGGGCCTTGCCATTGCCTGAGTCAGGGGAGGGGCACAGCAGTCTCTGCTGTCTGGGATATCTGGCTCCCCAGGCCCTTCCTGTTACTCATGGACAAATGACTCAGCAGGGTGGCTACATGCCTAGGAACACTCTATGAGTTTTCCAAGAACAAGGGTCACCTCAGTTTCTCCGGGTAACATAGACTTCTCCGGGAGGAGAAGGGGGCCATGGCTGGTGTCCTGGTATCCCCAGAAGCGAGGGCTTCTGCCCTTTTTATATGGCCTAGCCTTCCTTGGTCCTCCTGCCCTCTTCCCCTTATCTTCCTCTTTCCTGCTTATGTGACTAGGTCCAGGAATGCTTGGTGGGGTGGCCAAAAGGTGGGAAACCTTGGGCTGAAGTGGGAAGGGCAGGATGGAGCAGCCAAGTGTGGGAAGCCAACCTTATGGGTGACTGAGTTACACTCCACAGCTGGGTGCTGAGGCGCTCAGTCACAGAAATGGGTGTATCTTCCTACAGCCCCATGGGTGCAGCTATGCTCACCTGTTGCTTTGTAATATAACCCCTTGCCCTGTTTAGGATAGAATCTTCCATGGAAGTGCCTTGTGTGTGTCCCCTTCTCTTACTGTGCCCTTGGGTGTGGCCTACCTAGGTGTCAGTCAACCTGCTGACAGTGGACATCATGAAGACAGACTCAGTCCCCTGAAACCTGACCCCTTGCCTCATTTGAATAGCTTCTCCTCAACAAAAGGGGTCAGCACATGCTCTCTCTCTCTCTCTCTCTTTCTGTGGACCCTTAAGGTCAGAGGAGCCAACACAGCAACCCTAAAGAAAAAGGTATTTGTGTCTCTTGTGTGGTTATTTCGTGCAGCCCAGTTTGCCCTGTTTAACTAGAGTGACCCCTGAGCCTTTTAGTCTCGAGAACAGAAACCCGGCAATTTAGAGGAGCGAACCAGAGAGGGGAGCTGTCTCGGACCTAGCAATAGAAATAAGGTAATTGAGTCTTGTGTTTTTATTTCGATCTCTTCTAACTGACTTTATGCCTCGAACCTCATTAATGAAACCACTGCGCAGGCCGCGTGGTAGATTTGGCGCCCCACGTTGGGCGCCAATTGCGGGGTTTCTGTTCTCGCGACTAAAAGGCTCAGGGGTCACTCTAGTTAAACTGGGCTAACTGGGCTGCACGAAATAACCGCACAAGAGACACAAATACCTTTTTCTTTGGGGTCGGTGTGATGGCTCCTCTGACCTTAAGGGTCTGCAGAAAGAGAGAGAGCGAGAGCACGCGCTGACCCCTTTTATTGATTAGAAGCTATTCAAATGAGGCAAGGGGTCAGGTTTCAGGGGGCTGAGTCTGTCTTCATGATGTCCACTGTCAGCAGGTTGACTGACACCTGGGTAGGCCACACCCAAGGGCACAGTAAGAGAAGGGGACACACAAGGCACTTCCATGGAAGATTCTATCCTAAACAGGGCAAGGGGTTATATTACAAAGCAACAGGTGAGCATAGCTGCACCCATGGGGCTATAGGAAGATACACCCATTTCTGTGACTGAGTGCCTCAGCACCCAGCTGTGGAGTGTAACTCAGTCACCCATAAGGTTGGCTTCCCACAGCCAAGGACACATTCCCTGCAGGGAGGGGCAATTCTGGGTCAGGTTACCTTGGCAACAGGTTGGAGCAGGGGCAGGTTTTGATAAGGGTGGAGAAAAGGCTAGGAAGAAATTAACATTTCAATCCCTCTGGGGACAGTCTCCTACTTCCCAGGACTCAAAATTGGCCTCCTTGATTCCACCTGACTCCATTTACCCATCTATGCTGACTTCCTGTCTAATTCTGGCTTCAATAGGAAGGCACCCTGTATCAGAGATGTCAAGGCTGCTGGATGAGCCAGTTCATGTGTCTGCCAATTGTTCTGAGAATTTGTTTAAAGTTGGTCTGACCCCTTTCCAGGGTTTGGCACAATGAAGTCCCCCCATGGCTTCCATACTATCTCACAGTCCCCCTACCTCCTTTCCTAACTTGTTCAAACCTGTATCCATGCCTCCTGTCTTGTTTCTGTCCTAGTGTGAGGATGGCCTTCTCCCTGAGCCTTAGCAAGTCCATTTTAAAAACTCCAGTTTGAAACCTGCAGTGTCCCCAGGCACACTCTCAGAGCCCTCCAGTGTGGCTTCAGACAAGTCACTTTCCCTCACATGATAAACAGAGTGAAGCTTCTCACAGGCTGTCCTCCCCTGATAAGAGGGAAAGCCAAAAGATCAGGGTGGAGATCACCAGACCAGTTGCTTCTGACCCCAGGATAAATAATGTCATGGAGCTGATAAGGATTGCATGGAGGGTCAAAAATCCCCCCAAATTTAGTATTAATAATAAAGCTGATGAACAGGGATTCAGCCAGCTGAAACAAGGATGCATTTGAGCTGGAGAGCATGATGAGGACCTTTCCTGATCCTCTGCATGATCCTCACCTCTCTCAAACTCTACCACCTTGTCTGGACCTTGGTGAGAGCTGCAACTCTTCCTACAACCCCCTCCTCAATCAATGGTCCACTCCACACCAGGAAAAGCCTGCCTTGGTTCCAGACCTGGTTACCTTGGTCTGAGTGAGTGTCCATCTGCTGGTCTTAAAGCCTAAGGCTTGAGACTTCTGAACTTAGCATGCAGAGGGAATGCCTGTCATTAGCCTGTCATGATTAAGTGTGTTTTGCAGCACTTAGAATTAGTCTAGAATTGTTTGCTGTGAATTGATCATGTCTATTGCAGTGCCTAGGACTAAGGATCATCGTTTTCTTGATTAAGAACCTATAGAGTGAGTTGTATTGAGTAATTTGAGTGAATAAAGCATAGAAAGATGCAGAAGCATGTGGACATTCTTTATTTCTCCCTTTGACTGCAATTTTGCCCCCTCATGATACCAGGTCCTATGAAAAATTCCACTGATCTGAGAACATTCTGGGTTGTTGATACTGCTATACATCAGAGTCTGGCATTGGTTACACCCAGGATTTCCCTCTGTGGAGTCACTTTCAGGCTCTGCCTCAGCCAACAGCCTGAGTTGAACACAACCACCATCCTGCACTGTGCTGCCCTTTGATCCTGTGACTCTTCCTCCAGTTATTTCTCTGCAAGAGAAGTTCCAGGCTCTCATTGCTGAGCCCCCTGCAGGGAAATTGGAGTTAGGTTCTTACCTCATGACACCAGTGATCTCCAGGAGAACCTGGGACCAAAATGAGAACCATAGAGTGGAATTTCAAAGCATGCATTTCAATCATTTTAGACTCAGGTAAACTAGTTGAAACTATGGCAACCTTTCCCATGGGGGAAAAAACACACATTTATTTCCAGATAACACACCTAATAGTTGCTTCTGCTTTCATTTACCATTGGAGAAGAAAAATGTATCCTCTCTATCTTGCCACATTCCACACTATACAAAAAAGGAACTGATACCAACACCCCAGAAGCCCAGATTCCTGCTTGGAGGTGTGAACCTGCTGGGAAACTTTAAAAGCCTAAAAATAATCAATAATAATCAATAAAAGACAAGAGGTAGGAAATAGTTTTAAAAGCTGGGGCTTGGTGGGTTTTTCAGTCCTGGCAGAAACTGTAAATGCACAATGGAAAAGGCCCAAATTCTTTATTTAAGAGGAAATACAGCAAGAGATTTCAGTGTGGCAGGCTTCTAGAAGAAAACCAGATAAAGACAGGGCTAAGGAGGTTACGTTCACTTCCAGTGGTGCAATGTATAAGCATATATTTTCCCCCATATCCTCACTAACATTTATTGTAACTTGTATTCTTGATAATTATCATTCTGATTGGAGTGACATGGAATCTCAGTGTAGTTTAATTTGCATTTTATTGAATGGGTTATTTCTGGTTTAGGTGTTAAGTTTTTTGAGTTCTTTATATATGATGGGAGTGGCAAAGACTTTTTCCCCATTCTGTAGGCTCTCCCTTCATGTTATTGATTGCTTCTTTTGCTGGGAAGAAGATTTATAGTTTGATACCATCCATTTATTGATTCTTGATTTTACTTCTTGCACTTTTATAGTCTTGTTGAGGAAGCTGACATGATAGAGAGTTGGCCCTACATTTTCTTCTGTTAGGCACAGGGTTACATTTTTCTAGGAAATTATATAATTAAATGTTTGAATGTATTAGCCCAAAAAAGAATCAGTCAGGTGCTGTGGTGCATACCTCTAACTCCAGCATCTCGGGAGGCTGAAGCAGGAGGTTCGCAAGTTCAAAGCAGGCCTCAGCAACTGCAAGGCACTAAGCAGCTCAGTGAGACCCTGTCTCTAAATAAAATAAAAAATAGGGCTGGGATGTGACTCAGTGGTGAGTGCCCCTGAGTTCAATTCTTGGTACCAAAAAAAAAAAAAAAAGGACAAAACTCAAGTAGAGTCTGATGGCTTTAGAGTGAATTGATTCAGTTGCTTCAGATGATATTAATCAGCCAGGAACGGTGGCACACATCTGTAATCCCTGTAGCTCAGAAGGCTAATACAGGAGGATCACAGGTTCAAGGCCAGCCTCAGCAACTAAGTGAGACCCAAAGAAACTTCATGAGACTTCTCTCAAAATAAAAATAGATAGGACTGGAGATATGGCTCAGTGGTAAATTGCCCCTGGGGACTTAACCCAATGCCCCTCCCCCCTGCAAAAAAAAATGAGAGACATTAATGGTGCAGTGACAAGCCTATGTTATTTACCATATAATCACTTTTTATCTCTACTGACTTTGTCTTCTCTATTATAAAAATATGGACTTAATCAATTATCTTTTATCAATTTCTATACAACTTGCATAATAGTTGGAAAAGAAAATTAATGACTCTTTAATATTCATTGAAATTCCCTTCATGGACTCCTAGTAGTAGTGTTAGTTAACTTTTCTAAATGTTCCAGGTGCGTTTGAAAACAAAATTGTTTGGTTTTTATCTATTAAATCAATTTACTCCATTGTGTTGTTTTAACACACTTTAAGAAGATTGTTCTGATTTTTGTTATATTTTTTGATTACTGAGATTCAGACTAAAATCTTTTACTGTGTGAAACTGGATCTATTTTTTTCTCCTTGAAATTCTGTCAATTTTGTGTTCTATAAGGCTGTGTTATTTAAAGTATTTTTATAACTTACCAGTATATTAGAATTACTGTATGATCCCTTTTATGATCTCAATATTCACAACAAAATTTGTATGTTGAAACTTAACTCCTGAGATGATGATATTAGGAGCTGGAGCCAGGGGAAGATGATTAGTTCCCAAGGGCAGAACCTTCATAAATGAAATTAGTAAGCTTAAAAAAGCCACATTCCCCGCCCTATTTTGCATTTTATTTAGAGACAGGGTCTCACTGAGTTGCTTAGTGCCTTGCTTTTGATGAGGCTGGCTTTGAACCAGAAATCCTCCTACCTTAGCCTCCCAAGCTGCTGGGATGACAGGTGTACAGCACTGCACTTGGCCAAACTGATAGTTTTGAATATGATTTTTAATATTATGCTGGATTTCTTGCTAATAAACCTGTTTGACTCTCAAAGACAAAAAGGAGGCTGACCTTATTTCGGGGCCAGCAGGGCTGCAGCAGGCTGAGTGTCCCTAGCAGAGGCTGGAGAGGGCTGTCCTCATGATGCATTTTATATCTTGTATCAGATCTTCCCACAGCTTCACCCAGCTGCCCCCAAGGGGAGGGAGAGAACATGACAGACCTTGTTAACTAAGAGAAGAGCTGAAACTTTTCCTTAAGAAGGCAACCCCATTGGGGCTGTGGCTCAGCAGGAGAGTGGTCATCTAGCAAGTGCGAGGGCCTGGGTTCGATTCTCAGCACCACAAAAAAATAAAGAAATAAAGGTATTGCAATCATCTACAACTAAAAAATAAATATTAAAAAATGCAACCCCATTGGGACTGAGGGGATGGGGAGGACAGTAGGGTGAGACAGACGGTATGACCCTATAGATACACGTATGATGATGTTACTCTATGCCATGTAGAGCCAGAGGAATGAGAAGTTGTGCTCCATTTGTGTGCAGTGTGTCAACATGCATTCCACTGCCATCTATAACTAATTAGAACAAATTTTAAAAAATAGAAAAGAGACCAGCAGAATAGAAGGGGATCAGGGGGAGGGGGGAGGGGGGAGGGAAAGGGGAATGAAATTGATTCAATTATGCTGTTTTATTTTGCCCATATGAGTATATCATAGCAAGTCTCACTGTCATATAAAATTATAGTATGCCATTTAAAAAGGAAAAAAATGCAACCCCAGACTGGGGAGTCCAGGGTCATTCTCAGGAAAAGAGAAAGTTGAGAAGGGCCTGAAATAATATGGATTCCTCTTCCCAGTCCAGGGGATGATGGGTCTGCAGGAGTTTGAGGCGTAAGTCCAGGTTAGCACAGGAAACAGGGAAGGTCACTCTGACTCTGGTGTGTAATGTGCACTAGAAACTCCTCCAACACACACACACACACACACACACACACACACACACACACTCACACACACACACACACACACACACAGCTCCAGAGAAACCCTGCACAAGGAAAGGAAGGAAAACCTAGAAAGGAAGTTGGGCTCCCACTCACCACGCTGCCTCCATCAGCCCCAATTCAGTGGCAGGACCATCTTCACCCCCTCCGCTGGGGCAAGTCAGCACCTCTTCACGGTGCCCACACCTGGACCTGGGGTCTCAGAATGGCAAGAGTGACGCAGCAGAGGTGGCGGGCGAGGCTCTGCCAGCTGCAGAGTCGGGCAAGGTTCTCTTTGGGAGGGCTTCTGAAAGGGAGGGGTCAGAAGCCACAGCAGTGACAGAGGAAGAACCCTGGCTGGATGGCACAACAGCCCTGAGCTTGAGGGCAGCTTGGGAAGGTGGCAGAAGAAGTGACAGGGCCACATGTGCCCACAGAGGTAGAGATGACAACCAGGTCAGGCTTGTGCAGACCAGCGGCATCTCGAGCTGGACTGAAGTCAGAGGAAGCAGGTATCCGCAGGTGTCAGGTGCAGAGTGCAGGTGTCTCCCTAGTGATGGGTTCTCCTCCCTCCTCCAAATAAGTCATCTTCATGGCCTGGCCTGGCCTGGTCTCTGGACCACGCTGTAAACCCTAGTGCAGGGCCCCTTTCCTTCCAGATGTTTGTCATCAGTATCCTGAGAATACAAGAAAGAGGGTTCTCAGAACAGCTTGAGGACAGAGTGGCCCCAGAGAGACCAGAAGACAATCGACGCCCATTAACATGAATAGCTTAAGCCAGGGATGGTGGAGCACATGTGTGGTCCCAAGACTTGGGAAGCTGAGGCAGGAGGATTGCAGGTTCTAGGCCAGCCTCAGCAAATTAGTGAGACTATGTCTTGAAATTAAAAAAAAATAAACCCCTGGGGGATGGGAGGTACTAGGGGTGAACTCAGAAGTGCTTTACCACTGGGCCACAATCCCAGCTTTTTATTTATTTTTTGAGACAGGATCTCACTATGTTGTTTAGGGCCTCACTAAATTGCTAAGGCCAGCCTCCAACTTGTGTCTCAGCCTCCCAAGTCACTGGGATTACAGGCTTGTGCCACCAACAAAGAAAATACAAATTATTTTTATTTTATTTTATTTTATTTTATTTTTATTTATTTATTTATTTTTGCAGTACTGGATATTGAACCCAGGGCCTTGTGCATACTAGGCAAAAACTCAGCCACTGAGTTTCACCTCAACTGTATTAGTCAGGGTTTTCTAGAGGAACAGAATCAGCAGGAAGTATAATTATAAAAAGGGGCCTATTAGGTTGTCTTTTACAACCAGGAGCTGGATATCCACAATGGCCATCTGCAGGCTGGAGAGCTGGGAGAACCAGTAGCTGCAGTCCAAGAGGATGAAGCCCCAGAACCAGAGGGATCCACGGTGCTACCTGGTCTGAGACCTAAGCCTTCTGGAGAATCTCTGTCAGAGTCCACTTGGGAAGAATGAAGAAGCAAGAATCCAATATCCTATTGCAGTAGCCATCAAGAACCCATTCAAGAAGGAGTGAGCTTCATCTGCTGCTGCTTCTTTGTTCTTCCAACTTTTATTCCATCCAAGCCATCATCCTATTGGTTGCTACTGCCCACACTTAGGGAGGTTCTTCAATTCAGTTGGCTATCCCACATGCCAACCACTCCTAGATACAGCCTCATTGACACACTCATAATCCTCTTATTCCTTGGCATCTCTCTTTTTTTTCCCTAAATATTTATCTTTTAGTTGTAGTTGGACAAAATATATTTATTTATTAATTTTATGTGGTGCTGAGGATGGAACCCAGTGCCTCACACTTACTAAGTGAGCGCTCTACCGCTGAGCCACAACCCCAGCCCTTCCTTGTCATCTCTTAATCCAATCAAGTCAACAATTCAAATTAACCATGACACCAACCCATAAATTTTCTTAATACTCTCAACACAAAAAGAGGTAAAAAGGAAAGAAAAAACACAGTGGAGATAGCACAGCAGATACCTGGCTTTGGGCAGGCAGCCTAGGGCTGGGTGCCATGAGACCTGGCTGGTCACCACTCACAGCTCTCACCTTCGGCTTGCCCTTCTGAGAATCCTGTTTTGTCACCTGTGCATGGACTGCATTGTCCTTGGCCCTGGGGTTTTCTGGCAATTCCACACCTGAGTCATGACAGACTGGAGCTTGATTCTGTGCCAGGGAAACCTCCAACCCTACACACACACACACACACACACACACACACACACACTTCCACTCACACTCACACACTCCAACACACTCTCACACTCACACTTACACTCTCACACACTCACACTCTAACACATCCATGCATTCACACACACTCTTACACTTACACACTAACACTCATATACAATCATACTTACACTCTCACAGTCACACACACTCTCACACACACACTACAATCAAACATAAACTCTCATTCTCACACACACACTTACACTCACACACATGCTTACACACATGCTCACACTCAAACACGCACTTACACTCATAAACACACATACTCTCACACATGCACTTACACTCACACACTCTTACACACATCCCCACTATCACACTAAAACACACTCACACACACTCATAATTGCACTCTCACACTCACACACTCTCACACACACTCACAATCACACATTCACTCTCACACTCACACACTATAATACACACTCATACTCACACACACAGTAACACACACTCACACTCACTTACACACACTCATTCTAACTCGCTCTCACAATCTAACACATACACACACCCACACTTACAGTCATACTCACATAGGCACTTACACTCATACACACACTCTCACATGCACTTACACTCACACAGTTTCAAACACACTAACACACATTGTCACAAACACACATTCTCACACACACTCACACACTAACACACACTCACACTCACACACTAACACACACTCATACTTACACTCTCACACTCATACACTCTCACACACACTCTCTCATATGCACTCATTCTCACACACTCACACACATACTCATACTTTTATACACATGCACTCACACTCACACTTACAAATGCACTTAAACTCACACGTGCACTTACGCTCACACACACCCTCAAAAACACACAGTCACTCTCTCACACACTCTAACACACTCACACACACTCAGAGTTACACTCTCACACACACTTACTCTCACACACACTCATATTCAACAGACATGCACTCACACACGCACTTACACTCACACACACATGCACTTACACTCATACACACTCACACACACTCACACATACACACACTCTTACACACAAACACACTCATACACAGAGCCAGAAACCCAAGGCCGTCGTGGCTACACCCATCATCCCCTTTACAAGGCCACTTCCTGCCATTAAAATGCAGCACGAAGGAAGTCCAGGATCCAAGGGGAGACATCTAGACCAGAAAGGTAAGTGCAACCTGCCTCTCTCCATCTCCATCTCCATCTTCTTCTTCTTCTCCTTCTCTCGTAAGTGCCAAAGGAACAGGAACCCTCCAACTCCCAGGATGAAAAACCCAGCCAGGAAGGCCCCTATGGCGCCTCTCCAGTGGCCAGCTGTGGGCCTTCCTTTCCAGAGTTAAGAAAACAAGAGTTAAGAGAGGATACTGTGGAAGAGAAGCTGATACACCCATTGCCAGGAGAAATGGAGAAGGCACAGGTGTCAGGAGGGCCTGGTGCACAAGCCGCAGAGGGAGGGTGTGGCAGGTCCACTCATTCAAGCAGTGGCCCAGGTCTTTCATAGTGCAGGGGAGACAGGGATGAGCAAGGTGGGGTCTGTGCACAAGTCATCACCAGGAAGAGACAGAAAATCTCAATCACCAGGTGAAGGATCTCACTGCCATAGAGGTTGACCCATGTCCAAGGTCATATGCAGTCACCTGTGTGGGATTCAGCAGGAGTTTCACAGATACTCAGTGTGGCAGGAGCGTCCCGCAGGGGAGGGACAGCACAGGAGGCAGGGCTAGGTGGGGAAGCCCCGGAGGCAGCCGTGAGTCCAGGAGGTTTGGTGGGCCATGTTGAACTTCCTCTGAGACTCCAGGGTGGAGGTGGGGGGGCACATGACCAGGGGTGGTGACTGCACTGACCAGTCAGGCTCCTCCAGCAGTCCCTTCAGCAGAGAGGGAGTGTGGGGACCCTAGAGTTGGCAAAATGGATCTCCTGGGTTGAGCAGCAGCATCACTTCTCCTACCCTATCAAGGCTTGCAGAGCAGGATTTGTGGGGTCTGTGGACGTGAGGCTGGCCTCTCACTGGCCACTCCCTTCAAGGATTGGGGACAGTGAACTAGATACATGTGGATTCCAAACATGGTAGAACAATTGTGTCCCCACTGATGTCCACATCTTTATCCTTGGAATCTGTGAATATGCTAAGTTATGAAAAAAAGAGCTGAGGTTAAATAGGATTATCTGGATAGTCCCAGAGTCATCACAGTGACCCTTAAAAGTGGAAGAAAGAGTTGGACATGGTCGTGCACATCCCTAATCCCAGCAGCTCAGGAGGCTGAGACAGGAAGATACTAAGATCCAAGCCAGCCTCAGCAACCTGGCATGGTCCTAAGCAAATTTGCAGGACCCTATCTCAAAAATATAGGAAATTTTTTAAAGGCTGGGAGTATGGCTCAGTGTTTAAGTGCCCCAGGGTTCAATTCCTGGTACGAAAAAATAAAAAGGCAGAGTGGAGAAGGAAGGAAAAGAGCAGGTATGAGGGATGCAAGAGAGACTCCCTCTCCCTTTCTAGTTGAGGCAGAGGAGGAGACCACAATTCCAGGCAGGCTGGCAGCTCTGGAGAGTAGGAAAGGCAGGAAAGGATCCCCTCTAGATCCTGCAGAACAAAATGCAGCCTGCCCACACTTGGATTTTAGCCCAGTGACAACCATGTCTGACCTCGACCTGCAGCATATTGTGGATACACATTTGGTTGATTTAAACCACGATTATGCATTGCTAAAACAGCACAGGAAAACTAATATACAAAAGCAGTAAGTTTAGTCTTACAAAGAGGAGGCAATGTTACTGCAAAAATGGCCAAATTTCCATTTTGTCTCCCAAAACACAGATGTGATCTTTCTCTCTGGTATAAAACCTCAGCTCTACTGTTTGTGATGAATATCTGACTTGTTGGTGCCTGAGGAGAATCCTGCAGCATGTGGTCTCAGAGCCTCCTAGACTCAAGGAAGGAGGCTGGCCCTGGGACTAGGTGAGGCTGTCACTTACCATAAACAGTGAGGTGGAAAACTGCTTTAATTTCTCTTCCCGTCTGAAATATGATCTGGGCCCAGTACTGCCCACTGTCCTGTGATTTCATATTGTTAATCCTCAGGGATGACATACTGGGCACCTGGACCCTCTGCTTTTACTTGTCCTGAAGACCAAACCACTTTGGATCTTCTGTCCCATTCTGGAGTCTCAGCATGAAAATGGCATTTGAATCAGAGGTGACACCCCAGGAGATCTCCTCTATCTTGGGATCTTTTGGCTCCTGGATCACTTGGAACAAGACCGAACCTCCCTGGATTGCCATCAGATTAGTGTGGGTTCTAAAACCTTTAATCCCAGAACCATGAGCTCCAGAACTCTTGGCTAAAGTGCTGCAGACACCTAGGGAATTGGGAAAGAGAACATGGATATTTCCTCAAGGAGAATAAATGAAACAGAAATTTTCTTCTTAACAAGTTTACCCAGCACCTTCCTTGACCCAGGGAGACAACCTTGTCAGGTGAATTGGAACCAATTCTTGGATCAAGTCCAATTCTGCTGAAGTTATTTCTGGGTGGGTTACTTCACTGGACTAACCTTCATTTCCTTATCTGTCTTGACATGGTGACATTAACTAAATGACACTGTGAATTGAAAGCACCTAGCTCAGTAAATGAATTCAGCAAAGTGGCAGGATATAAAATCAACACACATAAATCAAAGGCATTCCTGTATATTAGTGACAAATCCACTGAAATGGAAATGAGGGCAAACATCCCATTCACAGTAGCCCCCCCCCCAAAAAAAAATACTTGGGAATCAACCTAACAAAAGAGGTGAAGGACCTATACAATGAAAACTACAGAACCCTAAAGAGAGAAATAGAAGAAGACCTTAGAAGATGGAAAGATATACCTTGTTCATGGATAGGCAGAACTAATATCATTAAAATGGCAATATTACCAAAAGTACTCTATAGCTTTCATGCAATGCCAATCAAATCCCAATGCTATTTCTCACAGAAATACAAAAGGCAATCATGAAATTCATCTGGAAAAATAAAAGACCCAGAATAGCAAAAGTAATTCTAAGCAGGAAGAGTGAAACAGGCGGTATAGCGATACCAGACTTCAAACTATACTACAGAGCAATAGTAACAAAAACAGCATGGTACTGGTACCAAAACAGGTGGGTAGACCAATGGTACCAAATAGAGGACACAGAGACCAATCCACAAAATTTCAACTACCTTATATTAGGCAAAGGTAATTAAAAACATGCAATGGAGAAAGGATAGCATCTTCAACAAATGGTGCTGGGAGAACTGGAAAGCCATATGCAACAAAATGAAATTGAATCCCTGTCTCTCACCATGCACAAAAGTTAACTCAAAATGGATCAAGGAGCTAGGAATCAAACCAGAAACTTTGCATCTAATAGAAGAAAAAGTTGGCCCTAATCTCCATCTCATGGGGTCAGGCTCCAAATTCCTTAATAGGACACCTATGGCACATGAGTTAAAATCAAGAATCCACAAATGGGACTTACTCACACTAAAAAGTTTTTTCTCAGCAAGAGAAACAATAAGAGAGGTAAATGGGGAGCCTACATCCTGGGAACAAATTTTTACCCCTCACACTTCAGATAGAGCCCTAATCTCCAGAGTATACAAAGAACTCAAAAAATTAAATGATAAGAAAACAAACAACCCAATCAACAAATGGGCCAAGTATCTGAACAGACACTTCTCAGAGAAAGATATACAATCAATCAACAAATTCACGAAAAAATGCTCATCATCTCTAGCAATCAGAGAAATGCAAATTAAAACCACTCTAAAGTACCATCTCACCCCAGTAAGATTGGCAGCCATTATGAAGTCAAACAACAACAAGTGCTGGCGAGGATGTGGGGAAAACAGTACACTTGTACATTGCTGGTGGGACTCAAAATTGGTGCAGCCAATTTGGAAATCAGTATGGAGATTCCTCAGAAAGCTGGGAATGGAGCCACCATTCAACCCAGCTATTCCCCTTCTAGGACTATTCCCAAAAGACCTAAAAAGAGCATACTACAGGGATACAGCTTCATCAATGTTCATTGCAGCAAAATTTACAATAGCTAGACTGTGGAACCAAACTAGATGACCTTCAATAGATGAATGAAAAAATGTGGTATATATACACAATGGAATATTACTCAGCACTAAAAAATAACAAAATCATGGCATTTGCAGTGAAATGGATGACATTAGAGCAGATTATGTTAAGTGAAGTCAGCCAATCCCTAAAAAAAAAAATGTCGAATGTCTTCTTTGATATAAGGGGGTCGACTCAAAACAGAGCAGGGAGGAAGAGCATGAGAACGAGATTACCATCAAACTGGGACAAGAGGTAGGAGGGAATGGAAGAGAGAAGGGGAATTGCATGGAAGATGGAAGGAGGCCCGCATTGTTATACAAAAATACATACAAGAAGATATGAAGCGAATGGGAGAAAAAAGGAGAGAGAGAGAGAGAGAGAGAGAGAGAGAGAGAGAGAGAGAGAGAGAGAGAGAGAGAAAGAGAAATGAGTTATGGTAGATGGGGTAGAGGGAGGGGAGGGGAGGGGAGGGGGATAGGAAAGACAGCAGAATACAACAGACACTAGCATAGCAGTATTATAAATGTGGCGGTATAACCAATGTGATCCTGTAATCTGTACACGTGGGAATAATAAGAATTCATAAACCATTTGAAACACATGTATTGAAATATTATATGTGAAAATCAATGTAATGTTTTGAGCAACTAATAAATTTCTGATGTTTAAAGAAAATTTTAAAAAAAGCACCTAGCTCACTGTCTGGCACATGCTGAATGTATAAGTGTACGAGGCTGTTCCTAAAATGTCACCCAAGGATCCCTCTCTGGTGTTCACACCTCTGTGTAATCTTCTCCCGCAAAGAGTATGCACCTAGTAAAAATGAAGGGATGTCACTTAATACAACCATTTTCAACCAGAGCATGGGTTCCTCCTGGCTCACTCCTGCTCGCTGTCCTTGGCCTCTCTCCTGCTCACTCTGATGAGGCCAGCCGCCATACTGACAGCTGCCCCATGGAGACACCCACGTGGCAAGGTCCTGAGGGCAGCCCCTGGCCAATAGCTAGTGAGGAACTGAGCTTCCAGGCAGCTGCCACAGGGAACTGCATCCTGTCCACAGTCCCACTGTGATGAGCTCCAAGCAGAAGCTTCCCAGTGGAACCTCGAGATGGTGGCACCCCAGAAAACACCTTGATCTGTTTCTGCAAGACCCTGGGCCAGAAGACCCCGCTGTCGAGCAGTGCTGACCCCAGACCCCATGAGGGAGAACTCATGATGTCGCTTTTGGGCAACCAGTCATGGGGCAGCAGGTTGCCCCACAGATTAAAACATTCCTGAAGGTGCGTCCCCTTCCCCTTCTTCTAGAAAGTGAGTCACTCAATATAGTGTGGGTCGTGCTGTGGAATCAGTTATAAATCTCTGGGACTAGGACAGGGAAATTCACGTCTCATTCCTAGGACATTGAGAGACAGTGAGGGCGGGGTTACACATGAGTGTGGCTCCACCACCTTAAAGCTGAGCCTGAGGAGTCCACCGCATCCTCTCAGCCTCCTAAGGTCCCACACAGGGAAGGGGGACAGAGTCACACCTGGTTTTTCCCTGTAGCAGCTCAAGGGTGACCAATGTATTTCACGTTTTGAGACCAGATGATGATGAAAATGTGGAGGAGCAAGTGGAACAGTGGGTGAACACACGTTCGAGCCACCAAGGGAGAACTTTTTGAGCAGCCCCTGGAGTCCCTGTCAGTGTTCCTTAGTGGCTGTCCCCTGCACGGCCCTGGACAGTGGCCTCCTTGAGCCCTTCCTCTCCCATCAGGCACAGCCCCAGGGAACCTGGGGACCCTCTCCTTCCTGGAGACCAGGTAGGATTTAACCTCCAGGGGAAAGCGCAGCCCAACCATCTTGTCCTTGAGGATGGACAGTTCCTCCTTTCAGAATCCCAGGCTCCATGGGGTGTGCCACACCCAGGACACACCCCAAATTTGCAGATTTCTCCTTGTGTCACGTCTCTCACTTGTGAGTATCTGTAACATGCCCCAGTGTACAAACGCCACATTTCCTTTTCCCAAGGAACCATCCATTCACGGGCACTTGGGCTGCTTCCACATCTTAGCTGTTGGGAACAGCGTCTCAGTGAACACGCCAGCTTCAGTGTTTGGCCCAGAAGTGGGGAGCTATATAATATAGGAGTCTTGGTTTTAGTTTTGGAGGACCTTCCATTTCTTCAAAATAGCGACACTAATTTATATTCCCACCAACAGGGTCTGAGGGTTCATTTTCTGCCTATCTTTGCCAGTGCTTATGAACATCCATCATCGGAATAACAGCCATGCTAACAGATGTGACTGATATCTCCCTGTTTAAAATTCTCATATCCCTGATGATCAGAGATGTTAAGGGTTTTTTCATAGATCCATTGGCTATTCATTTCTCTTCTTTGAGTAGTATCTGTTTAAACTTTAAATCAAGTTACCTGTTTCCTTGCTATTGAGTTACTTAGTTCTTTACACATTAGGGCTACTGGCCCCATATCAGATGTGTGCTTTGCAGATATTCTCTCCCAAGACATGGGCTGTCTCTTCTCTCTGTGGTTTTCCTTGCTGTGCAGGAGGTCTTTAATTTGATGCAATTTGGTCAATTTTTGCTTTTGATGTCTGTGCTTTGGGAATCCTCGTCAAGACATCACCACCCAAGCTCATGAAAGTTTTCCTTTATGCTTTCTTCTAGAGGTGTTAGAGCTGCAAATCTTATAACTAAGTCTTTATCCATTTTGAGTTGTTTTTTTTCTCTTTTTAATTATTTTATTCTAATATGTTATATATATGACAGCAGAATGCAATTCTATTTATATTACACATATAGAGCACAATTTTTCATGTCTCTGTTTGTACACAAAGTAGAGTGACACCATTCACATCTTCATCCATGTTTTTAGGGTAATGATGTCCATCTCATTCCACCATCTTTCCTACCCCCATGTCCCCTCCCTCACCTTTGCCCTGTCTAAAGTTCCTCTATTCCTCCCATCTTCCCATATGCATTTACTGAAGACAATGTCCTTTCCCCATTGTATATTCTTAGCACATTTGTCAAACATCACATCAACTGACTATAAACACTGGGTTTATTTGTGGAATTTCTTTTTTTTTCCATTGGTTAATGGGTCTGTATTTATGCCAATACCCTGCTGTCTCAATTAAAATAGTATTGTATTTTCAAATCAGGAGTGATTCAGTTTTATTCTTTTTGCTTTTGTTATTTGGGGTCTTTTCTGAATCCATACAAATTTTTTGGAGAATTTTGTTTTCCTGTGAAAAATCTCACTGGAATTTTGTAAGAATTCCATTAAATCTATTACAGTTTAATTTTACCCAGGGGCCAAAATGTTATTTCATAAAGTCAAAGGTATCAAAAGTTTTTTTTTAGTATTTATTGGTTTCATATCTTGTTTAAAAGGATAGCCCTCCCTTCAAAAGTATGTTTCTCATTTTTTCTAGTTTTCTTCAAGTTCTTTTTGTGGTTTCAACATTTATGGTTAGGTTTCAATCAACCAAAATTAAGTTGGTTTCAGCTAGGTTCCACAGCTGGGTGGTACAAAAGAGTGGTTACAAGGTTGGACTTCACCTCGGTGAAGTCAGAGTTAGTCTAGGTCCCCCATCTTCTGGCTGTGTGAACTTGAACAGTTAGTTAACCTCTTTGTCTTCAGTTCTCTCATCTGTGAAATGGGGGTGATGGTGCTTACTTCACTGAATTCTTCTTTGGATTTAAGCAGAAAGAGCTTTGGGCACAGTATTCAATAACTGTGCTGTTCCCATTTGCTGCTGTTGTTATCATGATGGGCATTACTGGACCAGCACCCTCGGGTCAGAACCACACATTCCCAGTTCCAGGTTGGTGTCCCTTCCTCCTGTTCAGCTGCCCCTCTTGGGGGTCTCCTCCTGAGTACGGGGATGGGATGCAGGAGTCACACATCCTGTGGCTTCAATCTCCTTGGTGCCTGTAGGTGTCAAGGTCCAGCCATTACCAAGCAAACTAAATATGTTTTTACTCCTGTGAACTTTATTTTCTATTTTCTTTATAAACTGTATCCTGTTGAGGGTTTGCAGAGGTATTGCTTCTAGATCAGAACCTCGGTTAATTTATGGTAATAAGTCATCACCTACAGGATAGGATAGTACAGACCTCAAGTAATAAAAAGGGTAAAGGACAGAAAGGTTATAAATAAAGTCAAAGCCCAGTACTCTTAATTTAAGAGTGGTGAGACTCATTTTTCAGATGTTTAAGATCAAGACTTAAAAATTAAAGTTAAATTAAAAGAACCCAAAACATCAATATTTGGCACTTGCCTTCTCAGTCAGTCTGAATCCAGGGAACAGGGAACTTCTCTAAAGAGCTTTGCAACTCTGGGCCACATAACCTCCCAATAAGGGATATTAAGGAGACCCCTGGAGAACAGAAAGCCAATTGATGCACTTGCCATGAAGAGGAGGGTTATTGGATTATTGGAAAAGGGAGACATCTCTGATGTTTCCAAGGGAAACCACATGGTCAGCAAGACCTGGAGCCATCCTAGTGCAAATGGCACTAGCAGAACTAAGACACCTCACTCAAGTTGCCCCAAGAGTGACTCCATGGAAGCTCAGCTTACTCTTAACAATAGATAGAAACAACAGTTTGACCTTCTTCATTTTAAACCTCTAGCAAAAATAGTTAAAACCAAAACACAGCCATTCCTGGGCATTTAAAAGATAAATAGTAATAGTTAAGTGTAACTTACTTAAGATATACACTTATGTTAGCCCCCCCCCCCAAAAAAAAAAGAAAATAAGTAGACTGGAGCCTACAAAGAGAGATTCTTAGAAGGAATGCCTAATAACTCTCAAGTGAAATGGCCAAGTCAGAAGTTTTAGTCAGTTTAAGGCCTATAGATCTTCCTAACCTCCTACACAGGTAGGATAAATATTTGCTAACATGATTATATTGCCCTAAATAACAGAAATAAAGGGATCTCTAGTAGACACAGAGGTCATACCAGTAGAAAGATTTTACAAGATCAGATGACATGAAGTAACTTAACTACAGTTCATGGACATGAACATCTATAACATTAAAAGATAAATGTTTTGTTTACATTCCTGATAACTCTGAAGATGTTAAAGATTTACATTCCCAAATAAAGTTCTTGTTCACTATGGCCTTATTATGGGGAAAACTTCTCATCCCTCACACCTTGGGGTGAGAAAATATTGACTTCTGTCATCCTCATGATATTCATTGACATGTTCCAGACACTGCAATGTTTGTTCAGTACTCATGATTTTTGTTTCTCTGTCTTAGAAGCACCCTTCCCCAGATGATTTTACAACCTATTCTTCACCAACCAGACTTCAATATGACCTGATTTCTAAAAGAAAACTCCAAAGCTGCTTGTGCCACCTCACATCACCCCCTCTCAGTTCTGAAGCCACCAGAGCAGTTGTCAGCCCTCTTCTGTAAAGCTAGGGCTGATCATGGTGACCAATACATGTAATTCCAGCTAATCAGCCACCTGAGGTAGGAGGTGAGTAAGTTCAAGGCCAACCATAAAAAGTGGGTTGGGATGCACTTCAGCAGTAGAGTGCCCCTGGATTCAATCGCTAGTTATATATATATTTAGATATATAGATATCAATATCTATAGATATCTATAGCTATAGATATATATCTATATCTATCTATCTCTCTCTCTCTCTCTATCTCTCTCTCTCTCTCTCTCTCTCTCTCTCTCTATATATATATATATATATATATATATATATATATATATAGACAAGAACAACAAAAGCCTGGAGAACAAGATGTCCATAGAGGCCTTGACATTTTTTTCTTTTTCTTTTTTTTTTTTATTAGAGCTTTATAGTTATACATTGTAGTTGAGTTGATCCCAACAAATTCACACATGCATGGACATTGATTTCACTTCATGACCCTCCCTTCTCCCCCATCCTCTCTCCCCTCTCCCACTCTCCTTCCTCTGCCCTACTCGACTTCCTTTTGCTCATCTATTAATTCATATTCGATTGGCTCTTTATGTTATCCTATTCTTCTCTCCCTCTTCCCTTGGTTTTAGTCTATCTTCCTCATATGAGAGAACACACTTGACCTTTGAGTTTCTGAGTTGGCTTATTTCACTTAGCATGCTATTCTCCATTTCCATCCATTCACCAGCAAAATGCCATCATTTCATTCTTTTTTATGGCTGATTAGAATTCCAGTATATGTATACACCACAATTTCTTAATCCACTCATCTAATGACAGGCATCTGGGTTGATTCCAAAATTTAGCTGTTGTGAACTGTGCTGGTAGAAACACTGGGGTGGCTGTGTCACTATAGTATGCTGAATTTAGATCTCTTGAGGGATCTACCAAGGAGTGGGATAGCTGGGTCACATGATGGTTCCATTGCTAGTTTTTTGAGGAGCCTCCATACTGCTTTCCAGAGTGATTGTACTAGTTTGTAGTCCCACCAAAAATGTACAAGTGAACCTTTTTCTCCACATCCTCACCAGCATTTATCATTGTTCATATTCTTACATCATTGTGACTGGAGATAGAGGAAATCTTAGTGTAATTTTGATTTGCATTTTCCTGATTGCCAAAGATGTTGAGCATTTTTTATATAATTGCAAGCCGTTTTCATTTATTTGATTGGGAAGTTTCTGTTTGGTTCTTTTGCCCCATTAATTGATTGCATTGTATGAGTGTGTATGAGTATGTGTGTTTGTGTGTGTGTGTGTGTGTGTTTATGTTTGTCTGTGTCAAGATTTTTTAGTTCTTTTTATATCCTGGGTACTAGTCCTCTATCAGAGGAAAAGCTGGCCAAGATTTTCTCCCATTCTGTAGTCTCTCTTTATTCTATTGTTTCATGAGCTGTGCAGAAACTTTTTAGTTTCATGGCCCCCCACTTATTGACTCCTGGTTTTATATCTGGTGCCTTGGGGACTTGTTAGGGAAGCTGGAGCCAGTGATTTTATGATGGACTGTCGACTCCATGTTTCCTTCCAGCAGTCCTAAATGGCTCAAAGTCTCATTCCTAAGATTTTGAGCCATTTCAGTTTGAGTTTTGTGCAGAATGAGGACAGGAATCTAGTTCATTTTCTACATGAAGCTATCCATTTTCCTGCACCATTTGTTAAAAGGCTGTCTTTTCTCCAAGATGTACTTTGGCCCCTTGTCAAGTGTCAGGCAGCCCTAGGCACATGGATTGACTCTGTGTCCTCTGTGGTGTTCCATGGGTCTTGGTGTCTGTTTTGATGCCAATGCCATGCTCTTTGTGTTGCTACAGCTCTGTAGCATAATTTCAGATCTGATATTGCCACAGTCCATGGATCATCCCATTTCAATCCTCACCTTAAGATCCTAGTGCCCCTGGCTTCCATGATCATGGTCAAGTGCCAGTGCCCAGCCCTGCATCTCCACCCACTGCCCCTGCTGGGCCTCAGCCCCTGCGCTCCACTCTACCAGAGTCTCCACTGGGGCCCACACCCACGTGCCAGGGCTGCACTTGTCACTAGGCTCTCACCGACTGCTGTGCCCAGTCTCAGTCAATAGTCCCATCCAGACCCTGGCCTTGTCCTGGGCTCCTTCCTCTGCTGACCCCAGGGCAGTTGATCAAGCACCTGATCAATCAGATCCATCACTCAGCCCCTCAGATGCAGTGATTTTTATTGTCCAAAAATCCTGGTGGAAAGGCAGAGTGAATCCAGCATCAGCTGTTCCTGGCACTTAGTGGTGAGGTCAAGGAAGCAGAGCTCCTAAGCCATGGCTTGTTCTCAGCTCTCCCCCATTTTGTGGAACTGACCCCACCTCACCCTCTCCCTGGCCCCAGCCCAGGATGTGCCCTGGATGCTTTCATGCTGCCCACTCCCCCTCCTCACCCTCTACTGCCTGTGCCGGGTTCCTTCCTGTGTACCATGGCACTTGGGGAGAAAGGTGAACTCTTCTCCCACCTGAAGGCACAATCCATTATTAGCAGTGGGACCTGGCACTGCTGTGCTGTGTGTGGGCGAGGTTGCACTGGGACCAGCTGGTTGACCTCAACCTTCACAAGTTTCCTCCAACCTTCCTGATCCCACTTTCCCTGGTCATTGTCTGCTCTGGAGTCGACTTCCTCTGATATGAGTCAGTCCTCCCTTTCTCCTGAGAATGACTATATGGCACAGCTTTTTCTCTCCTCTATTAACTACTAATATCGTCTTACAGTCAAACCAGATGGAGAACTATTGTAAGTGAGGACCTCCCATTAGCCCCTCATCCAGTTGCCCATTACTCTCCCAGCTGAGATGCCTCTTGGCCACCTGCTGCCCTCTCCTTGTCCCCTGTCCCTTCAGAAGCCTTTTTAAAAGGTTCTGATGTTGGATCACTCCACTGTGGATACAAAGCCTCTGGTTTTTCTGTGAATTTTATGAGATCTGTCACCCAATTCTGTTTTCTTATCAGCCTGTGTCCCATTTTTACTGTCTATGTCAGTATTATATGATTAACAGAGATACTGACTTACAGTTTTCTGGTTTTGCTATGTCTTTGCCTGGCCTTGGTATTAGTGGAATCCTTGCCTTGTGAACTGAGTTGAGAAGTGTTCCCCCTTCTTGACTCTTTGAGAGTTTGAGATAGATGGTGTCATTTCTTCACTAATATTCATAGTCTTACCAGTGAAATCATCTGGTCCTGAGCTTTTTTTTTTTCTTTTTTGATGGGAGACATTTTTTAATTATTGATTTATGCTCCTTATTCATTATTGATCTATTCAGATTTTTCTATTTGTTTGTGATTCAGATTCAGTAGTTTGTATGTTACCAGAATTAATCCATTTCTTCTAGGTAATCAGATAATTGTTTCAAAACTTTTTTATCATGAAGGCACACCCACAGAGCCCTCCAGTATGCCCTCAAACAAGTTACTTCCTGTCATCTGGTAAACAGAGTGAAGCCCTGGCAGGCTGTCCTGGAAAGATAAGAGGGAAAGGCAGGAGATGAGGGTGGAGACCACAAGACTAGATGTTTCTGACCCCAGGGTAAATGATGTCACTGAGAAAACCAGTGGTAGCTGATAAGGATTTAAAGAGGGTCAAAAGCCCCCAAATTTAATAAATATATATTATAAATAATAGAGCTGATGAGCAGGGATTCAGCCAGTTGAAACAAGGATGCACTTGGACTGGAGAGGACCTGATATCCCATCACTGTCATTGTTTCCTAATCCTCTGCGTTATCCCCACTGCTCTCAAACTCTACCACCTTGTCTGGACCCTGGTTATAGTCACAACTCCTCCCTATGACCTTCTCCTCAACAGGTCATCCATTCCAACCCAGGAAAAGCCTGTCTTGGTTCCAGACCTGGTTCACCACAATCTGAGTGGGTGTGCATCTGCTGCATATAAAGCCTAAGGTCTGAGACTTTTGAACTCAGCATGCAGAGGGAATGTCTGACATTAGCCTGTCATGATCAAGTGTTCTGCAGTGCATAGAATTAATCTAGAATTATTTGCTCTGAATTAATTAATCTAGAATTGTTTGCTGTGAATGGATCCTGTCTATTACAGTGCCTAGCATTAACGACAGTTGTTTTCTTGATTAAGAACCTATAGAGTGAATTGTAGTGAGTGATTTGCGTGAATAAAGCATTGAAAGGGGCAGAAGCTTGTGAACATTGTTTGCTTCTCCCCTGGACTGCATACGACACAATTTTGCCCCCTTGTGTCACTTTGCCTGTCTGCTCTCTAGCTGAGATCCCCCTGTGCCCTTCTCATTTTTGTTTCTCCCCACACAGGCCCTTACTGAAAGGCTCCACGTACAGTGTCCACTCAGGGCCTGAGGTTTCCTAACTACTGATTTCTCTGAGATCCTGTCTCTGAAAATATTTCTCCTCCTCACAACAAAAGTGAGACAGAGGAAAGAAATAACAACTCAAACTGTGAAATAATCTTAATGAGGCCCCCAAATAAGTATGAGGTAAGAGTTACAAACCACAGGGCCCCTAGGTCCATCCCTGCCCCCACCTGTCTCTCAGGTGTGAGCTCCTGCTGCCCACTGGGTACTGATGTGCAGGTAACCATTTGACAGCTGACTTTTCAGGAGCAAAAAAAAAAAAAATTGGTTGTTGTTGTTTTCCAATTTCTGTGGGACTCATACCCCAACCATGGCTGATTTCAAACTACCAACATCATGACCCTGAACCCAGAATTGGGAAAAGATGTACAAAACCTGCTCACAAACCACATCAACTGTCTCCAGCACTCACAGCCGGGAAGGGAGGCCCATGTTTCAATACATAGGACACATTTTACACACAGCATGTCCCCTGGACACCAGCCAACTATCTCATGGGGGCAGGGGGTGGGGGAGAGACAGTGTGTTCCAAAGAGGGAGGAAAACTTGCTGAGAGATTGAATGTTGCTCTCCAATATGGCAGCACCCTAAGGTGTTCACAAGAATAATTTTCATTGCATTGGATTTCCACCTTAAAATCTAACTCTTCCCTGCAGTAACCATAGATGAGGGTTAGTTACTGCCTACTCGCCCTCTGCCTTCACTAATCAATAACCAGGCTAATCATGCGAGGTCCCCACTGTCTACCTCCCCACAGGAAAGCACAGGTGACATTTCCTTTGAGACCTCAGCATGCCTGGGAGGCCTGGCTTGGGATCCTGATAAACATTGATTCTATTCCTGCTCCTACCACCAAGCTGGTAATGGCTTGCTGGTCCTCAGTGGCCTCCTCTGCGAGCTGAGGTCAGACCTCATTTTCGGGTCTGCTGAACCAGACTAAATAGATATGGTGGAAAAGCAGAAGCACAGCACAATACAGAACAGTGCTCCCCCTCCTCAAGACCCAGGCAAGACTCCTCACGGACTGGGCCCAAAGACAAAGTGCAGTGTCTGTCACCTCGATTTCCAGAGTGGACTTCCCAGACATGTGGTTTACCTCTCAAATTCATTTCTTTGCCATTCACAACAAAACATGAGACAGAGGAAAGAAATAACAACTCAAACTGTGAAATAATTCCACTACTTCCCCTCCTTCCAGGCCCCCAGGGATAGACAGGGATTGAGCCAAAGTCAGGCAATTTCGCCACCTAGTGGTATACTAGAATTGCCCAAAAGGAATAGCCAGGTGAGATCCTATTTAAAAAATAAAATAAAAAGAGTTGGGGGATGTTGCTTAGCAGTAAAGTGCTCCTGGGGTAAATCCCCAATACCCTAAAGAAGAAAGACATCAGGAGTATTTACTGCCTTTCACATTGTTCTTGACTCTCCAGTCCCCCTTTCCCAGATTCTGATAAATGAGACCTTTCTACACAAAAATACACATGAAGAGCCACAGAGACAAAGCCACAAACCTATGGCCATCTGATATTTGACAAAGGGACCAAAAATATATTTTGGAGAAAAGACAGCCTTTTTAACAGATAACACTGGGAGAACTGGTTAGCTATAGGTAGAAAAGTGAAAACACACCCCTGTCTTTCACCCCATTAATTCCCCACATTTTCAAATTGAAATGGCTCAAAGTCTTAGGAATTAGACCAGAACCCTTACAACTGCTTGAAGAAAACACAGGATCACCTGGTGTGCTGAGAGGCGCAGGAGGCTGAGGCAGGAGGATCCTGAGTTCAAAGCCAGCCTCAGCAAAAGCATGGCACTAAGCAACTCAGTGAGACCCTGTCACTAAATAAAACACAAAATAGGGCTTGGAATGTGGCTCAGTGGTTGAATGCCTCTGAGTTCAATCCCCAGTATCCCCCCAAAAAAATAAGAAAAGAAAAGAAATCAAACATATATGCACCGGCACCAACTTCCTCAACAACACTTAAGGCACAAGAAACAAAACCAACAATCCCATCAGTAATGGGATGCCATTCAACTAAAAGGTTCTGCATAGACAAGGAAATAAGAGTATGAGGGGAGAGTCTACAGAATGGGAGGAAATCTTGGCCAGCTACTCCTCCAATAGGGGATATTAATATCCCCTATTTCCCTAATTTCCCCCAAGATCCTTCATCCCTGAAAGGGAGATTCTCAAAATCTCCATACTTCAAGGCAAACCTCTAAATGTTTACAATATTTAATGAGAGACTCACTGATGAAGTGAAGGATAACATTAAAAATAGAACCCCAAGGGCTGGGCTGTGGCTCAGCGGCAGAGCATTCCTGTAACATGTGCGAGGCCCTCAACACCACATAAAAATAAATAAAATAAAGGTTGTGTGTCCAACTACAACTAAAAAATTAATATTTAAAAAAAATAGAATCCCAAGCCTATGACAAAAGACATTACATTGAATTTTTGGATAGTCCATTTTATATAACTTTATATTTTTATAATTATAAAACTATTAATATATTATTGCATATCATATCATAACATCATATAATGAAAGACATTTCTAATAGATTGTCCTTGTCAGGGGACCCTGGCTGGACCTGCAAACCAAGATTTTTTTCTTCCCATAATGAGCTCTCCTCCCAGCAGGAAGGAGAATAGTTGGGCACAGACCCTGGGATGTTGGGTGCTGGGACAATTCCTGCATGTTCAGGAACACCCTGAAACTTCCCGACCCAAATGAAAATACCTGTCTTTGGGGCAGCTTGTTCACAACTCTGATCCTGGGGCTGGACTCTTCCTGAGCAGCAGGGCTTCTGTGCTGTCCAGTGCCTTTTAGGCTAGAAGATGGATGAGCTGGTTCCACAGGCAGCTGCCCTGGGAAAGACTGGGTCACACCCGAGCAGAACCACGTCTGCAAGTAAATTTTCAACAATTCTTTGAGTGACCCTGGACAGCGTACTGGTCAGCTTGCCTATGATCATGTGCTTGTGGTTTAGTAACCAAGGCCCGCACACATGCTCCGTGAGGTCACTAGCGGATGCTCAACAAATATTCACACATATTCTTCTTTAAACTGGAATCCTTTACCTGGATTTGTAACTTCAGTTTCAAAATTTCTGGCTGCTGCAGGGCATTATGGTGCATACCTGTCATCCCCCGTTCCTGGGGGTGGGAGGCCTGAGGCAGGAGGATTGCCAAATTCAAAGCCAGACTCAGCAACTTAAGGAGACCCTGTCTTAAAATGAAAAATAAAAAGAACTTTAGGGTGTGAAGATGTGGGGATGTGGTTCTGTGGTTAAGTGCCCCTGGAACAAAAAAAAAAAAGAAAGAAAGAAAGAAAAGAAAAGAAAAGAAAAGAAAAGAAATGCCGGCTGCTTTGCTACTAGACCAGAGCCACGGCCACCCCCTGTAGAACTGCATTTTCCTAATTCTCCTTACAAAAAAAAAAAAAAACTAGGAACAGGAAACACCTGATAGACATCACTGTTCCTCCAGCTAGCTCCTGTCTACAGCCACTGTAACACATTTACATTGAAAGAATCAAATACCAATGTGTACTTTAATGTACTTGTGTAAAGGTAAAAATTCTAAGCTGATTCCAAGCTGCAAGAGCTTGAGTTAAAGTGTAAGAGACTAGGGCATTGTAAAGCTTCTAGATTATAAGGCCTGGGCTAAAAAGTAAAAGACAATTGTTAAAATTGTAAAAGTCTATTGTTACAATTCCTCTGCTATCCCCGGAACCTGTAATCTCTGTAAAGTTGTTAGGACAATGCTGGAACTGCCTAGTAAATGTCTCTATTGATTCCCTGGTTGTTTAATAGCTAAGGGCTCTAGGTAGCATGGCACGTAGACATCTAGGCCCCAGAACCAATCAGTTTAAATGTGTACCCCGCTTAGAAACGACCAATCACCCCTGCTCTGATTGTTCCCGCCAATGTATGTACTAATCATGTTTCAGAGTTATTGTTCAATTTCCCCGCGCCTCATGATGATTTGTTCTGATGTATACTAAGCCCACCGCCCTCTCCAAAAAGTGTACTTAAGCTCCGCCTGACCTCTGCTCTGGGCTCTGGGCTGCTCTCCCTTCTTGAGTGAGCACAGAGCCCCAGCGCGCTGGAACGGATCCCTCAATAAATTTCCCCCCTGCGATTGCATGAAGTGAGTCTCTTGTGCAGTCTCTCCCTCCGACGCTCCGCTGCACCCCGACACTTGACTATTCACATTGTGAATTTTTTTTTTTTGCAAAGAACTTCCAGGATCTTTTTACTTCCAAACTTATCAAACTTATGCACAGTTAACTCTTTAACCCAGCTAACAGCAAAAACCAAATCTCCATGGAAATCCAGACCTGTAGAGATTTTCCTTTAAAAAAATATGTATCTGCATATTTTACAAATATGTGAAATTCTCCAATGTTGCAGGAAAAAAATTCCAAGTGATGCCAATCCATATGATAAGAATCTGGCAATCCATCCCCATGTGAAAAGAAAAAAATAGAACCATCTTCTCCCACAATCAGGAAACTGATCCTTAGCCTGGGGGCCACATTCCTTGAAACTTGCAAAAGGTCCTAGAGCTTCCTCCAGGAAATGGCCTGAAGGCCCCCACAGAGATGAAGTGGCCTTTTCTAAGCCAAACAACCAAAGACCCTATAATTTAAAGTCTAACCTTTCAGCTAAAGATGCTCACAGAAAACACCAAAAAGGTGCATCTCTTCCCTCCTGAACCACAGAGGTAAGAGACCAGAGAGAACCCAGTATTTTATTTTATTTGTTCTAATTAGTTATTCTTGACAGTAGAATGCATTTTGACACCTCATACATAAGTGGAGTACAACTTCTCATTCTCCATGTAATTCTACATGATGTAGAATTAAATCAACATAGGCGCATATGTGATAATGTGCAATTCATTCTGCTGCCCTTCCTACCCCATACTCCCTCCCCTCCCTTTACTCTCCTCTGTCTAATCCAAAGTACCTCTCTACTACACACCCCATTGTGAATTAGCATCCACATATCAGAGAAAACATTCAGCCTTTGGTTCTTTAGGATTGGCTAATTCCAATTAGCATGGTGGACTCCAGTTCCACCCACTTACCCCCAAATGCCATGATTTCATTCATCTTTAAGACTGAATAATATTCCATCGTGTATACAAACCGCAGTTTCTTTATCCATTCATCTGTTGAAGGGCACCTAGGCTGGGAGAACCCGGTATTGGACCTTATTTGTCTTATGAGAAGTGTGCTTACTTTAGGCTCTGCCACCTTTGCCACCTTGGGTCTTCATCTAACTGTGCCTGGAGGGTTCAAAGGAAGAAATGGTTGGAGTCTATCTCTTATGTCCCTGGCTGGGCTGCCTGGTTCTCTGCTGATTTATGGAAGTCCTCCCCCCTTACACAAGGCACTTAAGAATAAGGACATTTTCACCAGGTGTGGGGGCACACACCTGTAATCCTACCAGCTCAGAGACTGAGGCGGGAGGATCCAGAGTTCAAAGCCAGCCTCAGCAAAAGCAAGGCACTAAGCAACTCAGTGAGACCCTGTCTCTAAATAAAACTCAGAATAGAGCTGGGGATGTGGCTCAGTGGTCAAGTGCCCCTGAGTACGATCTGCCAAATGCCAATGTCTCGGTTTGGCACAGAATCATGAGCCACCACACAGCTTTATAGGTACAAACAGCAATTCTTTATTCCGATCTCACACTGCCTCCACACAGGTTCAGGGGCAATCCCAAAATCTCCCGCACAATTCACGTCCTAAATACTTTCTCTCCATGAGAACTCAGCGGGAACTCAGGCAGCAGGCACGCCCTACTCCTAGCAGGAATAATCTTCAACCTCCAACTTCCCTAAAACTCCTATTGTCACACCCTAAACCCAAGGACGGGGATACTTCCTGCAGGATACACCCTAATCCTGGATCCACCCTGGTCATTGAGCAGGGTCACCTTTCTCAAACACATAAGCAAGGTCACAGCAAATTTCCAAGGCAAGTCCATTTAACATGGGGTATGCTGGCAAGGATAACGATGCGTCATTCCTACCTGGCAATGGCTCTCAGCAACGATCCCCAGTACCTGCCCCCCCTCCAAAAAAAAAAGCAAATCTTCAGTGACTTCATACCTGACAAATACTTCAACAGCAGCTTCTCAAAACCACCCCTGTAGAAGAAGGGACAGTCCTCCCGCTTGGTGCAAGTCACAGCTCTTTCCAGTTGATGGGCTTCTTACCATATTTCTGCAGCAGCTCATTGGCTTTAGAAAAACATCTACACCCAAAGAACACAGACAGCAGGGATGGATGGGCTGTCTGCTGTACAAGAGGCCGCTTCCTGCCGATGGCACTTCTGAGCAGAAGATCCCCAGAGCAGGAAGACAGGCCTTCAGATTCTGATTCAGCCAAGGCCACACTGCATCAGGAACTCTCCAGCCCCCTTCTTACGTGACTTAGGGGCTTGATGGGCCCAGACAGAGAGCTCAGCATTGAGCAGGAGGACATCCTGATAAACCCCCGTGACCGGGATGAACAAAACCTTGTAAGTCTGTAGACAGCGCTTTATAAATATTTACCAAACTGCGTGGAGGTGGGACAGGTCTCTAGACGCTAAAGCAGAGCCCATGAGCCTGACTGGGTCCATCACAAGGACCTTGACCCAGGATGACAACCTTCACATCTCTCATGTCACGTGTTTGGGTCCATGTGAAGGCTGGGTGTGGGGGTGCATAAACAGCATAATGTCTTCATTCTTCTGCGACAGATCCCATTAGCTCTATAAATCACGGATTCCCAAACTGTCCGCTGAGGGGCTTCTTCCAATTCCCTCCACAGCCGACCGGCATGAGGCATGGTTTATTTCACTTCTCTCTCTCCAGCACCCCAACCCTTCTGGGTTGTTTCTTGTTTGTATGTTTTTCTTGTTTTGTTTTTTTTTTTCTTTTTTGGAACCAGGGGTTGACCTCAGGGGCACTGAACCACAGAGCCACATGCCCAGACCTATTTTGTATTCTATTTAGAGACAGGGTCTCACTGAGTTCTTTTCAGAGGCTGACTTTGAACTCATGATCCTCCTGCCTCAGCCTCCAGAGCTGCTGGGGTTACAGGCCAGTGCCACCACACCAGACCCCCAGCCCTTTAAAAATATTTTATTTAGAGACAGGATCTCACTAAGTTGCTTAGGGCCTCACTACATTGCTTGAAGCTGGCTTTCAACTTGCAATCCTCCTGTCTCGGCCTCTCAAGCTGCTGGGATTACAGGTGTTCACCATTCACCACCATGCCTGGCCTCTGTCTGTTTAAAGACAGGATCTCACTATGTTACTGGTCTCAAACTCCTGGGCTCAGGAAATCCTCCCATCTCAGCCTCCTGAGTGGTGAGACTACAGGAACGTGCCACACACCTGGGTCATTTAGTTTTTATAACACTTTGATGAGGCCTGTGCCAGTAAGGTCCTCATTGGACACACAGAGACTGGGTGATTTGCCCAGGGTCACACAGGAGGGAGGGGACCAGGCTCCACCCCAGGAGCCAGGCAGGTGCCCAGCTGTGAAGGCTGGAGATGAGGATCTAGAGGTGACCTCCAGGTTCCAAAGCTCTGCGGTCCATCAGCTCAGGCCATCTCCAATATGAGCTGAGAGGCAGGGGTGAGCACCCACCTACAGAAGAGTAGGCAGCTCAGAAGGGGAAGGACGTGAAGGTGGAAAGGTGGGTGCCAACCCAGGGTGTGCTGAGACCCTTCTCAGTCCTTCAAAGCTTGCTCCACTTCCAGGGGCTGGAAATCCTCTCCAGGGCTGAGGGCTCCCCACCTGAACCAGCCTCCAGCCCCAGGAAAGCACCTGACTCCCCTCCCCTCCCCTAGGCACCCCCCTCCACTTCTCAGGGTCTGTCTCAGGGGTCTGGGGAGGGAGCGCCCTGACTCTCCTCTCCTTGAGGCAGCTTCAGTTCAGAAATCTCTTCCCTGGATGATCAACAGCCAAGGTCAGACACACTGGGTTCTCGAGGATCCCCAGTGGGAACCGACCCCATCCCACCCAAGCAATTCTCTCAGCCCCAGCAGAGACTGGAATTTAAGGACCAAGCCTTGACCCTCCCACTGCAGGACCCCTGAGTTCTCACCTGGGCACATATTGCCCTGGGACCAGGCCCCCAGTCACTGAGTCACACATTCTCACAGTGGAACTTCCGCCCCAGCTATTGATCTGCCACCCCCTCAGGGACATGGAAGGTTCCCCAATGTGTGTTAGCTGGTGGTATTTTCTATTTTGTTAATTATCTATACATATTGGATTCCTCTGGGGATATCCCGGGGCTTCTCACCTGGGCTCACCTTTCCTGATGTCATTCTCTTACCTCGGGTTTCTCTGGCTCTCACATCTACCTGCCCTGTGGCTGTTCTGGGAGGGAAACCAAGAGACTCCACTCTCCTCCAGAATCACCTGCAGCCTCTGCCCAAGTGTCACTCAAAGCTGCCTGCAGGGCCACCTCGTGGCTGAGGGCCAAACTGCAGGTGGGGTTTCCTGACAGGAGGCCCTCCACCCTCAGGTCACCTACATGGAACACACTTGTAATGAGTGCCTACTGCGTGCTAGCACCTCTGGAGCACAAAGACAGAAGCAAACTCACTGTCCTCGAGTGGCCCAGGGGTTGTGGGAGAGAAGCAGAAATCCCGTCAGAGCAGGGTGTGAGGGCTGCTCTGAGGGAAGCAGGTGCCTTCATGAGGAGGAGGCAGCCATGGCTGGAGGTGCCCTGTGAAGAGTCAGATTTGTCAGCATGGAGCCCAGTGGAGACTCCCAGGCTGGAGACTCTGGAGGACCCAAAGTATTTGAAACCATGAAATGGAATGACATCTGTTCCTTCTGCCACAGTCAATCACCACAGCCTCAGTGTCTTGACATGGCACCAGCTTATTGTCTCCCTGTCCTGGAGGTCAAGATCTGATGTGGAATAAAGTCAGGGTGTCTCCAGGTTGTGTTCCCTTCTGGAGACTCTAAGGCAGAATCATTTCTCGATCATAGGCTGTTACTGTAATTCTGTTCTTTGCTGTTACAAAACCGAGGTCCTCATTTCCTTGCTGGCTGTAGCTGAGGCCCTTTATGAAGAACAACCCCATTCAATGTGGTGTGCTCAAGGCCCAAGCAAATGGGGAGAAGGGTCGAGATCCTTCATGACAAGAGGCCTGTGTTCTCCTGGGCATTGGCCTCCCCCAGTCCCTTCTGAGGGAGCCCTACCTTAATCCAGTGGATAAGAAAGGACTCCCATCCAGGACAGACTGTGGCAGGGGCCTGAATGATTTCCAAATGTTGAAAGAGGCCCAATTCAAGAGAGCCTATGTCCAAAACTCTGGGGTATAGACAGGCTCCTTAGAACAGGAGGCTGAGAAGAGAGATTTGGGAAGATGGAAGGATTTCACCAGGTAGGGGTGGGTGTGGGGCAGGAACAGGGAGAAGGCAGGCAGAGAGATGTGTGTGAGCACAGAGGAGCTGACCTTTGGCTTCGAGCCAGAAGGGCATCTGGGGGTGAGGGTCAGGAGGAGGCCTGGGGACGGCTGGCTCAGAACTTCCCACAGCTTCGCACATCAGAGCCCACAGCAGCCTCACTAAGGGGCGTGGCGGGGGGCACTGCACACCCACTCTCCCCAAGGCCTTCCAAGGCAGGAGGTGTTGGTGTAGATTTCCTAAGACAAACCCTGTGTTGGGGTCAGAGCCAGGAGAAGAGAAGCCTGAGGAGGGCCTGAGGAGTGTGGATTCTTTTTGCACTTGACATGGAGATGAGTTTGCAATAGGCAACAGCTAAGTTCAGGTGAGCTATGGCCCCGTGTCTCCTGTGTATTAGACACTTCCCCAACACTCCCTACCCATCTCCCACGCACACAGACACACACTCAGCCACACACAGAAACACACACACAGACACACAGCCTGACACCCAAGGGGGTCCTACACCAGGTCTGTAAGGGACCCAGGGCTCCCATCATGCATGCTGCCTCCACCGACCCCCAGTTCAGCCTGCAGAACCATCTTGACTCCCTCCTCTGGGAGAGGTCGATATCTCTTCACTGTCCCACCACCTGTGCTGGTGTTCCCACAGGACAGACCAGTGACACAGCCGAGGTGATGAGGATTGCCACCTGCACAGTCAGGGGGTTTGCCTTGGGAAGGCTTCTCAAAAAGAGGGGCCGGGAGCCAGGTCAAGCACAGAGGAAGAGCCCTTGCTTGGCTGGCATGAGGGTCCTGAGGGTGGGGGCAGCTTGGGGAGGCGTCACAAGAAGGAACAGGGCCATGTGTGCTCAGGAAGACGGGGACTCTCCAGGGCCATCTGGAGCTGGACTGAACCTGGAGCAGGTGGGCGTCTGTGTGTCAGGCTCAGAGCACAGTCTCTCCCAAGTGCCGGCTTCTGCAGCTTCCTTCAATGACACCGTCTTCATGGCCTGTCCTCGGTTAAGGACCTACTGTAGACACCAAGGTCAAGGCCCCTCTCTTCCAGATGTTGTTCATCAATTCCTGGGAAAGCAAGGCACAGTGTTCCTTGGACAGCCGAGGGAGAGAGGGCCCCCAGTTAGTGGCCTACAATCAACACTCAGTACTATGAACTGCCTATGAAATCCCCTAAACAAACCAGCTCAGGTTTGTCAGTGATGGACTTTCTTTGTTAATCATGTTGGTGTTACATAAATAGGTCAAGATCATGGGAACAGAAAGAGTGTATGCCTGATTTGGGGAGCCCTAGGCTGGGCAGTGTGACTTAGGGGTGTCTAGACTGGTCACCACTGCCAGCTCTCACTTTGTCCTTGTCCTGCCAAGACTCCTGCTGCACCAGCCCTGCCTCATGGCCCTTCTGCAATCCTGGACCTGAGTCATCCCAGGTTATAGCTGGATTCTCCAGGGAAACCTCTACCTGTACCCAGTACCAGGAACCCAAGGCTGTCACCTTTACCCTCCTCATCTTCTCCAGAAGCCCACCTACTGTCAGGAAAGTGTAGGAGGAGGGGAGCCCAGGGCCAAGGGGAGAGGGAGGTTTCTGTGCCCAGGAGGAGAAACACAACCTGCTTCTTCTCTTCTCCATCATCTTCTCATGGATCATCCAAAGGCAGATTCCAGCTGCAAGGATCAAAATCACAGCCATGTAACCCATTCCGATGCCTCCCATGAGGACAGCTGGGTGCTCTCCATGTGAGACTGTTTCCCTCCCAAGGAGACAGTGAAACACGTTAAGGCAGAGAGAAGATGAGGTTCACAGTGACAAGGGAGACAGAGAGAGGATGGAGAAAGGTTGGAAAGGGCCTGGTGCAGAAGCCGCAGAGGGAGGGCGTGGCAAGTCCACTCATTCAAGCAGTGGCCCAGGTCCTTCGTGGAGCAGAGGAGATGGGGATGAGCAAGGTGGGGTCTGTGAACAAGTCATCACCAGGAAGAGACAGAAGCTCTCAATCACCAGGTGAAGGATCTCACTGCAGTAGAGGTTGACCCATGTCCAAGGTCTCCAGTGAGACCCCCAGGGACATGCGCAGTCACCTATGTGTGGGGAGCAGCAGGAGTTTCACAGATACTCAGTGTGGCAGGAGTGTCCTGCCAGGGAGGGACAGCACAGGAGGCAGGGCTAGGTGGGGAGGCCCGGGAGGCAGCCGTGAGTCCAGGAGGTTTGGTGGGCCATGTTGAACTTCCTCTGAGGCTCCAGGGTGGAGGGGGCACATGCCCAGGGGTGGTGACTGCACTGACCAGTCAGGCTCCTCCAGCAGCCCCTGGGGGAAGACAGAGAGGACGGGTGCACACGGGTCCCAGGCATTCGGGGTCAGTGAAACACCTACTGGGCGCAAACTGCCCAGAACTGAGCCTGACACCTGGGCTAAGAGGAGAGAAGGATATGTCCCCTGCCTCATGATGTCCCACTCAGGGTGGACCCAGACCCAGAAAGGGATCTTTCCACTCAGGGGGATGGCCGTGGGCAGCTCCTTAAAGGGACTGCGCCTTCAGATCCGGCAGTGGCTTCAAACGTTAGGGAAGGTCAGCAAGCAGCTGTGTCCCTGTGTGGAGGAGGCCACCATCAGGACACAGGACCTTCTAAGCCCTACATCCTATGGGGACTATATGGAGGTGGATCCCAGAGATGACACAAAGGCCACAATCCGATTTGCTTTCCAAAGATGACTCTGGACACAGGGCATGATGACGGGGTGGGACAGGTCCTGGAAGGCTGCCCCTGGCAAAGGGAGAAGGGCCAGGAGTTGAGGGATATTTAAAGACAGTCGTGAGCTGGATGCTGGAGTGGAGTGACCAAGGGAAGGCAGTGCTATTCATAAACACAGCAGCAAAAAAAGCCAGGGACCCTCAGGCTCCAGAGCTACTTGAGCCCCTCCCTGTGCCCTCCCTCCTGCAGGTGCACTCACCTGGGCTACAGAGGTCAAGGAGCTGTAAGGTGGCATTTTTCTGGTCCACTGGGTTGCTGAGGACACAGCTGAGGCTGACATTGGGCTGCCTCAGTGGCAGGCTCAGGGCCAGGGTCCAGAGGTTGGGGGGTCCTGGTGCCCCTCTCTGCTCCAGCTCACTGGGGGGGCCCTGGACCTCCCAGGTTACACTCAGGACCTCTACAGCATCTCGGGCCCCACACTCCAGAGTGACATTGCACCAGCTGGGCGTGATGGACGCTGACGTGGTCCGGATCTGGGCAAGGGGCACAGGATCTGAGGAAGGAGGGGACAAAGGAGACAGCCTCACACATGCCACACATTGTCCTCCAGAGTCTCTCTGACCAGAGGCAGGAGCCCTAGGAGGAAGCTGGGAGCATGTTACAAATAAAGCACAATTTCCCCAGAGCTACATGTTGACAAGTGACAGCAGCCACTTTATTAAGCTCATGTGATCTCACTAGATGAAGCAAGTCTAAACTTTTTTTCCCATGAGAACATGATGGCTGAATCCCAGTTTTTAGGGACCATTATTTCTAGAAGATAGGGGCTTCTGGAAGGGGAGAGGCGTGGGACAGAAGAGCTTGTCTGGGGCCAGGGTCCTGTGTCCTGGGTCTTCAGCTTAGACAGTGCCTGGGACTGCACAGCCCTACTGGGGCAGGACACCAGGCCAGCTCTGGGAGGACCCAGAAAGCTCAGGTCAAAACAGGAGACATTGTGGGAGAGGCCGAGGCTGCAACACAGAGCACAGCTCTGCAGACAGTTAGAACATGACCCTGAATGTGTGCTCCCTACTAGCGGAGAAGGGTCAGATCCACAGGCCAGTCTGGAAATCACACAGGACCTGCACCTGCAGCCCACTCTCTGCAGAGGGACTGCCCTAGGCAGAGAGGGACTGTGGAGACCCTGGAGTAGGCAAAATGGATCTTCTGGGATGTGCAGCAGCATCACTTCTCCTACCCTATCAAGGCTTGCAGAGCAGGATTTGTGGGGTCTGTGGAAGTGAGGCTGGCCTCTCACTGGCCACTCCCTGGAAGGATTGAAGATGGACACATGTGGATTCCAAATGAGGTAGAACAATCGTGTCCCACTGATGTTCACATCTTGATCCTCAGAACCTGTGAATATGCTAAGAAATGAAAAAAAAAAGAGAGCTGAGCTTTAAATAGGATTATCTGGATTGTCCCAGAGTCATCAAAAGGACCCTTAAATGTGGAAGATAGATTTGGGCATGGTGGTGAACAACCCCAATCCCAGCAGCTCAGGAGGCTGAGACAGGAGTATCTGAAGATCAAAGCCAGCCTCAGCAACCTGGCATGGTCCTCAGCAAATTAGTGAGAATTTGACTTAAAAATATGAAGCAATAAAAAAGGGCTGGAAATATTGGTTTTCCAACATTCAGTGGTTAAGCAGTCTGGGTTTCAATTGCTGGTACAAACAGAACAATAAGCAAAAGAAAACAAGACTAAAACAAAAACAAACTGAAGGAAAAGAGCAGGTATGAGGGATGCAAGAGAGACTCGCTCCCCTCACTTTCTAGTTGAGGCAGAGGAGGGGACCTCAAGTCCAGGCAGGCTGGCAGCTCTGGAGAGTAGGAAAGGCAGGAAAGGATCCCTCTAGATCCTGCAGAACAAAATGCAGCCTGCCCACACTTGGATTTTAGCCCAGTGACAACCATGTCTGACCTCGACCTGCAGCATATTGTGGATACACATTTGTGTTGTTTTAAACCATGATTATGCATTGTTAAAACAGCAAAGGAAAACTAATGTACAAAATCAGTAAATTTAGTCCTACAAAGAGGAGGAAATGTTACTGCAAAAATGGCCAAATTTCCGTTTTGTCTCCCAATACTCAGATGTGATTTTTCTCCCTGGTATAAACCTCAGCTCTACTGTTTGTGATGAATATCTGACGTGTTGGTGCCTGAGGAGAATCCTGCAGCATGTGGTCTCAGAGCCTCCTAGACTCAAAGAAGAGGCTGGCCCAGGGACTAGGTGAGGCTGTCACTTACCATAAACAGTGAGGTGGAAAACTGCTTTAATTTCCCTTCCCATCTGAGACATGATCTGGGCCCAGTACTGCCTACTGTCCTGTGAGTTCAAATTGTTAGTCCTCAGGGATGACATACTGGGCACCTGGACCCTCTGCTTGTACTTGTCCTGGAGACCGAACCACTGTGGATCTTCCTTCCCATTCTGGAGTCTCAGCATGATTGTGGAGTTTGACTCACAGCTGATGATGCCCCAGGAGATCTTTTCTATCTTGGGATCCTCTGGCTCCTGGATCACTTGCAACTAGACGGATTGCCTCCCCGGATTGCCTTCAGATAAGTCTGGGTTCTAAAACCTTTAATCCCAGAACCATGAGCTCCAGAACTCTTGGCTAAAGTGCTGCCGGCACCTAGGGCATTGGGAAAGAGAACATGGATATTTCCTCAAGGAGAACAAGTGAAACAGACATTTTCATCTTAACCAATCCATCCGGCCCCTTTCCTTGACCTAGAGAGGCAGCCTTGTCCAGTGAATTGGACCCATTTCTCAGATCAAGTCTGGGTTCTGCTGAAGTGTAACCTTGGGCTGGTGACTTAGCTGGACTAGACTGCAGTTTCCTTACCTGACTTGAAATCAGGGTATGAACTACAGGAGGCCAGGGCTTGAAAGCTCCCAGCACATTGTCTGGCACATGCTAGATGGAGCCATGCTAACAGATGGGAGGGGTACCTCATGTGTCTTCAATTCTCATTTCCCTGATGATTAGAGATGCTGAGGATTTTTATAGCTCTGTTGCTGTTCATTTCTCTCTTTGAGCAATACTTGTTCAAATCTTTTGCCCATTTTTAAATCAAGTTACCTGTTTCCTTGCTATTATGTTACTTAGTTCTTTATACATTAGGGCTATTGGCCCCATATCAGACGTGTGGTTTGCAAATATTCTCTCCCAAGGCATGGCTGCCTCTTCACTCTCTTGTTTCTTTTGCTGTGCAGAAGGTTTTTACTTTTATGTAATTCTTGTCAGTTTTTGCTTTTGGTGTCTGTGGCTTGGGAATCCTAGACAAGAAATTACCACCCAAGCTCATGGAACTTCTATGTTTTCTTCTAGAGGCTTTATATTTCCAAATCTTATGATTTAGTTTTTCATCCATTTTGCATTTATTTTTGCATATGAGGTGAGTTAGAATCAATTTTCCTTCCTCTTCATGTAGCTCTCCCTTCTTTCCATATGCATTTTCTGAAGACACTGTCCTTTCCCTGTTGTATATTCTTAGCACATTTGTCAAACATCACATCAACTGACTGAAAACACTGGGTTTACTTATGGGAATTTCTTCTTTTTCCATTGGTCAATGTGTCCATTTTTGTGCCAGCACCCTACTGTTTTAATCGCAATAACATTGTATTTTGATATCAGGGAGTGAGATACATCCAGTTTTGTTCTTTTGCATTTGTTATTTGGGGTTCTTTATGATTTCACACAAATTTTAATTTTTTTCTATTTCTGTGAACAATCATTTGAATCATGATAAATTTCATTAAATCTATTACAGTTTATTTTGCCCAGGAGCCAAAATGTGATTTCATGAATTCAAAGGTATCAAAAGATGTTTTTAGTATTTATTTGTTTCATATCTTGCTTAAAATGATAGCCCTCCCTTCAAAAATATGTTTCTCATTTTTTTCTAATTTTCTTCAAGTTCTTTTATGGTTTTAACATTTGTGTTTAGGTTTTGATCAACCCAAAATTTAGTTTGGTTTCAGCTAGTTTCCACAACTGGATGATATAAAGAGTGGTTTCAAAATTGGACCTAGTCTTAGTTAGTCTAGGTCCCCCATCTTTTGGCTCTGTGAACTTGAACTGTTACTGAACCTCTCTGGCTTCAGCTTTCTCATCTATGAAATGGCAGTGATGGTCCTTAATTCATTGAATTTTTCTTTGGATTTAAGCAGAAAGAGCTTTGGGCACAGTATTCAATAACTGTGCTGTTCCCATTTGCTGCAGTTGGGTCTCTGTTCTCTCAGCTAAAAGGCCCAGGGGTAAGTCCAGTTGAATTGGGCTAATTGGGTACACAAAATACCTCACAAGAGACACAAATACCTTTTTTTGGGGGGTCACTGTGATGGCTTCTCTGACCTTAAAGGTCCACAGGAAGAGATAGAGCGAGAGCATGCGCTGACCCTTATATTGTGGAGAAGCTATTCAAATGAGGCAAGGGGTCAGGTTTCAGGGGGCTGAGTCTATCTTCATGATGTAACAGAGACTCATGCTTGTTTCCTTTTGCTAGGTCATATAATGGTCTTCCAAGTAATGAGTAATTTGGTACCCATGCCCTAAAAAAAGCCTGTCAGACCCAGGAATGAGATAATTTCCTCTTTAGTTTTTGGTATTGGAAGGCTTTCAATAAGGCCTTTTCTATCGGTTGTGATATCTTTCTTCCCTTGGGAAATGTGGAACCCTAAGTAAACAACCTCAGAGAGACACAGCTGCACCTTTTGCAGAGAAACCCTATATCTTTAGTGATCAAGAAAGTTCAGGAGGGTGGCTGTGTCAGACTTAGAGGTTTCTGATGAGGGATTACAGAGAGGAGGTTCTCAATATATTGTAAGAGGGTTGAGTCTGGGCATAGAGGAAAAAAATCCTTGAGATCTCCAGCAAGGACTGTGGGAGGCCATCCTCGCACGTGATTTGAATTACCTCCCTGGCTGGGCGAGAGGCGCTTAGACACACTTTATGTCCAGAGCTTTCCCCACCCTTCTCAGGTCCGAGGGCTTGTCTGTGTGAAGGCAGGTCTGGCCACTACCCCAAAGACCAATCGTCACCCCTGACCTTGGGACACTGCCCTCCTTAATCTTCATTTGATGGGATTTTCCCCAGAATTTTTTGTCTCTAATAAAGGCCACTCCCTGGCGTGTTCTCTCTCTCGCTGGCCTCTTCAGAAAACCTCGCTACTCTAATAGGTAGCTTGAGGCTGTAGGTAGGAGAAGATATCCTGGAGCTGGTTTAAAGGTAATTAGAGTCTGTATCTTTAATTCAAACTCCCTTTGGATTTCTCACGTAGCTAACCTTCATTTATGAAGCCTGTGCTGGCCTCGGGCTAAAGAGGACTTGCCCAAAAATATGTGGGCTGTCTCAAAACCCCTGGGGTAGGAAAGTCCAGGTTAATTGTCAGGAATGTCTAGTTTCCAAATCAGTTCAGGTGAAGGCAAATATGTCTTGGGATGAGAAGGATAGTGGAATCAAAAAGAAGGCATCTTTAAGATCAATAACTGAAAAACAGGTGGAGTTTGCAGAAATGGAGGAAAGGATATTATAAGGGTTTGGAACCAGGGGATGTATGGGCCTGGTTGAAGGATTTATTAACCTTAAGTCCTGCACCAAATGGTATGTTCCATGAGGCTCTTTTACTGCTAAAATTGGGGTATTGAATGGAGAGTGTGTGGGGCGGAGGAACCCCTTTCTCAATAAGCTCTGAATGATTGGTTTTAGGCCCTTAAGACTGTCCATCAGCAGTGGGTATTGGGCCTGGTTTGGGAAGTGGTTAGAGTCTTTAAGATGCACTTCCACAGGGGAGAAATTTGCAGAGGATGGGGTTTCAGTGTCCCACACAATTGAATCTACTATTTTACAGGAAAGGGCAAAAAGTGTGTTCTTTGGGGTCTCCACACCAGACAAAAAGGGGTAAAGTCTCTTCTTCATCCAGGAGTAAAGCCATGATGAAGATATGAGTAGGGTAGGACAATAAGGTTAGGTTATGGAGGCCTTCAAGATGGATAATATATCCCTTCCCAGCAAGGGAACCAGGCACTGAGGCATAACCAAAAAATGGTGTGAGAAGGAGAACTCAGATAAGGAGCAAGTGAGGGGAGGAGTGCTGTGCATGATGATGGTTTGACCTCCTACCCCGACAATAAGAGATTCGGAGGGATAGGTAGTTCCCCAAAACTCTCTCAGAACCAAGAATGTGGCCTGGTGTCTACCAAAATGTTTATGGAATGCCCATCCACTCAGAGAACCACCCTGGGTTCCTGCTTGGTGATTGAATAGGTCTGGACAGACGACCCAGGGTCCCGTCAATCCTCAGCCTCTAGGCCCAGCAAGTCACTGGCGGGGTGACTGACCTCAGCTCCCCTCCGGGAATTGGGGCAGTCCTATCCCCAGTGGCCAGGGCGTTGACATCTGGGGTATGGTCTGGGCAGTTCCCTGGGTTAGGGTAAGCCTTAGCCCCATGCCCTTTATTACTACACTTAAAGCAGTGCCCGGGGGTGTCCTTGTTGTGGGGGTTGTTTTCTCCCCTTTTTCATAGTTTGGAAGTAGTCCTGTAACACCTGGGCCAACATCTGGCATTTTGGGCATTTTGCTCTTTCATCTCTGTTGTGGAAGACCTTGAAGGCCATACCAACACCTCAGTCTGAGGAGTCAAGGGTCCCCTCTCTAATTTTTTTTGCTTTGCCCAGATGTTGGGGTAGCTTTGTAAGAAAAAATAGGTCATAAGAAGTTGCCTCCCATCTGGGGATTCAGGGTCCAAATTAGTGTATGAAGGAGAGCCTTTGTTAGTCAGTCTAGGAAGGCCGAGGGGTTTTTATTTTTCTCCTGGATGACTTCCTGGAGTTATCAAAGTTAATAGTCTTTTGTGCCACCACCTTTAGGCCAGCTATCAGACAGGGAATAAGGTGGTCTCTGCATCCCAGGTCTTGGAGGTCACTGTAATCCCAACGTGGTCTTGGTCTGGAACCACCTGGGTCCCTAGGGGATAGCGGGCATCACTCTGATGAACCTGGTCTGCACGGGCCCTAGCCTGGTCCAGACCCTTCTCCTTTCCTCAGGGAGGAGAGTATTGGACAGAATCATATAGAGATTGTGAAAGGTGAGGCTGTAGGCTTGGGTAAGTATTGAAACTCTTTAATATAAGAGACAGAGTTTGCAGTGTAAGATCCCATTTTTTTTCTACTTGAGAAATGTCAAGCATAGAAAAAGGAATATAAACCCTTTAAGTCTTATCCTGCCCAGCGACCTCTCAAAGGGGGGCCACAGCATGTGAAGTTTGAGTTGGGTGATGAGATGTGTTGACTTGTGGGTTAGGTGCTGCATTAGTGTGCAAATAGGTGGTGGGTGGACTAATCTGAGGTGGAAGGACCGAGGTGAAGGAACGGAAGTGGGAGGAGGTTGTGGGGGAGTTTTGGGAGGAGGAGGAGGGGGAGGAGGAGTGTCCACAGAAGAAGAAGTCACAGATGTAGAGGATGGGGAAGTGGGAGGGGGTGAAAGTGGGGAAAGCAAGGCTGAGCTAGGGGGGGAGAGCAGAATGGAGGGGCTCATCAACTGGGTCAAAAGTGGAGGTGGAGAGCAGAGAAGATGAAGAAGGGGGAGAAGGCATGGAGTCAGAGGGTGGAGAAGAGGAGGAGGAAGGAGGTTTGTGAGCAAGGAGTAATGCTGAGGCTTGCATTGGGTGCAGATTGGGTGAGATCTAGCAAGGAAAAAGCCACCCCATAGGGAATCTAGTTCCACTTCTTCGATCACTCACAATAATTAAGAAGATCCTGGAGTAAATTGGGATCCAGAGACCCACACGTGGGCCAAACGTCTTGGCTGTCTAGGGGGTGTGTAGGCCAGTCCTGGGGACAGAACTTTATGAGCCTTTTCAATTTAATATCAGGGCCAGGCTCAGGGATTTTAAATTATCTAAGAGGCACCTCAAGGGAGAATTGGCCAGGAGGGATGAGGAATTTCCCATGCTGGAAGGGCAAGATGGGAGTCAGAGTGAGAGAGAGAGAGAGAGAGAGAGAGAGAGAGAGAGAGAGAGAGAGAGAACTTGAGCTGGAAGGAGCTTCCTGGAGGCTCCTGAGCAGACAGAGGGTCAAGTGGGCGTCCCCAAAATGGCCTACCACCCCAGGGAAATAGAGGGCAGTGCCTGGTCATCACCAGGGTAGTGCGATCTGTGAGACCCAAAAAGGGCCAAGGCCGTGGGCAACCCAATGTCACGAGAGTTTTTTGACTGGAACGAAAGAGGCAGAGGGGAACTTTTTCCGGTGGGAACGGAGGTTCCAGGCTGAACACAGGTGAAACGAACTGTGGCAGCTGCACTAGCCCATCCATGGGAGCCAAGCCCGAGGGGAGATGGAGGAGTCAGGAAGGGAGAATCTATCCTACGTCCCAGGCGTTAGGCTCCCAGGGGTGTCCTAGCAGAGCGCCCGGGGTCCACCGCGACCCTGACGGGTCTGAGTGGGGTGTGTTCCCCGCAAAACACCCAGAGGGATTGCTGGACACTCAACGGCCAATTCCCTTGTCCTGGTGAGCTGGGTCAGGTGCTCATGGGAGGGGGGACTCACCAACCTGTAGGCCGGTGATGGTGGCAGGCAGGTGATCAGAGGAGTGGATTTCGACAGGAATGGTCAGGCTGGGAGTTCAGTAATGGGGTTCTGCCTTGAGCGATGGGGATCCCTGTCCCGGTTTGGGTGCCAAGTAGGAACCATGGAAAAGCTCCGAAAACTCAACAAGCCTAACAACCATAGCAGGACCACCATGGCTGATCACAGAAGAGAAGGGGGGGAGAGAGATAGAAAGAGCACAAGTGAGAGCAGAGTGTTGATATTTATGGGCTCAACACGGAGTGAGAAGGAGCAGTGGGGAGTGGGCTGTTACTTCTTTATTGGCTGAGAGTCCGTCTCTGGGCAGGACAGGGTAGGAGTCTCCTAGGGGTTGGAAGTCACAGTTCGTGCCATTTCAGGGATTGGAGATGATGGTTTGCACCACTTAGGAGGTAGTTTGTGCCATTCAGTGCATCATGGAACTGTACTATTGGAAGAGCCCTCCCCCATCTTTACCAACATAGAGATCTATATTTGACTGAAGTTGTGTTCACCTTAAAATCAGTCATCATAACTGTTTTATGTAAATCTCCTGGTAAACAAAAAGAAGCAAAGTTATAATAGGTACACAAAATAGAAAGAGAAATAAATCAAAGCTGACCATTACGGAACCCAACAGATCAGAGGATGGGGGTATAGCTCAGGGGTAGAGGCCTTGCCAAGTATGCACAGACCCTGGGCTCAATTACCAACACACACACACACACACACACACACACACACACACACACAATTGTTTTCATCATTAAATAGGAATAGGGTTACACAGGGACAGGAAAGAGGACAGGGAGGACAGCGATGCCCAGCTGACTGTCCTCTGCACCCTGCTGTCTGCTGCCTCCCAGCACAGCCCCAGGCTGCTGGATGTTCCCCTGCACCCCTTGCAGACCTGGGCTGTGGCTCTTCTCTTACCTACAGGAAGGAAGGTCAGGGAAAGACCACAGTGCACAGGTTCTCCTGCAACCTGGCCTCTGCCTGGCCCCTAGCCCTCCTCCTGCTCCAGGAAACATCAACCCTGGGCCCCCCTAGGGTCTGAGAGTCCTGATTGGACTTCCTCAGAACTCTCACTCACTCCCCCTCCTGGGGCACACCATGGCTGGGTTGTCTTCCCACATACATCACAAATCCTTTTCACAATCAAACAGTCCCAAACAAGTCCTTGCAACAGAGCTTTAGGGACATGGGAGTGACAGTGTCACTGATCCCTATTACCCTGAATGTGACCAGTGGATGAACTGCCCAGATTCTGTCTCCATATGAGAAGGTTTTGACTGTGGGACTTATGAACTGCCTTTGAAAGTCACCTCCCCATGTTTTCTATCTGGGCCAATGCTGAGAAGTAGGGTCGAGGCATAGACTATATTCCAGATGACACACTTGAGACCATGGGGCTTGGGGACTGGCTGTGACTCCAGGATCATTCCTAGACCTGGAGGTTGTGAGCTCAGACCTGCTCCTTGATTTGCTGTTGCAGGCTGTAGAGGGAGTTAAACTTGCAAAAGAATGGACTGTGTATCTCTTTAAGCCAGCACAAGCAGAAGGCATGAGACCATGGACTCCATCAGAGAAGGAACAACCTGGAAGATACTTGTCCCTGCTGATCACGATTCTGCACTGGCACATATAGCATGAAGTGAGCAAAGACATCAGCTGTGTTTGTCTTGTCCACTGTGACTGGAGCAGGTGTTTTGCTGTTACCTCCCCCTTGCCCTTTTTCTTTGTATAAACACGAACCCCAGGTGCTGCATGGTAGAGCCCTAGCACACCACACCCAAAGCCCTGCCTCTCTGAACCCTGTGAATTCTCTGGTAGTAGCATGTCGAGGTGCCTTTGGGGTGGGGAAGAATATGTGAAGGTTCTACAGAAGAGAGGGAAGCCATGAACTCAGGATGGCTTAGCTCAGGCTTGCTTGTAAGAGGGAGATTCTGTGCTGGCCAAAGGCTGGCATTGAGATCAGGGCTGTCTGGAGAGAGCAGTTCACCCAGTGGGTGTGGGAAGGTGTAGTTACCTGAGACATGCTGGCTCTGCCTGCAGGAGGGGGCTTACCAACAGATGTCAGAGACCAGATGTCCATCCAGGCTCTGGTCATTCGTACAGTTATTCTGCAATTTCTTAGAGCAAGTGAGGTTGCCTCTGTGAACTCTGGTGGGCTTCCTAACACTGGCCTGTGGCTCTGCCCTCAGAGCAGGGAAGCTCCTCCTCTTGCTGGTTCCCCTTTCGGATGTTTCCTCTGCAGCTGAAGAGGCCGGCAGGCAGCCAGGATGGGACACAGCTCACAGGACCCCCACCTCTGCTGGACCACCAGGCTCCTGGGAGTCATTATCCTTCTCTGTGAGTAGCTGGGTTTCCTGGAAGGGAGGGCAGTTGGGGTGCTGGGACAGCTGGGACCCTTCAGTCCTGGGGGCTGTTAGGCTCTGATGCCTTTGGAAACAAAAAGAGAAAGCCGCACTGTTATAATTCACCAGTGCAGTGTGGGTAGAGCCCAGGATGAACGGAAAGAGCAAAATGGCCTTTTTGTGGTGAGGACCTGGGACCCTGGGCCTGGGCAGCCCTGGCTGCATGAGGGACCATAGCCAGGGAGCTGAGGCCACCTGAGCTGCAGCAGCAGGGAGGGGCTGGAGCTGCCTGGGGAGGGCGATGGAGACAGTCCTAGAGCCTGTTTCTGGGGCACAGGGTGAGGATGCAGCACCCCAGCCTGGGCACCCAGGGTCCTCAGGGCCTCTGCAGCTCTTCTGTTGAGGCCTCAACTGGAACCCTGGTGTCTGAGCTGGAGGAAGCTCCTCTGATCTGCACTCCTTCCCCCCACCCTGAAATGCTCCCAGCCCCAGAGACCTCAGGTGGAACCTTGCTTATCTCATCACTGTTCCTGGTAAAGCCTTGGAAAAACAGGAGGCACCATCAATTGGTGAAAGATTGAGCAAACTGAGCAGTATCTGGGGCTCCCGTGCATGGGATGTCATGGAGGCTCAGGAAACATTGCCCCAGTGTTCTGGGAAGAATGCCCAGTTTCCATGAGGGAGATGCCTGGATCCTCCTCAGCAAGATCCAGGGAACCCAGCATCATGAAGTCCTTATTGTATAAAAGGACAAGCAGCCTCTACACACCCACATTTATGGGGATGTTGAACATGTGGGGAAACAATAGTGGTAGCAACCACAGGCTACAGGAGGGGAAATTGTGCAGAAAATATGCAGGGGAGAAAGAGGGTGGGAAGCTAAAAGGAAGTGGAAAAAGTACTGACCTAATGACTGAGTCATGTGAGCCCAAATCATGTCATACTATGACATCGTGGACTGTTGTGTTTGCTCCTATGAAGAAATAAAATAAAAACTAATGAGAAAACAAGAAGATCTAGTGAAGTGACTTTTGGTGAAAACTTTCTATCTGATTTTTTATCAATCCCAGCCACTAAGTGAACTTGCAGGGAATTCCATGGAGCTTGGTGGTTGAGGGAGCACTTGTGAAAGGGGACTTATTAACTGAACAACAAGCTGCCAGTGGTAGAGGACTGGTCCCTTTTAAATAGCTCAATTTTGGAACAGCAAAATGCACACTCTTCCCTTTTCTACTGTGTTGTTTAACTATTAATGTGCAGCTCTCTTCAGAGGCAGTGGGGGTGGAAGATTTCAAAAGGAAGGAGAAGAACAGGAGGGGAGGGCGAGGAAGAAGGGAGAAGGAAAGGGAGGACTTGACTTTCCCAATTATTGGATTTGCAGCCTGAGCCCAGACAAAGAGGGTGGTTCTCTCAAGGTCAACAGAAATGGGGAAGGTTGAAATTGGTTCCCCCACAGGCCTGACCTCTGTGCAGCTGAATGAAGCAAAGCAGCTTGCAAGGAGTTGGTCAGAGTCTCTTCATGGAAGGAGCCTCACCCCTAGATTGCTCTGCATCCTTTCTGGAAGCCTGGAGTTCCACAGTTGCATTTTTCTTTGGTTTCTGGATTGTCCCCTGTTCACTCAGCCTTGCTTAGGGGAGAGAGATGGAGGTGAAGGAGTGATGGTGAGTGTGGTGAAGAAGTTGCCCATATCATGGTTCAAATAGCAAGCCCTTTCCTGCACATGGTTTGGAAGGGAAAGTGTGGAAGAGAAAGAGAAACTCAGCACAGCTTGCTTCCTGGAATTTCCACACTGCAGCGGGGTGATCCTGGATATGTGGTGGCTCCCCCAAACTGATAGCAACAGCATTTAAAGAATGCTGCCCCCCATCTGCTGGCAGGGAGCTGGAGAAGTTTCCAGGTCACTATTGGCCCAAGAGAAAGAGACAGTGTAAAGGGCTGCAAGTTTGGCAGTTTTGTGCATGAGTTGACAGGGAAATGCTTCTGGCATGGGAACGTGGAGATAGGAACCATGTTTGATGCCCACGGTTGCATTTTTAATTTTGTAGTATGAAGTTCACACTCTACCTGGTAAAGCCCATGTGCTCCATGGCTCCTCTTTTCCTTGTTTAGGATGAGCATCTTCTGTAGGTCAGAGAGCTCCTGCTGCCTCCCCTCTCTGCCTCCCTTCTCTGTCTTGCTGATGTCACCCACCATTGGGCCTCAGGGGCTGATCCTCCCACAGGCTGAGGCTGACCCTCCTCTGTATTTGTGGTTCCCTCTTCTAGGAAGTGGCAGTCTGGCCAGGCTGGCTGTCCAACCCTGGGCGAGGCAGAAGTCTCAGCTGTGCTCAGCCACTCCAAGGGGACACTGTCTCTGCAGGGGGGAGCAGTTGGAGGATGAGACTCCAGCAGCTGCTCAGGCCCTGGAGGGACCAGGTAACAGCTCAGGGACAGGCAGAGCTCCTAGTGGGCAGCATCCTGGGCTCCAGGCCCTGCTGTGCCCTGTGTCACCAGGACAAGTCCACTCCCCTGTGGACCCCCTGCTCTCTAACAGGAGGGGCCTCAACAGCTCACCTCTGAAGCCCCTCCAGGGTGACCCAGGGCTTCCACTCACACAGGGCTTTCTGTGGCCACTGCAAGGTCTCTGCTCTGTCTTTCTCGTCCTGACCTGTCCTATCCTGTGACCTGACAGGGAGTCACAGCTGGGGAGCCTGTTTAGGACTCCTTAAGAGAGGACACCCTGAGCTGTCCCTGTGGTCACTTCTTCAGCCCCCAAGGGAGGGAAGGAATCCTGCTCCTCAGCTCCTCCCCTGACCTGGTCTTCTCTGCCTCTGCTCCTGAGGGGACCTCAGGGCTGGTGTCCTCAGATCTACTGCCCAAGGACTCTCCCTCCTCACACCCTGTGCAGATGTGGTCTGCAGACCTTGCCCAGGAGGCCATGTTGCAGCTGTGCCCTTTAGACCAGCTGATGAAAGCCTCTGCCAGACCTTGAGGTTCCTGTTCAGCACAAAACACTGGCTTCCCTGAAGGACCCTCTTACAATGCTGGCAGTGGTGATCACAGTGACCTCATCAAATCCCTGAGGATGGTCTGAAATACAGGCTGTCAGAGCACCCCATTGTGCTGTATCCCCATGGGATAGCAGGCTGTTTCTCTGGGCACTGCATTAAATAGAGCACTTAAATGTACTGACCACCACTGTACTGACACCCAGCAAGTGCCTGCTGTCCATGCCCAGAGAAACCAACACTGCACCAGGTTTTGCAAGAAGAAAGAACTTCACAGTCACTCCCCTGACAAGGAGAGAGGAGGCACACTCTGTCTCCCCAGGGAGCAGGAAGGGACTTAAGCAGGGATGAGAAACAGAAGGCCAGCTGGCTGGAGTCGGAGTCTTGGTGGCATGGTCCACACCAGGTGCCCTGGGCCTGGTGGAACCTCTGGGTTCTTTGTAAGTGCACTGGTCTCTCTGACCCCATGCTCCCTTCTGCAGCTGTGGCTGCACCCTGGCTTCTAACCCAGGTCCACAAGACCCTCTTCTTGTTTCTCAGCTTCTCGTCCTTGGAGACTTTTGGTTCCTCTCAGCTCTCTAGGTCTCAAGGTCCTTAAAAAGCAACTTGCATAACAGTTTATAGAAAATGGGAAGTTGTCGTTTTATGACCCAATTTCAACCGAAAATTACACATTTATACAAGTGTGTAACTCTGATTAGGCTGAATGACCACAGTGCTAAAGGATACTTCTATTTTGCTTATTAATTAAATAGGGGACCATAGGATGTCACAATCCCTTCAAACGGAGAATGAATGTCGCCTCTCCAGACCACTGGGAAGGTTGAGAGGCATTTATGAATAGATGCCCAGGCTCACAGGGCTGGAGGGTCTCTGGGCACACGTCATTTCCAGTGCTTACCTTGGGATGGGGAACAATTTGTTTTCACTTAAAAACTCCACGACTTGGATTCTTGTTTTCAGTGTAACGGGTGATACTTCTGTATTAAAGAACAGCTCAAGATGTGGGGAGATGGGCAACCAGAGTTAGGATTATAAAATTTGTGGCTGGGGTTGTGGTTCAGTGGTAGAGAACTTGTGTAGCTTGGGAAAGGCACTGGGTTTGATTCTCAGCACAACATATAAATAAGTGAATAAAATAAAGATCCATTGATGTTTAAAAAAAATTTTAAAAAAATAATATAAAATTTAAAATCTTAATTCAAGGTAGGGATAAGGAGTCCTTCTCTCCCTGTTCCTACTCCTGCTTCTTGGCTGCACAGGGGTCCTGTGGTGCTTGGTAATGGTGCCTGCATCACAGTGAATTTCCTTTTAAACTCGACTTTTGTAAACAGGAAAGCCCTGGCTGGACCTTGACACCAACATGCACCAGGGAGATTGAAGCCACAGGATGTGTGACTCCTGCATCCCATCCCTGTACTCAGGAGGAGACCCCCGAGAGGGGCAGCTGGAGGGGAGGAAGGGACACCAGCCTGGAACTGGGAATGTGTAGTTCTGACCCGAGGGTGCTGGGCCAGTAATGCCCATCATGATAACAACAGCAGCGAATGGGAACAGCACAGTTATTGAATACTGTGCCCAAAGCTCTTTCTGCTTAAATCCAAAGAAGAATTCAGTGAAGTAAGCACCATCACTCCCATTTCACATATGAGAAAACTGAAGACAGAGAGGTTCAGTAACTGTTCAAGGTCACACAGCCAGAAGATGGGGGACCTAGACTAACTCTGACTTCACCGAGGTGAAGTCCAACCTTGTAACCACTCTTTTGTACCACCCAGCTGTGGGACCTTCCTGACACCAAACTACATTTAATTTGCTCAAAACTTAAACATAAATGTTGAAACCACAAGAAGAACATGAACAAAACTAGAAGAAAAATGAGAAGCTTACTTTTGAAGGGAAGGCTATCCTTTTAAGCATGACATGAAATGAATAAATACTAAAAAACTTTTGATATCTTTCAATTCATGAAATGACATTTTGGCTGCAGGGTAAAATAAAGTTAATAGATTTAATGAAATTTATCACAATTCAAATGACATCTTTAACAGAAATAGAATAAAAAAATCTCCTAAAATTTGTTTGGAATCAGATAAGACCCCAAATAACAAATGAAAAAGAACAAAAGTGGATGTGTCTCACTCGCTGATTTGAAAATACAATGTTATTGTGATTAAAGCAGCAGGGAACTGGCACAAAAACAGACACATTGACCAATGGAAAAAGAAGAAATTCCATAAATAAACCCAATGTTTACAGTCAGTTGATGTGATGTTTGACAAATGTGCTAAGAATATACAACAGGGAAAGGACAGTGTCTTCAGTAAATGCATATGGGAAGATGGGAGAACTACACGCAGAGGAAGGAAATTCAATTCTAACTCACCTCATATGAAAAAATCAACTTAAAATGGAAGAAAGACTGAATCATATGATTTGGAACTATAAAGTCTCTAGAAGAAAACAGAATTTCCATGAACTTGGGTGGTAATTACTTGACAAGGATTCCCAAAGCACAGACACCAAAACCAAAACCTGACAGAATTACATTAAATTAAAAACCTTTTGCACAGGAAAAAAAAAAAACAGAGGGAAGACACAGCCCATGTCTTGGGAGGGAATATTTGCAAACCACACGTCTGATATGGGGCCAATAGCCCTAATGAATAAAAAACTAAGTAACTCAATAGCAAGGAAACAGGTAAATTGATTTAAAAATGGGCAAAAGATTTGAACAAGTATTGCTCAAAGAGAGAAATGAATAGCCAACAGAGCTATAAAAAATCCTCAGCATCTCTGATCATCAGGGAAATGAGAATTGAAGACACATGAGGTACCCCTCCCATCTGTTAGCAAGGCTCACATCTAGCACATGCCAGACGATGTGCTGGGAGCTTTCAAGCCCTGGCCTCCTGTAGTTCACACCCTGACTTCAAGTCAGGTAAGAAAACTGCAGTCTAGTCCAGTTAAGTCACCAGTCCAAGGTTACACTTCAGCAGAACCAGACTTGATCTGAGAAATGGGTCCAATTAACTGTACTAGGCTTCCTCTCTAGATCAAGGAAAGGGGCCGGATGGATTGGTTAAGAAGAAAATGTCTGTTTCACTTGTTCTCCTTGAGGAAATATCCATGTTCTCTTTCCCAATGCCCTAGGTGCCTGCAGCACTTTAGCCAAGAGTTCTGGAGCTCATGGTTCTGGGATTAAAGGTTTTAGAACCCGCACTTATCTGAAGGCGATCCGGGGAGGTTCAGTCTTGTTGCAAGTGATCCAGGAGCCAGAGGATCCCAAGATAGAGGAGATCTCCTGGGGCATTGGCTCTGATCCAGACTCCACATTCATGCTGAGACTCCAGAATGGGAAGGAAGATCCACTGTGGTTCAGTCTCCAGGACAAGTACAAGCACAGGGTCCAGGTACCCAGGATGTCATCCCTGAGGATTAACAATTTGACCTCACAGGACAGTGGGCAGTACTGGGCCCATATCATGTTTCAGACGGGAAGAGAAATTAAAGCAGTTTTCAACCTCACTGTGTATGGTAAGTTACAGTCTCACCTAGTCCCAGGGCCGGCCTCCTTCCTTGAGTCTAGGAAGCTCTGAGACCACATGCTGCAGGATTCTCCTCAGGCACCAACACGTCAGATATTCATCACAAACAGTAGAGCTGAGGTTTTATACCAGGGAGAAAAATCACATCTGAGTATTGGGACACAAAATGGGAATTTGGCCATTTTTGCAATAACATTTCCTCCTCTTTGTAAGACCAAATTTACTGCTTTTGTATATTAGTTTTCCTTTGCTCTTTTAACAAGGCATATTTGTGGTTTAAAACAACAGAAATGTGTATCCACAATATGCTGCAGGTTGAGGTCAGACATGGTTGTCACTGGGCTAAAACCCAAGTGTGGGCAGGCTGCATTTTGTTCTGCAGGATCTAGAGGGATCCTTTCCTGCCTTTCCTACTCTCCAGAGCTGCCAGCCTCCCTGGACTTGAGGTCCCCTCCTCTGCCTCAACTAGAAAAGGAGGGGGAGTCTCCCTTGCATCCCTCATACCTGTTGTTTCCCTTCCTCTTGTTTTGGATTTCTATTGTGCCTTTGGTACCGGGAATTGAAACCTTGGTGCTTAATCACTGAGCAACATTCCCAGCCTTTTTTATTGCTTCATATTTTTGAGACAAGGTCTCACTAATTTGCTTCGAACCATGCCAGGTTGCTGAGGCTGGCTTTGATCTTCATTCGGATCAGGATCATCCTGTCTCAGCCTCCTGAGCTGCTGGGACTGGGGGTGTGCACCACCATGCCCAACACTTTCTTCCATGACTAAGGGTCCCTGTGAGGACTCTGGGACTATCTGAAAATTCTATTTAAAGCTCCGTTCTTTTTGCATAACTTAGCATATTCACAGGTTCTGAGGATCAAGATGTGGACATCAGTGGGAAAAGATTTTTCTATCTCATTTGAAATCCACTGGTATCTAGTTCACCATCTCCAATCCTTGCAGGGAGTGGCCAGTGAGAGGCCAGCCTCACTTCCACAGACCCCACAAATCCTGCTCTGCAAGCCTTGATAGGGTAGGAGAAGTGATGCTGCTCCAGGTCCGAAGAGATCCGTTTTGCCAACTCTAGGGTCCCCACAGTTCCTCTCTGCACAGGGCAGTCGCTCTGCAGAGAGTGGACTGCAGGTGCAGGTCCTGTGTGATTTCCAGACTGGCCTGTGGGTCTGCCCCTTCTCCCCCAGTCGGGAGCACACATTCAGGGTCACGTTCTAACTGCCTGCAGAGCTGTGCTCTGTGTTGCAGCCTCGGCCTCTCCCACAATGTCTCCTGTTTTGACCTGAGCTTTCTGGGTCCTCCCAGAGCTGGCCTGGTGTCCTGCCCCAGTCGGGCTGTGCAGTCCCAGGCACTGTCTAAGCTGAAGACCCAGGACACAGGACCCTGGCCCCAGACAAGCTCTTCTGTCCCACGCCTCTCCCCTTCCAGAAGCCCCTATCTTCTAGAAATAATGGTCCCTAAAAACTGGGATTCAGCCATCATGTTCTCATGGGAAAAAAAGTTTAGACTTGCTTCATCTAGTGAGATCACATGAGCTTAATAAAGTGGCTGCTGTCACTTGTCAACATGTAGCTCCGGGGAAATTGTGCTTCTTTTTTAATGTGCTCCCAGCTTCCTCCTAGGGCTCCTGCCTCTGGTCAGTGAGACACTGGAGGACAATGTGTGGCATGTGTGAGGCTCTCTCCTTTGTCCCCTCCTTCCTCAGATCCTGTGCCCCTTGCCCAGATCCAGACCACGTCAGTGTCCATCACGCCCAGCTGGTGCAATGTCACTCTGGAGTGTGGGGCCCGAGAGGCTGTAGAGGGCCTGAGTGTAACCTGGGAGGTCCAGGGCCCCCCCAGTGAGCTGGAGCAGAGAGGGGCCCCAGGACCCCCCAACCCCTGGCCCCTGGCCCTGAGGCTGCCGCTGAGGCAGCCCAATGTCAGCCTCACCTGTGTCCTCAGCAACCCAGTGGACCAGAAAAATGCCACCTTCCAGCTCCTTGACCTCTGTAGCCCAGGTGAGTGCACCTGCAGGAGGGAGGGGCACAGGGAGGGGCTCAGGTGGCGCTGGAGCCCGAGGGTCCCTGGCTTTTTTGCTGCCGTGTTTATGAACAGCACTGCCTTCCCTTGGTCACTCCAATCCAGAAGTGTGGGGTGGCATCCAGCTCATGACTGTCTTTAAATATCCCTCACCTCCAGGCCCTTCCCCCTGGGCAAGGGGCAGCCTTCCAGGACCTGTCCCACTCCGTCACTATGCCCTGTGTCCTGAGTCATCTTTGGAAAAACAGATCGGATTGTGGCCTTTGTCTGTGTCATCTCTGGGGTTGACCTCCACCTAGTCCCCATAGGATGTAGGGCTTAGAAGGTCCTGTGTCCCTGATGGTGGCCTCCTCCACACAGGGACACAGCTGCTTGCTGACTTCCCTAACGTGTAAAGCCACTGCGGGCTCTGAAGGTGCAGCCTCTTTAAGGAGCTGCCCACGGCCATCCCCCCTGAGTGGAAAGATCCCTTTCTGGGTCTGAGTCCACCCTGAGTGGGACACCATGAGGGCAGGGGACACATCCTTCTCTCCTCTTAGCCCAGGTGTCAGGCTCAGTTCTGGGCAGTTTGCGCCCAGTAGGTGTTTCACTGACCCGGAATGCCTGGGACCCGTGTGCACCCGTCCTCTCTCAGTCTTCCCCCAGGGGCTGCTGGAGGAGCCTGACTGGTCAGTGCAGTCACCACCCCTGGTCATGTCCCCCCCTCCACCCTGGAATCTCAGAGGAAGTTCAACATGGCCCACCAAACCTCCTGGACTCACGGCTGCCTCCTGGCCTCCCCACCTAGCCCTGCCTCCTGTGCTGTTTCTCCCCTGTGGGACACTCCCACCACACTGAGTATCTGTGAAACTCCTGCCGCTCCCCACACACAGATGACTGCGCATGTCCCTGGGGGTCTCACTGGAGACCTTGGACATGGGTCAACCTCCACTGCAGTGAGATCCTTCACCTAGTGATTGAGAGCTTCTGTCTCTTCCTGGTGATGACTTGTGCACAGACCCCACCTTGCTCATCCCCATCTCCCCTGCTCCACGAAGGACCTGGGCCACTGCTTGACTGAGTGGACCTGCCACGCCCTCCCCTGCGGCTTCTGCACCAGGCCCCTTCCAACCTTTCTCCATCCTCTCTCTGTCTCCCTTGTCGCTGTGAACCTCGTCTTCTCTCTGCCTTAACGTGTCTCACTCTCTCCTTGGGAGGGAACAGACTCACATGGAGAGCACCCAGCTGTCCTCATGGGAGGCGTCCGAATGAGTTACGTGGCTGTGATTTTGATCCTTGCAGCTGGAATCTGCCTTTGGATGATCCATGAGAAGATGATGGAGAAGAGAAGAAGCAGGTTGTGTTTCTCCTCCTGGGCCCAGAAACCTCCCTCTCCCCTTGGGCCCTGGGCTCCCCTCCTCCTACACTTTCCTGACAGTAGGTGGGCTTTGTGGAGATGATGAGGAGGGTAAAGGTGACAGCCTTGGATTCCTGGCACTGGGTACAGGTAGAGGTTTTCCTGGAGAATCCGGCTGCAACCTGGGATGACTCAGGTCCAGGATTGCAGAAGGGCCAGGAGGTCGGGGACAAGGACATCAACTAGGCACAGCTGGTGCAGCAGGAGTCTTGGCAGGACAAGGACAAAGTGAGAGGTGGCAGTGGTGACCAGCCTGGACACCCCTAGGTCACACTGCCCAGCCTAGGGCTCCCCAAATCAGGCATACACTCTTTCTGTTCCCACTGATCTTGACCTATTTATGTAACACCAACATGATTAACAAAGAAAGTCCATCACTGACAAACCTGAGCTGGTTTGTTTAGGGGATTTCATAGGCAGTTCATAGTACTGAGTGTTGATTGTAGGCCAGTACCTTGGGGGCTCTCTCTCCCTCAGCTGTCCAAGGAACACTGTGCCTTGCTTTCCCAGGAATTGATGAACAACATCTGGAAGAGAGGGGCCTTGACCTTGGTGTCTACAGTGAGGTCCTTAACCGAGGACAGGCCATGAAGACGGTGTCATTGAAGGAAGCTGCAGAAGCCGGCACTTAGGAGAGACTGTGCTCTGAGCCTGACACACAGACGCCCACCTGCTCCAGGGTCAGTCCAGCTCCAGATGGCCCTGGAGCGTCCATGTCTTCCTGAGCACACATGGCCCTGTTCCTTCTTGTGATGCCTCCCCAAGCTGCCCCCATCCTCAGGATCCTCATGCCAGCCAAGCAAGGGCTCTTCCTCTGTGCTTGACCTGGCTCCCGGCCCCTCTTTTTAAGAAGCCTTCCCAAGGTAACCCTCCCTCGGCTGTGTCACTGGTCTGTCCTGTGGGAACACCAGCACAGGTGGTGGGACAGTGAAGAGACATGGACCTCACCCAGAGGAGGGAGTTAAGATGGGTTCTGCAGGCTGAATTGGGGGTCGGTGGAGGCAGCATGCATGATGGGATCCCAGGCTCCTTTGCAGACCTGGTGTAGGACTCCCTTGGGTGTCAGGCTGTGTGTCTGTGTGTGTCTGTGTGTGGAGGATGGGTAGGGGGTGTTGGGGAAGTGTCTAATACACAGGAGACACTGGGCCATAGCTCACCTGAACTGAAGCTGTTGCCTATTACAAACTCATCTCCATGTCAAGTAGAAAAGGAATCCACACTCCTCATACCCTCCTCAGCCTGCTCTTCTCCAGTCTCTGACCCCAACACTGGGTTTGTCTTAGGAAATCTACACCAACACCCCCTGCCTTGGGTGAAGGCCCTTGGGGAGAGTGGGTGTGCAGTGCCCCCCACACGCCCCTTAGTGAGGCTGCTGTGGGCTCTGATGTGCGAAGCTGTGGGAAGTTCTGAGCCAGCCCTCTCCAGGCCTCTCCTGACCCTCACCCCCTGCCGCCCTGAGCAACTAAATCTGTGTGGGGGAGTCTGGGCCACACTTCCTGAAGCTTCCTGGGCCATGGGAGCTTCACCTGAAGTCAGTAGGCATCTGATGGGCTGGCAGGGAGGGTCTCACCTCAGGTAAGTGGCAGGTGGGCAGGGTGCAGGATGATGGGGGTTCTTCTGAGGTCTCTAGGGGATGGGATGGACTCCCATATGTGTTTTTCCCCCCAATGAACAGCCTCTGGTGGGCTTTTGAAGGCACTGGGGTGCTCAGTGCATATCTGCTAAATGTTGCGGAGGTGGTTGAGCTGAGCTGCTGGTCTTGTTCTTGAGCGTAGGTGATGCATTAGGAGGGGCCCAATCAGGAGGAATCCCAGTAGACTGTGGGCACGTTCTGGGGTCTGTAGATTGAAGTCTGCAGAGCCACAGTGTTTCCTGGGGGAGAGTAGCTGTGGCCTGAGGCCCATGGGTGGAGAGAGGTGGTATTGGGTTAGGTCTGACCACCCACACTGCATACAGAGGGATGCTGAGAACTGTAGAGAGGGGAACCACTCAGGAAGTCTGCGTGGCTGGTCTTCCACTTCTCTACAGATGACCTGCTCCAGAAGTCAAGGGAGCCCAGTAGAATGGTGTCTCTGATGTGGCTGGGGTGTGAGTGTCACTGACGCTGAGGTTGGGCAGGAGCCCTGGGTGGGAATGGGGCATATGCATAAAGCAGAGCATTATCTTCACCCCTGGGGGCTGCTCCAGGTTTAAAAGGAAATGTGGTTGGGATAGTGGACAGGACTGAGGTGAAAAGACTTTGTGAAAGCAGACTGTGAGACTCCTGTGCAGGACAGTGCTCCCTGTCCTGGGGGGAGGCCGTGGCTCATAGCTGGGGAAGGTCTCCTGGCAGCTAGAAGACCAGTGGAGGCAGCAGTGTGTGCGTGCTGAGCTGCAGCCACAGGCCTCAGTTCTCTCGCTGGGGGCGGTGTGGAGGGGAGGTGCTTCCTGGCGCTGGCCTGACCTGAGAGGTGAAGGGTCTTGGAGGAAAACAGGGCCCTGAGAATAGGATCAAGAAGATCTGACTGTGCAGGGACTACTGGGGAGTGCAGAAGCTCAGAAGTTGATCTGGGAAGGGGGACTAGGAGAGGGCTCAAAAGCAACGTGAAGGGGAACAGACACTTTAAAAATATTTTCTAATGAGGCAGAACAATTGCCCCCACTTTACAGATGAGGAAACAGAAATGAGAAAAGTGACATCAGTTCCTGAGGTTCAAGCTCCTGACACTTGGCCAATCTAGGACTTGAACCAGGTGTTTCATGTGCCTTGTTAATGTGGAAGATTCACTTCACTGAGAGGGGAACTTGGATCTGGGAAAATCGTTGGACAGGGAGATGGGAGGCCTGGGACTAGTTCTGGCTCTAACACTTAAGAACTTTCCAGACCTTGTGTTTACCAATTTTGTGCTTTGAAAATTCATTTTTCTCATCTGTAAAATGGAAAGGTAACCGTGGTACCCAGGACCTCTCACAGGTGAAGGGCTTGTAGACTGGGGTGGGTGTTGAAATATAGCTGTCTGGGACGCTTCTGCTGTGTAGATTCAGCAGGACCAGGTTGAACATGCGGCCATGTGTCCATGGGTCAGTCTCCTCCCATCTTGAACCTTGTGTGACTTAGCCAAGGGCTAAGTCTCATTGTCCTGAGCACAGGGGCCCATCAGTGACCTTCACACAGGACTTTGTATCACCCACATTTGGGGGCTCCTCAACCCAAGAATGGCTACTGTTGAGGTGCCCATCTCACAGAGTAAAGCTACTTCCCAAATGCCGCTCATGGAAGGGCACACCTGTCTTATTTAACATCCACATTCATGGGGCCTGAGGAGTCAGGATCAAGGCGCCAGCAGATCTGGATGGTAGAGCCCTCTCACCTGGGGGGATGCTGTGTCCTTACGTGGAAGGAGGCTGAGTCCCCATTAGAGTAAGAGGCAGGACACTGTAGGATTCCTTAATCCCATTCCCCAGGGAGGAGCCCTCATGCCCAATCCCCTATTGAAGGCCCCACTTCCTGACACCATCACATTGGCAATGCCTGAGGTTTGAAGGGGACATTATTCAAGCCATAGCAGTGCTTGTCCCCCTTGGCTAGCTCCAGGCTGAGTCCAGATAGTGAGGACATATCCACTGAGATAGTGAGGATGGAAAAGAAAAGAGGAGGAAAATATTTTCAGGGAGAGGATCTCAGAGAAATCAGTAGTTAGGAAACCACAGGCCCTGAGTGGACAATGTATGAGCTTTTCAGTAAGGGCCTGTGTGGGGAGAAACAAGAAGGATGAGAAGGGCACAAGGGACCTCAGCTAGGGAGCAGACTGGCAAGTGACTCGAGGGAGGAAAATTGTGATGTGTACAGTCAAGGGGAGAAATAAAGAATGTCCACGTACTTCTGCCCCTTTCTATGCTTTATTCACTCAAATTAATCAATACAATTTCTCTCTATAGGTTCTTAATCAGGAAAATGAGAATCCTTAATGCTAGGCACTGCAATAGACATGATCCATTCACAGTAAACAATTCTAGATTAATTAATTCACAGCAAACAATTCTAGATTAATTCACAGCAAACAATTCTAGATTAATTCTAAGTGCAGCACAACACTTAATCATGACAGGCTAATGACAGACATTCGCTCTGCATGCTGAGTTCAAAAGTCTCAAGCCGGAGGCTTTATGTCCAGCAGATGGACATTCAATTAGTCCGTGGTGACCAGGTCCAGAACTAAGGCAAGCTTTTCCTGGTGTGGAGTGGATGACCGTTAGGGAGAAGTCCTGGCTCTCACCAAGGTCCAGATGAGGCAGTAGAGTTTGAGAGGGTGAGGATCACACAGAGGATAAGGAAAAGATGACAAATGATGCGATGTCAGGTCCTCATCTGGCTCTCCAGCTAGAGTGCATCCTTGTTTCGACTGGCTGAATCCCTGTTCATTTGCTCTATTATATATGCTAAATTTAGAAGCTTTGGATCCCCCCTTTGAATCCTTATCAGCTACCACCAGATTTCTCTGTGACATCCTTTACCCTGGGGTCAGAAACGTCTGGTCTGGTGGTCTCCTTCCTGATCTTCTCGCCTTTCCCTCTTATCAGGCGAGGACAGCCTGCCAGGGCTTCACTCTGTTCATCAGGGTGAGAGGAAGTAACTTGTCTGAGGCCACACTGGAGGGCTCTGTGGGTGTGCCTGGGGAGACTGCAGGTTTCTTTTTTTTTTTTTAGGGATACATAAGAAACTGATTGCTATGTTTATGAGGAAGGGAACAGGAGTTTGGGAGGTCAGAAATGGAAGGGAGCTTTCTTTTTTTTAAAATTTTTTTTATTAGTTATTGTTGGACTGTTATTTGTTTGTTTGTTTATATGTGGTGCTGAGAACCAAACCCAGTGTCCTCACACATGCTGGGCAAGCACATTACCACTGAACCAACACATATTGCCCATGTCTTAAAGGGCCAGAAAGAGATACAAAGCAAAAACACAATGACAGAGAGGATCTCCAAAGTATGCCTGACTTGAGCAACCGGAAGGAGACCACAAGTCTAGATGGACACTCTGCCTCCAGATAGGCCCAGACATCATTAGCGATTCAGTGTTTTTGCTGAATGTTAGCCTGACTTTAAGCACAAGGAAATTATTAGAAAACTACAAAATGTAGACCATTGAAAAAGAGAGCTGACATATCTTCTTTAGTCAATGTCACCAGGAATAAGATAACAGAAAGGCATTTGTGGTTAAAAAGATATTTTTTAAAACACATATATATATATGTAGGCATGTATACACACACACACACCAACACACACATGCCCATATACATGTATTTATGTGTGTGTGTGTGTGTGTGTATATATATATAAATAAATATGTAAGAGTGTGCTCTTCTCCTCCTCCTCTTTTTATATAAAAATTTATATATAATTTATAAATACATAAATATATAAATATAATTATATATAAAATATATATGCACATATGTAAATATATGTATATGGGTACACACACAAACACAAACTTTTGAAATCAAAGACCTCTTCATGTTTTTGTTGTCAGTTTTTGGTGATTTTGCCTAGTTTATTGAAGACAAATCAGTTGTTTTGCTTCCTGACCTACATTCTGCCATTCTACGACAGTCTCCTTAGAATGAAATACAGTCTGAACTTTTAGCTGAGAACACTGTGCAGATAAAGCTGTTCACCCACCATATCCAACCCACAGGCAGAGTGTCCTGTGTGTCCATCTCTTGAGGCTAGAGCTGGTCATTTGGTAATAGAGGTACCCACAGGGTCAGTCTGTGGAGTGGATACATTGTTTTCTCTGTCATTGTAAAACAATTTGAAGACTGGTACTTGGACAACATACAAATATTCTGTTTGGCAATATCTTTCTCTAAAAAAATTACCTTTGCTCAAGATCTCTACCTGTGTAAATTATTATATTTCTTTTTGAACACTAAAAAAATTTAAATTCACTTCTTCCTATGTTATTTCCTTGGCTGGTCTTGTGTTATTAAAAAAAATGGACTTCTCTCTGAACTTCAAATTTCTTCCATAGTTAATGATAACCTAAAAAATTAAATGTTTTTGTTTATCACTATGGACTCGTGTATTTCTTAATATCAATATTATAATCTTTTAGTACTGTGGCCACTTTTGTGGTTAAGGATATAAACATGTTATTTTTCTATTTATATTCTGACCTCTTCCATATCATTTAGGCTGTATTTACCATTTGTAGTGGGTTGTATATAGAGATTTTTCTCCAAGTTTGTGTATATGTTATTTGGTATTTAGGAACGGTCATATAGCTCATGTTTCACATTACCCTAACAACATTTGACATCTTTAGTCTCCTTTACTTTAAAAATATCATAATATTTGTTTTTATATGTGGGGGGGGTGGGGGGTGGTGACGAGGAACTTGCGTAGATTGATACAGCAGGAGTGGGAGCCGGTTATTGTAGGACCAGAGGGGTATTTATTCATTCCACACAGCTTATCTTAATTAACATAAACTCCATACAGCAGTCAACCAATGAGGAATCTCCACACTTCATGGCTCGCTGGCGTTACTTCACAAACCACTCCCTCTGGCATTTTACCAGGCGCCATCCAGACTTGTTAACAAGACACAAGGTGGTGAGCTTAAGAAACTCTCTTTCCCTTACCACAGCCAAAGGCTTTGAGTCCCTACAGGGAGGGCCTGGAGGAAGATTTACAGCATCTACCTGTGACAGTAATGCAGGGCTCATTATTCCTCAAAGGAATCCAATCTCCCTTCAGACAAGGAGCTCCAGGCCTATGAACTGGATGAGAGGTCAAATTCCCCCTGTGGTGACTCAAGCACATCTTTGTCTCAGAACTGGAGTTTGTCTGATGATTACATAAATCAATTTCTTAGTGGGCTTCTCACTTATTTCATTCCTAAAGATCCCACCATGATTAATCACCATCACATGTCCTTGCCTCTCCAGGTAATCACCCCCACTGTGTATAAATGGTTAAGTGCCACTGCCTGTCCTCACCCCCTTCAGTATCCTTCAGAGAAGGGAAGTCCATAGAAGCATCACTCCTCATTACCTCCTGTGGGAGACCAACCTAGCAAGTGACTTGAGTTAATCCCCTGCTGGGTGATGTGGCATCAGGCACCCATGCTGCCAGAGTTCCCCACTCTTCTAGGGTTCCAGTGACTTGTGTCTTTGTACCTAGGCATGTCCCCATGGGTGGAGCTATGCTCACCTGTTTCTTTGTAATATAACCCTTGTCCTGTTTAGGGTAGAATCTTCCATGGAAGTGCCTTGTGTGTGTCCCCTTCTCTTACTGTGTGCCCTTGAGTGTGGCCTACCCAGGTGTCAGTCAACCTGCTGACAGTGGACATCATGAAGATAAGACTCAGCCCCCTGAAACCTGACCCCTTGCCTCATTTGAATAGCTTCTCCTCAATAAAAGGGGTCAGCGCGTGCTCTTGCTCTCTCTCTCTCTTCTCGTGGACCCTTAAGGTCAGAGGAGCCATCACAGTGACCCCAAAGAAAAAGGTATTTGTGGTTCTTGTGTGATTATTTTGTGCAGCCCAATTAGCCCAGTTTACCTGGAGTGACCCCTAAGCCTTTTAGTGGCAAGAACAGAAACCTGGTAACCTCCAGCCAGCAGAGGGCAGGTTCCACAGGAGTTTAGCATGGATGCCACTGTGCCCCTCACCTGTGAATTCTTAAATATCATAGTGAAGAAAATATAGCAGCTGGGAAGAGGAAGGAGAGATTGTTCCAAGAAAAAGGAAATGGTCTCTATTTGGATCCATGTCATTGTCACACAGATGTATAGACATGTAAAACCTTTAAGTTTAACATACAAGGTGTATGTATGTTATTCTATGAAAATTAAATTGAATAAAGTAATTTCATTATAAAAGTTTTTTTTAAATGCAAAACAAAATTAAACAAGAAATTTGGCAATCAGGGAAACCATATTTGCATCTAGTTATTTTGAGGGTGATATGGCAAGACCTAACAGACAAGAAACAAGTGGGTCCATGTGCAATAGAAAATAACATCAGGGGCAAAGGGAGAAGGAAGGAGGGGAGAAAGAGAGGAGTCATAAGGGAGAAAATTTAAAACCATCAAAATCCAAAGTGAAATGAAAAGAAAAATGAGAAAGAAAGTAATTAAATCGCATGCTATGCCTTCTGGTGAAAAATTTTCTCCAAGAAAGAACTGGTATTGGCAAATTATCAGATAATCCCAGTCACTAAAATGGTTGCAGATATTTAATCCAGCCTCATAGCAACCCAGAGAGGCCAGCAAATGGGAAAGGCCTCCTGTGCCTTTAGTGCTGGAGACAGCCCTCCTTGAACCCAGGGTAAACAATCTCCAGTTATTCACAATTATTCACAGTGGAACAGCTGAGCTAGTGAGGACATGCTACAGGAGCCCAAGAGGCACAGGATGAAATTTTAAAAGCCAGATGACTGAAAATCAGAAGGCACAGACAAACCCCAAAGAATCTGAACTTAGCAGGAGCTAGATAAACTGTGATGGGGCGACTGCTCAGAAAACACCCTAAGTCTGAATTTGAATCAAATCAAATAATTTTATTTTACCTATACTTTCCTGGCCAAGGATGCTTCTGCCAGGGCCCAAGCGGCCTTCTGATAGAAGTGTGCCAGGCTGTCTGTGGTTCCAACATTTAAGGAAGAAAACCACCTCCTATGGAATCTGCGAGTTGCAAGCAAGCAGGATTCAAGGGCTGATAAAAGAACTTAGCAGAGCAGAATCAGACCACCACATCCTGGGTTTGAGCACAGTTGTGGGTGTACATCATGGGTCCAGGACATTTTCAGGTATATGAAGCACAGAAAAACATTTTTTAATACTTCTTAAGCAGCTATATAACAGTTTCACATGGGAACCATAAAGATGGAGTCACTATGGCTATACTTACTTATACTTGTCTATAACTATTTTTTTTATATTTAACTCTTATTTACTGGCCTATACCTATCTGTAACTTAACCTATATTTGACTGGAACTCTCTGTAACTATATAAAACCTATGGGCATACACATATGAACATGCATTGTCTATATCTTATTGCTAACAACCTTAAATCTTATGTCTTCCAGTTATGTGATTATATTATTGTACTATTACCACTTCTGTCTTACTGTTATTTCTTCTATCTTATAATGAGGGCAGACTAAGGTAAATTAACATCACTAATTGTATAACACTTATCTTATAATCCTAAGGATACTTCTCATTCTAATATATAATTTTTAATTATATAATCTACTCTATAATCTATAAGTTATTACTTGTATTGATTAATTTAGACCATAACAAAAGCATATAGTCCAATTCCCATATTTTAATGAAAAATGAAGACCCAAAGTCATGAGGTATTTTCCTCAATGTTATAAGTAATTCCTTATGGGCATGTATAGCAGTTCTGAGTTTATTGGGCATTTTGCAATATAAAATTACTTTTTATGTTATTGTGTATGCAGTCATTTTCCTGATTTCTTCCACAGCTGGTTGGAGTCTATAGGAAAGCTGTTGATTTCTGGGTGTTTGTTTTGTAACTTGCTACTTTGTTCAACTAGAAGTCTTCTGGTGGGGTTCATTTTGTTTCAGAGGGGGAGGGAGTCTTCTAGATATAGCATCATGTCATCAGCAAGCAGAAATAATTTGACTTCTTTTCCTATTGGTATCCCTTTGATTTCCTTTGCCCAGTCTTGTCTTGTTCCTGATTTTAGAGGTAATGTTTTTAGTTTTCTTTTATTCAGTATGCTGTTGGATTGGGTTGTCATGAATGACCTTTAGGATGTTAAGTTGGAAAATTTCTTTAATCCCTAGCTTCTCCAGTGTTTACATGAATAGATGTTGGATTTTATCCAAGGCCTTTTCTGTTCCTATTAGGATGATCATGTGATTCTTGTCTTTAATTCTGTTTAAGTAGTGCAATACATTTCTTGCTTTGCTTATGTTGAGCCAATCTTGCATCCCTGGAAAGAAACCAACTTGATCATGGCTATTATCTTTTTGATGTGTTTTTGAATGTGGTTAGCTAATATTTTAAGAGTTTTTGCATCTATTCATGGGTGTTATTGTTCTGTAATTATCTTTCTTTGATGCTTCTTTGTCTGGCTTTAATATCAGCATTATACAGGCTTCACAGACTACATTTGGGAGTTTCCCTTACATTTCAGTTTCACGAAATAATTTGAGAAATACTGGTGTTATTTCTTCTAAAGGTCAGGTAATACTCAGATAATAACCCATCTGGTTCTGGTTTTATCTTTTATGGGTGATTTTTAATTGCTATTTCAATTTCATTACTTGAAATTGGTCTGTTCAGATTTTCTAAATCTTCCTGATTCAATTTGATCAGGTCATGGATGTATAGAATTTTTTAATGTCTTGCAGATTTTCCATTTCATTGAGTATGTTTTTTAAAATAAGTTCTGATAATTCTCGGCACTTCAGAAGGGTATGCAGTGATATTGCCTTTTCACCTCTGATGTTTTTGAATAGTTCTTCTCATACTTTCAGTTAGTTTGTCTAAAAGTTTGTCGATATTATTTATCTTTTCAAAGCACGCACTGTACATTGCACTGATGTTGTGTATTGTGTTCTTAGTCTCAATTTCATTGATTTAGGTTCTGATCTTAATTATTTCCTATCTTCTCCTAGTTTTGGAGTTAGCATGTTCTTCTTTTTCTAAGGCATTGAGGTAGAGAATGAGCTTAATAAGTTAGGATTCTCCTTATTCTTTTAATACACACAGTCAGTCATACTTTCAGAATTGCTTGTATACCATCCCAGAGACTTTGATATGTTCTATTCCTGCTCTCATTCATTTATAAACATGTCCTTATTTCTTATTTCATCCATTCTTTATTGCAGAGAGTATTGTTCAATCTCCATGTGTTTCTGTTTTTTATTATTTTTCTTGCTGTTGATTTCTAGATTTATTCTATTATGATCTATAGAATACATGAGGTAGTATTGATATTTTTGTACTTGATAGTATTGATATTTTTGCATTGTGGCCTAGATTGTGATATAATTTGGAGGCAGTTCAATGTGCTTCTGAAAAAAAGGTAAACTCAGTTGGTTTGGAGTGAAATATTCTGTAGATCTATTTGATTTAAAGTGTTAATTAGTGTGGAGATATCTATTGATTTGCTGTTTTGATGACCTATATATTGATGATAGGGTGTGTAGAAATCACCTAGTATTATTGTGTTGGGGTCTATCTAGGATTAAATGTATTAGAATTTTTTTATGTAATTGAGTGCATCAAAATTTGGGGCATAAATGATTACTATTGTTATACTTCTTATTAGAATTTTCCCTTTACCAAAATGTAGTGGCCTCTTTTTTTCATCCTGATTAACTGTTGTTTGAAAAAGTTTGCCTGTCTGATATGAGAATAGCTACTCCTGCTTCTTTTCAGGAAAAAAGAAATATACATGGAATAATTTATTTCATTCTTTTACCTTCAGCTTATGGGTGTCTTCACCTATGAGTTTCTTGTAAGCAGAGCATAGCTGTATGGTGTTTTCTGATCCATTTTGCTAATGTTTGTCTTAATGGGGGAATTGAGACCATTAACACAAACATAAAGTACAAAACTACTCCCTAAATTGGATAAAGAGCATTTACTACAAAACATTTAAAAGGCAACAAAACTAAATTTTAAAAAATGGGAAGAATGACTTACAATTCCAAGTACTTACTGTTTGGTTGAGCTTTAATGAATGCAATAATAAAAATAGAATATGATATAAATATTGTTATCAAATAGAAAAATCTTTGATTTCAGCATTTATTACTTCAATAAAGAAATTTAGAGGGCTAGGGTTGTGCTCAGCAGTAGAGTACTTGCCTACACATGCAAGGCCCTGGGTTTGATCCTCAGCACCACATTTTAAAAAAATGAATAAAACAAAGGTATCATGTCCAACTACAACTAAAAAATATATTTAAAAAAAAGAAATTTAGAAAACATTATATATTCTGTATTAATGAGAAAACTGATAAAAATTAGATTTTATAAGGGCAAGTATAATAAATGAGCAGCAACCCAGTATATATCAATAATTAGTGACAAAAAATAGAAAATGTTTTCATTAACAAAAGCCATAAAATATTAACCAAGAAAAATAAATTCAACAAAAAGCATGCAAGACTTGTAAGAAGAAAGTTTAAGCTATTAATATGGGATCTTAAATATTATACAATGATATGTCATGTTCCTTGTGGGAAGATTAATAAATAGCTAACATTTTATGGTTATATGTACAAACCACACAAGTCCAAATGGAACTACTTTGAATCTGAATTACTGTTAGATAAACAACTGCAATAACTATAAGAAATAATACTTTATTAAAACACAGGAAAGGAGTATTGTGGAAGAGTATGCCATAGAAGATTATTTTAAATACATATTGAATTAAGCAAAATGGTGTGTCATTGATGACAGAATATTAAATAAGGCATTACAAAGGTATAAACATTCCAGCTTGAAATTGAAATGTATATGGGGACCCAAAATATTATAAATTTGGCATTTTAACTCAGTGGGGAAAAGAATGGATTACATAATAATCATGATAACTGGATATCTTTTTGGGAAAACATTAAATTCTTTCCAACTAGATTCATTTTCCTCATATTCCAAAACACTGAGCATCAAACATTCTAGAAATTTCCAGATTAAAAAAGAAAATCATGTGCCCCCCAAAAAGATTAAAAAATGGAAAAAGAACAAAATTGACTTCACCAGCCACACTGAATTTCAAAAAAAGATAAAGACTTTAAATTCCTTACATATCTGATAGAAAATAGTGAAAATATCTATTAAGCCCTAATCTCCTAGCATGCTGTGTTGAACAATTCTATGTTCGTATGTGAATAGAAATGGTAATAAATCTATGACCATTGTCTCTACCAAGGAAATGCCAAATGTACTCCATTTATCATAGCAAGGGTCTGCATAGTTGTGTGGAAGCTGAAGATACAATCCTACATCTCTGTTTGGGAGTCTGCTGCTCACCCTTTGCAGCCTTTTCCTCATCATACTGGCCATAGTATGATGGCCAGCTTTGTTCAAGTCTGGCAGATGTTTTCTGCCCAGGCAAAGCCTAGTGCCTGTTCTCTACTGGAATAAACCCCAGGTCAGTGAGTGTAGTTGCATTGTTTTGTCCTCTATGTGTCCATGCTTAGAAAGCTTCAGTGCTCAGAACTGAACACAAGTTCTCCCCTGTGTCTCCCCCATCATGTCACTCCTATCTGAGGACAGGGCCATGTGCACACAAGGATTTTTCTGCTTTTAAATGGAATGCTGTGAACAATGTGGGTGTTATGTTCTGGGCATGTCCCTTAATAGAAAATAAACAAATCTCTTTAAACTTTTCCACATTTTTCTTTTTGTTTTGTTTTGTTTGTTTGTTTGTTTGTTTGGAGTATTGAAATTTCTGCTACAGGGTGGAGTTACTCCTATGTTTCGGATAGACTCCAAATCATGCCATGGGTAAAAAAAAATATGATTATTTTCAGATATTTGAGTGTTTTCAAAACCTTTAGAAAACAGTGTGGCTTCATTTTGTCAACACAAGATAACAATTTATAGGTATGTTGGTCATGCATATTAATGATTTTAGATTTTGTGATAAGGACAATAATAACTCCATGAAATGTTTTAAATCATGTGTGGCATGATCCAATTTACATTTTTGGAAGACCTGTCCTTCACAAGTGAAGCAATAATGACTCAGGAGGTCATGGATTACAGGACTTAGATGAGATGAAGTTATTGGCATTATAGGTGGAATCACAAGATTACTCAGAGGTAGAGTTCATGAGATTTATGATTAAAATGAATATGGAGAACAATGGGAAGAAACAGTCGAGAGCATGTCCAATGTTTCCAACTACAAGGGGGTGGACTGGAAAGACATTTTCTAATGCAGCAACACTGGAAGAGGTTTAGAGGAATAGAGAAAAGAGTTTGCTTTTGGACATGGTCACAGTATTGGGACTAGCCTGGAGTGCATTTGGAGGACATCATGGTCATGGATCTGGAATTCCATGAACCAGAATCACAGACCTTCTCTCCCAGGAAGCCTGGAACATTATAAGGATAAGATACATCTGGGACATAATCCACTTTAAAGTACAAAAGAGACTTCAGGGAATGAGGATGCCAGATAAAACATCTTGGATGCTTTGGATATATTACACATAGTTACATTGAAAATGTTTTCTGTTTACTGGACATTTAAATTTAATTGTGTATCTTCTATTTTATTTGCTAAATGTGACAATCCAGAGAATATACATATGTTCCTGACTCCCTAATATAATCTAATTTTCTGGCCTCTATACATCTCTGCCCTGGAGGAGATATCTAGTTGAGGGCTCAGGGTTGGAACATGAGCTTGTCTGGAGCAGCTAGTTGCTTTGCTGATGCTACAGTGTGTCCTGCAATAGGACCAGGTGAAGGGGATGTTGCCTGTAAATCTTTTTGTTCTATTCTGAGGAGCCCCTCATAAGGCTTCCCCTCTCCTGTCAAAGAGAAAGTTTTTCTCCAAGTGAGAGATGTTTTCTCTCTCCACACTTGCCCCACTCTGGACAGGTCTCTTATCTGGATGATGCCTGCATCAGCAGTCCGAGCCACAAGGGGGTGATGTGTGACACCAAACTGTGAATGGGAAGGATATCTGCACCTGCCTGCAGTGCTACAAAGGGGCAGGCTGCACAGATATGAGGATGAATGTGCCATGAGTGAGTACACAACCTTTCCCTGCTTCCAGTGAGGGTCAGATCAGTAAGCGTTTCACTGGGAGCTCATGTTACTCCAGGAGTGTGTTACACCCAACTCTCACCTCTCCCATTAAGTATCCTCTTTGCAATTAACTTTTCACCATCACCTTGTATTTCATTTGGAGAATTAAATATATGGAAGGTCTGTACTTGATTCTTCATATAAAGCCTTCCTCAGCAGCATTTTAGCTAGCTACAGCATACTGAAAGGCACTAGAGCATTGATAGCCTATGCTCTTTTTTTTCTTTGTAAATTATGCAAAAAAAATAGAGAGTAGAAGTCTACATGTAGCAAAATGAAATGTCACCCCTATCTCTCACCTTGTTCAAAAATCAACTCAAAGTGGATCACAGAATTAGGCACTAGGACAGAGACCCTGTTCCTAATAGAAGAAAAATAAGGCCCAAATCTCTAACATGTCATCTTAGGAATTGATGTCCTTAACAAGACTCCTATAGTGCACAAGTAAAATCAAGATCAATAATTGGGATGGATTCAAATTAAAAAACTTCTTCACAGCAAAGACACAATGACATGAAAACAGAATCCACAGAATGGGGAAAAAATCTTCATCACACACACCTCTGATAGAGCATTAATCTCCAGGATATATTAAAAACTAAAAAAAAAAAAACACCAAAAAAACCAATAACTCAATCAATAGATGGGCAAAGAAACTGAACAGACACTTCAAAGAATAAATGCAATCAATCAACAAATATATGAAAAAAATGTTCAATATCTTTAGCTGAAGTCAGAATTAAAGACAGACATTCAGTGTAGATAGGCAAGAATCCGATCTAGAGAAGGGAGTCCAGTTTAGGTCCAGGAAGTTGGAGACCCCCTCTGAGGAACTGAAATCTTAATGTCTTCAGAGCCCTTCCTCCACCTTTATCAAGATAACCTGCCAAAGCTCCAACCTATTGCTAAGGTAACCTGCCCCAGGGATTGTCCCTCCCTTCAGGGAGTTGTAAAAATTGTTAATTGATGCATCCTGGGACCACTTCCTGCCCACATCACTCCATCCTGGCCCCTCCAACCCATCTGCTTCTCACCTTTTGACCATCCCACCTGGGCAATCTCCTGAGCCTAGTCACACATGCAGGAAGGAAAGAGAGAAGGAGAAGAGAGCAGGAAAGCAAAGGAAGACAGAATGCTCTCGCTCTTTGGGACACCAGGATACTAGCTATGGCCCCCTTCTCTTTCACAGGAGAAGTTTGCATTACCCCTCTATAAATAAGCCCTGTCTTATATTCTTGCCTCCGCACCCTTTTTAAAGTTATATTTAAACATGTGAGGAAGCAGATCTCATCACTGATAACTGGTGTATCCTAGCCATGAGAGAAATGCAAATCAAAACTACACTGAGATTCCACCTCACTCCAGTCAGAATGGCAATCATCAAGAATACAAGCAACAATAAATGTTGGCAAGAATGTGGGGAAATTATACACTCACACATTGCTGGTGAGACTGAAAATTGGTGCAACCACTATGGAAAGCAATATAGAGATTTCTAAGAAAATGTGGAATGGAACTACTATTTGATCCAGTCATCCCACCCCTCAGTTTAGACACAAAGGACTTGCAATCAGCATACAACAGTGAAGCAGCCACCACTGTCTGTCCCTGGAGTCCAGTGCTGTTCCCTGACCCTAGCTGAAGGCTGCTTGTTAGGAGGAGGCCCTGCTGCTCCTTCTGGGCAGGATTTGGAGCTCTTTTCTCTAAGAGCAAGCACATTCTATAGGTTTCACTGGCTTCTTTTGTATGCATTAGAGGCACAATTATGGATACAACAGTGATTAATAGAGAAGTAATATGTCCCAGAATCAAAGGAAAATTTATTAGTGGAATATTAACCAGTGTGTGCCTTTGCTAGAAGACAAACTGCCAACATCAGGGGAGACTTATTGAGATATCATCCTGGACTTAAGGACAATGGTCTATGTAGGGGACAGAGGTAGGGGACATAGTTATCTGCCCTCATTTTATGATGCTATTTTCAAATCCATTTCTTCAACCTTGTCAAAGACTTTCATCCAGGGCCTCACACATTCCAAGTTTAAAGACAGTTTTTTCTTTTTTCTTTTTTTTTACTGTAATATAAATCTAATACACATAGCAGACACATGCTGATGGTAAAGAAATTTGAATTTTGAGAAACTACTAATCTAAATACTTAGATTAATCTACATTAATCTAAATACACAAATGAAAGAATACATTTCAACTTACAGTGAGAGGAAGCAATTGCTGAGCCACAAAACCTAACTACTTAGGAGTATATCTATCAACATGTCATCATATTCTTCTCAATACAGTTTTTTTTTTACTTCCCTGAGCATAAGAAACACATCCCATGCCCTTGGAGCTGAGAAGGCCTGCCCCTCTCCACTTTTAGATAAGTCCCTCAAAAGGATAAATAGATCTTTGTGAAACCTTCTGAATGTGGGTTCACAGGCTGGGCCTTGCTCCAGGCTGGGTCCCAGAGAAGAGAATAGTTGTTTGAAAAGAAATTTGAGAGATTTGCCTGCATCTTCTTGCTGCCTTTAGAATGGAGGTGCTGCTGTGGGGCTTGCTGTAATTCTAGTTTTAACAGACAAGCTGAGAACCTGGGGCGTGCTGTAATTCTAGTTTTAACAGACAAGCTGAGAACCTGGGTGGGAGGTGAAGGAGGCTTTGTTTCCTGTGGGATTACATCATTATGCCAAGAAGCATCAGGTGTGTTTTCTAGGGAGGAGCGAGAGGGCTGGGTGTAAGTAGATACCACTGAGGGGCAACAGGTAGATATGAGTGGTCTGCAGCAGGTAGCTTAGAGAGGGATCCAAGGAAGGTCTCAGGGCCCTGCCAAATTCATTCATGCAGCTGTTAGAAGAAATTAAATAAAGAAGTGCCAGCAACGAAAGAAATGTTTGCAGAATTATAGGTGATTTAAATAGTCTCTATCAATTCAAAATATATAAATTTAAATTATTCCAAACTTGACAAAGCTAACCTCCTAATTAGCACATCCTCTTTAGTTAAGCACTGAAGCTCAAGGCTTTAGTAGAAATTGCTTCAAAGCTCAGTCCTGGAAGAAGAACATATTAATTTCAATTTCATAGACTCCTTGTGCTGTTGGAGGGTAAAATATTATAGAATTTTGCCCTCCAAAAGAATTTCTCAAAACCTAATGTTTGAATCACCTGCAAAATCTGAAGTGTATATATTGGGCCGCACCCATCACAATCTATGTGATAGGGCATAGGCATCTCATTTAAACCAAGAACTTTAAGTGGCTAATTTGCACACTACAGTCTAAGAAACACTGAGAGATATTGAATTGTTTTCTTAGTTTTCAGAGTTCCATAAAACTATGCAGAGAGTATTTCCTGAGGTAGAATATATATATTAACGAAACTCTAAGAATGAAAACAAAATGGTTTTCTTTTTAATAAATTTAATCATTAAACTAAGTTAATATTCCATCGAGTAAGTTTCCTAGTGATTCCAATTACCATAGGTAGATATAAAAGAGGTTGACTAACTGAAAAGTGAACTAGTGGTAAGCCAGCAGAAAGCATGTTCCAGAGGTTTCTGGAAGTATACTCACAGCAACAGGAGCAGCAGCAGCAGGATAAGCCATCTTTGATGACATCTGAGGTTCTGAAGCCAGAATTAGACAGGAAGTCAGTATAGACAGGCAAATCCTCAGGTCAGATCAAGGAGGCCAATTTTGAGTGAGTCCAGGAAGTTGGAGATGTCTCCTGGGGGACTGAAATGTTAATTTATCAGAAACTTTCCTCCACTCTTACCAAGAACCTGCCCCGGCTCCAGTCTGTTGCCAGGGTTAACTGTCCCAGGAATTGCCCCTTCCTACAGGGAGTCAAAAGGTTGTTAATTAGTGTGTCCTGGCCTGCTCCATCCTGCCCCCCTTCAGCCCACCTGTTTTCCACCTTTTGGCCAGCCCACCAAGCAGCATTTCCTAGGCCTAGTCAGGAACACACTCAAAAGGCTTTGTCTCAGTATGAATTCTCTGTTGTTTACTGAGAGTGTGTTTGTGGCCAAAGGATCTCCCACACTCACTGCAATCATAAAGATTTTCTCCACTATAGATACTTTTATGATGAACAAATGTGGATTTGAGTATGAAGACCTTCCCACAATCATTGCACTTGTGATGCCTTGCTCTCCTGTGCACTCTCTGGTGTACACTTAGGTTAGAATGATGGCTAAATTCTTTTCCAATTTCACCACACTTATAAGGCGATTGTCCTGTGTGGATTCTCTTGGGCTGAATAAGGTTGCCTTTTCGACTGAACGCTTTTCCACCTTCATTGCACTACTAAGTCCTTTCTCCAGCGTGGATCCTCCGGAGCTGGACAGTGTAGCTTTAGGACTAAAGGCTTTCCCACATTCCCTACACTTGTGATGCATTTGTCCAACCTGCAGGATCCCCCTGCTTGCAGTTCTCTGGTCTGTTTTCCTCTTCTTTTGGGTGGTCTTTTGTGGCTAGGGCCCAAGCTCACCCAAGCTCTGCAGCCCCCAGAGCTCCTGGAGCAGCAGGGAGCCCACAACATCGGACCTCAGCCCCTCCGCCCAGCCCTCCAATACCCTGCTGGCCCAGTGCCTGCTCACCCCGAGATTGTGCCCAATGAGATGTCTCTGCTCCTCGCCCTGGTGGAGAGCGCTACCAGCCACTGGGCTGCCCTCCAGACTGGCGCTTCTTCTGCGGTGACACCAGCTCTCACCCCGTGACCACCGACCGGCTCCTCATGTGGTGCTCCCCAGTTGGTGCAAAGGGGTACACAGCACCCAACTGCCAACAGCCTCCCCTCGCAACCTCCCCATGACCATCTGCACAGATGGGCCAGGTGCTGCGGGTCCCCTGCTCCCTCATAATTATTCCAGCTTTAAATGACCTTCTGTGGGGAGCCATTCTCACACGTGACTTGGCGACTCCCGGTTTGGGTCTGAGGCGCTCTGGCTGGGTCGGAGCTTTCCCGAACCTCTCCTGATGAGAGAACCCGTCTGTGTGGGGGTGTGACTGACCACTGACCCAGGGTGCCAATCACTGACCCTGAGCTTGGAGTGTGGCCCCCCTCAACCTTCATTGGATGGAATTCTCCCCTGAATTTCTTGTTCCCCAATAAAAGGCTACTCCCTGGCGTGCTCGCTCTCTCTCTCCTGCTAGCCCTGAGTAATCCTTTCTGCCCTACGGGTGGTTCGAGGTTGGAGCCAGATAGGGGAGCCATCTTGGACCTGGTCATAGAAAAAGGTAACTGAGTCTATGTGTTTTATTTCGATCTCACTAGTTAACTTTTATGCCAAGAACCTCATTAATGAAACCATGGTGGAATTGGCGCCCACAAGGGGGGCATTCTAGATTAGCTAGATTGAGTGGGAGCACGCTATAAAGAAAAAGATAAAGATAAAGGAAGTGGTGACGATTTGGGTCACAAAAGTACCTGGAGATATTGAAGGAAAGAGACATTAAATTCATTAAAATGGGAAATTCAACTTCTACAGATAAGGAAATGTATCTAACTATTTTAGACAGTATAATTAGTCAGAAAGGAAAACAGATAAAGAAAACTCAGTTATTACAATTCTTAAAGATTGTAGGTGAATATTGTCCTTGGTTTTGTGAACAAGAGTCACCAAATTTATTTACTTGGGAGAAATTAGGAAGAAATTTACAAAAGGTTTGTCTTTCTAATGAATTACCTGGAGGCATAGAAAATATTCAGAAAACTTGGACGGCTCTGGAAGTTTGTCTTTTTGAATATATGGGCCAGAGTTCGTGGCCCCCTGAAGACCTATTAAAAGGCATGCAGAGAGCTATTAGGTCTATTCAAATGGAAAATCTGCCTGAGGCTAAGTTAATTCCCTTTCCATTGAGCCATTTAAAAACAAAGGCGCTAGGGGCCAAACCAAAAGTTAGGAATGTGACTTTAAACTTGCAGGATCAGGCTAGCCTGCTGGGAGATTATAGGGAGGAATATCATAGAGGAGAAACCTCCGCAGTTCTAGAAAGTCCTCCAGAAGAGGTAGAGGATCTTCCTGGGGAGGAAAATCCGGATGAGATTCTTAGAGGGGCACAGAGTTCTTCTCCGCCACGTGGCTTAGAAGCCCAATTTCAAAATGGCTACAGCGCAGAGTCTGACCATGACTCGCAGTCCAAAGGAGAAGAATCAGACGTTGAAATTCAGGACTTACAGAGAAATTTTAACAGGCTGCGTTTAACACCACCTGCCCAGGCTATTCGAATTTGGCCATTACCTGCTAAAAGGACAAAATTTAACAGGTACGCTGGATTAACAATGACCTTTCTCGTGGTGAGCCGTACTTATAGACCGTGGCCGCCATTAGAAGATGGCGCCGGCTTCCACTGTAGCCTGTGATAAACAACTCCTGATATGGAGAGTTGGCGCACAATCCCTTATCACCCTATGAGAAAGGTCCACGTGGCGGCTTGGGATTGGGATGTGGGGAGCTTTATCAGGCTATGCTTGGGTGTGTGGGGTGCGGGCCCTAGCAGATGATACACTAATCAAGGCCTGAACAAACTGTTGAAAGAAGAAGCCTGTGTCGTGTTTTTTCCCTTGCTGGCGAGGGGTCGCGACAATTGGTGGCCCGTCCTCGAACCCAGGATCCAGAACTTTCAGCAGTCAGGGTGGTGCACCGGTAAGTTCCCAGGTAAGTGGGAATCCGCAAGCAAATAGCGGGACGCTCCTCTGTAAATAAAGAGAGAGCGGGGAACTAATAGAACGGGATGCTCCTCTGTAGATAAAGAGAGAGCGGGGCTTTTGTACTTTCACTTTCTTTATCACTCAGAAAAACATTATGGGTGCTACCTCTTCAAGCCCAATTTTTTTTTGGCCCTGGATGGGCTGCTACGTTTAAACTTGGGGTGTAGCAGAGTACTTTGCGGATGTTTTTAAGAGAAGCTGATATAGCTGCTCCTTGGTTTGTTTTTTCAGGGAGTCTTACAATTCCCAGCTGGGACAAATTAGGGAGAGATCTGGATTTCGCTTATGAGCAAGGTACTTTAGAGGATGGCGTTATACCACTTTGGAAGTTGGTTAGAGGGTGTATAACAGACGGTAAATGCCAGGAAGCTGTGAGTGAAGGTCAGGCCGTTCTTGAACAACTACATGAGGAAAAATCTGAAGGGTCACATAGCAAAGTGGCAGAGAGTATTACGAGTAAGATTAGTGAGAAGGCAAAAGAGCCTGAAAAGAAAAATAGGAGAAGGCTTTATCCAGACTTGACCGAATTCAAAACACCAGAGGACACAAGCGGCTCAGAGAGTTCTGAGGACCTTGATACATTGTTGCAGCAACTACATAAGATAAAAATAAAAAAGAAGAAAAAGGAGACACAAGGCACGCAAGCCTACTGTAAGAAGGGGGAGGGATCTAATATTGGTCAGCAGTATTCTGAGGAGGAGGAGGTTGAAAATCTAGAAGAAGATCTGATGCCTGTTGCCCCACCCCCGTATGTGGGGGGAGCCAAAGTTCCGGGAGATCTTTTCATACGCAAGTTTGGAGGACAGTCAATACAGATATGGGACTTGCGTACCCGGTGTTTCAGGACAATAACAGGGGAAGGTATCATGAGCCTTTAGACTTTAAGATAATTAAAACCTTGGCAGAATCCGTCCACACTTATGGCATAGATGCTGCTTTCACCCTTACTCAGGTGGAGGGACTTACTAGATTTTGCATGACTCCCTCAGATTGGGCTAGTCTGGTGCGCGCTTGTGTTTCCCCAGGCAAATATTTGGACTGGAGAGCATTTGTGCTAGAGGGTGCAGTAGAGCAGGCTGCCCAAAATCATGCAGCAGGACGCCCCGCTTGGGATAAGGATATGCTTCTGGGACAAGGCAGTTTTGCTAATCAACAAACAGGATACCCCCCTGAAGTATATGAACAGATTAATAACATTTGTATCCGTGCATGGAAATCACTCCCAAATAGAGGAGAAGTCTCTGGCAATCTGACTAAAATTATGCAGGGCCCTACAGAACCTTTCTCAGACTTTGTTGCTAGGATGGTGGACGCCGCAGGAAAAATCTTTGGTGACCCTGATAGAGCAATGCCCTTGATTAAACAACTTGTTTTTGAACAATGTACTAAAGAATGTAAGGCAGCTATAGTGACAGCCGTGGCGGTGTCTGCTGCTGCAGCAGTTACGGCTGGAGTAGCCATGGCCAGCCAGGTACAAACCGCTGCCACTATTAATCAGGTTATTCAACAAACATCCACCATACTTGAATCTCAAAGTAGAATTAATCAACACATTCTATCTGGGATTTTGGCTGCTAATCAAAGGATAGATCTACTTCAAGTTCAAGTTGAGGAATTGTCTGACCTAGTACATTTGGGTTGTATTGATCAACGTGCACATTTATGTATAACCTCTGTCAGATTTAATGATTCCAGAAATGCCTCCCGCATCATCGGAGAGTATTTATCCGGAACCTGGTCCATGGAAGCAGACAACCTGATCCAGTCTCAACTAACTCAGATTGCTGTTTTGAATAGCACCCGTGTCGAACCAGTGACTTTGGGTCAATTCACCAGTTGGCTATCCTCTGCCTTTTCCTTTTTTAAGGAATGGGTGGTAGTGGGCATTTTTGGTGCAATGTGTTGCTTCGGTGTTGTGCTTTGTTTGTGGCTTCTCTGTCGCCTTAAAACTCGCCATGCGCAAGAAAAGGCTATGATCGTACAGGCTCTTGCGGCCTTAGAAAATGGCATTTCTCCACAAATCTGGCTTGCACATCTTAAACAGTGATTTCTGGGCATGGCATTGCACCCCAAGTTATTTTAACATTGCACTGGGATTGGCATGTCCTCTTCTTCATGCTCTCCCAGTGCTGGATAGCCCTTGCACTCTGCAGGTTTTGTTACCATTGCACGCAGAAGCGTTTCAGGACTGGTATTTCTTCTCTGCTATAGAATCTATACCTTCCTCTGGGGTTTAGGGATAGTGTTGCCAACTTAATTTTTGTCATTACTACCAGGCTACCTGTGTTATCCTACTTCTCGCCGTCATCACGATGCAGGATGCGAGGCAAGGCACTGCACTTGAGTGATCCCCCAACGGACCTCAAGGAAAGCATGTCCTATTGCATGCGGGTTTGACGTCCACGTCCCGCCCTACGAAAAAAGGCGTCGGCTGATATGGGGTCAGGTCTGGGGAAGGGCCCTCCTTAGGACTGAACCATACACTGCAGCCACTTCTGCACAGTGGGATAGGACCTCTACTTTTGCCTGCATTGTTTAATAAAACAGAAGGGGGAACTGTGGTGAGCCGTACTTATAGACCATGGCCGCCATTAGAAGATGGCGCTGGCTTCCACTGTAGCCTGTGATAAACAACTCCTGATATGGAGAGTTGGCGCACAATCCCTTATCACCCTATGAGAAAGGTCCACGTGGTGGCTTGGGATCGGGATGCGGGGAGCTTTATCAGGCTGTGCTTGGGTGTGTGGGGTGCGGGTGCTAGGAGATGATACACTAATCAAGGCCTGAATAAACTGCTGAAAGAAGAATCCTGAGTCGTGTCCTCCTTTGCCGGCTGGGGGTCACGACACTTTCTTACCTCGTTCCAGCGAGGTATTAAGAAAGCACAGGAAGATGGGGAGGATACTAACGGTTTTCAACTTTTTCCAGTTTTTGAGCAAGTTAATGAGCAAGATCAGAGAGTTACAGTTCATGCTGTAATCCCATTTAAAACCATTAAGGAACTAAAAAGTGCATGTGAGACGTATGGTCCGAATTCGCCTTTTGTACAGAGCCTGATAGAAAATATTTGCTCGCAGCCCCTTCCTCCTAGTGATTGGATTTCCTTAGCTAGATCTTGTTTGAGTGGGGGAGATTTCTTGCTCTGGCATACTTATTGGACTGATTTTTCTACTGAACAGGCAGAAAAGAATAACAGACAGAATTTAGAAACGCCGGTAGAAATGTTTTTAGGAACAGGTGAATTTACTGATTTAGAAAGACAGTTAAATTATGAATTTGTAGTATACAAATAACTGATTGTGCGAAACGTGCCTGGAGGCAGATTGTCTCTAAAGACCAATCCAATTTAGTTCTTACCAAAATCAGGCAGGGTGCCAGTGAACCGTACTCAGATTTCGTAGCCTGATTGTACCAGGCGGCAAACAGGTCAATCGGGGACCCTGGGGCGAGTGAGTTTATTGCTAAGCAATTGGCATTTAAAAATGCAAATAAGTATTGTCAAGACATTCTTAGGCCGCACTGTAAAAAAGGGACAGTTTCTAAGTTTATCCGCTTATGTTCTGACATAGACTCTACCCATTTGCACACAGTAGCCCTAGCTGCGTCACTAAAAGAAACCTTAAGACCACAGGACTTAGTAAGAAAGCCCCGCTGGAGATGTTATGTTTGCGGGAAAAGTAATCATTTTGCGGGGGAGTGTGGCATGCGCAATTTTAAGTTCAGAGCTCCATCTACTGGTGATAATAGATATTGCAGGACTCAACCCCATGTGGCGGATCAAGACGGCGCGGATCAGCCCACCTTCTCGCCATCATTTCCTCCTAGCGGGAGGACAAAAAACGTCTGGACGGCCCCACCCCGGGCCAAACAACAATACAGGGAATTCGAAGAGAGGTGGCACAGTGTGATGTTACTGTCGCCGACCAGGACTGCCCGTGATTTTTACCGGAACATAGATCGCAGACAGTTTTCTTAGGACCTTCAAGGATAGTTGAATTGAATCCTGAAACAGGGCCAGAACAAATCCCTACTGGGATTTTTGGGCTGCTTCCTGATAATACTATAGGTTTAATTTGGGGACGTAATAATTTAAAGGGAGCCATTGAGGTGATACCTGGTGTGATAGATTCAAATTTTAAGGGACAATTAAATGTTACCGTAAGGTCCAATTATGCCCTATGGCTCACTCCAAAGGATACATTTGCCCAATTGATTTTATTGCCTTGTGATTCAGGGAGACACCCACCAGTAGATTCAGTTTCTAAACCGCCAGACAGAGTATACTGGTCATAGCTAGTGCGACAAGAACGCCCTTTATTAGAACTTAAAATTAATAATAAAAAGTTCCTAGGAATTGTAGACACAGGGGCTTATATCTCTGTCTTTTCTAGTAGATTCTGGCCTAGGAACTGGCCTTTACATGTAGCACCAGCTAACCTAGAGGGAATAGGACAGATTTCACAGCCCTCTCAAAGTGCCAACTATCTCTGTTGGGAAGATTCCGATGGGAACAGTGGAGTATTTAAGCCTTATGTGTTAGAGTCTTTACCAGCTAACCTATGGGGAAGGGATATTTTAGCAAAATGGGATTATTATTAGTTACTCCAAACTCTATAAGGTCAGTTGAGGAAGTTAATCAGAGGTATTTTCCTGGAGATGATAAGGAGACCCTTCAGGAAGAGTATCTGTTTACAAACCACTCTCCATGACAAAGATTAGTAAATGCTCCAAGCCAAAATTTTTACTAGGGGCCCTGGGTACTTCCCCGATCCCTAAGACAGCTGAAAAACATCACCTGGCTCACAGAGGAGCCTATATGGATTTCTCAGTGGCCCATATCAGGGGAAATACTTAAAATAATTCATAGGTTAGTTGAGGAACAACTTCAGGCTGGTCATATTGAACCAATGCTTAGTCCTTGGAACACACCTATTTTTGTTATTAAGAAAAAGTCAGGAAATTGGAGATTGCTACAGGACTTAAGGGTGATAAATCATGCAATTCGACCTATGGGATCATTACAGCCAGGTCTTCCCTCCCCCACAGCCATCCCTTTAGACTATAGCTTGATGGTAATAGATTTAAAAGACTGTTTTTTCTCTATAAGGTCACATCCTGGAGATTGTGAGAGATTTGCCTTCAGTGTCCCAGCAATTAATTTTAAGGAACCTGTTAGAAGATATTGCTGGAAAGTACTCCCACAGGGAATGCGTAATAGTCCTACCCTGTGCCAAAAATATGTAGACCAGGCAATAGATCCCATAAGAAATAGATTTCCTGATGCGTATATTATTCATTTTATGGATGATATATTATTGGCTCATGCTAATCCAGAGGTACTTTCAGAAATTTTTACTCAGTTAGAGACTTCATTTGCAGCAATGGGTTTATGCATAGCTCCTCAAAAAATTCAAAAGGTGCCTCCTTTTCAATATCTAGGTCAGATAATTCAAGGACGTACAATCCGTCCTCAAAATCTTCAGATAAGATTTAAGGAGTTACATACCCTTAATGATTTTCAAAAGCTATTAGGATATATTAATTGGCTGAGGCCATCCTTAAAACTAACTACTTCTGAGTTAAGTCCTTTATTTCAGATATTACAAGGAAATCCCTCTCCAACCTCTCCACGTCAGCTGACCTTAGAAGCTAGAACAACTTTAAGGAGAGTTGAACATGCAATTAAAAATGCACAGCTTACTAGAGCTGATCCTAAAGAAATAGTGTATTTATTAATATTTCCATCTGAGCATACCCCAACACGAGCCATATGGCAAAGATTAGGAGTTATTGAGTGGATTTATATATCCCACTCCCCTCAAAAAACATTAATTCCTTTTCATGATTCTATAGCTCAATTAGTAATTAAGGGCAGAACTAGGATTTTACAATTAACTGGATCTGAGCCTGACATCATAATCATTCCATTTTCTGTTCAACAGACTAATTGGCTTTTTGAAACTTCTAGTTCATGGCAGATAGCTTTTGCTGATTTTCCTGGCCAGATAGATAGCCATTACCCTCATGATAAGGTTATACAATTTGCATCATTAACATCACTTATTTTTCCAAAGATTGTATGTGCACATCCTATAGATGAAGCTTTATTGGTGTTCACAGATGGTTCTAACTCAGGTAAAGCAGGTTTTTATAATCGTGTTCACACAGAGGTAATACAAACTTCTTATACTTCTGCCCAAAGAGCAGAGCTTCAAGCTCTGATTTGTGCCTTAAATTACTTTTCAAATGAGCCTATTAATATTTATTCTGACAGCTTATATGCAGTCAGAGTTACTAAAAACATTGAAACTTCAGTTATTGGGTATACTTCATCACAGGAGTTATTTGAATTATTTCATAATTTACAAAAGGCAGTGCTAATGCAAAAATACCCATGTTTCATAGGACACATACTAGCTCGTACTAATCTTCCAGGACCTTTAGTTTCAGGTAATGACAAAATTGATAAATTAGTAGCTTTTTATCAACAGATGTCTTCATATGACTGTGCACTAGCTTCCCATTCCTTACATCATCAAAATGCTTCTAGCTTACGTAAAAAATTTAATATTACTAGAGAACAAGCTCGTCAGATTGTAAGCCAAAGCCCTAAGTGTGTTATTCACACTCCATCTCTGCCATCAGGGGTAAATCCCCATGGATTAAAACCAAATCAAATATGGCAAATGGATGTAACTCATATTCCTCAATTTGGTAAGCAGTGTTATGTGCATGTCATAGTGGACACTTATTCTAGATTTATTTTTGCCACAGCACATACTAAGGAAAATACTCAACATGTAATTTCTCATTGCCTAGCACCTTTTTCCGTTTTAGGGTTCCCTATGCAGATTAAAACAGATAATGCTCCAGCTTATGTAAGCTCTTCTTTTCAACAATTTTTCCAAGAGTTTAAAATTAATCATAAAACAGGAATTCCTTATAACCCCCCAAGGTCAAGCCATTGTGGAACGAGCTCATTTATCTATTAAGCTTCAATTACAAAAATTAAAGGGGGAAAATAGGGTTATGACTCCCCAAAATAGTCTTAATCATGCTTTGTTTGTTTTAAATTTTTTAAACTGTGACGCAGAAGATCACACTGCTGCTGAGAGGCAAATGTCTCCCTCAGTAACAGGCCCTTTAGGCAGAGTTTTGTGGAAAGATTTACAGACTGGTCAGTGGAAAGGCCCAGATCCAGTGATTATGTGGGGCAGAGGTCATGCTTTTATATTTCCAGAAGGTGCTTTTCGTCCTATTTGGGTGCCTGAACATGCTATCAGACATGGAAAAGATAGAACCCAGATTCAAGCATCTGAGGATCGACCTGGAGGAGCCCCTATCCAAAAGGAGGAGATATTGGAAAAGGATGAAGAAAGACCAGATTGACCCATCTGAAAAGCTGATTTCATGGGAAGACATGAAGAAGCTAACAACCCAGGCTTCCCGAATACTTCAACACCTAGGAGAGAACAGGACCCAGTGACGGGATGGTAGCAACAGTAATTGCCCTGCTGGGCTGTCAGGTAAAGGAGGATCAAGTAGACACTTACTGAACATATTTCCCAGATCCACCCCTGGTACACCCAGCTGTGTGGACTGGAGAATCCATTCCAGTATTTACTAATGACTCATTCATGATGGGAGGAATTACAGATACTCATATTACTCCCAATCATGTGACTAGATTTAATTATTCTGGCTACAGTGCCCAATTACCTTTGTGTTGGCCACACGATAAACATACTGGCTGTCTGAAGGTATCATTCGAAGAAAAGACAGCGATTGGTAGACCTAGACTGACAAATAATTCTATTTATGGGGACTTAAAACCTTATACTAGATGAGTAATTAAGATGGGACTTTCCCATAACAAGCCAGTCATTTCTGCAAAACCTTCACGGATTCACCACTGTCCAAATAGTTCTACAATTGAGATTGGCACCTTTCCTAGATGGATGGATTGTGTAAATACCTTTCCTGTACAACATAAGGTGTCTAAAGATAGTGGGTATATTTTAGACTGGTCTCCAAAAATTGATGACACAATTATGAAGAAATTCTGCTATGACACCTACAGGATTTGTTAGTAATATTTTGACTTATAGTGAAGGTGATATTCAAAAGGATGTTTGGCATTTAATTGCTGCCTCAGAATTCTTACATTTTACAGACAAGCCTTTACCAAAATTTGTTGGCAAGAACTGTAAAGAGGGATCTTGCTATGGCTTACGAGCCTGTGTTATGGCTTACATCTCCTATGTTTTAATTATTGGAAATGTAAAAGTTAAATGGATAAATGACAGATATATTGTTACTTGTAATAAATGTAACCTAACCAATTGTATTACTAGGTATAATGGAGGAATAGGAGTGCAGATACTTCATCAGCCCTCTTTCGTTTTATTGCCTGCAAATATTTTAGAGCCATGGTATGCTGATACTGGTTCACAAGTCTTACAGCAAATTCATGCCCAGCTAGCAAGACCTAACCGTGCTATTGGAGTTATAATTGTTGGTGTTTTGGTGCTAGTCTCCTTTATTGCCTCAACTGTCTCTGCATCTCTGACATTGTCTCAGAATATTCAGCATGCAAAATTTCTTAATAATTTAGCCCAAAATACTTCCAAGGCTCTGCGTAATCAAGTAAATATTGATGAAAGGATTGAGACTAAATTAAACGCCTTAGAGGCGACTGTTATAGACATAGGTAATGAACTTTCAGCCTTAAAATTTAAAGAAAGGCTTAAATGCCATGCTAATTATAAGTATGTGTGTGTTACAGCTGCCAAGTACAATGCTTCTCTCTGGGATTGGGAGAAGGTTAAAAACCATTTGTTAGGTATTTGGCAAAATAGTAATAATAGCTTGGATATTCTGGAACTTCATCACCATATCCAAGACATTCAAAATAATAGAGCTGATTTTTCAGATCCTTCTTCTTTGGCTAACCAAATATTGAAGGAGTTGAATGGATTCAACCCTGGAAACATTCTTAAACACTCAGCCTGGTACATTATTGGATTATTCTCTTTGCTGTTAATTCTCTTTTGTGTTGTAATTATAGGATGGCGAGTCTTTGGAACAAGAATACAGAAACTCCAACGAGTGAACCGCCACCTCATTTTTAAGAAAAGAAAGGGGGGATATGTGGAGAGCCATTCTCACACGTGACTCGGCAACTCCCGGTTTGGGTCTGAGGTGCTCTGGCTGGGCCGGAGCTTTCCCAAACCTCTTCTGATGAGAGAACCCATCCGTGTGGGGGTGTGACTGACCACTGACCCAGGGGGCCAATCACTGACCCTGAGCTTGGAGTGCGGCCCCCCTCAACCTTCATTGGATGGAATTCTCCCCTGAATTTCTTGTTCCCCAATAAAAGGCTACTCCCTGGCGTGCTCGCTCTCTCCATCCTGCTAGCCCTGAGTAATCCTTGCTGCCTTACAGGTGGTTCGAGGTTGGAGCCAGAGAGGGGAGCTGTCTCGGACCTGGTCATAGAAAAAGGTAACTGAGTCTATGTGTTTTATTTCGATCTCGCTAGTTAACTTTTATGCCAAGAACCTCATTAATGAAACCAATGCGCTGGCCGCATGGTGGAACCTTCTATTTTTTACATTAAACATAAAGCAACACTAATCTTGGAGATGGAAACTAAGAAGAAAAAGTTTTATTTATATTGGCAATGATTTCTTATATTTGATATACAAATAAGACAAACTATTAAGGTTAAAAAATGATGAACAACATTGGAATCATAAGCTTCTACTGTTTGAAAGATTCCATCAAGTAAATGAAAAGACAAGTCACATATAATATTTATAATAATAATAATAATAATAATAAACTTGATAGATTAACATTATTCAGATATCTTATTTTAGGCTTATATCTATTATTAAATTATTAAAATTTATATACTTAAGGGCATATAAAAGTTTCTAACTTGGGAATAGTAAGACAAGAAACTTAAAGAGGGATCAAATATTTCAACTCATACTGCACAAAGAAGAGAATGTAAACATCGAAGAGCACCTGAAAAGATGCTCAAAAGCATGAGTCATAGGAAAACAAAAATGAAGACCAACTCACATCCATCACAATGTCTAAAATTCAAATGACCATGCCAAGTGTTAGAAGGATTTAGAACAATCAATTGCAGCTCTATTCACTGTTGGTGAAAGGGATAAATGTTACAATCACTTTGAAAAACAGTTTGGTGGCTGCTCTAGGTGAACATACATTTATCATGTGCCCCGTTAATGCTGTCACCAGACATAGACATACAAAGCTACAAAAGGACCTGTAACATGAACTTCAGAAGTGCAGTACTCAAGAGCAATTCCAAATGGAAGCAATCAACACGACAATTAGAAAGTGCATGGTTAAAACAAGTTATAGTCCTTACAATGGAATACTATTCAGCAATAAAAAACCAACATCTGATACTAGTAATAACAGGAAAGAATCTCAGAAATGATATGCTGAGCAAAAGAAGTCTCAGATAGCAAAGAATGTATGACAAATTATTCCATTTATATTTAGTTGCACAGGCGTTTTCCTCCCTGCAAATTGTTCTTTTCGGGTATTTTGTTCACAGTGAGAAAAACCTGACAAAAACAATTCTATTTCATGAACTTGAAAAATATGATAATATTGGCATATAAACAAATATGCTAATGATATATCAAATCAGTGGAAGACAGGATAGCTTTTAAAAGAAAATCATCTATTCTGGCACAATTAGGTGTCCATCTAGAAGGAAATGATCCTGGGCCACTGTCTCATCAGACTCAAAAATAATTTATGAATAGATATAAGCTAAAATGTAAAGGAAAATTAACTTAAATATTAATTTCAAGATAGTAGATGTATAACATCAGCATTAGGGAGAAGTTTTTCAACTAACACTGGAAACTCAGCACATGTAAAGAGAAAAGTAACTTATTTGATAACACTAAAGTCTTCCAATTCTTCTCCATGATATATCTCTTCCTTTGTGGATACTTTTGGGGGTTTGTTCATTAACCTTGAATCCTATAACCCTGGCAAAAATCACAAATTAATACCAACAATTTTAGGAATATTTCTTAGGATTTTCTACATACTTTTTTTTGTAAATAAAAGTAGTTTAACATCTTCATTTCTGTACTTTATTTCTCTCGGCTTGTCTTTATTTTTCCTTATTTTGTGGACTAATGCCAGGTTTCTGTTCTTGCGACTAAAAGGCTCAGGGGTCACTCTAGTTAAACTGGGCTAACTGGGCTGCATGAAATAACCACACAAGAGACACAAATACCTTTTTCTTAGGGGTTGCTGTGAAGGCTCCTCTGACCTTAAGGGTCTGCAGAAAGAGAGTGAGCGAGAGCATGCGCTGACCCCTTTTACTGAGGAGAAGCTATTCAAATGAGGCAAGGGGTCAGGTTTCAGGGGGCTGAATCTGTCTTCATGATGTCCACTGTCAGCAGGTTGACTGACACCTGGGTAGGTCACACCCAAGGGTACAGTAAGAGGAGGGGACACACACAAGGCACTTCCATGGAAGATTCTATCCTAAACAGGGCAAGGGGTTATATTACAAAGACAGGTGAGCATAGCTTCACCCATGGGGCTGTAGCAAGACACACCCATTTCTGTGACTGAGCGCCTCAGCACCCAGCTGGGGAGTGTAACTCAGTCACCCACAAGCTTGGCCTCCCACAGACTAAGATATCCAGCATGATAGTAAGTGAACATGGTTCCAGAAGCTATCCTCACCTTGTTTCCTAGGTTACATGGGGAATATTCAGCATGTTACTAGTACCTGTATAAGTTGTTTGTTCTTCATAGATGCATTTTGTCATTAAGAATAATTTCCTCCTATTCCTAGTTATCACACACACACAAAAAGAATTAAATCAGGAATGAGGTGAAGGAAGAAGCCACCAGCCAAGAAGTGGGTGGCTTCTAGAGCCAGAAAAATCAAGGAAGCCAGATGTGCCTGACCTCCTCCACTAGGTGACAGCCCTGTTCCCCAGTGATTTTAAACCAGTGGGACCTTCTGTGAACTCCTAACCTACCACTCTGACATAATGGATTTGTGTTCTCCTCAGCCATGTCGCTTGTGGAAATTTGTTACTGCGGCAATGGAAAATCACCCCTAGGGCCTCTGTCACTCACCTCAGCAGTGAGGAGATCTGAGGGACATGACTGTAAATTCTGAAGGTCTTAGGTCAGCAGGTCAGGAGATACTATTCATATTTGAAGTGATACAACAGGTACTTGTCCTCTGTTTTCTTTTTGTCCTCTTTTCTGGGTCTTTTCTTCCCCTTTTATGGGGCTTTCACTCTATTTTCTGTAGTAAGCTGATTTGCTAAGTGTGACTATTTGAGTTGTCCTGTGATCATTGATTATTTTATGAAGGCACCCAGCCCTTGAGGCACAGAGATAAAAGAGAGAACTTTGCAGACTGCTGAAATAACCTCAGGGCCAGAGGTCTTTACTATTGGCTGCTTTATCTTTAAATTCAATAATGGGTCTGAGGACTTTCCAACCATTCAGCTAATTTTGCCAGCAAATTCCTCTGTATTATAAAGGCAAAAGCAGTCGTACAAATCCTTAAAACACCTGGTGAAATGCAGGTTGACTTCACATCTCCCCATAGGAGTGGCCATGTCTCTACCCAGGGACATCTCTTGAAGAGTCTTTTGTTGCTGCTGGTAATGGTCCTGGTTTCATTGATAATGATTACAGTTTTTGTTCTAGCTGCCATTATTTCTGTTCATTCTTAACTATTTCTAGGACATCATTGTAGAGTAATAGCTTTATTTTAATTGTGGAAGGTAAAGGACACAAGAATTTTCTGAAGTATTTTTTTTTAATTTTTATTTCAAAATTTATGGAATGATTCGATTTTCAATTAAGGTTCATAAATAAGTTCATTGTTGTGACTCAGTGACATGCACAATGTGTGTATCAGAAACATCACCAATGTGTTAAATTGTGCCTGCATCAGAATCACCTGGGATACTTACAGAAAGATGCAGATCCTAGGTGAGAGTTCAACTCCCACTAAAGCCCTTGCCATTGCAGCCAGGGAAGTTGTACCCACAATCCCATAGCTGATGGTGAAACAGACAGCCTTTGAAATGAAAATCTTCAAATTCTTTTAACCTTCATCTTCTTTATACTGAGGATGCAGGCCAACAAACTGCCTGGCCCTGATGGGCACTGTAAAGGGGACCATGCACTGAGACAGGTTTCTGGCTAACACAGCCTAGCTACATATATGCTTGGGTAATTCCTGTCTTTTTTTCCCACTGTGCCCTCTGTTCTTATAAAAGCCTTCAATGACACTGAGTCACCAACAATGGAGACTCATGAAAGAAAATATTCTCCTTTATTTTACTCAACCCACAATGGAAAGAGACCTATATTTTCATTGCCATGCAGACTCCTGAGTTTTAATGCTGAAGAATAAACAGCAAAATATGTCCTTCCCTGTGAAAACTGCAAAGGCACATCAAGTTTAATAATAACTCCATCATATCTTAGATTGGAGATTTTTGCAAAATGGCAAAGAGGGAAAATTATAATTTTTAAATTTAGACTTCAGAATTAGTGAATATGGTTTCTTCATGATGTTTTTAGTTTATAGTCTTCGTTTAAATTTTTATAATCTTTTAAATTTTTTTCTAAGTAGCTATACATGACAGTAGAATGCATTTTGACACATTGTACACAAATGGAGCACAACTTCTCCTTCTTCTGGCTGAACATGGTGCAGTCACACCAATAGTGTAATCACACATGTATATAGGATGCTGATGTCCTTTTCATTCCACTGTCCTTCCCACATCCTCTCCCCTTTCCTCACTCCCCTCTGCCCAATCCAAAGTTCCTTCATTCTTCTCTACACCCCTTCCCCCTCCCATTATGAATCACTATCCTCTTATCAGAGAAAACATTCAGCCTTTGGTTTTTTGCATTTGGCTTATTTTATTTTCTATTCTTAACACTTGTTCTAGGGACTGGTCTAGAAATGGGAAACAAAGCCAAAAGAAAAAAGAATGAAAGAAAGAAAATAAACTTTTTTATATACAATTTTGCTTTAAAAGAAAAAATGTCACTGAAAGACTGTTAATGCTGTTTCACCCTCCAGGTCCATGAGTGATGTTGGCCTTCAATGTATGGCTACAGCAACATAAAAAGAAATCTCTATCATACATGTATACACACCTACTCACATCCTAGGAACACTCTGAAGACACAAAACAGACTTCAGTACAATTGGTGTCTTGCCCACACCACTAAAAAACAAGGAGAGGGCTGCCATATGCCTTTGCATAGGCTTGGTGTGGACATCAGTCTCTTTCTGAGGGAAGTCAGGTTAATAAAATGGGACAGCATACTTAATGGGGGACAGGAGGGCAGTAAATTTTGGAGAACATGTTAATAAAGGAAGCAGATTATGATAAGCTGTGAATGAGAGGGCCTTTTTGAAGTCACCAATATCCTTCCCCTTATGGACTCAAAGAGCTCAGACCTGATGGTGCAGTGCAAAGTCCAGCTGGCTTGGCTCAGAGGAGCTACCTGGTGAGGTGTGGATCTGTGAAAGGTGCTTGCTAAACACCACTGACACTGTCCAGCAGTGCCTGCTGCTCACTAGGGTGCTTCTAGGACTGCCAAGGAATGCCATGTTGGGAACTCATGTGTAGGGGGCAACTGTTGTCCCCAAGCTGATCATCTGAGGAGAGCTGCTGAGGTGAGAACCATGCTGCGGCAGGTGTTGTGCCACAGAAGCTGTTAGGAAGCAGTGTCACAAAGTTTACCATGCAATCTTAGGTGCTCTTTCCTTAATGCTGGACCTGGTAGTATTTGGCTATGGGTATTCCATCACTGTCAGGAAGTAATTTTGTCTTTCTGCCTACCCTAGTAGGACACATCTCTGATCACCTCTTCAGACCTGCACCAGCTTTGAAGGAAGAGGGCCCAGATGCTCCTTAGCAGATGGGGTTATTCAGATAGGGGGAGGAGGCAGGCCAAGGCTTCCTTATGCTTTAGAGACCCGTGGTGGCTTTGCTTCTTGTGTGGCTCCTAGAAGGAAAGGCTCTCAAGACAGGAGCACACAGCAGGGCCCTTAAGGATTTCATGGGCAAGCAAACAAAACAACCCTGTTCAGATGGAACTGTCAGATCTGATGATAGTGCCCAGAGGCAGGAAAGAGGGCAAAGCATGAGGAAGGTAAGAACAGGGTGGGAGATGGTTAAGAGGATGAGCCAAGGGGATGCACTGGGTCTGGAGGAGATTCCAGGTTCCAGCTTAGAGGAGAAGTCTCCCTGTACCTCCAAATCCTTGCTGTCCCAGCCACCATCCCACTGCATGCTGTGTGGTCATATCCTACCACTTCCTTTTCATGAGCCAGTTCATGCTACAAGTTATGTAGTCTGAAGGGAATTAAAGGCCTTTGTCATATCCTGGGAAAAGAAGGATGGAGCATGAAAAACACACATGTAAAAACACCCTGTGGTGATTGGAGAGAAGATGTTGGGGGAAGTTCCCTGTTAAGTGTGTGTATCAGTTTTCTTAAGGAGAGGTCAAATTGACAGGGACCTCAGACATCATCTAAGTCTAGGTCCACCTTTTACAGATAAGGGGCATCAGCTCACAGAGACAAAGAGGCCAGCTAAAGGCATACAACCAGGTCGTGACAAGCCTGGAGTTACAGACCAGATATCAGGAAGAAAAGAGGGTGGACTGCACACTGGAGGGAGCCAGTGGGAACTGAAGGCTTCTGGGTTAACTTGGCAGGGACAGGATGAGGCTGTACAGAGACAACCTTTTAAGTATTGTGCTAAAGTGGCTCAGGAAAGAAAGCAATCCTCAGAGAAGAACCAAAGGGAAGTAGAAAACAAGAGCCAGTTAAATCAAGGCCCTTGATCCTTGATCATGCTATAGAGGTCAAAGCTCTAAGGGTACAATTTAGGAACATTCCTAGGAGAATGCTCAGCCCCTCTGATGTTTACCATCTAAGTGTAATGGTTTAATTTCTGATTTTTAAAACAATCAGTTACATATCAAGTTTTTCTTCAAAGTATTTCTAGGGAATTATAAGCACAGTATTTAAGTAAATGTATACAATATCTGGTACACATATTTTAAAATTTTTTCCCTTAAAGTTCAGTGGTTTTTTTGAATTATCATTTTTTTTCTTTTATGACAATGAGACCATATGGATCTTCCTTCATTTTTTTAAACTGATGTGTCAAAATCAAATTGCTGTTCTTAACCTAATATTGTGCACTCAAGTCAATTTATAAGGTTATGCCTTATTTAATTTTTTATAAAGTAGTTCAGGAAAGTCCATAATATACAAATGGCCTCAAGATCTCCTTGTAGACAACTAATTTACAGACTTTAAAAGTTTCTTCATTCAAGGACGAACTTAACTGCATTTCTCCCACCTCCTTGCTTGACTGACGTCAAGGAGGGAAAATTGGGGTAAAGAGGAAAGACAATGACACAGGAGAGCAAGGGCAAGGCAGGGAGCTGAGAGGGCACGAGGGTGAAGGGATAGAACTCTAGCTAGAAGCTATCTAGGAGCTAAGACCTGTCTAGTGGACCAGAATATATGCTTCTGGAAGGTCAAAGGAGGTCAGAGTCACTTACAGATCTGATCATAGACGGTGAGGTGTTTGAAGCAGGCTCTGTGAGTGTGAAAGGTGCAATCGATTCTTTAGCTCCAAGTTAGTCCTTTCCTTCTTCAAAACATCATGTGCCCTGGTCACTGAAACAATAAAAGAGCCCCACAAAGCAGGAGTTACCAACTGGGCCCTATTTTCAACTGTGTTCTGAAGGAGCCTCTCCGGTTTGGATACTTGGGCTCGAAATTCCAGGAGCTTCCTTTCCATTGACTCAACCTGGGGAAGCGGGACAGGCTCTCAGACAACTGATTGGAGATTGGATGCATCCAGTGTTTTGTGGTTCCTACCAATCAGAAGCACAACTCCACAATCTTCTCAACACTTCCCAGACTGAGTTCTCTCCATTGCAGCCTCTCAATCCTCCAGCTGAGAACAGCTGAGGAAGAGACCATAGGTAGGAATTTTGAGAAACTAGCACAGACCTACATTTCTGTGGTCAAAGAGACCCTGACTCCACACCTGCAGGAAACTCCCAACTGCAAACAAGACCTCCATATCAGTCCTTGTAAAAGTTTTCTCTCACCCTTCCCCCATACATGATGGACTTGGAATTTCAAAGATATTATGTCTGGGACACAGGGATGCCCTGATGACAGTGCTCAGGTTTCAGAATGTCTGTACCTACCTGAAGAAGGTAAAGTACCCTCCTGGAATTAACATAGATTCATCCTAAAACATACCAGCAACATTAATGTAGAACTGGAAACTGGAGAGGGGATCAAGAATCTATCCCACCTCAGGGTTGGCAATAAGAAACAGCCTAATATATGAACAATTCTTTAATGGAAGGGCGGGTAGTGGTTGTCTATCTTTCCCTAAGACTGGCACAGAGATAAAAATTTTAAAAGTATGTTGGGATTCTAGGAGCATGACCAAAAGAAGTTGCAGGGTCATAGTGATATCCTCTGACCTTTTGACCTAGAAGACCTAAGGAGTGAAGAAGTTTAAAAGACACCCGAATTTCTGCTCAAACTTCAGAATTATTGGAAGTGAACATTTATGGATTACCAGGGTGTCCATGTCTGTGCTCCTCCATTTCCTTTTCTTCTCTTTGAATTATTATCTTGGGGCTGGGTGTGAGGAGGAGTTAAGGTAATCAGAGCTTCAATGAAGGCAGCCACGATAGACCAGGAGTCTTCCTCCAGAATCCTCCACTAAGGTCTAGCACATTCTAACAACCCATGTAGCTCCTGACCCTCAGAAAGCCCTGCAACTGAGAATACAGAATCTTATAAGGCAGAAGAGCTAGGCTTTTACTAGAAAATGACAAACTGAATGTTATAATGTAATTTGAGAAGAATGCAGATATACCTATTAGCCATGGTGACAAAACACTAGGGATTTGTTCAAGAAATTGTGAAGAACTATAGGATTTTAGTGAACTATTGTGAATATAGAATTGAGGACAGTGAAGCTAGACTTGGACAAGATTAAAAAAAAAAAGAGCCATAATCTGGAAACCAGTGTTAAACCACAATGCAAAGAAAAGGCCACCAAGAAAAAGAAAGAAAGGAAGAAAGAAATGAAGAAAGAAAGAAAGAAAGAAAGAAAGAAAGAAAGAAAGAAAGAAAGAAAGAAAGAAAGAAAGACCATTTCCAATTTTAAACTAAGTACCATGGTTTTCCAGGAATGAATAACAGAATTTTCCTATAAATAAAGTCTGAGCATAGATATAAATTTTAAATTGAAGCTAAAATTGTGCAACTTGTATTATTTAAAAAATGTTTCTTCCCTTTTCTAAAATTCTTTTCCCCCCTTGATATGGCTGAGTGAACCCTGGGGAGATTTACCAATGAGCCACATTCAGAGCCCTTATTTTTTTTTTTTTCATGTTTAAGAAAGTTTTAAATGTTGCTTTTCTGAACAATACACTTTAACACGCTGCTGCCATTTCATCAAATTCATGGAGGTAGTTATATGTAAAAATAAAAATTACCATAAAGTAATATGCTGTATCATAATAATACATAAGTGTGCAAAATGCCGACAGATGGGTTGACCCTTTAAAGTTGAACGCCTCACAGAGATTCAACCAGATTCAGTTTTGTAAACCTTTCAGCTGATAAACTCTAAGACTAGATAAGCAGTTGTGTGACACAAAGCTATGGTATCACTGGAGGAAAAGAACACAAAGCTTGGAGAGGGCCCGAGGGCTTGGGCATGGAGAGCCTCACCATCTCGGTGAGACCATCTTGGACATGCACAATTGTCGCACGTCACACATGTCATGCGCTTCCCACCACCACTTCTCCTCCATTCAAGAATCCAGATTCGATTCAGGAGAGTATTTCTAAATGGAACATCTGCTGACATGATATATCACCTTGATAGTCCATCATTTCTACGCTAATGGCTACTGGTCTAAGGAAGTTTTCTTTTAAAAATCATGTACCCCGGAGCATCAGGCAAAGAGTATACACATTTTCTTTGAACAATGTTTCCTGTAAACCTATTTCTTGTGAAATATTAAGTTCATATTTTAAAGCTTCTCTTAAAGGTAATGATTTCTTTTCCTGCTCACACAGCATCTGATTATTTCAATGGCTACTTTCAGAGGGTCAATCAGAGGCCAATGTACTGTTTTAATGGTTATATTATTTATGAATTGAGGATGATGAAAATTTGAGAGCAGGTTTTTTGGAAAAAAAGAAATTTAGACATAAAAATTTAGTAACTGTATGGTATACAAACTCCCCAAGGAAACAGATTATGTAGTCTACTAGATATGTTATCATTTCTTCTGGACGTATTTAAGCAGTGAGACAGACAGTGTGTTTCTGAGTATTCGAGGCATGCCTTGGAGAAAATAAGGCATGGGATTAAAAGTCAACTGGCTTAAGCATTTCAATGGGGTGGCAGTTTACCAGGAAATGCGCTTAAATTTCACTACAATAAGCACTAAAAGAGAATTATGCTAAACTTTGACCCGCTGCAACTTTCAAATAGCGATAAAGCATGAGTATTCATGTTTAAAAAATTAGTCTGACTATGTAGATGACTGTGTTCTTTAAACTGATTGCTAGTGATTAAATTTAACATGGGAACAGAAGTGCCTCACAAATGTTATGCCAATTATTTAAATCTGAGGTGAAAAATGATACATATAGGTTTATTTTTTAAAAAATGGTGTTTGGCTCCGAATAGCACATGCCACTAGTCTAAATATGACTTTTTATCAGACCATTTACTTGGGTCAGACGAAACCCTTTTGCAAATAGTTTTCCATGATCTATAACATGTTCCATTGTTCTCAGAAAATAAAGCTTGGGAACTTTGAAATGTCTATTTCCTATAAGGTTGAAGCTTAATTATTTGTAATCCTTTGCTGCTGAGCCTTCTTTGTGTTCAACATGACATAGTAAACCAAAGCAAAATGTTGACAAACCATTTTTGAAATAAGCTGGGCTAATGACTATACATCTGCCTAAAAACATCTCCTGAAATTGGTTACAAAGTATCTGTAAACATTACTCTGGCATAGTTCATTATGCATAATTGTTATTCTGATAAACTTTAGGGGAGTACAAATTATGATCATACCACACTAGCAGAATGAGCTCATTCTGTTGCTTATTACATGGGCATGTATATTTCTAATCAAAAATTACTTTAAAAGTTTTCTCTATAGATATCTTCCCAGGAATAAAAGGCCTGAAGTTCAACTCTCCCTAAATTTGCTCTTTCCTATAACCACTAAAAATCATCTCCCACAGCCTAATTTAGGCATTCTATTTAAAACTACATAAAATAGATTTATATCCTTCCATTAGAAAGAATAACATCCCCAGGCCATACTCTCCATTTGTATCACAAAGAACATTTTGCTTTTAAACAAACTAATTATTGTTATCTATTATAGTAAGATAGGATCATCATTAAGTATCACAAGGAGGAAATTATCTTCCTTCAATATTCGATGAATAGCTTTAAAAATGTCCACATCACCTTTTCCCTCACTTAGTGCTGTGCCCCAGCCAGAATGGGAATTCCCTTCCTTTATCCACTTCACCATCAAAGGCCTCTATTCCTGTTTGTGATCATGGAAGGTTTAAAATCAAGACAAGCATCTGTCACACTCGAAAACAAAATCCTGAAAACAGACACTCCCGGTATTTCCATCGCCACCCCTTCTGACGTACTTCCATGGACTCCTGCAGAACAGTACCACGAAACTCACAGTGAAAAATGACAGGTGCATAAATGGTTTACACGCAAAGGGCCGGGGGGGAGGGGGGTCCCTCCTGGACAGTTTGGCATTGATTTCCCTCAAGGTGGACCCTTGCATTTGACATTTTGCGGTGGCATGGGGTTTTTTTGTTAGTTGGTTGGTTTGTTTGGGAAGTGTCAAAGATCAGTTCCGTGGCCCCACTGAACCACAGACTGGGAGCAACACACATCTGTGGCATTTTAAAAATGGAATTGGCAACTGCATGACATTGAAAACGCATATTCCACTTACAGTGTCTAGACTTTCCTATGTGTGCTCAGATACAATTAATGAAGCCAAAGTATACATATCACCCCTACTGCTATTCAGTTGCTACAGAGCCATAAATGTGAAAAAGCAATACTCTGAAATAAAGATTTTTGTTTTGTTTTGTTTTTTTTGCCCTAGCCTACTTAGCTGCACAGTTTAAGTAAACACGAAAACTGTGCTTGAGATGCTTGTCTTTCCAAAGATGTAAACATCAGTCCCAGTGTCGTAAACTTTGCTGTATTGAATGAGACAGAAGATCTGAGGCAGAAGGACTATCACACACTAGTCACAGAAGCTTGTAAGCAGTTGGAAGGTTTCTGTAGTTTCTCAGCTTCGCTGGTCGGGGGGTCTGTACTCGCGCGGAAGTTGAAGGCTGACCCAGCTACACCATGGGCTGGACTCAGAGCCGGATTCTGACGACGGTTACTCTCAACAATGCTTGACGTGTTGGAAGCCAGGCTCTCCCGAGTACAGTCCAGATTGGTGATCTCTACAGCTGCAGAAACTTTTTTTTTCAATTCCGTGGGGAGTTGAATCCACTGTCCACGGTGCTGCTGCTGCTGTCCATGCTGTCGAGCCGGGCTGAATGGGTGGCTCTCTGGTTGCTGCTGCTGTCGGTTTCTTTTGGGGTGAGGAGGGTGAGGTTCTTCTCAAACTTCCTCTGCAAGTCTCTTTCCTTCTCCCTCCCCAGAAGCCACTGCATGGTGCCTACATCATCTCTATTTTTCTCCTCCTCAGCGTTTTTGTTTGCCCCTTCCTCAGAGTCGTCGTCATCGGAGACATTGTAATAGTCAAAAGAGGCTTCCTGGTTCCCTCCAGACTCCTGCTGACGCTGGGAAGATGGCATGGCTTGTGCTGCCGAGGTCCCCAGGGACGGTTCCAGTTTCTCGCATCGGCCTGGCAATGTGTCAGTAGGGGTCTTCGGGTGCGATTTGAGGAGGGACAGGCTTGACTTGTGATAGCTGTTTACAGACAAGGTGCTGTGAAGAGGCTTGAACAGTGTGTCTTTGCTGAATATCTCTTTCCTCTTGTCCAGGCTGCTGGGTTCTGCACCGTGGTGCTGGACCAGGCGTCCGTTGGCAAGGCCTTCAGCCACTCCACCCGAAGCAGCAGGGCCCCCGCCTGACCCTTTTGGTGACTCCTCCTTGTGGCCGACAGGCTCCCTGGAGGAATGCGGGGCCTGCCTATCAGAGGGAGACAGCTTTTTCACGCCTTCTGCCAGGGTCAGAGTGGCATGGTCCTCCTTATTCTTCCCCAGAGGCGACGGTGCGGTAAGCACCGTCTCACTAGAAGTGTTGCACTGGAAGTAGTCATCAGCGGCTGTTTTGGTTGGACAGGTGCTGAGTTCCCCGTAGGGTGGCAAACTCTCGGGGTGGTTTGCCTGGCTCCAAGAGGCTACAAGCACTGGAAGGCTCCTTGCTGCCACCAACTATTTCTGGAATACATACCTCTTTATAGCTTGCGGATGAAAGGAGAGCCCTTTGATGACCAACAGCCTGAGCGGGCCTTAAAGTACTGTCATCGATGTAGGACTGGCTGGGGGTCTGGTCGTCTTGGCTACAGCCTTCGGTCAGGTCTTCGGGTGTGCCTAGAGAAGAAGCGCCCAGGGGGCCTTTGGAGTTATCCATGGATCTGGACCTCTCCTTGGCTTTGCTGGGTCTCTCATTCCTGGACCTTCGGTCCTGGGTATGGCTGTGGCTTTGGTGCACTTTGGAGTGCGAGCTTCCCCTGGAAGGTTCAGGAAAAGGCATCTCAGTTCTCCTTTTGGCCAATTCGCCGGACACATCCCATTCTGGTGTCATGGGGAAATGGGACTCAATCACGTTCGTGTTACTGTGCATGATGAAGTTGTCGCCTTTGTGTTCGATGATGAAGCAGCCCTCCCTGGGCGCCCTGGTCAGAGGGTCACAAAAGTCATACTCTCTTTCACCAGGAATGTCCAGATGCGAACCGTCCGAAGGGTCTCCTTTGGACACCCGCGTCTTGCTGTGTGACCGAGACTTCCCATGGGACTTTCGATGAGTCCTGCTCTTTTTACTTCTTCCGCTGTGGTGGGCAGAGGATCCTGCTTTACTCCTATGCGCTTTCTCTTCTTCAAGTTTCTTCATCAGTGCAGTGTGCCTCATGACATTTTCCACAGTCAAGTCCGGGTTGATCCGCCGAATGATCTCCATCTCCACTTCCCGAGGGATGGTAGTGGGCGTGTCTTCGTCCCGCAGGGGCCACTCCTCTGGAGGAAACTGGGCAGAAAAATTGGCCAGCTGTTTGGTCTTGTCTTTCTTAAAACTTAGCCGGAATAACTTGAGCCCGAACTTTTTGGACTGCTTTTCACTATCTTTAGGTTTCGAGAGAGTTTCTGTCTTATAAGAAAAATTTACAGTACTTTTGCTCTTTTCAGTGGGTGGCACCTGGCACAGAGAAGGAGGGCAGTAAGGGTCTTTGCAGTCCTTGGCAGATTTCCTCTGCAGAGTGGACGCGTGCATGCTGTGCATGTCTTCTCGGCAGCAGTGGCAAGAGTCGCAGTGGTTTCTGGGCAATGTCCTTTCCCTGACACAGCCTGAGGCAGAGGGTGTTATGGTTCCAGGTTGTGGAGAGGTACACTGAGACCTGTCAGGTATCCTCTCGTCCAAATGGTACCATTTACTGTTAGTTCTTATGAGGGAAGGAGTTATGAAGTAAGTCTGTGGGGTCACAATGAAATAGCCACCCGGAGTGGGATAGATCTTCCTCTCCCGTACCATGGTGTTCAACGTGTGCCGCAGGATTTCTTGGCTTGGGGTTGGAACACCTGGAAAACAAGTTGTCAGGTGTTCCATCAGTGCTTCTTGGGTGACAGGTTTTCTTGCCGAGTTCATTGCCGATATTGCCAAGCAGAGGATTTCCCCGAGTGGAATAAACTGAGATTGACTGATGGGAGACATACTGATTGGTGATACACCACCCAGGCAGCGGATGTGGAAGCCCGAGGGTGGCCGCAGCGCCCGGCGGGTCCAGCCCTCTCGCAGCGCTTCCAGATGCTCCTCCTTTCCCTGGATCAGCAGGACCTGCTCGTCGATCCAGCCCAGGAAGAAGGTCTCGGCCACCGCCGCCGTGACCTTCTTGTTCCAGAAGAGTTGCATGTTCTCGGCCTTGAAATCGGCGAAGATCTCGTAGCCGATGTGATGTCGGGCGAGCTGCCGGGGCTCGACCGGGGACTCGGGCTGCGCTGCCCGGGGCCCCTCTCCAGCCGGCCCCTCGGCCGGGCCCAGGACGATGGCTAGAGAGTGAGGCGCGATCTGCAGAAACTTCTCCATCTTCGGAAGCATCCGCCGCATGGCCCCCGCTCACCGCGGCCGCCGTCCCTCGCCCGTCCAGAGAACAGCCGCTCGGACGTAGCTGCAGCTCCGGGCCACCCTCCCGGCTCCGCTCATCTTCCTGCGGCTGCACCCTCGCCTCCCACGGCACCGGGCGGCCCCAGCGGGGGCCAGAGCCCTTATTTTTTGAGACAGGATCTCACTAATTTGTTGAGACTGGCTTTGAGTTTATGATCCTCCTGTCTCAGACTCCTGAGCCACTGGGATTAAAGGCATGGACCTCCCATTCCTAAAATTGTAATTATCATATGTGTGCACCCAGATTTCTTTCAGGAGACTTTAATTGAAAACTCTCCTGAAGGCTGGGATGTTTCAGTGCTAGAACACTTTCCTTGCATGATGAGGCCCTGCGCTTGAGCTCCAGTGCTAGAGGGAGGGAGGGAGGGAGGGAGGGAGGGAGGGAGGGAGGGAGGGAAGGAAGGAAGGAAGGAAGGAAGGAAGGAAGGAAGGAAGGAAGGAAGGAAGGAGAGAAAGGGAGAAAGAGAAAGGGAAAAGTGAGGGAGAGAGGGAAGAAAAAGGAATGGAAGGAAGGAAAAAACAAAGAAAGGAAGGCAGGTAAGGAAAAAGATCAGGAAAAGAAAATTTTAATTTTAATTAAAATTAAAATGTCTTCTGCTAACCTACATATTAATCATCCAATACAGGAACCAAAGCCCTTGTATGACTATTTAAATTAATTAAAATTTTACAAAATCAAATTTCAGTATCTCAGTCCCACCACTTATTTCAAGAGCTCAGTAACCACATGGGCTGGTGGCTATCATATTGACAGTGCAGTGCATATTCTGTACATTTCTGTCATGGCAGAAAGGTCTATTGGACAACACTGATAAAGAGGAAGCATCACATCAAGATACTGGCATTGTGGATGTGTTAAAGAATATTCAATAAAATTCAACACCATTTATGTTAAAAAAAACTTAGCAAATTGTGACCTACAAGAGGAATCCTGAAACCAAAAGAAGACCTTCTTACCAAGCCAGTCAAATCGCAGCATCTCATTCATGATTTTGACAAAATAGCATCATTTGGAAAATAGCCTCTCTGCTGTGTATATACAAAAAAGCATTGGAATGACTTTAAAAGTCCCAATTCTTATGTACAAATCTGGGTTGATTATCAATTGAATGTTACAAATAGAAAACCAACCAGGAAAACTAGTTCATCTAATTCATAATAGCACAGCACTAAAATAATAGACTGGAAATTCTTCCATGAAACGAAGCCAAGTGAGGGGTGTGTTACCACAGTGAAAGTTCTTTACTGACTAACTGCTCAACAGGGGTAAAACTAGACTTCTGAAATTCATTAGGAATTTTCTAAAATTTTTTGACTGTGTCTGTCTTTAGCTCATTATGTACATATGTGAATATACTTTTTCAATTTAACTATTTTGTTCACTTTTTTCTAAATTTTTTTTGTTGAAAGAGTTCATAAAAAGTGATTTAAAAAACTATTGCTACTGCAGTTCTAGATACTAGTAGAGCTAAATTTCAATTTATATATGAAAATAGGGCCCTATATGATAACTTTGATCTTAAATCTGGTATCAGTAATCATAAGGTCTAAAAACCACTGCACTGAAGTTTAGTAACTCCTATTTATTCCATGCTGGGCATTATGCAAAGTGCTTAATTCCATTTATCTTATTTACTTCATGTAACAACTATGTGATATGAAGTAGGTAGTATTAATACCATAGCCTAACAGACTGATCTTAGTTCAATAATGTGCTCCAAATTGTGCTCCCAATGAGTCATTCTGTCAGAATTTGAACCCAGCTAGCTTCCATTTATTTTACTATCCCAAGATCTAAGGTTCTTAATGAGGAATATTAAAGAAAAAGATAAGTTAAAGTATTTAATTTTGACTGCTTATTAATATCAGGTAATTTTAAGTTTTTGTTTCTTAGTAGATTATTAAGACCACATGCCAACAGAGCACCATATAGGACTGTGCCATGACAGATGAAGGCAGGAAGGGCTAGTGCAATGAACTGGCCCAGGGCAGAACTGGAGCAGGAGCTGAGCCATCACCCAGGCAGCTGGCTGCAGAGCCTGCACACTTCATGGTGCTAGAAGTTCTGCAGGACTGTAAATATGTTCTGGTGTTTACCATCCAACCACAATGGCTCAGCTCCCTTCTATCAATGTGGAGAAGGGCCCAGGACAGCAAATCACAGGAGCAGTGCCTAGGAACCAGGGAACAGAGGCCAGCAGCCCCAAGTGGAGAAGGAAGTCAGATGAGATGATGAACCTGCAAGTGATGCTGATGTGCACCGGTCTGCAAACCACTGCCCAAAAATGTGAGAGAAGGACCAGGTGGCAGGGAAGAGGATTGTGGGCTGTGAACACGGCCAGTGGCAAAACTGTCAGACAAGTGTCAAGGTGCACAGTTTCGCTATCCCATGATATATATTACTCAATAAGAAACGTTAATCTTAACAAGGTGATGGTGAAGTGTACTGAGAATTTATTAGTTCGGGTACTGTTCTGAGCACTTTTCATCTCACTCAAGAAACTCAAATGAACTCCTAGTTGATCTACAAGGTTATGCATCTATGAACTCAAACTTGGCCATTTAATTAAATACCAATCAAGTTTGGTTTGTAAAAAAAAAAAAAAAAAATTGACACACACCAGGTACAGTGACACACATTTGTAATCCCAGTGAAGTAGGAGAATCTAAAGTTCAAGGCCAGCATGGGCAATTTAAAAAAGGTTTGGGGAAGTAGCTCTGTGGTAAAGCACCCCTGGGTTCAGTTCCCAGTACCAAAAGAAAAAAAAGTAAGTAAGAAAGAAAGGCACTTGTCCATTTTGTCAGGAAAAACTCAGTTCTTGCCCATGAACCAAGGTGCTCTTGAAAAAAATAATTCAGTAAATGTCTAGATTTTGCTCAGCTTCAAATTCTTGAACTGCTTTCTGAGTGCAGAAAATATTGTGGCCCAAACAGGCCATGATGTTCTCTAAGCCTCCTGAGCTCATTATGCACATCACTACATTTTGTGCTTTGGAACTTATAAAGACAATGTGATGAGTTAAAGGTCCTTTGATTTTTCATTCCCATAATGAAAAATCAGCATTTTTAGTTCATCTTCAACAAATTCCACTTGTCAAACTGATAGAATTAGCCAGAAGCAACTTCATTTTCTAGTCTGGAACTAAGTGCCTAAGTAGAGAAATAGTATTTCTAACTACAATGGTTAAAATAAAAATTTTACCACATAAACTATATGGGTGAAAAAAAGCTTGACTTAAAAAAAAAAAAACAGTTGTCCTATGTTAAGCATAGTTTTTATTTTCCAAATGACAATTGACAGCTTTATTTTCTAATATTTTCTGTATCAGCCAAAGTTCTTTCTGAATAATATGGTTTTGTTACATTTCAGTTTTTAGTTTTTTAAATATGTCCATAGTCTTTCAGCACAGTGGCTTCAACAAGAAAATTATACATTTCCAATAAAATTCAATGCTGACCATTTGAACATTGTATGTAACTGTAAAAGAAGTTCAGAACAGTGTTGAAGATTAAAAAAATAAAGTATGTAAAACAGAGCAAACATATTTAAAGAGTGATGAACTATTTCTGGTTTTAAAACAAGTAACATGGCTTCTTCAAGCCTCACAATTCAAAGAGCAGACTAACTGTATTTCTTTTATTGTAAAAATGATAATTTATAAAACTGTGAATTTCTAAAATTGTGGTACAATATAGTTTTTTAACAGATAAAGCTTTTTTTAATTTCAAGGAGTATCTATGTAATCATCAAGGCAACTATGTACAGACACAAGAGGGGAGCCTAATTTCTTGGTCTCTTTCTCCTTGGACAGAGTCTTGACGTTCTCCTCTTTGCCCTGGAATGCTCCTCACAGAGCTTGTATTCCTCTTTGGTCTCAGCCTGGTCAGCCAGAAGCTTCTTCTTGGCATTATCTGCCTTCAGTTTTAGAATATGTTCCATGACAATCCACTTGTTTTTGCAGACATTGCCCTTTACCTTCAGGTACAGGCTGTGATACATGTGGTGGTTAATCTTAGATTCATGGTATCTCTGAGTAGCCTACACAGAATTCACATCCTCTTCACCCAGGTGACCTTCTCCTGCATTGGAGCATTAACTATACTGTTCTGCTTACCTATGCCCACATGCCTGTGTCTCTGGGGAGCCAAGGAATTTTTCTGGCATGGAGCCTCAGAATGAATAGTCACTGGTTTTGTGGATGATCAGCTATCTTTGATCAGCTTCCAAATCTGATGATGAGAGTTGGCATTGAAGATTTCATTGGTTTCATTGGGATCCAACCAAAGCTTCTTTTGCCACAGCAAGGGAAACTGGAGGCACCTCTACTGAAGCCCGAGCATCCTCCTGGCTGCTCCTGTAGCTGTGAAAGAAAAGAGCCCAATATAGTTTGAAATTTTTCATACTATATCTAAGATTTAAACGTAAAATACTTGTAACATGTTTATATAGATGTTTATATATATTATATATATATATATATATAATGTACACATATATTCAAACAATTGTCTTCATTTGTTAACGGTGCACAAATGGTTACATAGTACAGAGATCATATTTACTTAAGCTTGTTAGCTTATTTCTGAAGAGTTCCGTGAATCTTGTTAGTTTTTCATTTTTCACATTTGAGCAAAACATCCTGAATTCAATGCATGACTCTCTCTCTCTTTTAAATAAATGTGATACAAATCACATAGACCAAATCTGGCCTGCCATTTGTTTTTGTTTGTTTGTTTGTTTTATACTAAAAAATGTTTTGAGGATTGTTTCAGTTTGAGTCAGGGTCTCTTCATATTACCCAGGCTAGTCTTGAACTTGTGGGCTCAAACAATCTTCCATTTTCAGGCTCCAAGAAGCTGAGACTACTGGTCCCACCATGCCTGACTTTTTTTTTAATATTGGGGTCTTGCTAAGTTGCCCAGGCTGCCCTTGAACTCGATTCTCCATCCACAGCCTCTTGAATAGCTGGGACTACAGATGTGCATCACCTAAAAAATTATTATTTTAGGGAGACATATTGGACAAGATAATTCAAGTCTTTGAGATCAGACGTCAAAATCAATAGTGAGTATAGGAGACCCCTGAAAGATCTGCTTAAAACGTGGATTTCTAAACTCCATGCTTCAAAACCAAGATAACCCACATGTGCATACCCAGCTGTCAGTCATCAATTCCTGCTATACAAATTGTATTTGATGATTCAACATCAGAAGTAGATAATAGGCAAATATGACTATCTCAACTCAATACCTTCTAACAGAAAAAAATAGTATCTCTAAATATTGTAATACTGTATTTTATTTCTGAATTTCAACACTTGTGATAATAAGCCTATCACAACTTCATTTTCACAGTTGCCAATTATTTAGAAAAGTCCCTCTTTTTGGCAGATGAGCCAGCCATGAGGAGACAGTACCTCCCAGTCTAGTTCCCTCACTCCACAAGTGAGACTTCAACATCAGGGAATGTTCATGGCTTACCTGAGGTGCTTCTTCTCTTCACTACTTCAGCCTCATTAGGACTCTGAGCTCATGATTGCCTAGAAGCCTGGGGTTCTCTCTATAAGAAAGATGTTAATTCTTCATTTAATGGCAAATTTGTTTTCTGTTGTAAGTTTGTGTGCATGTTGGGATGAAGCTATGTCTGGGGACAGTCAGTTGGAACCCAAGTCTGCACATTCTATTGTGCACTAGTAGATTAGACTTGGTTTTCAATTTCTCTGCCTCAAACTAACATTAGGAATTTAAGAAAATGCTAAAGTTGGTTTAAAACTAGTCATATATTAAACACAACTTGTACAGAATTAAAAGTATCAGCAATTTTCAAATGCAATTTGATGGTAATTTCTAACATCATCTAGTATTAGATGAATCTTTGAGGAAGACATTTACTCCCAACTAAAAGCATAGGACATACAAATTTCTTGAGGCACCATAGAAAAAAATATTATTTACGGAAAGATGAAAGAATAGTTTAAAGTTAAAAAATTTCAAAGCCAATTTCTTATGCACATTGCATAATGAATTAACTAGAATAAATCAACAGGGAGAACTTCAGCTATGAACACTGAACACTGAACAAGGTATTCGTAGACAATTATCGGAAAAAATACATCTTTGAAGCAATGCAGTGAGACCCCTGAATAGAGGTGACAAACTAGTCCTGTATGGTGATATCTATTTATTCAGAATAGAATTGAAGTTCCACTTTAAACTTACCTAAAGGAATTTTAATTTTTTTTCGGTGAGGGACAGGGTCTTCCTATGTTGCCCAGTTTGGCTTTGAAATCACATTCCTCTAGCTAAGTCTCCCAAGTCGATGGGATCACAGGTGAGTACCACAAGGCCAAAAAAATTTTTATAATGATATCAATTTAAATGTTAATCCAAAGAGGGATAGCTTTTTAAAAATGTAAAACAGTCCTTCATAGAGTAAGTTATTAAATTTTCATAGTTGGCTTAAAAAGAGTCCACCAATTAAGAAAACATTCAAGTGCAACAAATTCTAATACTTTCCCATTATTTCCATAAATGTCTAACAATTTTCTAGATTAATCATTAGATTAATCAATAGAAGAAATCATGTTAATATAAGTACCAAGAAATAAATTGTTCTGTCATAAAATTACACAAGAATGGCTATATATTGATAACTAGAGTCTAAATAAAAACAGATTAATCTGTTGACTGTTTATACAAATAATCACTAACCTCACACAGGCATGTTACTAAGAAAAGATTCTACAGAGTAAAAGGATCTCTGGAAAACACAAATCTCTCCTGTTTACCAAAATCATCACCTATAGCATACTTTGCATCAGTCATGCCTTCTCAGTGACATATTATTAACAACTACAACATCCTGATTGTGCAAAGGTCGCACAATTATTTGTTTCTTAAATATGGACTTGTATGAATGACCATACTAGGATAATTGTCTTAATTTCAGTGAAATTGACCTCTCCATGAAAACATAGGGATATTAAAATAACCTCCCCTCTGTGTCACCATCAGCCCTGACTAGGTGAAGGAAAAAGCCATTGGCAGACTGTCACTGAGACAAGGGATCCAATCTGCCAATGGCCAGAGCCGCCCACCCCCCATGCACTTCTGTAGCTTCTGCAGATTGCAGCCCTACTCTGCAGGGTCAGTGCTGGCAGCACGAATTGGGTGAAAGTGCTATTCAAGTCACAATGGTCATCTTCTTCGGGGCAGCAGGTTGAGTGCTCTCCCTGGGCCTCCTGGGCACAATGCTCCAAGGTCTCCTTTCCTCTCTCTCATCCTCCTTGGTAATGGTCTGCTTCTTTTTGCTGGCCTCAGCACTGCTGGCAGCAGGGGCTCCAAGAAATATCTGTCAGGCTTATTCTCTAGGGCATCCACCTGCCTCTGGGGGCTGGATCAGTGGGCTTGACAGCTGATGGCCTGTGATCCACAACCGCCCTCATCTGCCGCTGGCCCTGGTTCCACCCCCAGGAGCGCTGGCCAGTGGCTGGTCTCTGGGGGACTTGGCAGTGCATGGCGGAGAGGGGCTTATGTGGCCAGTGTGGTCTTGGAGGTGGCTTGATAGGGCATCCAAGGGCCATGCGTGGGGATGGAGGCAGCGAGCTCTGGCCTCTCTCGCCATGCATTAGGCGGGAGTCTGAGTCCTGGACGCTGGAGGAAGCGGGGGGATGAGTGTGGGATGGAGGTGGTCGCTCTGGCGCTGCATTGGGCTGGGGACTGCAGAGATGGCTGCTGACCAGTTGCCATCTAGGGTCAGGACGGCCATAGGGTGAAGTGGGAGTCCCGCAGGGGAGGCAGCTGCGGGCGGGGCGGGGTCTCCCGGGGGATGGAACCTTGAGATGGGCGCCCAGGAGCGGTAGACGTCAGCAGCGGGCACTATGGGAACCGCAACACTGTGGTCCTTGGTGATCAGTGAGCAGTTGGAGCAGGACGAGGACGCTGCGGCAGCTGCGGACCAGAGCGATACCCGTGATACTCAGGATACTCACGGGTTAACTTGACTTTTCCTTCTTGGTTTTCGGGTCTTCACAATCCTCTTTCCCACTGGGATCTTTTTGTAAGTGTCTTGACATTTCCTGAAATTTCATTCTGATGAGCACCTAGGTAGAGAAACTAAAACGTGCTGTTCCCTTTTTACTTTTCTTTACCCACTTCACCTCATCTAGGCCTTGGTTGATGAGTACTTTGGGGAGGGAAGGGGGGCCTAAAGGTGCAGGGACAGCCTCCTTGCCTTTCTTTCTGAGGGCCTCCTCTGTTGGATCTCTATCCTACCTCTTCTCTGTCCTTCCCTTATTACTGCCCCTTCTGTTTCCATTCACCATTTTCACCCATGACCTTAGCACACAAAGTTAGGGTGTAAATTGGAATTGATAAGCTGGGAGATCCCAACTTCTACAAGGAGAGTATGTCCCTGTGAGTATGTGGCCAGGATGCCCCAAGACCCTGTGGGTGACAAAAATCTGGTGTTCCAAAGGTCGCCCCCCTTCTGTGGAAACCAAGTGGACCAGGACTGTCCTTTTCTTTGAGTCAGACAGGTGCTGGTTTATTTCACTTTTTCACTACTGTCCCTGCCTAGAGACCAAGGAGAGGGTTCCACACTGAGTCATTTGGATCTTTGACATCCACTGAGTTCTTTGGATCTTTGGGGGGAAGGGAGGAGTGTTAGGGGTTTTGTGAATATTCCAAGACCATTTCTAAACAGCAGGCAGCTTTTTGTTCTATATCAGTTTTGTTCTTTTCCTCTTTGGTTCACTTCACCTCCTTATTGAGTTTGGGTGTAGGGGTCTCCCTCTTCATGAAAAAGAATTCAAAATTAGATGTGAAGGTGAGTATTTAGGATGAGTAAATAAATCACAGCACATTATACATGTATACATGTGTGTCGTTGAAATTGAGATCCTCCCCCTGCCCCAGTGTGTTCTTTAAGCAGTTTGCCAGAAATGCCTACTTAGAAATGCTACCTTATTGTAAGAACTGTGCAAGTGAGGAACAGTGACACTTAAGCCTCATTAGGTTGACAATACCTATAGCTCTGGTCTCATGATTTTGACAAAACCTTTCAGACTTGAGTTGGAAGAAAGCCCAATGGGCCCAGGTAGAAAAGTTTCACCCCCTCCAAGTTGGCAGGATATTGAAGTTTGGCTGAGTTGAAGAATCACTGTTCAGTGAATGTAGGGTAACACCAGCCCACTCCACACTCCAGAAAATAGAACAACCTCTCAATTATCATCGCCTTCACCTCCCACCTGTAAAAGCCCTTGACCTAGGAATCTGGGCATTTACAACTGCTCTTGGTCCCAGGGGGTTAGTACTACCAGTGAACAAAGATGATTCTTAGAAGGGATTCTGGAAGGATTTTGATTCCTTTCTATCATAATTGATTCAGCATTCACTCTGAAAATTTAGCAGGATCTCACTTTATGCTAGACAGAGTCCCTGTAGAACCTTTCCATTTAATGAGTGGCAGAATACAATAACCAAAAACTAGAGACAAAGGAATGATTACTTTCAATGGAGGGAATGAAGTGATATTTCTGTGTGAGCTTGAAAGTAAAGGGTAACTTGAATAAGCAAAGAAGTGGGGAGGCTTTCTGCACAGAATTTCTGGTTATCTCTAATGTCTACCAGGATCTCACTGCTTTGACAGTGCAGCCATGTGCTCAGAGCCACTGAGGAATCTAAAAGAGAGCTCTGTAAGTGACCAGAAAGTGCAGGTGTCTCAAATCAAGCCAGAACCACTTGATTTGAGACAACAAGTCACAGACAATAGCTCTACTTTCAAGTTTTGAAGAGTATTTGTTTTGCTGTTTCTTTTTAATTTCCCATTCACTTTCATCATGGTGATGAGCTACACACATAAAGATAATTCATCTGTGTAAAGAATCCAGGGGATTGATAAAGGTTGGGAGCACATTTTGGTCTTTTCTGTGGAAAGTGGTATGTGTTTTATTAATTGTCTTTATTATGACCTGATAAGGAACTATGAGCCACCTTGTTCGTAGAGCAGATGTTCGGCAATAATGCCTCCCTTGATAAGAGTTTTATATTTCTTGAAGAAAGTTTCAGGGTGTATTGCTGAGAAAGTTTTCAAATGTCACAGTCTTCCTTTTTATTTGATTTGTTGTGGTGTTACATATTGAACCAGGGCTTCAGGCATGCTAGGCAAGCACTCTACCACTGAACTACACTCTAGCCCCATAGTCTTCCTTTGAAAGGAAGAAGTAGGAGCTAATTAACATGTTTATAGAAGTGTTAGGGAAGGGTAAGTTCAGTTTCAACTTCAGGGTGTATGCAGACAGAACCTTCCATAATGTTACTTATAATATATTTCTCTAATATTCATTGAGTACCACCATGATGATACATTTGTGCTTAGCATGTTAGAATGAATGGCTGGCTTCCACAGGACATTCAGGGGACTCTAGGCTTGGTTGAGCCTTGCTGGAGAGAAATGAGAAGGAGAGTGATGGAGCTTATGGGGATGATCTTGAGATAGCCCAGAGTAGATCTGAAGGTAGACTACAAAAACAAAAACAAGTTTTTATTATGGGAAATTTCAAACATGCATGAAGTAGGCCAAACAGTATTTGAACTCCGTGTATACAACCTCAGTTTCAAAAATTACCAACACCTGAACAGTCTTCTATCTCTACTACCATTATAATTAATAATCCTTAAAAGCAATTATACACAATACATCAACATGGCTGTGTTCCCCAAACATCCTTTATTTATAAAAATAGGCAGCTGCCCTTCATAACCCTGAATTCAAAGATGGATAGTGTTAGGTTGTATGTTTAGGTGTGTGGTTCCTGTTCATTTTAGAGTTGACTGAAATAAGGGTTGAGGTTCATCCCTCACATTATGGATATCTTTTATTTCAGCAACATTTATTGAAAGACCACGGAATTACTTTGGCATCTCTGTCAGAAATCGGTTGACTGGGATCCGAGGTGGCAGAGTAGAGGAGATCCTGTTTCTGGCTGCTCTGTGCCTGAATCAGAGAAAGCTATCAGGTGGCTTCTCCTGTTCTGAAGGGGTCTTGCCTTGAGGGAACACAACATCTCAGTGCATGTGACAGGACTCCATCCAGAGGATTTTCGCACAATCCACCAGAGCTGCGAACACCAAGCAGAACTCAGAGCCTCTGTGTTCAGGGGAGACTCCAAAGCCCACAGTTTGAGCACAGGCGTGACTCTCAAGGGGGGAGCAGAGACACCAACTCAGCACCTCAGTGGAGTGGCAGAACTCCTGAGGACGCTCTGCTCCCACGCAGGTCCCCAGACCACATTCTAGGCACAGCACGAGGACATCCCAGCTCCCCCCACCTCACCAGACACCCCGACTGGGAAAAGGACTGTCTCCACCTTTCTCACCATCTTTGGTGGGTGTGGTTACCAGCCAGATCTGTGACTGCACAGGTACCTGGGTTCCAAATGCCCTCCCCCAGCTGTGATAACTCTGTATAGACTCTATCAGCACAAAATCAGCTCTCAGTTGAACAAGAGCCCAGTGCCACCAGGACGCTGCCCACCTGGTGCAATCCTAAGGTGGAGGGCCTGAGGTCCCCCAGCTGAGACCTGATAAGCAAGAGAGGGGATGGGGCAAAAACCCAGGAGCAACTCAGAGAGACCAAGATTAGGGAAGCCCAGACAAGAGAGGGAGAGCTTTAATCTTCTCACACTGGTTACCTACACCACCCTGAGGGCAGAGAACCAAGCTTGGAATAGACAACTCCACCTACTGAAAGAGAACTGAACAAAAGGGAACTTGGAGAGCATTTTGTTGTTTTGTTTTGTTTTGTTTGTTTTCTTCTCTTCCATTTTATCCTCTTTCTTTCTCCTCTACCCCTCCTCCTGTGGTCCTCACAATCCCAACATATGTGAAACCAAGAACTCTGCATGAAATAGAACTGAGTCACCAGAATAATATAATATAAATGAATTGCATAAGCCACCCCTCTTTTTTGATTTCACTCTCTCTATTTTTTCTCTTTCTTGCTTCCTTTTTATTTTTCTTCCTCCCACTCTTTCTCTTTCAACCTCCTAATTTTTACTATTTTTACTTCTTGTAATTTTTTAAACACATATATGTGTTTGTTTTGATGCATTTTACTGTCCTCCCACATACTTGGCTCCCCTAAATTACCTCCTGTCTATTCCCCTGCTACTAACCCTCTTTATTAGAGTTCTCCTCCAAATTTCCAAAGTTTTATTAATCCATTGCCCTCACATCTTTCACCCTTAACATAACGCCAGATACCTGACCTCCAGTTCTCTGTCCACCCCCGAAGAAAGTGTACAACTTCTATGAAACTACTGATTATATTTTAAATTATAATTGAATCCAAGAATACTAGAGATTGAGACTAACTATAAATGTCTTAATAGCAGTAACTTACACGTAGGTGATGCATTGTTGATATTAGGAACTGTCAACATTGTCCTTCCCCACAAAGAAGGGATCCTGGGATATACAAGAGCACTACAAATCTATAGGGTAAAAACAATAACACACCAGTCCCACAGAGCAGGAAAGAAATACCAGCAACATGAAAAGACAAGGGAAGAAAATACCACAAACAATTGAAGACAATGCATCATTAGAAGAATTATCAGAAGCAGCAGAAAAAATGACAGGGAAAGATTTCAGGATTTACATTATTCAGATGTTTTGGAATCTCAAAGAAGCCATTAGACAACAAGTACAGACAGTGAAAGATCACTTTGACAATGAGCTACATAAACAAATCCAAGAAGAAAAAGATGACCTCTACAGGGAGATTGAGGATTGAGGAGAAAAATATATATATATCATATATATTTTATATTATGTATATTTTATATATTTTAAAATTAAAATATATTAAAACACAAATGAGAGCATCACCAGCAGAGTATACAACTTAGAAGATAGGACATCAGACCACAAAGACAAAGTATATCATCTTGAAAAGAATGTAGACAGCACAGCAAAAATGAATAGAAACCATGAGAAGAAAATCCCAGAAATATGGCATAGCATAAAAAGACCAAATTTAAGAGTCATAGGGATAGAGGAAGGCACAGAGTTCCAAACCAAAGGAATGAGCAATCTATTCAATGAAATAATATCAGAAATACTTCCAGACATGAAGGATGAAATGGAAATCCAAATCCAAGAAGCCTACAGGACACCGAATGTGCAAAATCACAACAGACCCACACCAAGAGACATTATAATGAAAATGCTCAATATACAGAAATAGGAAAGAATTTTAAAAGCCACAAGAGAATGGAATCAGATTACTTATAGAGGCAAACCAATTAGGATAACAACAGATTTTTCAACACATTCCCTGAGAGCTAGAAGATCCTGGAACAACATATTCCAAGCTGGAAAGATAATGGGTTCCAACCAAGAATCTGTATCCAGCCAAACTAAGCTTCAGATTTGAAGATGAAATAAAACTTTCCATGATAAACAAAAGTTAAAAGAATTTACAGCTAGAAAACCGACACTAAAGCACATCCTTGGCAAAATATTTCACGAAGAGGAAATGAAAAACAACAACGATAACCAGCAGAAGGAGGTAGTACACTAAAAGAAAATCTAATCAAAGAGGAAAACAAGTCACTTTAAGTAACAAAAATAAACAAATATGACTGGAAATACAAACCATATCTCAATAGTCACCCTAAATGTTAATGGCTAAAACTCACCAATCAAAAGACATAGGCTAGCAGATTGGATTTTTTAAAAAAGATCCAAGAATGTGATGCCTACAGGGTACTCATTTGATAGGAAATGACATACACAGACTGAAGGTGAAAGGTTGGGATAATCATACCACTCACATAGAGTGAGGAAGCAAGCAGGGGTCTCCATACTCATATCAAATAAAGTAGACTTCAGCCAAAGCTGATCAAAAGGGATAAAGTTGGACATTACATACTATTCAACAAGACATAACAATCATAAATATATATGCCACAAACAATGGTGCAGCTCTGTTCATCCAACAAACTCTTCTCAAGTTCAAGAGTCAAATTGACCTCCCAGCACAATAATCTTGGGTGACTTTAACCCACCTCTTTCACCACTAGACAGATCTTCCAAACAAAAGTTAAATAAAGAAACTATAGAGTTCAATAACACAATATCTTGGTTCTTTGAAAAAATAAATAAAATTGACACACCCTTAGCCATGCTAATGAAGAGAAGGAGAGAGAGAAATCAAATTACTAGCAAACGCGATGAAAAAGGCAATAACACAACAGACCAAACAGAAATATAGAAGATATTAGACATTATTTTGAAACCTTATCCTCTAATAAAATAGAAGACAGTGAAGGCATTGAAAAATTCCTTCAGTCATATAATCTGCCCAGATTGACTCAGGAAGATATACACAACTTAAGCAGACCAATATCCAGTGAGGAAATAGAAGAAACCATCGAAACACTACTAATCAAGAAAATCCCAAGACTGAATGGCTACACAGCTGAATTCTACAAGATCTTTAAAGAAGAACTAACACCAACACTCTTCAATGTATTTCAGGAAATAGAAAAAGGGGAGAGCACTTCCAAACTCATTCTATGGGGCCAATATCACCCTGATTCCAAAACTGGACAAACACACTTCAAAAAAGAAAACTTCAAACAAATATCTCTAATGAACATAGATGCAAAAATCTTCAATAAAATTCTGGCAAATCCAATATAAAAACATATCCTAAAGATTGCGCACCATGATCAAGTGGGATTGATCCCAGGGATGTAAGGTTGTTTCATCAAACAGAAATCAATAAATGTAATTCATCACATCAATGGACTTACAGATAAGAATCATATGATCATCTTGATAGATACAGAAAAGCATTTGACAAAAGACAGCACCCCTTTATAATGTTGAGATATGTTCCTGTTATCCCCCCTGTTAGGGATAACAGGAACATATCTCAACATTATAAAGACCCCGCATGAGCTCCCCTCAGGAAGACATTCACACACCTGACTGCAGATCACACCTGCCGCTGGCCAACGGGAGGGCGGCAGGCAGCCTTTGGAGGGGCAAGCAAAGGAGACAGGCGCTAGAGACCTCGCTGCACGATGTGCAGATTTGAGGGCTGCGGGGATCAGCAGGGACCACAGCAGCTGCCATTGAAAACAGGGCACAAACGCACCCCCTGGCGCTCTTGGCATGCCTTGTGCATGCAAGGAGGTGAGAGAGGGCTTGTGTTGTGGTCTAAATGCCTCTGAAAAAAGGTCAGTGTCTCCGCAAGCTTCGTACCCCAGGAGACGAAACAGTAACTATGGATCCCAATGGCATCCTCAGACCCCGGGCTGTACTGGGCTCACTTGAGAGTCTGCTATTTCTTTGGCACTGTGGGCCACTTGGGCTGCCACAGTGGTTATGGATGCAGAGGGTGTCCAGGCTGACAGACATAGTCTTGGCTGGATCAGGCTGAACTGTTTCGGCCCGAGCTGTATTTGTACAGCTTGTAGCCTGTGATCCACAACCGCCCTCATCTGCCGCTGGCCCTGATTCCACCCACACGAGCGCTGGCCAGTGGCTGCTCTCTGGGGGACTTGGCAGTGCATGGTGGGGAGGGGCGTATGTGGCTTGATAGGGCATCCAAGGGCCATGCGTGGGGATGGAGGCAGCGAGCTCTGGCCCTCTCTCGCCATGCGGGAGTCTGAGTCCTGCACGCTGGAGGAAGCGCGGGGATGAGTGTGGGATGGAGGTGGTCGCATTGGGCTGGGGACTGCAGAGATGGCTGCTGACCACTTGCCATCCATGGTCAGGACGGCCATAGGGTGAAGTGGGGGTCCCGCAGGGGAGGCGACTGCGGGCGGGGCGGGGTCTCCCGGGAGGATGGAACCTTGAGATGGGCGCCCAGGAGCGGTAGACGTCAGCAGCGGGCACTATGGGAACCGGAACACTGTGGTCCTTGGTGATCAGTGAGCAGTTGGAGCAGGACGACGGCGCTGAGGCAGCTGCGGACCAGAGGGATACTCGTGATACTCTGGATACTCACGGGTTAACTTGACTTTTCCTTCTTGGTTTTCGGGTCTTCACAATCCTCTTTCCCACTGGGATCTTTTTGTAAGTGTCTTGACATTTCCTGAAATTTCATTCTGATGAGTACCTAGGTAAAGAAACTAACAAGTACTGTTCCCTTTTTACTTTTTCTTTACCCACTTCACCTCATCTAGGCCTTGGTTGATGACTACTTTGGGGAGGGGAGGGGGGCCTAAAGGTGCAGGGACAGCCTCCTTGCCTTTCTTTCTGAGGGCCCCCTCTGTTGGATCTCTATCCTACCTCTTCTCTGTCCTTCCCTTATTACTGTCCCTTCTGTTTCCATTCACCATTTTTCACCCATGACCTTAGCACACAGAGTTAGGGTGTAAATTGGAATTGATAAGCTGGGAGATCCCAACTGCTACAAGGAGAGTATGTCCCTGTGAGTATGTGGCCAAGATGCCCCAAGACCCTGTGGGTGACAAAAATCTGGTGTTCCAAAGGTCGCCCCCCTTCTGTGGAAACCAAGTGGACCAGGACTGTCCTTTTCTTTGAGTCAGACAGGTGCTGGTTTATTTCACTTTTTCACTACTGTCCCTGCCTTAGAGACCAAGGAGAGGGTTCCACACTGAGTCATTTGGATCTTTGACATCCACTGAGTTCTTTGGATCTTTTGGGGGAAGGGAGGAGTGTAAGGTGTTTTGTGAATATTCCAAGACCATTTCTAAACAGCAGGCAGCTTTTTGTTCTATATCAGTTTTGTTCTTTTCCTCTTTGGTTCACTTCACCTCCTTATTGAGTTTGGGTGTAGGGGTCTCCCTCTTCATGAAAAAGAATTCAAAATTAGATGTGAAGGTGAATATTTAGGATGAGTAAATAAATCACAGCACATTATACATGTATACATGTGTGTCTTTGAAATTGAGATCCTCCCCGTGCCCCAGTGTGTTCTTTAAGCAGTTTGCCAGAAATGCCTACTTAGAAATGCTACCTTATTGGAAGAACTGTGCAAGTGAAGAACAGTGACACTTAAGCCTCATTAGGTTGACAATACCTATAGCTCTGGTCTCATGATTTTGACAAAACCTTACAGACTGAATTGGAAGAAAGCCCAATGGGCCCAGGTAGAAAAGTTTCACCCCCCAAGTTGGCAGGATATTGAAGTTTGGCTGAGTTGAAGAATCACTGTTCAGTGAATGTAGGGTAACACCAGGGCCACTCCACACTCCAGAAAATAGAACAACCTCTCAATTATCATCGCCTTCACCTCCCACCTGTAAAAGCCCTTGACCTAGGAATGTGGGCATTTACAACTGCTCTTGGTCCCAGGGGGTTAGTACTACCAGTGAACAAAGATGATTCTTAGAAGGGATTCTGGAAGGATTTTGATTCCTTTCTATCAAAATTGATTCAGCATTCACTCTGAAAATTTAGCAGGATCTCACTTTATGCTAGACAGAGTCCCTGTAGAACCTTTCCATTTAATGAGTGGCAGAATACAATAACCAAAAACTAGAGACAAAGAATGATCATTTTCAATGGAGGGAATGAAGTGATATTTCTGTGTGAGCTTGAAAGTAAAGGGTAACTTGAATAAGCAAAGAAGTGGGGAGGCTTTCTGCACAGAATTTCTGGTTATCTCTAATGTCTACCAGGATCTCACTGCTTTGACAGTGCAGCCATGTGCTCAGAGCCACTGAGGAATCCAAAAGAGAGCTCTGTAGGTGGCCAGAATGTGCAGGTGTCTCAAATCAAGTCAGAACCACTTGATTTGAGACAACAAGTCACAGACAATAGCTCTACTTTCAAGTTTCGAAGAGTATTTGTTTTGCTGTTTCTTTTTAAATTCCCATTCACTTTCATCATGGTGATGAGCCACACACATAAAGATAATTCATGTGTGTAAAGAATCCAGGGGATTGATAAAGGTTGGGAGCACATTTTGGTCTTTTCTGTGGAAAGTGGTATGTGTTTTATTAATTGTCTTTATTATGACCTGATAAGGAAATGACCCATATAAACTTTAGAATCAACTTATTAATTTCTGCATAAAAACGTGCAGGGTTCTTCCAAAATCCTATATACTTGGCAATAAAAAAAAATAAAATCATGGCATTTGCAGATAAATGGATGGTGTTGGAGAAGATAATGCTCAGTGAAGCTAGGCAAGCCCAAAGAAACAAATGCCAAATGTTCTCTCTGATATAAGGAGGCTGATTCATAGTGGGGTAGGGAGGGGGAACAAGGGAGGCCTCTGGAGCAGAGGGGTGGGAGGGGAAGGGAGAGAACATGGGGTTAGAAATGATGGTGGAATGAGAAGGTCATCATTATGCCAAATACATGTATGAAGACACGAATTGGTATGAATAGACTTTGTATATGACCAGAGATGTGAACTATTGTGCTCTATATGTGTAATATGAATTGTAATGCATTCCACTGTCATAAGTAAATTAAAAAAGAAAAAAAATGTGTCTTTTATAAGAGACCAATAAATGAGATGCTTTTTTATGTTAGAAATGCAAAATAATAGCTTTTTGTAATATATAAATAATTTCAAAGTCTAAAAATTATTCCAAGTACAATATCATGTGGTATATGTTTTTGTCCTTTACCCTTCTTACATAGGAACATTTCTGTTGTTAGGACCCTGCTCCCTTGGAACATTTCAGCAATCATTAATGGCAAAAGCAGCTACCACCCATAAGTTCAGAAAATGGAGATTTCCTGCAAGATGTATATACTGTGAACGCATTGTCCTATTTCGAGGTTTTAAATGCGAAGAGGTAAGATCTTTTTGGAATCACAATTTTTTTCTTTTGCTATATACTTTTTTGTTATGATTTTACTTATTTGGAGATGTATGTGTCCACACACAAACACACATATAAATATGTTGTCTGTACACCTGGGAACTAAATTCAGGGTCTTTCACATGCCATATTTTTAGAGAGACAGAAAGAAGAGAAAGAGAGAGAGAGAGAGAGAGAGAGAGAGAGAGAGAGAGAGAGAGATTTTTTAATATTTATTTTTCATTTTTCGATGGACACAATATCTTTTTTTTAATTTTATTTTTAAGTAGTGCTGAGGATGGAACCCAGTGACCTGCGCACATCAGGCGAGTGCATTACTGCTTGAGCCATATCCCCAGCCCATCCACCCTTTCTTAAAATTGTGTTTTGAAATGGGTTCTTGCTAGATTGGTCTGGCCTTCAACTTGTGAAATTCCTGTTTCAACTCTCAAGTAGCTGGAATCATGGGCATATGCCATCACACCTGGCTTGCCAATACATTTTTAATAAAGTCCCACAGTTTATTTCTATAGTTCTCTACTTTGTTTTGCTGTTAAATGTAATTCACAAACCACAAGTAGTACTTTTCAACTTATTTTTGTCGTTATTAGTCTGCCTGTAATTTTCTTAGTTGTGAATAATTTTAAGGTGAGTCAATCATTTTCAAATATCGTTTTCTTATAGTGTCTTCTTGTCTGCCATAAAAAATGCATGGCAAACTTAACCATCGTTTGCGGACATCGGAAACTTCCGGGGAAAATGCACTTATTTGGAGAAGAATTGTCCTGTGTTGCCAAAAAGGAGCCAGATGGCATTCCTTTCATAATCAAAATGTGTACTTTAGAAATTGAAAAGACTGCCTTGTGTTTACAGGTATGTTGTTCACTCTTAAAACTCTAAAAACATAAATGCCTTTGTGATTTGTTTTAATGAAAAAGAGACTTTCAGAAAATCAGCACTCTCCATTTGTAATAACTAAATTTATTCACATTTATTTGGAAAAGGTTAATTTATTTAACTTCAACTAGTATTTTCTAAATACTAATAAAAATTGAAGGAGATACATCCACTCTGTCTACATGTCTGCATTTAGCCCTTTGTACTAAAGTAAAATATTGCATTCTGTTTTTCTTTTCTCTTCAAGGGAATTTATCGAGTCAGTGGCAACAAGGCAAAAATGGCAATGCTGTGTCAAGCCCTGGAAAACGGAAGGCATTTAGTAGATCTGTCCCAATTTTCTTCACATGACATATGTGACGTGTTAAAATACTACCTTCAACAGGTTAAAGTTTTATTCTAAACCTACCATCAAATGCAAAGAGCAAAAATATTTTATATTTCATATTTTTCATTGGTATAGACTATGTCATCACCCCCCTCATTATTCGAAGATTTTATAATGATGTATTTTGATGTGGATATATTTCCATCCAGTATTCTGGCCACTCCATGAGCTCCGTCAGTTGTGAGCACTTTAGTTCTTGGAACTTTTCTTGATTTTTATTGCCATTCTCCCACCCACCAACTGTCTTTGTAATTTGCACTTGAAGCTCTTGTTTGGAGATGTGTGTGTGTGAACATACACAAACACATATATAAATATTTATAAATTTGTTATTTGTACTCATGGGGATTAAAAATTCAGGGTCTTGCACTTGCTTGGCAAGCATACATGTACTCCAATTCCCTTACCTTTTCTTTATTGTTCTTTTTTTCTTCAAAAAATTTCTAAGACAGTTCCTTGTCTTTTTCTTCTTGAATAAGTAAAGTATTCCATTTCTGAGATCATGTTTTAATATTCAAGAAGTCTGATTTTCTATTCTTTTGATAACGTTTTTTAAATGATTATATGATGCTCTTTTATTGTGGATATTCATAGATTTTTCTCATTAAGGGTTCTTTTCTCTATTTGGACTCTAACCTCTGTAGAAATACAATGTGACCCTCATATATAACATTAAATTTTCTATAGCAACATAAAAATTAAAAATGAAGTGAAGTGATTTTTAATATATCATTGAACAATTTGAATATCTAGTTTTTCAAATTATGAGGTATTTTGTTTATTTATTTATTTGTATTGCAGCTCTTCTTCTTTGAAATCTGGTGTCTATTTTTCATTTAGTGCACATCTCAATTTCGATCAGCTGCATTTCCAGTGCTCTTTCTCCATATCTGACTAGTTGACAGCATATCGATAGCATCATTTTACACCTTCAATTTGTTCTTTTTCTACCCATTTTGATTTTTGTCTTTCATGGTGCCTAGATATATTAGAGTTTGGACTTGAAATCACTTTGGAAGCACTTGAACACATCAAGGCTTTTTAAAAACTTTGAACTTTACTATAAAGTGGTCTAGATGGACTGTTTGGTATGTGCCTAATTGCATGTCTAGTTCCCTGTTCTGGGACTGGTGTGATCTTCTTGGGAAGGCATTTTTTTAATTGTAGATGGACACAATACTTTTAATTTATTTATTTTTATGTGGGGCTGAGGATCAACCCTAGTGCCTCACACATGCCAGATGAGTGCACTACCATGAGCCACAGCCCCAGTCCCCTAGGAAAGGTTTTTTTCCTTGCCTAGAGATACAGTACCAATACCGTGGGAGCCAGGGTTACTAAGACTGTAGGATCTGTGCTTTCAGTGTGCATATAGCAATCATATCCCCATTGGAAGACAGTTACCTCTCTGTTCCTTATGTTTGGCAATGCCTCGATTCAGAGAGCCTCTGTATCCCATTGCCCAGAGAAAAAATTCCCAGAGCTTTAGGAAGGAGATTGCCCTAGTACATGGAGTGGAGATAGGATTCTATAGAGAGCTAAGCTTTCTCAGCTGGCCCACCTGCAACCTAACCCAAGATCAGAGGACCTGGTAATGATTTTCCATGTACCTTTAGGATTCTGAAAAACATGTTGAGTGACAAAGGGTCAGTTCTCTTGGAAATGCTGCATCAGGACTTATTCATCTGCTCTTCTACTTGTGAATTGTTGCTTTTTGTTTTCTCTATTTTCCTAGTCCTTATGACCCTACTGTATTTTAGTGGAATTGCAGGAGGGACAGAAATTAAGTATACATTGCTTGATCTACAAAGTTAGCCCAGGAAAACATTGATAACCCTTTAATCACATTCTACAGACCCCTCAACTGAGAAATGGAGGTGGATACCTTTGAATGACTGGAAGTCTCATAATGTGTCATCCTTAATCTTGTTTAGTCAGTTAGGGAGAGGAGATGAATTGGGTCCAATACAATAAACTTGCATTCTGTTGAGGAATTTTGTATGTCTAAGACTTTCATTTGGGAAAGTGTGCTCAATTCTTGCAATAGTGTTAGAGAGTAGCCTTTATCTGACTCATGGACCTAAAGCTCCAAGAGGTGAAGATAGAAACTGATCACAGGGCAACACCTTCACTTCCCACAGATATTATAGGACATCAGGTAGCTAACAGTTCACTGAATTTTCTATTGTAGATCAGTAGAAACATTGAAATTCATTATGGCAGTGGATATTTGTTGTAAGAACTTCTTTTTTTGATCTATTCATGGCAAATCAGCCTGTTTTAAAGTTTCATGAGATGTTGACAGTATGTTTTTGTAGGTCATATTATCTTGTGCTAATCTTCATTCTTGCCCAAGTAAAATCTATGCTCTTTAACACTTTGATATTTTTCCCCCTTACTCATAAAATCCATGGGTTTCTGATTCATTTTATAGATTTTGTTCACTATTCTATGTTTCTTCCAGTAAAAAAGCTGAAGATTATGCTATTTGGGGGGCAGATGTGATTATAATGTGTTTAGGATAGAGATGAAGAGTTTTAAAATCCCATAATGAAGCTTAAAGCTTAAACTTCATTTAAAGTTTAGAATTTCACTCATTATCTATTAATTTGTTATTAACATAAATATAATTTATAGTCAAGATTTTGATTTGCTTTCTAAGTCACTTCTCTGCCAAACATATATTTTTTATTTTATGGGCAGGGATGAAGCTCAGTACTAGAGTGCTTGCATAGCATGCTTGAGGTCCTAGGTTCAATCTTCAGTACTGAAAGAGATATCAATAAATACAGATTGACTTTAGATTTTGTTAATCTAAAGGGACATGCTAAATTAATTGAGTAACTCTCACTTATAGTTGACTTTAACAAAGAAAACAGGCAGAAGATTTTTTCAAAATATTTATTTTTTGGTTGTAGCGGGATGCAATACCTTTATTTTATTTATTAATTTTTATGTGGTGCTGAGGATCAAACCCAGGTCCCCGCATGTGCTAGGCAAACACTCTACCTCTGAGCCACAACCTCAGCCCAAAGGTATTTTTAATATAATTTTGTTTCTTTAGCTACCAGAACCATTGGTTTTATTCCAATGGTACCAGGAATTTATGGAGCTTGCAAATATCATCCAACATATTAACCAAGAACAGGACACCAAAAGGGACAACTCTGAAGACAACACATCTCCAAATATGGGTATGGAAATCAACCAAATTCTTCTCAAAACCAAGGACCTTCTAAGAAAATTGCCACCGTCCAATTTTAACACTCTACGTTACCTTATCATCCATCTTAAGAGGTAAGAATTTTTATACCATCTTAGCCATTTTTAATTGAACAGGGCAATAGTATTCAGTACATTTATATTGTTGTGTTATGATTTTCAAAATGATTTTTAGGATCTTCTTATTATGTGTTGAGAGAGGGATACATTGAATATATGTTCATGCAGCAAACATGGTGCCCTCAGATGCTTCCTGTGTGCCAGGCTCTGGCTGGTGAAACTAGGATGGAAACATAGGTTTTCAGCTATTTGTGGGCTTATCCTCTTGGGGTACAGATCTGTATAGAACCCACAGTTCACCATCCTCCTTTTTCTAGTAGCTGTGCACAGCTTGTAGGCATGCAGAGGAAGTTTGGGGGGTAGAGATAGAGCAGAAGAGGCAAATGCCCTTGAGTTCAACTTTAAGAACTGCGTGATGATTTGGTAGAGAATGTGCAGAAGAGCATACGAGGCAGAGAGAAACAGACATGGAGACACAAGAAAGCATTTTGCATTTGGAAAATCTGATTTCATTAAGCTACAATATAGCAAGCAGTAGCAGGAACTGTGCTACTCTTCCCAGAGACTTGATAAAAAATCTTACGAACCTGGCAGATGAGTTGACCATGTTGTTTCTATACCCACTAAAGAACTTGGAATCAGGAATTTCGCATATTCAGATTTGCCAGCTAGACCTTTCTGACAGCAATTAAGATCTCCTTTTTAAATTTTTTTTAAATTTATTTTTGTGGCTGGAACTGTGGCTCAGCAGTAGAGCATGTGCAAGGTCCTAGGTTCAAACCGCAGCCCCACATACAAATAAATAAATTAAATTAAAAATTTAAAAAATTTATTAGTTCAAATCAGTTATAAATGACAGCAGAATGCTTTTCAATCCATTGTACACAAATGGAGCACAAATTTTCATTTCTCTGTACATGATGTAGAGTCATACCACATGTGCCGTCATACATGAACTTAGGGTAATGATGTTCGTCTCATTCCACCATCATTCGTACCCCATACCCCTCCTCTTCCTTCCCTCTCTTGAGCCCAATCAATGTTCCTCCATCCCCAGAGACCCAATTATGTATCAACATTTATTTATCAGAGAGAATTTTGGCCTTTGATTTTGGGGGATTGGCTTACTTCATGATATTCATGAACCCCATCCATTTACCTGTAAATGCCATTATTTTATTCTCTTGTAATGCTAATAGTCCATTGTGTATATATACCACAGTTTTTTAAACTATTCATATCTTGAAGGGCTTCAAATTATTCCATGAAATAGAAAAGGAGGAAACCCTTCCAAACTCATTCTGTGAAGCTAGTATCACCCTGATAACCAAACCAGCCAGAGACACATCAAGGAAAGAAAATTTGAGACCCATATCCCCGATGAACATAGATGCAAAAATTCTCAATAAAATTCTGGCAAATCACATACGAAAACATATGAAAAAAAGCAATGCTCCATGATCAAGTTGTGTACTTCAGGGATGAAAGATGGGTTCGACATACAGAAATCAATAAATGTAATTCATCACATCAATAAACTTAAAGAGAAGAATCCTATGATTACATCAATTGATGCAGAGAAAGCATTTGACAAAATACAGTACCTTTTCATGTTCAAAACATTAGAAAAACTAGGGGTAGTAGGAATATACCTCAACATAGTAAAAGCTCTCTCTGCTAAACCTAAGGCTAACATCATTCTAAATGAAGAAAAATGGAAGCATTCCATCTAAAAATTGTTCAACATAATCCTTGCCACTCTAGCCAGAGCAATTAGATGAAAGAAATTCAAGGGAATACAAATAGGAAAAGAAGAACTCAAATTATCATTCTTTGCCAACTACATAATTTTACACTTGGAGAATCCAAAAAACTCCACCAGAAAACTTCTAAAATAATCAATGAATTTGGCAAAGTAGCAGGATACAAAATTAATACCCATAAATCAAATGCATTTCTATACATCAGTGATGAATCCTCTGAAAAACAAATAGGAAAACTACCCCTTTCACTATATATATATATAAAGCTGTGAGATATATATATATATATATATATATATACACATATATATATCACAGCTTTTTTACCCACAGATGAATCTAGTATCATCCTGATAGCTAAACCAGGCAGAGACAGATTTCCTTAGATAGTCATAGAAATAACAAGCTGAGAGTGTTTGAAGTAAAACCAGAACATTGATAGTGGCAATAGAACAGAGAGATGTTCAGGAGAGAGAATCATTTGGGCTAGAAAACTAGCTGTGGGCAGCTGGGAGTGTGGCTGGTGATAGAACACTTGCCTAGCACATGGGAGACACTAGGTTTGATACTCAGCACTGCATAAAAATAAATAAATAAAATATTGTGTCCATCTCTACGTAAAAATTATTTTTTAAAAAAAAGAAAACTAACTGGGCAGTGAGAGAGAAATTGACAGTGATGTTTCTGATTCCAGTATAAGAAACGGGGAATATATCCCACATACAAAGATGGAGCAATTTTTAGAGGTGTTTTTCTTCCTTCTGCTACTGAGTTCAGTAGTTCCTTCTACTTACATGCATTTTATCCTAAAATAGTACTCTGAAACTCAGTTTGGTGTGTGGTAAGTATCATAATGAAACAAAGGATTCTTTCCCTAGACCCACCAACCTTGACCCTTGACAAATGTTTTGTAGTCTTCTATAGCCCGAGTTTTCTCCACCCTTCTCAAGTCATAGTAAACTACCATTAAGGACATCTATTAGGCAAATCTCATACACTTTATGTGTTCTTCTTTTCAGGGTTGTAGACCATTCCGAAGACAACCTGATGAACTCAAAAAACTTAGGGGTGGTATTTGGACCCTGTCTGATGAGGCCCAGGCCTACAACCACTCCTGGTACCATCTCCTCCTCTCTTGTTGCATATGCCAACCAGGCCCTGTTAGTAGAGTTCCTAATTACCAATGCACAGATGATCTTCGATGGGTCCCTAGAGCCACAAAATGTTTCATCCAGTACTGATGTTGTTGCACCTTGGATGGATAAAAGCCCTCCTTCCAAACACCTAATATCAACAGAAAATTCCACAAAGTCACAATATTTTTCTACAAAGCAAGTGAGTTTTGACCATTACAGAATTGGATTAAATATGTGATGTGTATGTATATGTTAACAAATTAATAGTCTTTGAACTGTTTGTTTTTGAGATGTGTTTCGCTTTTAGTTTACAACTTTTCTTGTATCAATAGGATATCCACACTGCAGATATTGAAATTAAAAATTATGAATTGGCTACATCATTTGAGGAATCAGAATGCAAGCAAAATGCATTGGAAAAATGGGATGCATGTGTCATTGGTGAGTGGTCATGTACCATATATCTTTGCATATTTCAAGCCTTGCCAAGAACTCGTGATTAAAAACCAAGGTGAGAGTTGGACTTGTAGCTCAGTGGTAAAACGCTTGCCTTGGCATGTGTGAGGCCATGAGTTGGATCCTCAGTACCATATAAAACAAATAAATAAAGATAAAATATTGTGTCCATCTACAATACTCATCCTTTAAAAAAAAACAAGGTATATTAATTTGAGGTAAGTTCAAACTTCAAGGTTTTATTAGTTAACTTTTCTAGCCACTGAGAAAGTTTAATGAATGTGATTTAAATGAATATCTTCCTTTGTTTCTTTCTTGTAAAAAGATATCTTGAAATTCATAAATTATTTTTGTTCTCTTTCTGAGATTTGTTTTCACCTTTACTTCCTTGTCATCAATTAAAGTCAAAACAGAAAAAAGCTGGACTCCTGAAACTCAAAAAAATAGACTCCTAAAGTTTTTTGATGTCCCTTTACCTGTGGCCTAACTTTAGCACATTAAGCACACATGTCTTCCATTTTCTTGGCTCCAGTCTTTTTGTTCACTGTTTTTTGATCACTTTATTTCAGTGAATGGTTTCTGGTAAGGGGGTTGAAAACCTTTCATTCGTTACTGCTTTAGTAGAGCTAAATCTGAATTTTTCAATATATAGCCATAAATGTTAAATTTGATATATAAAATTAATGAAATATCAATGAGTGTAGCCTGAGAAAGTCTGAAAACAAAGACAGTCCATTACCTCTCTGCCAAGAAAAGCACTGGACTCACTGATTCCATTTATATGATTTGATCTTATTAGCACTTCTGTGCTATGAACCTTGGGCTCCTTTAAGCCACGGCTAACAGTCTGAGGAAGGTAAATAATGCCAAGGGTCATGTCCCTAAATTATTGTTGATTCAGGGTTTGAATCTCATCCTCTCTCTTTATAAAAGTAACCTTGTTTTTTCTGTCCAATGAAATTGGATTCCCAGGTAGGTATAGTAATAACAATAAATAATTTTAAAATATTTGACATTTTCATTACATACCAGGTAATTCTGAGCCTTTTCTTTAGAAGATCATTAACACCACTTGCCAACATATCTCCACATAGGAGTTTGTCTTGACAGAAGAAGGCAAGTAGGGCTAGTGCACTAGGCTTGCCCAGGGCAGAAATGGAGCTGGAGCTGAGCCAGCACCCAGGCAGCTAGAAGTGGTGCTAGAAGTTCTGCAGGACTGTAAATATGTTCTGGTGGTTGCCATCCAACCACAATGGCTCAGCTCCCTTCTATCAATGTGAAGAAGGGTCCAGGACAGCAAATCACATGAGCAGTGCCTGGGAACCAGGGAAGAGAGGCCAGCAGCCTCAGGTGAAGAAGGAGGTCAGATGAGATGATGACCTGCGATCATCATCAAGTGATGCTGCTGTGCACCTGTCTGCAAACCACTGCCTAAGGATACGGGAGAAGGACCAGGTGGCAGGGATGAGACTGTGGGCTATGAACAGAGCTGTTGGAAAGCCATCAGACCAGTGGCAAGACACAGAGTTGTCTGATGTTTCTCAGCAGGGAGTCGAGGATCATGGCCAGATGGCTGCACCTTTCTAGCAACAGGAGCTTCTGGGGTACATGCAGCAAAGTTAGAGTGAGAGATGCTATGGTTCTAGGTGAGAAAATAGGGGCCTTGGGACCAGATGAGAGGAGAAAGAGAAGGAGGTAAATCTGGAGTCTCCAGGACCAGTAGCACAATGGCAATTTTGACCGCTCTTCAACCTTCCTTTGTCCAGAGGATGTTACCATGTATTAGTGGATCAGCTGGGAGAGCATCCAAGTCCTCTCTGGTGTGTTGCCCTCAGTATGGACAGAATGTAACTGGAAAGCAGATTAAGTGACAGGCAAAGTCCTTGGGATTCAGGACATGGCGTTTGTTGGTGTACAGAATAGTGTTACTGCTCTAGAGTTACCATTGTCTGCCTGGTGAAATCAGGAAAGTCTTAACACAGAAAATATTCATTCATGGGTAGTATATTAAAAGAAGTTGCTACAAGAAGTGTTTTTTTAATTTTATTTGCTTTGTGACTATTTGTTTTATTAAGATGAATTTTAAAAAGTAATGCTTTAATTAAAAATGTGCCTTTAATATTGTATGGATTTTTAATTCCTCTGCATAGATGACTGAGAAACTAATGTTGGAAAAAATATGTAAGACTCTGTTGTTTGAGAGAATGCCCATTCATAAATAACCACACTTCCTAATTAACCAAGCTTCATGAAGTTAAAAAAAAAATCTCTTCTTTTTCAGATCACAAAGAACTTGAATCATCATCACAAAAGATGGACAATATGTGTAAAACCACGAAACCACTTAGTCTGAAATCTGATGTGACAACAAATGATATACAGAGGCCTATGCCAAGCCCCAAGATGAGATGTTTCTGTTTGCCTGTAGATAGGTTCCATCTTGCAAGCTCCCCTAATGAGAAAAACAGCAGAAATGTGGGAACTGTCAATTCAGACAAGTTTGGCCAGAATCTTACCTTTGAAGGACTTAATAGAAAAGATACCCCTACTAGTTTTGGCCCCCAAATTAATGGTTTTGATCAGCAGATTCCACAAAAAACTCAGGGACAACAAAGTGAACCAAAGAACTTAACTGGCACGAGTGCAGTGATTGTGCCAAGTGTACTCCAGGAAAAAGTGACAATGAGCATCCAGGTGAGTGGTGACCATTCCAACGGTGCCACAGAGCCCAACACGCCAGCCAGTTTAGCAAGAGAGGCACCAGAGAGACTGTCCTCGCATTCTCACCGTCTTGCTCCTGCAAGAGCACCCAGAATACTGCAGCCCCATCTTGGGACAACATTTTACAAACCACCTACCCCGACCAGCAAAGTCAGGGGGACTGAGGAGAGACCAGCTTCACCTTCAGCAGCAGTGCCTCCTAGCACAGCTCTTACTCCCCTGAGTCATGTGGAGAAATCTGTGCCAGAGGCAGACAGCACATCAGCTTATGCTTTGAAGCCAGCTGCTGAGCATAAAGAGAAATCTGAGGAGATCGGCCTACCTGACATGAATCCAATCTGCCAGGGACTTGGGCTCAAACTAATGGAAGAGTTACAAGACCTTGAATTTGAAATGCCACAGTTTGTGTAGTTGTCAAAATTCAGTTTTTCTTTTTCTTGTTTCATTTTTATGCATTTTGTTTATTTTATGAAAGAATATTGTAACAGAACCCCTTTTGTTTAGGATTGCCAAAGTATATATTTTGCCTTTTGGGCTTGTATTGTCTTTGCTAGTCATATAGAATGGTAGTGTTTTAGTCATATAGAATGATAGTGCTCACTGGTATTGTCTTTAAATTCTGTGTTTTTGAAGTTATGCATAAAATTGCCAAAGTTTATATTTTGCCTATTGGCCTTGTATTGTCTTTGCTAGTCATATAGAATGGTAGTGTTTTAGTCATATAGAATGATAGTGCTCACTGGTATTGTCTTTAAATTCTGTGTTTTTGAAGTTGTGCATAAAATTGCCAAAGTTTGTATTTTTCCTTTTGGCCTTGTATTGTCTTTGCTAGTCATATAGAATGGTAGTGTTTTAGTCATATAGAATGATAGTGCTCACTGGTATTGTCTTTAAATTCTGTGTTTTTGAAGTTGTGCATAAAATTGCCAAAGTTTATATTTTTCCTTTTGGCCTTGTATTGTCTTTGCTAGTCATATAGAATGGTAGTGTTTTAGTCATATAGAATGATAGTGCTCACTGGTATTGTCTTTAAATTCTGTGTTTTTGAAGTTATGCATAAAATTGCCAAAGTGTATATTTTGCCTTTTGGCCTTGTATTGTCTTTGCTAGTCATATAGAATGGTAGTGTTTTAGTCATATAGAATGATAGTGCTCACTGATATTGTCTTTAAATTCTGTGTTTTTGAAGTTATGCATAAAATAAGTATTATAATTTTAAATTTAAAATAATTTTCTCTATAAAATGTTTCATGTAAATGCATCTTTAATATATAATATTGTTCTCAACAAATAGGGGCAGTAGGGAAAAGTGAGCTTTATTTTGGAGCAAACCTTGTGCTGATTCATAAAATGCTTCTGAATGCAAGTGCCTGAAAAACTTGATTGGGTATGAATATATATTTTTCCCACATAATGTTCTAGTGCATCTTTGACCACTTGTGTTATTATAGCATGTATGGAAGCATTGGCAATTCATATAACTTTTTTAATATTTACATAATGGCCTTAAAGCTTGCCAATCTGTGTTTACTAGCATTCTACTTGTTAATTTTTACATATGGTAATTAACACAATTGTAGAAAGAAAATGCACTTCAATACTAAAAAGTTTCAGACATTGGCAGAGACAACACAGACAGACAGAGTTGAGGCATCTCGAGCCTAAGAGACCTGTGACCTCTCTGCTCTCAGCTGCGGCCTGTTGCTGGATTGCCTGCGACTTCTGGCTTTCTGCTGAGGAGAGCAAGTGGCCAACAGCTAGGACAAGATGAAGCTCTCTCTGGTGGCTACAGTTCTGCTGCTGCTCTGCGCAGCATGGATGAGGAGGATGACAAGAAAAGGACATGGGTACCGTGGTCGGCATCGACCTGGGGACCACTTACTCCTGCATCGGGGTGTTCAAGAATGGCCACTGGAGATCATCTCCAAGGATCAGGGCAACCGCATCAGGCCGTCTTATGTGGCCTTCACCTCTGAAGAAGAACGTCTGATCCGCGATACAGTCAAGAAGCAGCTCACCTCCACTCCTGAGAACATGGTTCTTGATGCCCAGCAGCTCATTGGCAGCACTGGGAATGACCCTTCTGTGCAGCCAGACATCAAGTTCTTGACTTTCAAAGTGTTTGAAGAGAAACCTAAACCATACATTCAGGTTGATATTGGAGGTGGGCAAACCAAGACCTTTGCTCCAGAAGAAATCTCAAAAGACTCAAGGAGTGCATTGATAGTAGGAATGAGTTGGAAAGCTATCCCTACTCTCTAAAGTATCAGATTATAGATAAAGAAAAGTTGGGAAGCAAACTTTCCTCTGAAGATAAGGAGACCATGGAAAAAGCTGTAGAGGAAAAGATTGAATGGCTGGAAACCACCAAGAAGCTGACATTGAAGACTTCAAAACTAAAAAGAAGGAACTAGAAGAAATTGTTCAGCCAATTATCAGCAAACTCAATGAAAGTGTAGGCCCTCCCCCAACTGGTGAAGAGGATACAGCAGAAAGAGAGGAGTTGAAGACACTGATCTGCGAGTGCTGTAATATTGTAAATTAGACTCAGAACTTTCCTTAGGAGAAAACTGAGAGAACTTAAGTCTCCAATGTACTTGGAATCTTCACCTCAAAGTGGAGTTGAAAATGTTATAGCCCAAGTGGCTCTTTACTGCTTTCCATCAGCAGTTGCTCACATGTTTTGGGGAAGAGAGAGAGAGGAGGAATTGGCTATCTTAAAAAACTGGATATAAAAATGTGGGTGAGGATGTGTGTTCACCTCATAAATGTTCTATTTAATGATTGGGTCATGCAAATCTGGTGTAGGAACTTTTTTCTACCATAAATGACACCAATAAATGTTTGTTATTTAAAAAAAATACTAAAAGTTTGGAACTGTCATAAAATAAAAATTTGTACAGATAAAGCTAAAGGATAAAACACTATCAGAAGCATTAAAACCATCTAAAGCCAAATAACTAAACTATATAATTTAAATTATAATATATTTATATATTATATATTATATACTACATATTATAGATTTACATATATCTATATGATATATTATAAGTTGTTTATATACAATTATAATATAATCCTATGTTTTATACATTATATTAATATATATTATACTAATATAATAATTGTATTATTATCTTATTAATAATAGAAATTATATTATTATATAATTACATTACAATGATATTCAATATAATATAAATTAATATAAATCTAAATATATTATATGATATATAATAAACATGTTATATATAATAAAATAATATTTATATATTTAGTTTATATATTATTTTATTACATGTGTTTATAATATATATGTATTTCATATATTATATATAATTTATATGAAATACATATGAATCATAAACATTTGATATATAATATATATAATTTATATAATATATATTTATCTATTTATATATTAATATATATATATAATTTATATGTAAATATATAAGTATGTTATGTAAATATATTATATAAATTATATATAATATATTATCATTAATATATAATATATTTATATATTAGGATACATAAAATATGTATAATTTATATATTTTTATTTTATTATATATGATAACATAAATGTATTATATATTATAATATAAATTAGAAATTTATATGATTATATTGTATTTAATTTATATTATATATGTATTATATATTTATGTAATATATTTATATAATATTATAATTTAAATTATATAAATTATGTCTTATTTGACTTTAGATGATTTTAATACTTTTGATAGTTTTTAACCTCTTAACTTTATCTGTATAAATTTTTATTTTATGACATTTTTAACCTTTTTAGTATTTTTTATAATGGTCTTTAAAAATGCTTGCTTCAGATATTTTTAATTTCAATGCATTTTCTCTTCACATTATGAGGGTTTGGTTAAAACCATTCCTTTGAATGTATGCCTGTAATCCCAATAGCTTGGGAGGCTGAGACAGGTGGATTTCAAGTAGAAAGCCAGCCTTAGCAATGGCAAAACTCTTAGCAACCATTTCTTTAAATAAAATTCAGAATAAGACCGGGGATGCGGCTCAATGGTTGAGTGTCCCTTACTTCAATTTCCAGTACCCGCCCAAAAAAACTCCTTTTGTATGAAATGTTTTGACTAACAAATCACGTTACCTACTTTTTCTACATGGACTATCAACCAGTGAAAACGTATATGTCATTACAATTGAGCAACAATTTATTTAAGTTCATTTTGAGAGTACAGTAAGTCACATTGTTTGCAATTTGAGAGATGTAGATGACTGAATGTGTTTCACTTATAAAATACCCAGTTTTTAGAAACTAGTCCATTCCTGTTATTTTCTGGGTTTCATCATCTTGCCTAAAATATGATGTAAAAGGGACAAAAATAAAATAGCCTTCTTTGGTATCTGTGAACTATATTGTGAGTCAATGTTTTTGTATGATCATATTACACTTGATAAAAATTATGTACAGGTTTATACACACATTATTACATGTAAATAATTTCAAGTACAATAAGTTATTGTGGCTTCTCTGAAATTGTTGCCTCTTGGAGTATGATACTTTAAGATTATTAACTATTGACTCAGTGGTCAACACATGGGCTCATCACTCGACTATGATATGAAATGCGTTTTAGGGCATGTTGTCTTATAGTTCTCCATAACATTAAGGACTAAGGAGAAATGAACAAATGGCCTTTTTAATGCTAAAGCCATTTTTTAGCCTTCCTTATACAAAGGACAAAAATCATATTGGTTTGAAAACTTAAAAATAAAATCAGATCTAACATTTATTGAGCTTTCTTTGTGTATTTACACTTTACCGAGTTGAAATTTCACAGCAACCTCTAATGGGTAAGTAAGCATTTTATAATTCCTGTGTTACAGATGAGGAAACTGAGGCTTAGCTAAGTGACATGCTTTTAGTTTTCAGAGATGCAGCAAGCAGAATTGAATCTCAAATACAGGGTTGTGAAATTTTGATTAGTGCTTCTTTTTTGGGGTACCAGAGAGCCACATCCACATTAATCCTATAGCCTAACAGGCTGATCTTAGTTTAATAATGTGCTCCAAATGAGTCGTTCAGTCAGAATTTGAACCCAGCTAGCTTCCATTAATTTTACTATCGAAAGATCTAGAGCTCCTAATAAGGAATATTAAGAAAAGATAAGTTAAATTTTTTAGTTTTGACTGCTTAATACATACCAAGTAATTCTAAGCCTATTCCTTAGTAGATCATTAAGACCACATGCCAACATATCTCCACATAGGAGTCAGTCTTAACAGAGGAAGGCAGGTGGGGCTAGGGCAGTGCACTTACCCAGGGCAGAACTGCAGCAGGAGCTGAGCCAGCACCCAGGCAGCTGGCTGCAGAGCCTGCACTCTTCATGGTGCTAGAAGTTCTGCAGGACTGTAAATATGTTCTGGTGTTTACCATCCAACCACAATGGCTCAGCTCCCTTCTATCAATGTGGAAAAGGGCCCAGGAGACAAAATCACATGAGCAGTGCCTGGGAACCAGGTAAGAGAGGCCAGCAGCCTCAGGTGAAGAAGGAGGTCAAATGAGATGATGACCTGCAAATGATGCTGGTGTGCACCTGTCTGCAAACCACTGCCCAAGGATGTGGGAGAAGGACCAGGTGGCAGGGATGAGGACCATGGGCTAGGAACAGGGCCATTGGAAAGCCATCAGACCACTGCAAAGGCACACAGTTCCACTATCTCAGGATATAGAGTACACAATAAGAAATGTTGATCTTAACCAGGTGATGGTGAAGTGTACTGAGAATTTATTAGGTGAGTTACTGTTCTAAGCACTTTTCGTCTCAAGGAACTCAAAGGAACTCCTAGTTGATCTACATAAGATCATTCTATGATTGCAAGAAGAGTTTGTGGTGCTATTTAGTCCAGGGCCAGTGCAGATGGTGTGAACAGTTTGGTCATATGGGAAAATCGTCAGGGAGTTTAAATTAAAGACACAGACACCATTTTACCTTTAAACCAGCTCTGGGATGGCTCCTTGAACCCTCAGCCTCAAGCTCCCCATGGGGGCAGTGAGGTTTTACTAAAAAGGAGAGAGAGAGAGAGAGAGAGAGAGAGAGAGAGAGAGAGAGAGAGAGAGAGAGAGAGAGAATGCTAGGGATAGGGCTTTTATTGGGGAACAAAAAATTCTGGGGAAAATTTCATGCAATGAAGGTCAAGGGGGGGCAATGTGGCAAGGTCAGGTGCAATGATTGGATCTTTGGAGCAGTGATGAGACACGCCTCCACATGGAAAAGCTCTCAAACCCAAAGAGGGTGGGGAGAGCTCTGCTACATTAAAAGTGTCTGAGCACCTCACAACTAGCCAGGAGTAAACTCAGTCAGTTCAAGGATGGACTCCCACAGAGCTGCACTTCAAAGGGAAGGGAAACAAATATATATAATGACTCCTCTCTAGGGAGCAGAGTGGCTCAGCAGCTCAGCAGTTTGGGGGTGGCCCATTCCAGGAATGGTGGGGGGTCCAGAAAACTCACCTAGTTCCAGAACTGCAGGGTTCTGGGACATCACTCCATTGTAGGGTCTAGGATTCTTATCCAGTTCCAGGACTGCAGAATCTTGGGAGACCTGCCACCCCCAGCAGCCCAGGCAGTCAAACTAAAGGTTGCTTGAGTGAATTTCCTAGGTAGCCAAATAAAGCACCCAGGACAGCTCCTCTGCCTCAAGCTCCCCCAATGGGAGAGCAAGGAATGTCACGAGGGGCTGGTGAGAGTGAGCATGTCCAAGAGTGGACTTTTACTGGGGAGATCCTCATTCTTCAGAAAATTCCATCCAAAAAAGGTCAAGAGGAGCAGGGTTACAAGGACAGGTAAGGTAATTTGATCCCTGGGGTTATAGGAAGGCAAACCTAAGCATGAAGACACATTCTGCTACTTCCAGGATCAGGGCAGCCATGTAGGGCCACTTTGAATGTGGCCAGATCCCTGGAAGTGACTGACAGAGCTGCAACCAATCAGGGAAGGAAAATGCAACAGCCCCCCACAGAGGCGGATCCAGTTCTAGGGCTGGAAGGTCTAGGAAGCTCACACAGTTCCAGCATTGCAGGGTCCTGGGTCTTACCCAGGGTTGTAGGGTTTTCTGACCTGTAGGGTGAGGATGCAGCTCAGCCAATGCTCTGTTTTCTGAACCCATGGCACTACATTCATCTCAGCCCTTGCAAGTCTGGCTGCTCAGCTAGGTCCCAAGAAGTGATGTGAACCTTCAGTCAGACATGGGTTATGACTGCTGTGGGCACTCAGATGCCTCTTCCAGGAGGCAGCCTACAGTCCCAGGCGAGGCCCTGAGGGGCAGGGTGCACCAGAGACTGGGAGCACTGATGTGTGGCTTCACTGCAGCCTGGCCCCATGGGGTAGGCTGTGACAGGGGCTGAGCTCAGGAGTGGCAGGCCACCAAGTGTGGGTGGTTTAGCAGTGCCTAAGTCTCAGGGAAGGTGGGGTGCCATGGCTGTTTGTCACCTGAGCAAGACACAATCCAGCAGTATTTCCAGTCCCCAGGTGCCATGGTCTAATAGCTGTGCTGGCCACAAGAGTGGGGGACACGGTCACCTCCTTCTCTTCTGGAGCTCAGATGTGTGGACTCCAGGCAGTCCCCTCAGGGGAGCTGAGTGGCATGAGAATACAAGAGTCCTAGTAGTGAGTATGGAAGATGTCCAAGGTTTGGGTGGGAGCCGCTGGGGTCCTCTTGCTTCATTAGTCCACCCAGGGAGGAGGCTCCCTTGTTCTGAGCTGCTCCTGGCTGTTGATGGAGTGTCAGACACTAAGTGTGTCCTATACTCTGTGTGAACATCCCAGGTTCCCATGCTCTATCTGGCTTCTGCTGATCTTTAGATGTGCTCTGAGGCTCTCTTCACTTACCCTCACCAAAATGCATTGCTTATTTTGGGAGTTGTCTTTGTGGGAGGAAGGATGGTAGGGCTTCTAGTCAGACTTCTTGCTAGCATCTCTCCTCCCTAGAAATGTTTACTTTCAAATCAGAATAATCGTACCCGGTATCACCATGTTTAATCAAATTTGTATTGGAGATCCTCTGAGTAAAATATAATGAGAATAAAAGAAAGTAGAAGAATGGAATACTAAAATATAGAATGCTTAAACTTCCATTATTTTCAAATGATGACTATTTTTTTAATATTTTTTATTATTTTTTTTTAGATGGACCCAATATCTTTATTTTATTTTTTTTTAATGTGGTGCTGAGGATCGAACCCAGTGCCTCCCGCATGCCAGGCAAGTGCACTACCTCTTGAGACACATCCCCAGGCCAAACTATATATATTTCGAAAAAAAAATGTAATCTCCAGAAAGATTATTGGAAATACCTATAGAAATTGTCAAGGTTCCTGATAAAAGTTTGAGGTATAAAAGTAAAAATAAAGTATTATATTCCAGTGGCAAATGATTAGAAATTGTGATTGAACAGGATATACTATTTGCAATAGTATCAGAGACTGAAATTGCCTAAATAATCAAAAAATAAACTTAAGACTTCTGTAGACAGATTATAAAATTTTATTAGGTGATGTTCAAAAGAACATAAATACATGAAGGCATATACTACATTTGTCAATATAAGACTTAGTCTAGGCCATTTTTAAAAGTATTTTTAAGGTAGCCAGGTGTGGTGGTGCAAACATGTAATGCCAGCAGCTCAGAACGCAGAGACAGGAGGATCATGAGTTCAAAGCTAGCCTCAGCAAAAGCAGGCACTAAACAATTCAGTGAGACCGTGTCTCTGAAACAAAATACAAAATAGGGCTGGGGATGTGGCTCCATGGTAGAGTGCCCCTAAATTCAATCCCCAGTACATCCTCCCCCTCAAAAAAAAAGTATTTTGAACCTAAAACACCATGAAATCTAAAGAGGAACCTGGAGTGGGTCTAGTCTATCAACTAACTATTTAGCTATTATTATTATTATAAATTAAGCTATTGTCATTATAAAGTTGTTCTGACTAAAATAGTATGATGCTGGTAGAAATTACGTTAACTACAAATATGTAGAAATTACATTAATTAAAAAATGTAGAAATTATATTAAGTACAAAACTACTTTGATGTAACAGCAATCTCCTATCAAGTAGACATTCCATATTGCATGGAAACACAGAGGCTCACAAAACAACTCAGCATTCTAGAATCACAAAGTTTTTGAAGAATTTAAAAATGTTCAGTAAAATGCAAGAGGAAATTCATTGCAAAATTACACACTAGGGTAGTGTGCAAGACAATGCAGAATGGAAGCAATATACAATCTAAATGTCTGAATGTTCTGTTCCTCATGGCATACCCACTCCCATGCACACATTAGGCTTTCTCAGTAACAGTGTAAGAGGTCAGTTGTGAGGACCAGACTGAAGGTAAGCAAGGCTTCTCAGCAGAGGGAGTTTTCCGAGAGCCATGCACTCTTGCTCTTTTGGGAGATGCAGGAGCAACGCTATTGGTCAAAGCCACAATTCTCTCTTTTTAAAATTTTTAATGTGTTTCAATTAGTTATACATGACAGTAGAATGCACTTATATACTTTGATATATCATACATAGATGGGATATAATTTCTCTTTTTCTGAGTGTACATATTGTAGAATCACATTGGTTATACAGTCACATATATATAAAGTAATAATGTGTGTTTCATTCTACTATCTTTCTTATCCCCATATCCCCTGCCTTCCCCTCCTTTCACTTACCTCTACCTAAGGTAACACTATTTTTTTTTTTGCATTACAATTCTTAATACACATATATACCACAATTTTTGTATTTCTGTTTGTATATAAAGTATGTGGACACCCAATTCAAGTCTTCATACATCACATTTCACCATGCTTGCTAATCCCCTGCCCCCTCCCTTTCTCTCCCACCCCTCTACCCTATTTCTCCCATGCTCTGCCTCCCAACCCCACCATGAGTCAACCTTCTTATATCAGAGAAAACATTCAGTATTTGTTTTTTGGAGGGGATTGACTAACTTCACTTAGCATTATCTTCTCCAGTGCCATCCATTTACATGCAAATGCCATGGTTTTGTTCTTTTTTAATGCTGAGTAAAATTCCATTGTGTATATATGCCACATTTTTTTATCCAATCATCCACTGAAGGACATCTAGGTTGGCTCATGTCTATTTCATTCTACTAGCTTTCCTATCCCCACATTCCTGCCTTCCCCTCCTTTAGCTATTGTGAATTGTGCTGCTATAAACATTGATGTGGCTGTGTCCCTGTAGTATGCTGTTTTTAAGTCCTTTGGATATAGTCCGAGGAGAGGAATAGCTGGGTCAAATGGTCGTTCCATACCTCCATACTGTTTTCTATATTGGCTGCACCAATTTGCAGTCCCACCAGCAATGTATGAATGTACCTTTTTCCCCACATCCTCACCAACACTTATTGTTGTTTGCCTTCATAATAGCTGCCATTCTGACTGGAATGAGATGATATCTTAGAGTGGTATTGATTTGCATTTTTCTGATTGCTAGAGATGATGAGCATTTTTTCTTATATTTATTGATTGATTGTATATCCTCTTCTGAAAAGTGTCTGTTCAGGTCCTTAGCCCATTTGTTTGGGTTATTTGTTTATCAGTGTTTAGCTGTTTGAGTTCTTTATGTACCCTAGAGATTAGTGCACTATCTGATATGTGAGATGTAAAGATTTGCTCCCAGGATGTAGGCTCTCTGTTCACCTCATAGATTGTTTCTTTTACTGAAAAGAAACTTTTTAGTTTGATTCCATCCCATTTATTGATTATTGGTTTTAATTCTTGTACAGTAAGAGTCTTATTAAGGAAGTTGGGGCCTAATCCCACATGATGAAGATTAAGGCCTATTTTTTTCTTCTATTAGACGCAGAGTCTCTCACAACTCTCTTTACAATACTGAGTAAGTGGTAATTATTTTACTTGGTTAGACTTTTCATAGGGTCAGAATAGATGACATGAAAGAAAGAGAGCTGTCCATCGGTGGGGGACAGGTCTCTGCTTCATGGCTACTTAGTGTTGAGTGGGTTCTATAATCAGTGTTCTGATACTCCCACATTAAAAAAAATATGTCCAACATATATTCTTCCCAAGGAAAGCTCTATCACACAGGTTAATACTATTACCCTTCTATAAAAGTGGATGTCTTATGATCATATTTTTTCTTTTTACTCTGTAGTGGAAGGAAACATTCTCAACCGATGTAGCAAGAATCATTTATCAACAGAATAAAAACACAAGTTTATCAACACATTCTTAAGATTCCCAGAAACAGAACTGTCCAAATAGACAACTTGGATTCACGATGGACATGGCATCATAGAGAAGTACGAAAAGAGATAATTACTTAACAAATGGGACTGGAGAATTGGCATTCCACAAATAAAATACACACTTGCATTCCTACATCATTCCATATGCATGGTCAACTCGAGATATATTAACCATGTTAATATTTTAAAAGGAAATTTTAAAATGATTAGTGGAAAATATTGCAGATAGCTTTTAAAACACATGAAAACACAGGATCACATGAGAAAAGATTATTAATTTGAGCACATAAAATTAAAAACATCTGGGGTTGGGGCTGGAGCTTGGTGGTGGAGTGCTTGACTACCATGTGCAAGGTGCTGGGTTTGATTCTCAGCACCACATAAAAATAAATAAATAAAATAAAAGTATTGTTTCCAACTATAACTAAAAAATATTTTTTAAAAACATTAAAGATATCTGTATGTCCAAAGATGTATTAAACAGGACGACCGGGGTGCTGCGGGGTGAAAAAGAGTGCCCAGCAAAGATGCTGCTGGACTTGTCGCAAGAGCCTAAGGAGCACCTGGCCTTCCTGCAGAAGTGGTAGTGGAGTTTGAGTGGATCGGGGTGGAGTTCCTGAGGCCAGGGACCATCCCCAAGGTCTACGAGGGCGCCGCCAGGAAGCTCAACGTGAGCAGCAACACTGTCCAGCATGGTGTGGAAGGGTTGACCTACCTGCTCACCAAGAGCTCCAAGCTCATGATTTCTGAAGTGGATTTCCAAGACTCTGTTTTTGTTCTGGGATTCTCTCAAGAACTGAGCAAATTATTGCTTCAGCTTTACCTCGACAACAGAAAAGAGATCAGGACTAGGGGCTGGGGATGTGGCTCAAGCGGTAGCTCGCTTGCCTTGCGTGTGTGCGGCCCGGGTTCGATCCTCAGCACCACATACAAACAAAGATGTTGTGTCCACCGAGAACTAAGAAAAAAATAAATAAATGTTAAAATTCTCTCTCTCTCTCTCTCTCTCTCTCTCTCTCTCTCTCTGTCCCCCTCTCTCTCTCACTCTCTCTCTCTAAAAAAAAAAAAAAAAAAAGAGATCAGGACTATTCTGGGTGAATTGGCACCCAGCCTTCCCAGTTACCACAGCCTTGAGTGGCGACTACATGTTCAACTTGCAAGCAGAAGTCTCAGGCAACAGATTCAGCCAGCAGTGACTATCAAACTACACCTAAATCAGAATGCAGACCACAACACCAAAGTTCTGCAGGCAGACTCAGCCACCCTACTTCATTTAGTTCACAACTGCAACAATCCTTGGAGGGGATGAAAACAAACCACTGTAGGAGAGTAGGTCACAACATCAAGTAGTACCAAGTGTTAAGGTCCTAATGCCATTGACTCATTTGTGAATGGAGGAAATTCAGGAATTACTTTTCAGAATTAATTGTTATTAATTGGTGTTGATAAATGCATCTAGATTCCATGAAATTCCTTTTCCTATTCCAGGATATTGAGGTCATGATCAGAAGCTCAAATCAGGTTCCTTTTCTGGTGCTAAATGTGGTCAGCTTCTTGACAGACTGAAATTTAATTTTGTATTTTAAATGTGTAAATAGGATTGAATCAACTAGAAATAAATCTATACTGTTCATATCTTCTGTATATATGAGTAATACCCTGGTTTTCATACATTTTTGTCTGCTTAACTAGTATGTTCCTCCTTATTGATCAATTTTGAGAAAATTGACAGCTAATTCCTTTCCTATTCAGAGTATTTATAAATAGTACAATATTTCTGACTTTTCAAAGCATCTCATGATGTTACTAGCTACAGAATAATGTAAAGTGAGTATGAGTTTTTTAAATTATATGCCCATATTGTTATAGGAAGTTCATGCAGTTTTCTTTGAATGTAAACATAAGTAGTTTTTACCATATTGCTGAAGTTTGACTTATGGTTCATTGACTTAAGTAGTACTCAATTTTGTGTGATTGTTAATAATATTTTCACAAGGATTAATTTTTCCCATATACCCAAAGCAACTAAGAGACACACTGTCATTTACATTTGTAAATAATGGATACAAGAATAATGTAATCAATGCTTGATTATCCAGGGGAAAAATTATGTCTTAAAATAAAAATGTTTAGAAATTTAAGAATATATTTTTTTTTAATGTTAATATAATTTATTTCCAAGTGTTAGGATTACAAATTTTTTTCCCTTTTTTTTTTTAGCTTATAAGTGAAGTCTTTCCTTTGACAGACTTATGATTCAAGAGTTTTCGCCATTGCTGATAATAACTGCAATTCATATTTTATCTCATAGTTTTCTCTGGTAACACCTTTACTTTTTGGATGACTTTACAATGGATGAACATGAATTATTTTGAAAAGTTGCATTATATAAAACTACAAATCATCCAGTAACTGATATATAAATCTAACAAAACTGCTGAAGATCATCCATACAATCTGGAATGAAAATAACAAAATATTACCTCCAAGGTCTCCCAATTTGTAACACAAAGAGAAGGCATACTACTTCTTCAAGTCTTAATCATATAATCTTCCTAACTAGACAATGTTGTTCCTACTTAACTACATTTAATGAATAAATGACATGCAAACAAATAACACTTTATATTGTATGAATCAATATTGTAATTACTGTACAAAAGATCATATTTTCACATTATGTCCAATACTACTAAAATAGTTTGAAATTCAACATCAGTACTAACCATTTTCCAAATTCCTCTGAAATGTTACCAAAATAAACACTTTATTGATAACAACTTCATGCTTTTTATTTTTCTAACTTCTGATTCCCAAAAGGAACTAATGCCTATAACACAGATGACTATCCCAAAACTTACTAAACAGAAAGAGAATCAGTCTAAGTGTAAGCAACACTTTCACAAATTACACCTTACTCCATAATTTCTGTAAGAAAAATACAAAGAATGAAAAACAAATTTATGGCTAAATTCCAACTCTTTGATTTGCAAAGCTACTACTCAATTGCCACATATACATTTCAAGTACTTCTATGCAATAATTATCTTCCTTAAGAAAGCGAAAACTATTATGAAGATCAAAGTTGTTTCCAAAATCTGGGAGGGGAAAGGAAAGGGAAAAATCATCAACTCCCTATTTGTCCTTATCTCTGTGCTCTTAAGTACATCAAAAACGATCTTAAAACTCATCTCATTCTCTAGTGTCAGTAACTATGTGGGTTTCACCTCTGTACATCACTTGTGATCCATGCTACACAGGCAGAATTCATCTAGAATTATGGAGTGAACACTACATCCAGAAAATCTATCTTCCCTTGATGTAGTATGCTTCATAAACCAATAACTAGTTATTTCAGGTAGAGATCAGATCATATATTAGAGAAGGTCACTTTTCCAATAGGTCTCCTAAACTCTGAAGGCTAAAATCCAGGAAAGGCAAAGAAGAGGACAGCATTTACAAATTATTTCCCCTCCAATTTCAATCATGCTTAACAAGCTTACACAGACAAAACCCTGGACATTAGAGATGATGAGGAATGGCTTTTCAAAGATAAGGACAAAAGTTTACCTGACAGCAATTAATCCCACATAGTGCAACAAAAACAGACACAAGACACATGGTAAACGCAAGGAAGAGAGAAATTATTTGATCCAAACCCATGTGTCCAAGAGTTTCATTAAGGATAGCCTCCTTTCTTTAAAAATTAAAAAAAAAAAAAGAAAGAAAGAAAGAAAGACCCTGCTACTTTGTGAACCAAAAAAAAAAAAAAAAAAAGAAAATACAAGTAAAACATTATTGACAAAAAGATGTGACATATGAGATGGTATTTTGTGCAATGCAGGAAAGCCTAAAAATTGAAATAAACTTTCCTCTGGCAACAATTTATAAGTACATAAAGTTCCTTATTGTTTTCCATCTTAAAAAGAATCTCTTTGAAAAGTTCTACTTAAAAAACGTAAATTGTGCATTAAACTATGGTGTGGTATAACTCTTGCTTAACAATGATTAAAGGCATACTTAAAATATGCACTCAAAACACTAAAAAAGAATCTGATTTTACTAGATGGGACTATATCTGAAGTAGTCTTACATAATATTCTTTAAGTTCACTTACCACTATTCTTCAATAAAAACAAAACAATCACGAAACACATTTTCATGCTTTTTTACATACCAATTTTTGTAAAAGGCAATCTGAAATAAACACTTGAAATTTTTGGTTAAACTACAGTTTCCCACAAATTATGACTATATATCCAAATGATATACATAAAATACAACAGTTCTAAATATACATATATGTACAATCAGAAATAATATCTATTTCTTTATAGAATACTACACATTTATGACTTTTGACTAGCAAGACACACAGACTATGGTAATGTACAAGGCTGATAACTTGAAGGAAAGGATTCTGAAGGTCTGTAAATACTCATACATTTACCAAAGGCTAAGTCAGTGAAATGTTGTTATCACTAAGGCATACACCTATCCTTAATGAAGACTGAAGCAACTTGACTACTTGTCAAAGATGTTATGAAATAGTAATGAAAAATTATTGGGCATTTAAAAGCAAGCAGGTATTAAACATTGAATATGAAAACATCAGATTACTTACAGACTTTACTAAGAATTCTGGAAAAGCTTTGAGCAACAAGTTATAGTCAGAAAGGATCTAAACTAGCTCACAGCCATAATGCTACTTGGGAAAAAAAAAATTAGTTCCAGTATGGTGTATTTACCTATCATAAAATATTTTACTCTTAAGCTAAAAGAATAATGAAATTCTCTCCTGCTGCTTCTCTAGTTCCAGAAAGCAGTAATCTTGGTCTTTTAAGGTATACTGACAAATCCCAAACTCCTAGATCAGTGCCTGGTACTAGTCCTCAGTATTTCTTGAACAAACAAATGACTGGGAGTAGAGAACAGGTTAAGAGCAGACAAACCTAAAACTATCAAAGAATTGATCACAAACAATGATAGAATTGATTAATGGGAATAATAACAACCTAAGTGTGTTGAGGTCAAATATGAATTGTTCCATATTTTAGCAAAAAAACCTGAATGAACTGTGTAAGACAATGAACATAACCTGTTATATAAAACTAGTGACTTCACAAAATTGTGAATAATCTCACTTCTGCTAAAAAAAATGGATCTGATAGTCAACTGGACGATTTAGGTCGCAAATTCATAAACCCAGTTCTTTGCCCAATTACAAAGAAAAATGTGCTAGTGAACTTATTAATGCTCTTTTGTCAATACTTCTCAGTTTCTGATGTAGTTTCTCACAAATATTTAGAAAGTATTTCAAGCATCCAACCCTCCTTAATATAACGTAAAAATACATATCCTACTTATCTACATAAAGCCGGAAGTTTCCACACATTGACACTAACTAGTACTTATGTGCAGGCAATTTCAAAATTCCAAGTATATTCTTTTGTTTTAAATTTTATGAATTTAAAGTGATCCTCAGTTCTCTAGGACCAAGCTACTCACTCAATTAGGACAATTCCATTAAAAGGTGGGTCACTCTCCTCATCACAACTAAACTTCAGAAAAAGTATGCTTTAAAAAGTGAATACAAACCCGCCATTTCACACCTGATATAATGTATTTATGAATCTAAGGCAAAATGAAAATATTTCTCTAGTTCTACTTCCAAAAACTTGTTTGATTGCTAGTTTGTCTATCTTGACTTACACCTGTTACTGCAGCGACGTGAGCAAGTACGTCCAGTTTCTGTTACAACAATATATTTTAATTGCTTGCCACTGGCTGTTTGAATCAAGTGTGACACCCAGAGTTAGACCCTATACACTAAAGAGTGTATGACTCCATGTAATGACAAAAGAGAAAGTTTTTAAACAGAATACGTTTGTTGTCGCTAAAAGTGACAGCAGAAAAGTACAGCAGCTCTGCGTGGTGACCAGACTCCTTCTTTCAGACTTCCAAGGCTAAGAAACGGAAAACTAATTGTCCAATTTGTTGGGTCTCGCCTCCTTCCCGCCGGCCCTCCTACGAGTGGCCAGACAGTTCCTGAACCAGAGTTTGTGAAGTGCTTCGGAGGCTTGTGGGATGAAAGATGCTATAAAGACGCTTCATGTTATGAGTATATTGCCACTGAGCTTTTCGGGGAACCACTGTCACTGCGTCGGGGACAGGTTGGTGGCACAACCCTTGCCGAGGAGGGGGGAGAGGCGGGCACAGCCCCCTTGGTGGCCGTGAAGCGAGGCTGGGTCATGTTTCACGCCGCAGCTAGACCACACGTGAAAAGCTACACACACGCCCCACACCCAGGACTCCGGTCGGTCTCCATCCCCGAGGGCTGGAGTGCTTGAGCCGGGGGCAGGAGAAGCGCGGGGGCCCGGGCCTACACCCCACAGATGCAGGGAGGGCCAGGCGGCGCGGGCCCCGCGCAGCGACGCCCGGGGCGGCGGGGGCCGGGCGCGGGGAACGGCCCGGGAGGGCGGCCGCGCCGGGCCCCGCGCAGCCCCGTGGCCGGGAAGGCTCGCGCCCCGCGGCCGGCGGCGTGGGGGAGGGGAGGCGGGCCTGCGGCCTGTTGGGGGAGTTCAGCCCGGGCCTCGCGTGCGGCTCTCGGCGGGGCCCCGGCCCCGGGGTCCCGGGCGCCGAGGAGGGACTCACCGGAAAGGCCCGGATCCGCATCTTGGTGTCCTTCCGGCTGCCCGTGCCTTTGCTCAGATTCGACATGGTGCTCGTCCCCTACCCGGCGGCGGCTTCGGGTCGCACTCCCAGGCGCCGGTGTCACATTTAAGGCGGGCGGGCGGGCGAGGGGCGACGCTGGGGGCGGCGGCGGCGCGGCCCCCGGGCTGCGCTGGAGAGCGGCCGGCCCCTGGGCGGCCGCGGCGGCGGCGGCGACGGCTCCGGCTCCGGCGACTCGGACTCGGGTGGGGGCTGCGCTGGCGCGGCGGCTCCGCAGGGTCCCCCTCACGCCCGGCTCGGCTCCCTTTATCGCGCTCCTCCGCGATGGCGGCGGCGACGCCGACGGACAAACATCTCACTGCGCAGGCCCAACGTCCTCCTCCTCCTCCTTGTCCTCCTCCGCCTAAGAATATATTGTCAATATAACTGATAGAGTTTCAATATAATTAACACACTTGAAAATTAAAAATATGTAAAGATAACCTGCAAATTGGTAAGAAAAATATAATTAATCTAGTTAAAAATGACCAAAATATATGACCAGAAATTTTACAAAGGAATACAAATGACTATCAAACACAGAAAAGGGATGTAACATTATCAATAACAATAAATATAGACCTCATAATGAAATAGCTTCTGAAGGTTTTATTGCCAACAGCTAAGAGACCTTGAGAAAGTGCCTGGACACCTCCAAGGAGACTAGACCAAGGGCATCTCACATGTGATGGACACTTGTAGCAACTGATGCTGCTTCTAGGAAGAGAGCTGGGTGTGATCCCTGGGCTGACCTCTCATATGCCCTGTGACCAGCAGCCACATTCCCAGCACATATACTAGGGACAGTCCCACACAAGGGAGGCCTGTGCCTGAAGCTCTTGGCAATGAGGTTCAGAGCAGCATAAACCTGGAGACTCTCAAAAGTGCATAAGCAGGAGAGTGAGCAAGGCAACCAGGTACATCCACAGGCTAACTCCAGTCAAAACCAGTGAGCACAGTGGATGAGTTTAAGGACCACCACTCTTTGATGGCTATTTTTATGTGTCCAGCTGGCAAGGTTATGGTCCCCAGTTGTTTGGTTAAGCATCAGTCTAGATGTGGAAAAATACTTCTTAGCTGTGATTAACATTGACTTTGAGTAACACAGGCCACACTTTATAGTGTAGGTGGACCTCATCTAATCAGTTGACAGCCTGAAGAGCAAGAACTGAGCTTCCTAAAGCAGAAAGGATTATTCTCAAGGCTGAAACATAGAAGACTCACCTGAGTTTTCAACCTGCTAACTTATGGAATTGATTCGAGATTGCAGCATCTACTTTTTCCTAAATTTCCAGCCTGCTGACAAGTGCCATGGATGGTCTGCTCCCATAATATGAAACAACACATCAAAACTAATCTCTCTCCCATTCTCTCTCTCCTTATCTCTTCCCAGACTACACAGAATGCAGATACATTCAACAGAATATTTTTGTTAAAGGATCACTAAACTGTTATACATTTATATGTATTTGTGTACACACACACACACACACACACACACACATACACATATAATGTTAGGAATACTAACAGCTTCAATAAAACTTCAAAGAAAGTGAGAGAATAAGAACTCCTAAAGGTGAAAGGAGGCAGGGGAAAGCATATACTTCCATGAAAGTTATTACACTTGAATTTTCAAGGTAGGTTTATGAGAAATAACTAAAATCTTAATAAAAGCAGGCCAGTATGGACAATGGAAGTGTGTTATCAATGTGAGCTATGGGCAATTGAATCTTTGGCATCTGATATCTTTTGAAACATGAGAAAATTAATAATCAATGTTTCAATGATGTGCATGGATTTCTGGTGGCAGTGGATGGGGGTGGAAGAGGAAAACAAAGGCCACATGATGAGGAGAGACACTTTCCCACACTTGTGCTCATTTTTCAGTCATCTGACCAGCGAACAGAACTGTGGAACCTTGGCTGTCCCTGGAGTCCCCTGGGAAGTTCTTAGTGCCTGGATCTCGCCCCCGACATCCACATTTCTTGAGTTTAGTAAAGGACATATCTGAAGGCTCACCAAGGGGTGCTCAGTGCAGGTCTGGGATTCCCTACAGGACAGGATGCTCTCAGGCTGCAGGTGTCTGAGCTCTGATTTAAAGTTAGTTTCAAGCAAGTGAAGAGCACAACCAGATCTGCTTTGTACAAAGAGTACAGGGCAGAGGGTAGAGGACAGATGAGCAAGAGGACCGGCTGGCAGTCGCAAGGCAGTTGGACTCCCTTCTTGGTGGCTTTGGAGAAAGGTGAAGCATTTGGAAGCAAATGTGCTGACTGCAGAGTGTGGAGACCAAGAGGGGAAGATGCTCAGGGGTGTCTTGTGGGGCCCAGCATTTCAAGTTGGTGATTAGGTAGGTAGTGATGTGATGTGATTAGGAAGTAGTGATGGTGAGCAGATTGGAACCCCTGGCCCTTTGATGTGCCAGCTTTGCAGCGCCTGGGAACTCTTTGCTGCAGAAAAATATTTGTTAATCATTGGATGGCTTGAGAGAAGGTTGAAAGCAATGAGTGATTATGGGCATGGTGACATATTCCTGTAATCCCATCTGCTCAGGAGGTTGAGGCAAAAGGATCCTGAGTTCAAAGCCAGCCTCAGCAAAAGTGAGATGCTAAGCAACTCAGTGAGATCCTGTCTCTAAATAAAATACAAAAAAAGGGCTGGGATATGGCTCTGTGGTTCAGTGACCCTGAGTTCAATCCCTGGTACCCTTACTCCCCCCCCAAAACTTTTTTTAAATAAAAGCAATGAGTGATCTATGGGTTTCCTCCCAGAGGACTGTTCAGGAAAATTTGCTTCTCGTTCTCTGGTTCCTTGTGCCATGTCTGTTGGTGGCACAGCTTTTCTAGAGAGCAGGATTGATAGTTACTATGAAACCCACAGACTTCTCATGAGTTGTTCCACGGGCCAGTTGCACTCACCTCTGTCTTCAGGTTTCCAAAATGCTGGTGTAGTCCCATAAACATCTTCTTGGTTTTATTTTATCTGTTTTTAAACAAAAGTGAGGATCTATTGAATTGTCATCTAAAGTAATTAGCAAATAACATTGTCCCCCTTAGTTCACAGTGTCACAGCAAACCATCTAAAAGGTATTCATTAGCAGAGTAATTTTAATATTGATAAACCTAATGATGATTTAAAAGCAAATTAAACATTTAATCTTTCATTAATTCATGACATAGTTATAGAAAGCCTAGTTATTATGACTTCAATAAAAGGTCTTTTGGAGATTATCACATTTTATTTGGAAAGAAACTGAAGGGTAAAATTTTCTAAATCTAACTTGCATTTCAAATCTTACAATTCCCCGTCCTTTTCTGGAGGCAGGGTGAGGCTTAAAGACTTCCTTTCACTCTTTTGTGCTCTCTTATTATGGACTTCCCATCTCCTCCTGGCTGATGATTTATGTGAGTTTCTTAGGATGGAGGAGGAATAATCCAGGGGATGGGAAACAACCTTCAAGAGCTGCAGCTTGACTAGACAGCACACGGACAGGTACCTGGGTGAAAAGCTGCAAGTGCTGGGTCCAGGGGCCCCCCCGCAGCCCCAGACACAAATGTTTGCCAAATTAAGCTTAGAAATACGTCAGGATTTTTTAAGGGCTTGGGAGTAGAGGAAAAGCATCTCTGGATTGTGAGATCACATGAGGAGAAGATGGTCACCTGGGCCGCTGCTCTGTCAGGTCACTGGCTCTGGAATAGAGCTAAGTACAAGAAAAGGTCAGAGCCCAGTCAGAGGTTGCCCTGCCTCTCGCCTCCCTGTAACTGTGCTTTCGCAGCCTGCACCCTCTGATGGACTCAGCGCCAGTATCTGCAGCTGCTCCATCTGCCAGAAGAGCTGTGTGAAGACAGGCATGTAAGGAGGTGTCAGGAGTAGTAGGATGAGAGCCTGGGCCTGGCTCCAGCACAGGAGCGAGTCTGAGCCGCACCAGGTTGTAGAGATGGCTGCATGGCAGCCTGGCGAAACTCAACTGCCCTGACCTCTGAAGGTAAGGATGAGCCCACATTGCTTTTGGAACCATGCTGCATACCACTTTTAAATATGTTTATAAGGAACTGGCTTCAGAGTTATCACCAGGCACTGCTCACGGAGTTGGGTGAGAGGCCAGCACATGTTTCCAGAAGGTAAGACAGAGATGCCCAATGAGATCCACCCCCTCACACAGCATCCTCCTCACCCTCTCTCCTGTACAATAAAACGTGTGAAGGTCATTACACCTCTCAGCACTGGGCTGGGGACACATGGGTGACTCGGTACCCTGAATCAAGTCTGGCTGATGGCGTGACTATAACAGGGCATGTCTGGAATGTTAGAGGGGCATTTATGATCATTAGAAATAATAATCAAGTCCAGACCAAGGAAAAAGGTCTAAGAGAATGTTCGATAATTTATAGCTAATTGACTTTGGGACCTCAAGATACAATATCCAGGTGGTTCTTAAAGGACTCATAAATACTCAATTTAAAGGGGAAATATTAACATGGAGGTTTATGATCAGAGCATTGATATTACATTGATCATATCTACTCTGGTTCTAAAAACAAAAATGGAATAATAATCCAACTATCTAAGCAAGAAGGCTGCAAGCCATGTCTTGCATGGTAAAGCAACATCTGCCATTGGCACAGATCAGGGACTGTGCTCCAGGATTCCTTCCTGGAAACGCCCCCAAGGACTCTCAATCGACCCATCTTCTAGCCCCAACTCTGCCTGTCAGGGGTGAGTGTGTGCATCGTTTGCTGTTAGCTTTTGTTTCTTTGAGGCAGAGAGGACACATATCAGAGTGAGAGAGGTTGATGGAGGCAGCTTCTCAGGAAGAGATCTGCCCATGAGCTGGAATGGAACCTTCCAAAGTTCTGGTTGTCCTGGGGCTGGCATGGAGAATGCAAAACAAGAGGTGATCTGAGGGTCTTTGGTGAGGGTTTACAGGACAGAGGGGTGGACCACGATGAGAAATGGAGAAGTGTGAGGCCTTCCAAGGGAAGCAGAGTGCCCGGGCCTCTCCTTAGATACCCGCAGCTCCTGAGAGGGTCGAGGAATACCAAGCTGGTTCAGACACCTCCTAGAATGGAAATGACAGAAAAACTCACAATTCCTGCCCTACCTACCCTAGGATCTGTTGGAAAAATGCAGTAAGATCATCCTGGAAATAGATGAATTCTAGAAAGGGCAGAGGGGTGGGAGGGAATGAGAAGGGGCAAGGGATTAGCAAGGATGGTGGAATGTGATGGACATCATTATCCAAAGCACATTTATGAAGACATGAACTGATGTCAACCTGCTTTATATACAACCAGAGATATGAAAAATTACTGAAAGCATCACAATATCACACAGCAAATCATTGTATACCACGGGAAAGTCAAACAACAACTCTTAACATTGATTAGCATATTCAATGGTGGGAACAAGTTGGGTAGGGGTGATTGGTTAGTACAAAAGGGGGATTTGTTTGAACTGATTGGTTTAGGCCACGAGGGGTATACGTGCTAAAACTACATGGTTTCCCAACATGTTATCAACCACCATAAATTACTTGGGTGTCATCTGGCATTCCAGGTATTTTCCTTGTCTCATGCTGATTGGAGGTTGCTAGGAGGTTGCTATGGGTCCTCACCTAGCCTAACTGAGTCAGGGACACCTGGTGCTACAGACCTCCCCTGTTATTTACAGACAAACAACTCAGCAGGGTAGGTATGTGCTTAGGAGTGCTCTCTGGGTTTTTCCAAGGACAAGGGTCATGCCCTCTTCCTTAGGACAGGCCTTGAAGTAGAAGCTGCTGTTATTTATTTATTTTTAAAAATGGAGTTACATTAGTTTCTCACTAAGAGGGGGTCAGGGGCTTGACCCCTCCTCTGTGGTCTTAACACTATCCAATAAATGCCATTCATGGGTTTGATCACATGAGGCCAAGAATTTCCCATGGATTTCACAGAAATGTGGAGGTCATTGTTGACGTCAGAGGGCACTTTGAAAGGGAGGTGTGTTAAGAGGTTAAGAGGAAACTTGTGGAAGTTAAATTGAACCGTTTGAACAAATAATATTCCTGAATATTCCTGAAGCAGGCACTTCTCAGAACCAGGACAAGGCTAGAGAGCTCTGCTCTGTAGACGGTGGGCATTTCCAGATCAAGCTGGGAAGTTGAGTACAGACAGGGCTCCCCTGTTGAGAGCCAGGAGTTTGCCTTGCCTGGTCACGCATGGTCTGGTGCTAGGCAGCTTGTGATTGGCTGAAGCTCAGCTATGTGTGATTGCCTGAGACTTGGCTGCTTCCTTATACTACTGAGTTTAGTTTTTAGATTGTTTTTGAGCTACATTGGGTGGCTATTTGTTATACGGGAATTCAAAGCATGACCAGTCTCTGATAGGGACTCCTACTCATTTAACATGACAGATGAGGGCAAGAGCTTCACTGAGGAGCATTCCAGATAGAGCTCAGAGAGACAGTCTACAGGTAGAAGAAGACACTTGGGGAGCTGAGCCGCTGAGCTTGTTTGGAGATGGGTGGGAGACGTAAGAGGGGAGCTGAGCCACCAGAGGAGGAGCAACAGATCCCCATGAGTCTGAGGCCCTGGCAGCTTTGAATCCACAGTGTGAGCTTGTTTGGGTCCTCGTTCCCATGTCTGAGGCTGTGTAAGCAGGTCTCCTTCTTTCTCTGACACTGAAATCCTTCAGACAAGTTTCTAGAGGCAAAAATACAAATCGACATAAGAACCACATACAATTGGGAGTGAGCCCAGGGCTTCACGAAGTAAGAAAAGTGAAAAGACTTGAAAGAACCTGAACCTTGCAGAACTAAACAAACAAGTCTAGTGCTGCCTGAAAGCTTTTGGGGTGACCTTCAATGTGCCTTGTGACCATGCTGGCTTCATGTTCATGTAGTCCATATACATCAAAATTAGTGGCTTGTTTCTGTCCTTTGATAGAAAGTATTTTCTATCAAAGGACTTTTAAGATTTTCACTGTATGTTTACTGTGCACAAAGAACTTTATAGTCAAGAAGATGTTGAATGGCCTAACTGTGCAAATCTCACAATACCTCAGGGTACACAACAGATTTTTATATGCATCACTTTATTTACTATCAAAGCAACCCTTAGAAATAGGTCTTATCATCCACATTTTTTATAAAAAGAAATCAGAAACCCAGTCCAGACAATGTACTTCACAAGTGGCCACGTCAGCAATGGCTCCCAGGCTACCTTACCCCAGACCCAGGGCTGTTCCCAAATACAAGTCAGTCATCCCTTAGCAGTAGGGCATGTTCTGAGAGATGCGCTGTAAGGTGATTTTATTGTTAGGTGAACATAATAAACTGTGCTTACCCAAACTAAGGTATTTACAACATCAGTAAGAAATATGATTTTGAGATCATTGTGATACACAAAGTCCATCAGATGTGGCACATGATCATTCAGCAAAACTGGCACCCCTTTGTGATCACCACATTGCACCCCAAAGGCAAGGCCTGAACAGTGTAAGCACACAGGAGGAGGGAATCATGGGGTCACCTTGGAGCTCTGTCCAGGATGTTCTCTGAATCCCGTAGCTGTGTTCTCTTCTCCTCTCTCACCAGGCTTCCATCACTACAGGGATGGTTTCTGATGCCCCCAGAAGCCTTTGCAATGCCCACCTGGAGCTACTTAAGGTGTGGTCCAATCATACTGACATTTCTCGGCTCCTATTTTCTCACCTGAAAAATTAGAGGGTTGAGCTTCATCAAAGTTGTTTTTGTAGCTCTGAGGCCAGAATCACTCCTTTGAGGGTTTGTGGCTCTGCTCTAGGTAACTGGCTAGCTGAAATTTGGATTGTTGTATAAATAAGACATTAACTTATTTCCTTGTAATGAATGTGTTTATAACTAGCCCTTCTATTAGGATGTAGAAAAAATTCCATCTTACAAGCACCACTCAACAGACTTTGCCAGTACTTGGACACTTTGGATCTGATCCGTCATTGTGGAAAGAGAAGAGATGCAGTCTTTTCAGGGCAGAAATCACTTTAGTTCCCTAACTCTCCATCTCCATGTTTTCTCAGTTAATAAATTACATCTCATGTTTATTTTTTGAAGACTCTTATATATATATATATATATATATATATATATATATATATATATATATATATATATATATAGAGGTTAGCCAGGCGCAGTGCTACATGCCTGTAATCCCAGCAGCTCAGGAGGCTAAATCAGAAGGATCAGGAGTTCAAAGCCAGCCTCAGCAAAAGGGAGGTGCTAAGCAACTCAGTGAGATCCTGTCTCTAAATAAAATACAAAATAGGGCTGGGGATGTGGCTCAGTGGTGGAATGCCCCTGAGTTCAAACCTTGGTACCCCAAAATATAAGTTTTTATCTATCGAGGAATTATACCTAATTTTCATATACATGAATTCAAGTAAATATGCTTTACACCAGTTAAGTCATCTTTAAAATAAAAAGAAAAAGAAAAAAGGAAAATGTTCTTTAACTGAGCAGTCTATATACCATGATATTTCCATGTACTTTATCATAATTCTTTAAAAATTTTGGGGAAATAACTGGAAAATCCAAACCATAAATCAATCACTAAACTTTTCTCTTTTTGAAGGCTTGCAAATAGAATTTACATATCACTTTCTGAGTAAAAATTCAGGTGCATATGATTAAAAAATACAAGCTTTGACAGTATAAAATATCACTTTTCATTGAGAAATTACAAGACAGTGTCTGATCTCTGTATTTTAAAAGAAAAAAAAAACCCTTTTCTTTACTATTATTCAATTTGAAGCAAAAATCCCAGAATTGTTTTATGGAAAAACTTTCTTTCAACCCAGGGCTGTACTTCTGAGAGTTACACTTCATGGTCTTTTCCATTCACATCTGACTGAAAGCAGACTGGCTGCAGCATTTTAAATAAATAAAAAGATCTAATGAAGTTAGGCAGAAAAGCATGACATTGCTTCTCTTCTTTTATTTATTTATTTATTTATTTATTTATTTATTTTTAGCTGTTGGCTTTTTTTTTAATTTATTTGTATGTGGTGATGAGACTCAAACTCAGTACCTCACACATGTCAGGCAAGTGCACTACCACTGAGCCACAGCCCTAGCCCCTGCTTCTCTTCTTTTGGCATATTTCTTTCTGGGTCCCCTGAACTTGGAATTTCTTTTTTAAATGTCCCATTAATTCCTATTAGGGAGCTACTAGTAAGGAAAATTGCATGTTAGCTTCTATCAATCTGTATGAATAAGTGTTAACCATTCTCAGTTTAAAGCCCTCCTTTTAGCCCTACTTATGTGCAAACATCATGCACCTCAGCAAATCATTCAGGAAACTAATGCACTTCAGCCTACACAAGCACTTGTTGATGCATATTAGCATTACAGATTTTAATTTGAAATAATGTCAGTCTTTTCCGACCTGCATTGTAGTGCATGGGCTGCCATCTGCTTATAATAATGAGTCTGACAATCCACGTAAATTGATTTGCTACCTCTCTTGCAAGCATAATGGCTGGGATATTGATCCTAATCATAGAGCAGTTGCAGGTATTTCATTCAATACCAACAGGACAGATTGGAAGCTGTGGCTTCTGGGGACATAGTTGGAATGACAGTAGAAACAAAGATGCATTTTTCTGTCTCCCCCCACACACCACCAGGTTCAACTTTCCCCCTCTCAGAGTGGCTGTGGGTTTCATTCTTTCTCAATATTTCAGTACAACTAGAAACACAGTCAACCAATTTAGTGAGCAACAAGACTCAAGCGTAAAACACCTAAGCTATCCCTACCTGTCTCTCCCTGAGAGATGTCACTCCAGTGACCAGAAGGGCTCTGTGTACCAGCCAAACCCTTGATATCACTGCCCAATATGGTAGCCACCACACATGTTGCCAGTTATATTTAAAGTAATTAAAAGTAAGTGAACTAAGAAACAAACTCCTTGGGACACAAACAGATATCTGTTCAGTTATCTGCATATTCAAAAGATGAAACAATCCCACATTTTCAGTGATGGATGAATGGATAAACAAAATGTGGTATGTATGTATACACAGTGGAATATTATTTGGACTTCATTGACTCTAGTACATTCTGCAAAGTGGATGAACCTTGAGTACAGTACACTAAGTAAAATAATCTAGTCACAAAGACAAATATTATGTGATTCTCCTTATATGAGGTTCTCAGAATTATTGTTTAGTCCAAACAAAGTTTTACATTTACAAGATGGGAAATTCTGGGACTGGGGTTGTAGCTCAGTGGTAGAGTGCTAGCCTAGCACATTCAAGGTGCTGGGTTTGATCCTCAGCACCACATAAAAATTGATAAATAAAATAAAGGTATTGTATCCAACAACTACTAAATATACATATATATAGATATAGATATAGATATACACATACACACCACACACACACACACACACACACACACACACACATATATATATATATATCTTAAAGATGGGAAATTCTGGCAATGGATGTTGGTTATGGAGGCACAACAATGTCAATGTGTTTAATGTCACAGATTTAAAAGTGCTTACATAGCAAATTCTACATTGTGTATATTTTACTCCAATTTGAACCATAGCCCCTCATTTTCCCAGTAGCCCCATGTGGTCAGGGGTTACCACACTAGAGAGCACAAGGATGATCACTCCCCTTATCACAGGAAACTCTGCTGATGTCATTGCTTTAGCTTCAGGCTGTTGGGACTCAGGCAGGTGAAGCAAGGAGCTGAGCTATGGTGAGATTTGGTCCCAGTAAGAGGTGGGTGCCCTGCACCCTACACACACCACAAGTGCAGCATAAATGGTAACAGACCACCCTCTTGTGATTGAGACATGACCTGGTTTCTCTACCTTTGACTTAAATTGCTTCTATTTTCTTTGCAATGCATTTTCCATTTTCAGAACAACTAACCATGAACATACATGGGGCTATCCCAGTCAGGCACATCGTTTCAGTCATGGTTCTAAGTTCATGTATTTTTAAGTCAGAAGGGTTAAACGTGGTATCAGTCTAAACTGTAAACTAGAGTAATGCTAATAGAAGCCACCTCTGGATTGCAAATTCACTAACAGAGGAATCAACCAATTGATCATAGGGTATGGATAAACAGGGATGGGCAGGGGATCATTACACCATCTTATTTACTCCATTATGATCCCTTAACTTGTAGTGATGTGTGAATGCTGGGTAGCTATTAGGGATCACAATTCAAAGTCAGTATTTGAGAGTCCAAATCTGTCTGACCCCAAATTTAAGGTACTGCACTACAGTCTACAGGTATTATTTATGGTCCTTGTATTTATTTTTCATTGATATTCTTAAGAGTGGAGATGTATTTTTTTCTTTACACTGATAACATCTATCTTGTGGCACTTAGTAGTTCTTTAAAAATTCTTTCTGAATAAATGACCAAAGGCACACACTGGGAGTTCCCCCATCCAACTTCTGGCTTTTGTGCGTGTTGAGCCTTCAGACGTGAGCAGGTGAGACATATCTTCTTCCCTCCTCTCAAAAGCCCCTCATCATGAAGGAAAAAGTACATCCTCACCCAACTCCATGTTCACTTTCTTTTAGTTGTCAAAGATAGCTTTCTTATTTTTCATACTAAGCGCATTTTTAAATCTTATTCTAATTTAGTAGCAATAATAAAATATATGAAACTGTGTGAACAGAGTGTACCTGAACATGGTCTGTTCCATCATAAGTGGGTTCTGAGACACGTAGCATTTCATTGCTCTGGGAGATCCACTGGCTTCCTTCCCGTTCAGCATCTCCTCTTACCCATGGGGAGGCCTCTAGCAACCATTCCACTCACCAGGGGATGGTTTCATTAACTGTTTAGTTAACTTGGTTTTGACAAGCATACATATGAATACTGCTTGCCAATTTCTTTATTTTCAGTGAAATAGAGAGCTTTTCCACTGCACTGAGCCTTTTGAAATTTGAAATTCATTCTTCTTGTAACAAATTAGGTTGAGTCACTGACAAGCCTTGAGGACCTTCTTAAGAAAATAATTGAACTGTCGATTTTGCAATTAGACTTCAGGTGTAACCACTTTGTTTTACTTTTGTTATAATTTTAAAAAGACAAATTATTGTAAATGTTAAATCTGCAGTGTGGTTTGATTCTAGAAAAGAAATCTTTCCATTGTTTTATAATAATTTGAAGCTGAGAATATTTTTTTAAATATATGCTCATCAGTCTAGAAAATTAATTTTTGGAATATTTTTCCACCTAGTTTCTTGAATTTTAAATATCTGCATCATATATATATATCTGCATCATATATATATATATATATATATTATATATTACACATATATATGTTAGATACATAAAATTATATAGCTATATAGATACTATATCTATATATCGATGATATAGACATTGATATATAGACATAGACAGTTTTCTAATTACCACCTCATAATCACATTCGTGCATTCATCTTTACTAATCAGAAGACTGAAAGGAAATCTTTTTAAGTGCATTTGCATTTACTTCATTTGCTACTGCATTTATTACAATTAATAAAAGTAGTGCAACCAGCTTTTATTGATCATCCTTTTGATTTCAGGCTGCTGAGTACTCAGGAAACCAGAATCCTTAGATATACCAGACAACACTCCTTTCAAGTCGATGTTCCAGTGTTGGAGACAAATGTGTCAACTGTGACTCATCGAGCAGAAGTTCTTCTAAGGAGGAGAATGAGCCAGGAGAGTGGAGGCTTTCTGAGGACAGGCAGTGCCCTTGCAGCTTAGCAAGATCTGGGGGGCCCAGGGGGCCAGCACTGAAGCCACCAAGCATTCTATGCACAGGGGCTCCTACAGACAGACTACTGAAGCAGTTGTTAGAAATGCACTCAGGTTAGAAGTTCAGCTGACAGGTGTATGCTGGGGACAGGTGGGTGTGGTTGTGTTCATCTGTATTCTGAGTACAGGAGGCAGAGCGCTCCAGGTGGGCAGGCTATCTGGCATTTCTGTAGTTGTGCCAGAACATCCCTGTGACTTGAGTCTGGCCCTTGGAGAAGCAGCATGAGCAGACATAGTGACTTTCCATCACCAGAATGCTTAGAGGCTTAGGAGATGAGGTCATGGCTAACAGGGAGGACAAAGAGGACATGGGGACCAGGGCTCAGAAGGAATCAGCAGGAGGCACAGGGAAGGCAGGGGGAGAGCACAGAGAAGGTGGGGAGAGGTTTCAGCTACTACACAGACCAGTCTGAGAAGGAGGGAAATCAGCAGGAGGTGTGATAGGATGCAATAGCTGACCCTGAACAAGGACACCTGGGGCCCAGGACAGTGGGAGTGGCTGGGAGAACTGGAGCAGCAGGCACCATCTCTCTTCTCCACTTGGCAGCTGCATATCAGACCTGGTCCATCTGTGACTTCCGAGTCTACTCAGTCCTCCTTCCATGTAAATGCCTTCTTTCACTCTCAAGCAAACAGATTAAATTTGCCATGAGAAAAGTTCCTCATCTAGAACCAAACCCTCTGCCTTTCAGGCCATTAGGCCATCACTATGTCACCGCATGTGAGGCCCTAAAGCAAGCGTCCATGCTCTGCACCCACTGAATGGAAGCCCCACCTGGGAGGAACCTGGAGGAGGCAGAGCTGGGCTGATGCAGGGCTCCCAGCAGCCCCGCCTCCCTGGGACCTGAGGCAAGTGGATCTGCATCCAAGTGGCAGCAATAGAGGCTCAGTGGCAAAGTGGCTCTCTGGGTTTGGATGCCAGATGGAGCAACATGATTTCAATTTATTTGGAAATAAACAAGCAGCCAACCTTGATTCTAGATAGGACATAGTCATATTTGTGTTTCAAGAAACAAGAAAATAAAGTGCCCAGATGTTTACGAGGCAGAGTCCATTGGGAGAGGCTTGAGGCAGGGGATTATTAGAAGCTAATTTCCTTAAGGGGACCCAGGGCTGTGCCAGGAAGGGGCAGAAGAGGTGCAGCAGCAGAGTCGTGTGGGGGACTCTGGAGGAGAAAGACAGAGGTCATGGGTGCCTCCTGTTCCCAGCATTCGTAGCCAGAAGCATGTCTCATATTTGAAATAGGGAACCCAGAAAAGAAGACGTGGAGGAAAGGAGACTGGGATTAGGTGAAGCTTTAAAGGACCAGCAGCTTGAGAGGCCTGGCAGGCACAGGGAAGAGAAGGTCTCCAGACTCAGATAAACCCAGGTTTGGGGAGATGTGTGCAGGGGAACTCTGTGTGATCCAACTGGGGGAGGAAAGCAATTGAGAGAACTAAAAAAAAAAAAGAAAAGTCCCAACAAATGCAGGCATCCAAGGCAAGCATGAAAGGAACGTTTAGAAACCAAGCTGCCTGTGAGCATGGAGGCCCGTCGAGAGGATGACTTCCAACCCAGTGAAGCACCTCTACCTGGGAGAGGCCGTGGCTGGGAACAGACCCCTCCAGGACCAAGGCCCAGCACCTGCAGGGCTGAGTACAGAAAACAAGTGAAGCCAGAGGTGAATGCTGCTGGGTCATGTGATCAGAAAGCTTCCTACCAGTCAAGGTGGGGCTTAAGCAAAGGGCTCCATGTGGCAGGACCCACATAACTCAGGTACGAGGACCTGGGAATGTGAGGGAGCAAGAAGGGCATTGTAGGTGCTAAGAGAGGCACCTGGGTAAGAAGACAGAAGGTAGATTTGTGTTGCACTAAAAAGGTGAAAGAAAACCACAGGAGCTTGCAAGCAAGTTCTGAGGTGCACAACTTGGTTTTCTATGTAGATGCCCCTCCCTGTACTCTGGGGTCACTCCTGCTGCCACACCTGGGGGTGTGGGCACTTCTCACTGAGCTGGGACCAACCACAGAAGCCAGGGAGGGAGAAGACCCTTGTCAGGACACTGCATGGGCCCTGCAAGGGTGACTGGAGAGACCTTCCAGCTGTCCTGACCCGGGCCTGGGGAAGCCATTTATCAGTCAGGGAAGGCTTATAAAGGGGAGGCTCAAGCACGCTCACACACCTTTCCCCCAGTCTTGGAGCTCTGCTGGGAGATAATTTGTTTTATATATTTTACAGATGTATTTGGTAACATAGGAAGTTCCCAATGTTTATTGGAAATATAATCATATGTCCAAGTCAGGTCAGACTTTAATGACTTCTCTCCAAATTCAGTGTTGACTGGGCTTTGAAAATCAGTAAAATTTTTATGTTAATTGTGCTGCCCTCTAAACTGGAAGGGAGTTGCCCTTCCCTGAGTCACTCCAACATGTGTCTGTGTTAGCTCCTGCCCAGGCCCTGCTGAATGACAGTTGCCGCACACGACCCCATCTGCAGGTGTTTCCAGGACAAGGCACCCCAACCTCTATGTTAAAAAGGGTTCCCTTGCTGTTGAATTTAACATCAGACCAAAGATAGTAACTATGTCTTTTACCACTCAAAGAGAGCAGGGAAATCCAATCTCCTTCTCAATGTAGTCAAAGCCAGTGCAGCATTTTCCAGGGGGAAGCAGACCGAAGGGAAGCCCACCATGTTGTGCTGTCATACACAGGAGCTCATGTGCTCAGTGCAGGTGGGAAGCAACATTGGTCATCAGGCATCCTCAAAAAGGCTAAGAGAAAGGAGAGCCACAGGAGATCTTTCGTGGCAGATATTAAACTTCTTCCATCTCATTCTAAATACAGAGCTCAAAATACACCTAGTGTTTTGAGGGGTGGAAAGACCATCTTGCCATGATCATGCAAAAGAAATATAGTTATGCAATAAATTTGAGCCAATTGTTTGCCTTTTCAAGAAAAAGGAATGACTGGCCTTGGTGGCATTTGGTGTCCTTTGCTGGACCAACCTAGTGATGAAAAGTCCTGGAGAGCTGAGGAGAACCAGCCCTTCCTAGTTTCTTTTGCAGTCCCAAAGTCTAACTCTGCAGAGGTTGAATGTGATGGTATAGAGGTTGGTATATCTTGGCAACCTTGGAAGATTGCTCTACTGATGAGGGATATTAAGTGGAGAATGGTCTGGAGTACTTGGGGGTAGCTAGGGAATTGGTAGCACTATACAATGCCACAGAACATTTACCTATACACATTTAGTAAATTACACATAAACAGTGTCATAATGCTTTAAGGAAAGGTATTAGAAGGGGAGGGAAGGCCCGGGGGTCACACACCTGCAGATGCCAGTTTCAATGAAGCTATCCCCTCTGCCGAATTATGGTGATGTCAGTTTTCTGCCATTGTGGTGTCTATTGCAAAGGAAGGCCATTTGTTCCCTTTGCTGGGTGTCTTACACAAAGGGTGGGTCCAGTCAGGCTCTCCCAGGTCCTGTCTCAATTCTGGGCCTGCTGCCTATGAAGGCTTGGTTGGTATCATCTCAAAAGGTTCCTGGAGGAACCGAAGAGTTGCTTCTCTATTCCACAGGAGCATCTGTAGGGCTGAGTCATGACGGTTTGTCAGCGAGATGCAGACAATCAGCCAGAAACTGCATACGGAGAGCCTGAATTCACCCGTTCCGGGCTTGGTGTGGGTTCTGAGGGGTGCAAACTGATCTCCCCAGGTCCACTTCAGCCCAGCATTGCCTAGTGATTCTGAGAAAACAGCATTCAGTCAGTTTAGGACTCCCTTTGCCCACGCAGCTGAAGAGGTCACAGAATTGATCTCTCAGTGCCTGCTGCCATGTGCCAAGTTCTCTTAGTTGAATCAGTCAGCAATATTCGATATATTGCCATTGAGGAGGGCTTAATTTCAGAGTGTCTAGTCCAGAATAATGGGAACAGCCAGAAACATCCAATGCCATGTATCTGACCAAAGAGAGAAGGCGGAATTGCAATCCTCGCAGTGCGCTCTACAAATGCTGAGGCCTTTGTTGCAGCAGCCTCTGTAGACATGGCCCCAGGGAAGACAGGTCAGGTCTCAGACAGAATGTGGGTGGGGGCATTGGAGCAAGACCTGGAAGGCTGAAGCCAGGTCCTTTACTCACCAGTTTTGTGTCTCTGCCCAGCTCACTTATTCCCTCCAGCCTTTGTGGTCTTATAGGACAAATGGACACTGGTCACTACCTAGCTCCAGGATGCACTGAGTATTCACTTACTTTAAAATTCCCCCTCCCCCTGAATCTGGGGGACATTTTGTTTCTTCCTTTTTTTCTTGTTTTCTTTCTCCAAGGCTTGGTCAGTCTTCCTACAGCTTTACCTTGAAAGTTCTCTTAAAGCAACTTAAGACTATTTTCCATCATTCAGAACCTGGAATTTATTCAACAGGAATCTTGAGGTTTACTTTGAGTGCTTGGAGAGACTAGTAAAATGCTTGGCAGGTACTTGAATGCTACATGAGCTAATGGCTTAAAAGTCCTTCAAGGTGGTGGAAATAATTCCCCAAAATATTCATAGTGTTTGAAATAGGAATTAGCAATATTTGGGCCTATAAAAATTATATCTGGCACTCTGATTGTACTATCTGATTATAAATTCTTACATATCATATAGGAACATGACTTGGCATTATTAAAAGTGGATTTTTCTTATGCATCTACAATTTTCTCCTTTTTTCATTTCTTGTCAATAAAATTGAGGTAATGGGAATGCTTTTGTAAAAAAGGACTGGCTGGGACTATTGCACAGTAAAATTTTTTCAGATTCACTAAATAAATGAAAGGTATTTTGTTTTAACATTTATTGAGTTTTTCTGTATTTTTATTTTTTTGGAAGTACAACAGATTCTTTAGGCAAACAATTAAGAAACAAAATTTCCCTTTAAAAAGCATGTCTGAGACTCACCACTGCACTGTGTTGCCTGATGCTGTAGTGACATGTCATTCTGACAGAGCAGAGAGGTGTCTGAGGAATGCTCAGCCATCAGCAGATGCAGTCACTCATTTTCTACTTGGAGAAATGGAGCCCCAGAAAGGGGAGCCACTGAACCTCAGTTTTCCCTCAATTAGGCAGAGCACAGAGAGGATGGTCCCCAGTAATAGGTTTACAGTTTCGCTTATGCCTCCTGAGTGTGCATGGGCATCTCATGGATATGTACCCTGCTATCATCCGGTCACTTCACATCAGAGAGGAAAGCAGTATCTGCAGCCTGATGCTGGGTCTTCTGCACAGAGCACAGCCTGGGCCCCTCTGGTCACCAGGGATCCCTAAGGGTCACTGTGCCTCATCACCCTTGGGTGCCATCCTGCCCCATGGTGGCAGCACACTCACCTGTCTGAGAGCTGTACTTCTGGATCTTCTCTGACCACTGCTATCCACCCCAGCCAGAACCATGGAGCACAGGGCCTTGACTGCTTGCTCCTGGCCTCTACTCACAGTGCCCAGTGCACAGTTCTGGTTCCTAGATGCCAAGACAAAAGGCTATTTAATATGAGAGGACATTTTCTCCAAAGTCAATCATGGCTCAACTTAAGGTCTGAAGAGTTGAGTTATGAGCAATATGATTATCCACATGTCCAGGAGTACATTCAACCTCTGCAGAGTTAGACATTGGGACTGCAAAAAAAAAAAAAAAAAAAAAAAAAAACCAACTAGCTCTAGGGCATCCACCTGCCTCTGGGGGCTAGATCAGTGCGCTTCACAGCTAATAGCCTGTGATCCACCACCTCCCTCATTAGCCACTGGCCCTGGTTCCACCCCCAGGAGCGCTGGCCAGTGGCTGGTCTCTGGGGGACTTGGCAGTGCATGGCAGGGAGGGGCGTATGTGGCTTGATAGGGCATCCAAGGGCCATGCGTGGGGATGGAGGCAGCGAGCTCCGGCCTCTCTCCCCATGCATTAGGCGGGAGTCTGAGTCCTGGACGCTGGAGAAAGCACAGGGATGAGTGTGGGATGGAGGTGATCGCTCTGGCGCTGCATTGGGCTGGGAACTGCAGAGATGGCTGCTGACCAATTGCCATCCAGGGTCAGGGCGGCCACAGGGTCACATGGGGGTCCCGGTTGGGAGGCGGCTGCGGGAGGGGCGGGGTCTCCCCGGAGGATGGAACCTTGAGATGGGCGCCCAGGAGCGGTAGACGTCAGCAGCGGGCACTATGGGAACCGCAACACTGTGGTCCTTGGTGATCAGAGAGCAGTTGGAGCAGGACGACGGCGCTGAGGCAGCTGCGGACCACAGCGATACCCGTGATACTCAGGATACTCACGGGTTAACTTGACTTTTCCTTCTTGGTTTTCGGGTCTTCACAATCCTCTTTCCCACTGGGATCTTTTTGTAAGTGTCCTGACATTTCCTGAAATTTCACTCTGATGAGTACCTAGGTAGAGAAACTAACAAGTGCTGTTCCCTTTTTACTTTTCTTTACCCACTTCTTCTCATCTAGGCCTTGGTTGATGACCACTTTGGGGAGGGGAGGGCCTAAAGGTGCAGGGACAGCCTCCTTGCCTTTCTTTCTGAGGGCCTCCTCTGTTGGATCTCTATCCTACCTCTTCTCTGTCCTTCCCTTATTACTGTCCCTTCTGTTTCCAATCACCATTTTTCACCCATGACCTTAGCACACAGAGTTAGGGTGTAAATTGGAATTGATAAGCTGGGAGATCCCAACTGCTACAAGGAGAGTATGTCCCTGTGAGTATGTGGCCAGGATGCCCCAAGACCCTGTGGGTGACAAAAATCTGGTGTTCCAAAGGTCGCCCCCCTTCTGTGGAAACCAAGTGGACCAGGACTGTCCTTTTCTTTGAGTCAGACAGGTGCTGGTTTATTTCACTTTTTCACTACTGTCCCTGCCTTAGAGACCAAGGAGAAGGTTCCACACTGAGTCATTTGGATCTTTGACATCCACTGAGTTCTTTGGATCTTTGGGGGAAAGGGAGGAGTGTAAGGTGTTTTGTGAATATTCCAAGACCATTTCTAAACAGCAGGCAGCTTTTTGTTCTATATCAGTTTTGTTCTTTTCCTCTTTGGTTCACTTCACCTCCTTATTGAGTTTGGGTGTAGGGGTCTCCCTCTTCATGAAAAAGAATTCAAAATTAGATGTGAAGGTGAGTATTTAGGATGAGTAAATAAATCACAGCACATTATACATGTATACATGTGTGTCTTTGAAATTGAGATCCTCCCCCTGCCCCAGTGTGTTTTTTAAGCAGTTTGCCAGAAATGCCTACTTAGAAATGCTACCTTATTGTAAGAACTGTGCAAGGGAGGAACAGTGACACTTAAGCCTCATTAGGTTGACAATACCTATAGCTCTGGTCTCATGATTTTGACAAAACCTCACAGACTGAATTGGAAGAAAGCCCAATGGGCCCAGGTAGAAAAGTTTCACCCCCCCCCCAAGTTGGCACGATATTCAAGTTTGGCTGAGTTGAAAAATCACTGTTCAGTGAATGTAGGGTAACACCAGCCCACTCCACCCTCCAGAAAATAGAACAACCTCTAAATTACCATCGCCTTCACCTCCCACCTGTAAAAGCCCTTGACCTAGGAATGTGGGCATTTACAACTGCTCTTGGTCCCAGGGGGTTAGTACTACCAGTGAACAAAGATGATTCTTAGAAGGGATTCTGGAAGGATTTTGATTCCTTTCTATCATAATTGATTCAGCATTCACTCTGAAAATTTAGCAGGATCTCACTTTATGCTAGACAGAGTCCCTGTAGAACCTTTCCATTTAATGAGTGGCAGAATACAATAACCAAAAACTAGAGACAAAGGAATGATCATTTTCAATGGAGGGAATGAAGTGATATTTTTGTGTGAGCTTGAAAGTAAAGGGTAACTTTAATAAGCACAGAAGTGGGGAGGCTTTCTGCACAGAATTTCTGGTTATCTCTAATGTCTACCAGGATCTCACTACTTTGACAGTGCAGCCATGTGCTCAGAGTCACTGAGGAATCTAAAAGAGAGCTCTGTAGGTGGCCAGAATGTGCAGGTGTCTCAAATCAAGCCAGAACCACTTGATTTGGGACAACAAGTCACAGACAATAGCTCTGCTTTGAAGTTTTGAAGAGTATTTGTTTTGCTGTTTCTTTATAATTTCCCATTCACTTTCATCATGGTGATGAGCACACACATAAAGATAATTCATGTGTGTAAAGAATCCAGGGCATTGATAAAGGTTGGGAGCACATTTTGGTCTTTTCTGTGGAAAGTGGTATGTGTTTTATTAATTGTCTTTATTATTACGTGATAAGGAAATGACCCATATAAACTTTAGAATCAACTTATTAATTTCTGCATAAAAACGTGCAGGGTTCTTCCAAAATCCTATATACTTGGCAATAAAAGAAAATAAAATCATGGCATTTGCAGATAAATGGATGGTGTTGGAGAAGATAATGCTCAGTGAAGCTAGGCAAGCCCAAAGAAACAAATGCCAAATGTTCTCTCTGATATAAGGAGGCTGATTCATAGTGGGGTAGGGAGGGGGAACAAGGGAGGCCTCTGGAGCAGAGGGGTGGGAGGGGAAGGGAGAGAACATGGGGTTAGAAATGATGGTGGAATGAGAAGATCATCATTATGCCAAATACATGTATGAAGACACGAATTGGTATGAATATACTTTGTATATGACCAGAGATGTGAACTATTGTGCTCCATATGTGTAATATGAATTGTAATGCATTCCACTGTCATAAGTAAATTAAAAAAGAAAAAAAATGTGTCTTTTATAAGAGACCAATAAATGAGATGCTTTTTTATGTTAGAAATGCAAAATAATTGCTTTTTGTAATATATAAATAATTTCAAAGTCTAAAAATTATTCCAAGTACTATAAGATGTGGTATATGTTTTTGTCATTTTACCCTTCTTACATAGGAACATTTCTGTTGTTAGGACCCTGCTCCCTTGGAACATTTCAGCAATCATTAATGGCAAAAGCAGCTACCACCCATAAGTTCAGAAAATGGAGATTTCCTGCAAGATGTATATACTGTGAACGCATTGTCATATTTCGAGGTTTTAAATGCGAAGAGGTAAGATCATTTTGGAATCACAATTTTTTTCTTTTGCTATATACTTTTTTTTATGATTTTACTTATTTGGAGATGTGTGTGTCCACACACAAACACACATATAAATATGTTGTCTGTACACCTGGGAACTAAATTCAGGGTCTTTCACATGCCATATTTTTAGAGAGACAGAAAGAAGAGAGAGAGAGAGAGAGAGTTTTTTTAATATTTATTTTTCATTTTTCGATGGACACAATATCTTTTTTTTTATTTTATTTTTATGTAGTGCTGAGGATGGAACCCAGTGACCTGCGCACACCAGGCGAGCGCATTACCGCTTAAGCCATATCCCCAGCCATCCACCCTTTCTTTTTTTTTTTTTTTAAGATTTATTATTTTTTTATTATTTTTTTTTTAATATTTATTTTTTAGTTCTCGGCGGACACAACATCTTTGTTGGTATGCGGTGCTGAGGATCGAACCCGGGCCGCACGCATGCCAGGCGAGCATCCACCCTTTCTTAAAATTGTGTTTTGAAATGGGTTCTTGCTAGATTGGTCTGGCCTTCAACTTGTGAAATTCCTGTTTCAACTCTCAAGTAGCTGGAATCATGGGCATATGCCATCACACCTGGCTTGCCAATACATTTTTAATAAAGTCCCACAGTTTATTTCTATAGTTTTCTACTTTGTTTTGCTGTTAAATGCAATTCACAAACCACAAGTAGTACTTTTTAACTTATTTTTGTCGTTATTAGTCTGCCTGTAATTTTCTTAGTTGTGAATAAATTTAAGGTGAGTCAATCAGTTTTCAAATATCATTTTCTTATAGTGTCTTCTTGTCTGCCATAAAAAATGCATGGCAAACTTAACCATCGTTTGCGGACATCGGAAACTTCCGGGGAAAATGCACTTATTTGGAGAAGAATTGTCCTGTGTTGCCAAAAAGGAGCCAGATGGCATTCCTTTCATAATCAAAATGTGTACTTTAGAAATTGAAAAGACTGCCTTGTGTTTACAGGTATGTTGTTCACTCTTAAAACTCTAAAAACATAAATGCCTTTGTGATTTGTTTTAATGAAAAAGAGACTTTCAGAAAATCAGCACTCTCCATTTGTAATAACTAAATTTATTCACATTTATTTGGAAAAGGTTAATTTATTTAACTTCAACTAGTATTTTCTAAATACTAATAAAAATTGAAGGAGATACATCCACTCTGTCTACATGTCTGCATTTAGCCCTTTGTACTAAAGTAAAATATTGCATTCTGTTTTTCTTTTCTCTTCAAGGGAATTTATCGAGTCAGTGGCAACAAGGCAAAAATGGCAATGCTGTGTCAAGCCCTGGAAAACGGAAGGCATTTAGTAGATCTGTCCCAATTTTCTTCACATGACATATGTGACGTGTTAAAATACTACCTTCAACAGGTTAAAGTTTTATTCTAAACCTACCATCAAATGCAAAGAGCAAAAATATTTTATATTTCATATTTTTCATTGGTATAGACTATGTCATCACCCCCCTCATTATTCTAAGATTTTATAATGATGTATTTTGATGTGGATATATTTCCATCCAGTATTCTGGCCACTCCATGAGCTCCGTCAGTTGTGAGCACTTTAGTTCTTGGAACTTTTCTTGATTTTTATTGCCATTCTCCCACCCACCAACTGTCTTTGTAATTTGCACTTGAAGCTCTTGTTTGGAGATGTGTGTGTGTGAACATACACAAACACATATATAAATATTTATAAATTTGTTATTTGTACTCATGGGGATTAAAAATTCAGGTTCTTGCACTTGCTTGGCAAGCATACATGTACTCCAATTCCCTTACCTTTTCTTTATTGTTCTTTTTTTCTTCAAAAAATTTCTAAGACAGTTCCTTGTCTTTTTCTTCTTGAATAAGTAAAGTATTCCATTTCTGAGATCATGTTTTAATATTCAAGAAGTCTGATTTTCTATTCTTTTGATAACGTTTTTTAAATGATTATATGATGCTCTTTTATTGTGGATATTCATAGATTTTTCTCATTAAGGGTTCTTTTCTCTATTTGGACTCTAACCTCTGTAGAAATACAATGTGACCCTCATATATAACATTAAATTTTCTATAGCAACATAAAAATTAAAAATGAAGTGAAGTGATTTTTAATATATCATTGAACAATTTGAATATCTAGTTTTTCAAATTATGAGGTATTTTGTTTATTTATTTATTTGTATTGCAGCTCTTCTTCTTTGAAATCTGGAGTCTATTTTTCATTTAGTGCACATCTCAATTTAGATCAGCTGCATTTCCAGTGCTCTTTCTCCATATCTGACTAGTTGACAGCATATCGATAGCATCATTTTACACCTTCAATTTGTTCTTTTTCTACCCATTTTGATTTTTGTCTTTCATGGTGCCTAGATATATTAGAGTTTGGACTTGAAATCACTTTGGAAGCACTTGAACACATCAAGGCTTTTTAAAAACTTTGAACTTTACTATAAAGTGGTCTAGATGGACTGTTTGGTATGTGCCTAATTGCATGTCTAGTTCCCTGTTCTGGGACTGGTGTGATCTTCTTGGGAAGGCATTTTTTTAATTGTAGATGGACACAATACTTTTAATTTATTTATTTTTATGTGGGGCTGAGGATCAACCCTAGTGCCTCACACATGCCAGATGAGTGCACTACCATGAGCCACAGCCCCAGTCCCCTAGGAAAGGTTTTTTTCCTTGCCTAGAGATACAGTACCAATACCGTGGGAGCCAGGGTTACTAAGACTGTAGGATCTGTGCTTTCAGTGTGCATATAGCAATCATATCCCCATTGGAAGACAGTTACCTCTCTGTTCCTTATGTTTGGCAATGCCTCGATTCAGAGAGCCTCTGTATCCCATTGCCCAGAGAAAAAATTCCCAGAGCTTTAGGAAGGAGATTGCCCTAGTACATGGAGTGGAGATAGGATTCTATAGAGAGCTAAGCTTTCTCAGCTGGCCCACCTGCAACCTAACCCAAGATCAGAGGACCTGGTAATGATTTTCCATGTCCCTTTAGGATTCTGAAAAACATGTTGAGTGACAAAGGGTCAGTTCTCTTGGAAATGCTGCATCAGGACTTATTCATCTGCTCTTCTACTTGTGAATTGTTGCTTTTTGTTTTCTCTATTTTCCTAGTCCTTATGACCCTACTGTATTTTAGTGGAATTGCAGGAGGGAAAGAAATTAAGTATACATTGCTTGATCTACAAAGTTAGCCCAGGAAAACATTGATAACCCTTTAATCACATTCTACAGACCCCTCAACTGAGAAATGGAGGTGGATACCTTTGAATGACTGGAAGTCTCATAATGTGTCATCCTTAATCTTGTTTAGTCAGTTAGGGAGAGGAGATGAATTGGGTCCAATACAATAAACTTGCATTCTGTTGAGGAATTTTGTATGTCTAAGACTTTCATTTGGGAAAGTGTGCTCAATTCTTGCAATAGTGTTAGAGAGTAGCCTTTATCTGACTCATGGACCTAAAGCTCCAAGAGGTGAAGATAGAAACTGATCACAGGGCAACACCTTCACTTCCCACAGATATTATAGGACATCAGGTAGCTAACAGTTCACTGAATTTTCTATTGTAGATCAGTAGAAACATTGAAATTCATTATGGCAGTGGATATTTGTTGTAAGAACTTCTTTTTTTGATCTATTCATGGCAAATCAGCCTGTTTTAAAGTTTCATGAGATGTTGACAGTATGTTTTTGTAGGTCATATTATCTTGTGCTAATCTTCATTCTTGCCCAAGTAAAATCTATGCTCTTTAGCACTTTGATATTTTTACCCCTTACTCATAAAATCCATGGGTTTCTGATTCATTTTATAGATTTTGTTCACTATTCTATGTTTCTTCCAGTAAAAAAGCTGAAGATTATGCTATTTGGGGGGCAGATGTGATTATAATGTGTTTAGGATAGAGATGAAGAGTTTTAAAATCCCATAATGAAGCTTAAAGCTTAAACTTCATTTAAAGTTTAGAATTTCACTCATTATCTATTAATTTGTTATTAACATAAATATAATTTATAGTCAAGATTTTGATTTGCTTTCTAAGTCACTTCTCTGCCAAACATATATTTTTTATTTTATGGGCAGGGATGAAGCTCAGTACTAGAGTGCTTGCATAGCATGCTTGAGGTCCTAGGTTCAATCTTCAGTACTGAAAGAGATATCAATAAATACAGATTGACTTTAGATTTTGTTAATCTAAAGGGACATGCTAAATTAATTGAGTAACTCTCACTTATAGTTGACTTTAACAAAGAAAACAGGCAGAAGATTTTTTCAAAATATTTATTTTTTGGTTGTAGCGGGATGCAATACCTTTATTTTATTTATTAATTTTTATGTGGTGCTGAGGATCAAACCCAGGTCCCCGCATGTGCTAGGCAAACACTCTACCTCTGAGCCACAACCTCAGCCCAAAGGTATTTTTAATATAATTTTGTTTCTTTAGCTACCAGAACCATTGGTTTTATTCCAATGGTACCAGGAATTTATGGAGCTTGCAAATATCATCCAACATATTAACCAAGAACAGGACACCAAAAGGGACAACTCTGAAGACAACACATCTCCAAATATGGGTATGGAAATCAACCAAATTCTTCTCAAAACCAAGGACCTTCTAAGAAAATTGCCACCGTCCAATTTTAACACTCTACGTTACCTTATCATCCATCTTAAGAGGTAAGAATTTTTATACCATCTTAGCCATTTTTAATTGAACAGGGCAATAGTATTCAGTACATTTATATTGTTGTGTTATGATTTTCAAAATGATTTTTAGGATCTTCTTATTATGTGTTGAGAGAGGGATACATTGAATATATGTTCATGCAGCAAACATGGTGCCCTCAGATGCTTCCTGTGTGCCAGGCTCTGGCTGGTGAAACTAGGATGGAAACATAGGTTTTCTGCTATTTGTGGGCTTATCCTCTTGGGTTACAGATCTGTATATAACCCACAGTTCACCATCCTCCTTTTTCTAGTAGCTGTGCACAGCTTGTAGGCATGCAGAGGAAGTTTTGGGGGTAGAGATAGAGCAGAAGAGGCAAATGCCCTTGAGTTCAACTTTAAGAACTGCGTGATGATTTGGTAGAGAATGTGCAGAAGAGCATACGAGGCAGAGAGAAACAGACATGGAGACACAAGAAAGCATTTTGCATTTGGAAAATCTGATTTCATTAAGCTACAATATAGCAAGCAGTAGCAGGAACTGTGCTACTCTTCCCAGAGACTTGATAAAAAATCTTATGAACCTGGCAGATGAGTTGACCATGTTGTTTCTATACCCACTAAAGAACTTGGAATCAGGAATTTCACATATTCAGATTTGCCAGCTAGACCTTTCTGACAGCAATTAAGATCTCCTTTTTTAATTTTTTTTTAAATTTATTTTTGTGGCTGGAACTGTGGCTCAGCAGTAGAGCATGTGCAAGGTCCTAGGTTCGAACCGCAGCCCCACATACAAATAAATAAATCAAATTAAAAATTTAAAAAATTTATTAGTTCAAATCAGTTATAAATGACAGCAGAATGCTTTTCAATCCATTGTACACAAATGGAGCACAAATTTTCATTTCTCTGTACATGATGTAGAGTCATACCCCATGTGCCGTCATACATGAACTTAGGGTAATGATGTTCGTCTCATTCCACCATCATTCGTACCCCATACCCCTCCTCTTCCTTCCCTCTCTTGAGCCCAATCAATGTTCCTCCATCCCCAGAGACCCAATTATGTATCAACATTTATTTATCAGAGAGAATTTTGGCCTTTGATTTTGGGGGATTGGCTTACTTCATGATATTCATGAACCCCATCCATTTACCTGTAAATGCCATTATTTTATTCTCTTGTAATGCTAATAGTCCATTGTGTATATATACCACAGTTTTTTAAACTATTCATATCTTGAAGGGCTTCAAATTATTCCATGAAATAGAAAAGGAGGAAACCCTTCCAAACTCATTCTGTGAAGCTAGTATCACCCTGATAACCAAACCAGCCAGAGACACATCAAGGAAAGAAAATTTGAGACCCATATCCCCGATGAACATAGATGCAAAAATTCTCAATAAAATTCTGGCAAATCACATACGAAAACATATGAAAAAAAGCAATGCTCCATGATCAAGTTGTGTACTTCAGGGATGAAAGATGGGTTCGACATACAGAAATCAATAAATGTAATTCATCACATCAATAAACTTAAAGAGAAGAATCCTATGATTACATCAATTGATGCAGAGAAAGCATTTGACAAAATACAGTACCTTTTCATGTTCAAAACATTAGAAAAACTAGGGGTAGTAGGAATATACCTCAACATAGTAAAAGCTCTCTCTGCTAAACCTAAGGCTAACATCATTCTAAATGAAGAAAAATGGAAGCATTCCATCTAAAAATTGTTCAACATAATCCTTGCCACTCTAGCCAGAGCAATTAGATGAAAGAAATTCAAGGGAATACAAATAGGAAAAGAAGAACTCAAATTATCATTCTTTGCCAACTACATAATTTTACACTTGGAGAATCCAAAAAACTCCACCAGAAAACTTCTAAAATAATCAATGAATTTGGCAAAGTAGCAGGATACAAAATTAATACCCATAAATCAAATGCATTTCTATACATCAGTGATGAATCCTCTGAAAAACAAATAGGAAAACTACCCCTTTCACTATATATATATATATATATATATATATATATATATATATATATATATATATATATATATATATATACATACATATATATATATATAAAGCTGTGAGATATATATATATATATATATATACACATATATATATCACAGCTTTTTTACCCACAGATGAATCTAGTATCATCCTGATAGCTAAACCAGGCAGAGACAGATTTCCTTAGATAGTCATAGAAATAACAAGCTGAGAGTGTTTGAAGTAAAACCAGAACATTGATAGTGGCAATAGAACAGAGAGATGTTCAGGAGAGAGAATCATTTGGGCTAGAAAACTAGCTGTGGGCAGCTGGGAGTGTGGCTGGTGATAGAACACTTGCCTAGCACATGGGAGACACTAGGTTTGATACTCAGCACTGCATAAAAATAAATAAATAAAATATTGTGTCCATCTCTACGTAAAAATTATTTTTTAAAAAAAAGAAAACTAACTGGGCAGTGAGAGAGAAATTGACAGTGATGTTTCTGATTCCAGTATAAGAAACGGGGAATATATCCCACATACAAAGATGGAGCAATTTTTAGAGGTGTTTTTCTTCCTTCTGCTACTGAGTTCAGTAGTTCCTTCTACTTACATGCATTTTATCCTAAAATAGTACTCTGAAACTCAGTTTGGTGTGTGGTAAGTATCATAATGAAACAAAGGATTCTTTCCCTAGACCCACCAACCTTGACCCTTGACAAATGTTTTGTAGTCTTCTATAGCCCGAGTTTTCTCCACCCTTCTCAAGTCATAGTAAACTACCATTAAGGACATCTATTAGGCAAATCTCATACACTTTATGTGTTCTTCTTTTCAGGGTTGTAGACCATTCCGAAGACAACCTGATGAACTCAAAAAACTTAGGGGTGGTATTTGGACCCTGTCTGATGAGGCCCAGGCCTACAACCACTCCTGGTACCATCTCCTCCTCTCTTGTTGCATATGCCAACCAGGCCCTGTTAGTAGAGTTCCTAATTACCAATGCACAGATGATCTTCGATGGGTCCCTAGAGCCACAAAATGTTTCATCCAGTACTGATGTTGTTGCACCTTGGATGGATAAAAGCCCTCCTTCCAAACACCTAATATCAACAGAAAATTCCACAAAGTCACAATATTTTTCTACAAAGCAAGTGAGTTTTGACCATTACAGAATTGGATTAAATATGTGATGTGTATGTATATGTTAACAAATTAATAGTCTTTGAACTGTTTGTTTTTGAGATGTGTTTCGCTTTTAGTTTACAACTTTTCTTGTATCAATAGGATATCCACACTACAGATATTGAAATTAAAAATTATGAATTGGCTACATCATTTGAGGAATCAGAATGCAAGCAAAATGCATTGGAAAAATGGGATGCATGTGTCATTGGTGAGTGGTCATGTACCATATATCTTTGCATATTTCAAGCCTTGCCAAGAACTCGTGATTAAAAACCAAGGTGAGAGTTGGACTTGTAGCTCAGTGGTAAAACGCTTGCCTTGGCATGTGTGAGGCCATGAGTTGGATCCTCAGTACCATATAAAACAAATAAATAAAGATAAAATATTGTGTCCATCTACAATACTCATCCTTTAAAAAAAAACAAGGTATATTAATTTGAGGTAAGTTCAAACTTCAAGGTTTTATTAGTTAACTTTTCTAGCCACTGAGAAAGTTTAATGAATGTGATTTAAATGAATATCTTCCTTTGTTTCTTTCTTGTAAAAAGATATCTTGAAATTCATAAATTATTTTTGTTCTCTTTCTGAGATTTGTTTTCACCTTTACTTCCTTGTCATCAATTAAAGTCAAAACAGAAAAAAGCTGGACTCCTGAAACTCAAAAAAATAGACTCCTAAAGTTTTTTGATGTCCCTTTACCTGTGGCCTAACTTTAGCACATTAAGCACACATGTCTTCCATTTTCTTGGCTCCAGTCTTTTTGTTCACTGTTTTTTGATCACTTTATTTCAGTGAATGGTTTCTGGTAAGGGGGTTGAAAACCTTTCATTCGTTACTGCTTTAGTAGAGCTAAATCTGAATTTTTCAATATATAGCCATAAATGTTAAATTTGATATATAAAATTAATGAAATATCAATGAGTGTAGCCTGAGAAAGTCTGAAAACAAAGACAGTCCATTACCTCTCTGCCAAGAAAAGCACTGGACTCACTGATTCCATTTATATGATTTGATCTTATTAGCACTTCTGTGCTATGAACCTTGGGCTCCTTTAAGCCACGGCTAACAGTCTGAGGAAGGTAAATAATGCCAAGGGTCATGTCCCTAAATTATTGTTGATTCAGGGTTTGAATCTCATCCTCTCTCTTTATAAAAGTAACCTTGTTTTTTCTGTCCAATGAAATTGGATTCCCAGGTAGGTATAGTAATAACAATAAATAATTTTAAAATATTTGACATTTTCATTACATACCAGGTAATTCTGAGCCTTTTCTTTAGAAGATCATTAACACCACTTGCCAACATATCTCCACATAGGAGTTTGTCTTGACAGAAGAAGGCAAGTAGGGCTAGTGCACTAGGCTTGCCCAGGGCAGAAATGGAGCTGGAGCTGAGCCAGCACCCAGGCAGCTAGAAGTGGTGCTAGAAGTTCTGCAGGACTGTAAATATGTTCTGGTGGTTGCCATCCAACCACAATGGCTCAGCTCCCTTCTATCAATGTGAAGAAGGGTCCAGGACAGCAAATCACATGAGCAGTGCCTGGGAACCAGGGAAGAGAGGCCAGCAGCCTCAGGTGAAGAAGGAGGTCAGATGAGATGATGACCTGCGATCATCATCAAGTGATGCTGCTGTGCACCTGTCTGCAAACCACTGCCTAAGGATACGGGAGAAGGACCAGGTGGCAGGGATGAGACTGTGGGCTATGAACAGGGCTGTTGGAAAGCCATCAGACCAGTGGCAAGACACAGAGTTGTCTGATGTTTCTCAGCAGGGAGTCGAGGATCATGGCCAGATGGCTGCACCTTTCTAGCAACAGGAGCTTCTGGGGTACATGCAGCAAAGTTAGAGTGAGAGATGCTATGGTTCTAGGTGAGAAAATAGGGGCCTTGGGACCAGATGAGAGGAGAAAGAGAAGGAGGTAAATCTGGAGTCTCCAGGACCAGTAGCACAATGGCAATTTTGACCGCTCTTCAACCTTCCTTTGTCCAGAGGATGTTACCATGTATTAGTGGATCAGCTGGGAGAGCATCCAAGTCCTCTCTGGTGTGTTGCCCTCAGTATGGACAGAATGTAACTGGAAAGCAGATTAAGTGACAGGCAAAGTCCTTGGGATTCAGGACATGGCGTTTGTTGGTGTACAGAATAGTGTTACTGCTCTAGAGTTACCATTGTCTGCCTGGTGAAATCAGGAAAGTCTTAACACAGAAAATATTCATTCATGGGTAGTATATTAAAAGAAGTTGCTACAAGAAGTGTTTTTTTAATTTTATTTGCTTTGTGACTATTTGTTTTATTAAGATGAATTTTAAAAAGTAATGCTTTAATTAAAAATGTGCCTTTAATATTGTATGGATTTTTAATTCCTCTGCATAGATGACTGAGAAACTAATGTTGGAAAAAATATGTAAGACTCTGTTGTTTGAGAGAATGCCCATTCATAAATAACCACACTTCCTAATTAACCAAGTATCATGAAGTTAAAAAAAAAAATCTCTTCTTTTTCAGATCACAAAGAACTTGAATCATCATCACAAAAGATGGACAATATGTGTAAAACCACGAAACCACTTAGTCTGAAATCTGATGTGACAACAAATGATATACAGAGGCCTATGCCAAGCCCCAAGATGAGATGTTTCTGTTTGCCTGTAGATAGGTTCCATCTTGCAAGCTCCCCTAATGAGAAAAACAGCAGAAATGTGGGAACTGTCAATTCAGACAAGTTTGGCCAGAATCTTACCTTTGAAGGACTTAATAGAAAAGATACCCCTACTAGTTTTGGCCCCCAAATTAATGGTTTTGATCAGCAGATTCCACAAAAAACTCAGGGACAACAAAGTGAACCAAAGAACTTAACTGGCACGAGTGCAGTGATTGTGCCAAGTGTACTCCAGGAAAAAGTGACAATGAGCATCCAGGTGAGTGGTGACCATTCCAACGGTGCCACAGAGCCCAACACGCCAGCCAGTTTAGCAAGAGAGGCACCAGAGAGACTGTCCTCGCATTCTCACCGTCTTGCTCCTGCAAGAGCACCCAGAATACTGCAGCCCCATCTTGGGACAACATTTTACAAACCACCTACCCCAACCAGCAAAGTCAGGGGGACTGAGGAGAGACCAGCTTCACCTTCAGCAGCAGTGCCTCCTAGCACAGCTCTTACTCCCCTGAGTCATGTGGAGAAATCTGTGCCAGAGGCAGACAGCACATCAGCTTATGCTTTGAAGCCAGCTGCTGAGCATAAAGAGAAATCTGAGGAGATCGGCCTACCTGACATGAATCCAATCTGCCAGGGACTTGGGCTCAAACTAATGGAAGAGTTACAAGACCTTGAATTTGAAATGCCACAGTTTGTGTAGTTGTCAAAATTCAGTTTTTCTTTTTCTTATTTCATTTTTATGCATTTTGTTTATTTTATGAAAGAATATTGTAACAGAACCCCTTTTGTTTAGGATTGCCAAAGTATATATTTTGCCTTTTGGGCTTGTATTGTCTTTGCTAGTCATATAGAATGGCAGTGTTTTAGTCATATAGAATGATAGTGCTCACTGGTATTGTCTTTAAATTCTGTGTTTTTGAAGTTATGCATAAAATTGCCAAAGTTTATATTTTGCCTATTGGCCTTGTATTGTCTTTGCTAGTCATATAGAATGGTAGTGTTTTAGTCATATAGAATGATAGTGCTCACTGGTATTGTCTTTAAATTCTGTGTTTTTGAAGTTGTGCATAAAATTGCCAAAGTTTGTATTTTTCCTTTTGGCCTTGTATTGTCTTTGCTAGTCATATAGAATGGTAGTGTTTTAGTCATATAGAATGATAGTGCTCACTGGTATTGTCTTTAAATTCTGTGTTTTTGAAGTTGTGCATAAAATTGCCAAAGTTTATATTTTTCCTTTTGGCCTTGTATTGTCTTTGCTAGTCATATAGAATGGTAGTGTTTTAGTCATATAGAATGATAGTGCTCACTGGTATTGTCTTTAAATTCTGTGTTTTTGAAGTTATGCATAAAATTGCCAAAGTGTATATTTTGCCTTTTGGCCTTGTATTGTCTTTGCTAGTCATATAGAATGGTAGTGTTTTAGTCATATAGAATGATAGTGCTCACTGATATTGTCTTTAAATTCTGTGTTTTTGAAGTTATGCATAAAATAAGTATTATAATTTTAAATTTAAAATAATTTTCTCTATAAAATGTTTCATGTAAATGCATCTTTAATATATAATATTGTTCTCAACAAATAGGGGCAGTAGGGAAAAGTGAGCTTTATTTTGGAGCAAACCTTGTGCTGATTCATAAAATGCTTCTGAATGCAAGTGCCTGAAAAATCTTGATTGGGTATGAATATATATTTTTCCCACATAATGTTCTAGTGCATCTTTGACCACTTGTGTTATTATAGCATGTATGGAAGCATTGGCAATTCATATAACTTTTTTAATATTTACATAATGGCCTTAAAGCTTGCCAATCTGTGTTTACTAGCATTCTACTTGTTAATTTTTACATATGGTAATTAACACAATTGTAGAAAGAAAATGCACTTCAATACTAAAAAGTTTCAGACATTGGCAGAGACAACACAGACAGACAGAGTTGAGGCATCTCGAGCCTAAGAGACCTGTGACCTCTCTGCTCTCAGCTGCGGCCTGTTGCTGGATTGCCTGCGACTTCTGGCTTTCTGCTGAGGAGAGCAAGTGGCCAACAGCTAGGACAAGATGAAGCTCTCTCTGGTGGCTACAGTTCTGCTGCTGCTCTGCGCAGCATGGATGAGGAGGATGACAAGAAAAGGACATGGGTACCGTGGTCGGCATCGACCTGGGGACCACTTACTCCTGCATCGGGGTGTTCAAGAATGGCCACTGGAGATCATCTCCAAGGATCAGGGCAACCGCATCAGGCCGTCTTATGTGGCCTTCACCTCTGAAGAAGAACGTCTGATCCGCGATACAGTCAAGAAGCAGCTCACCTCCACTCCTGAGAACATGGTTCTTGATGCCCAGCAGCTCATTGGCAGCACTGGGAATGACCCTTCTGTGCAGCCAGACATCAAGTTCTTGACTTTCAAAGTGTTTGAAGAGAAACCTAAACCATACATTCAGGTTGATATTGGAGGTGGGCAAACTAAGACCTTTGCTCCAGAAGAAATCTCAAAAGACTCAAGGAGTGCATTGATAGTAGGAATGAGTTGGAAAGCTATCCCTACTCTCTAAAGTATCAGATTATAGATAAAGAAAAGTTGGGAAGCAAACTTTCCTCTGAAGATAAGGAGACCATGGAAAAAGCTGTAGAGGAAAAGATTGAATGGCTGGAAACCACCAAGAAGCTGACATTGAAGACTTCAAAACTAAAAAGAAGGAACTAGAAGAAATTGTTCAGCCAATTATCAGCAAACTCAATGAAAGTGTAGGCCCTCCCCCAACTGGTGAAGAGGATACAGCAGAAAGAGAGGAGTTGAAGACACTGATCTGCGAGTGCTGTAATATTGTAAATTAGACTCAGAACTTTCCTTAGGAGAAAACTGAGAGAACTTAAGTCTCCAATGTACTTGGAATCTTCACCTCAAAGTGGAGTTGAAAATGTTATAGCCCAAGTGGCTCTTTACTGCTTTCCATCAGCAGTTGCTCACATGTTTTGGGGAAGAGAGAGAGAGGAGGAATTGGCTATCTTAAAAAACTGGATATAAAAATGTGGGTGAGGATGTGTGTTCACCTCATAAATGTTGTATTTAATGATTGGGTCATGCAAATCTGGTGTAGGAACTTTTTTCTACCATAAATGACACCAATAAATGTTTGTTATTTAAAAAAAATACTAAAAGTTTGGAACTGTCATAAAATAAAAATTTGTACAGATAAAGCTAAAGGATAAAACACTATCAGAAGCATTAAAACCATCTAAAGCCAAATAACTAAACTATATAATTTAAATTATAATATATTTATATATTATATATTATATACTACATATTATAGATTTACATATATCTATATGATATATTATAAGTTGTTTATATACAATTATAATATAATCCTATGTTTTATACATTATATTAATATATATTATACTAATATAATAATTGTATTATTATCTTATTAATAATAGAAATTATATTATTATATAATTACATTACAATGATATTCAATATAATATAAATTAATATAAATCTAAATATATTATATGATATATAATAAACATGTTATATATAATAAAATTATATTTATATATTTAGTTTATATATTATTTTATTACATGTGTTTATAATATATATGTATTTCATATATTATATATAATTTATATGAAATACATATGAATCATAAACATTTGATATATAATATATATAATTTATATAATATATATTTATCTATTTATATATTAATATATATATAATTTATATATAAATATATAAGTATGTTATGTAAATATATTATATAAATTATATATAATATATTATCATTAATATATAATATATTTATATATTAGGATACATAAAATATGTATAATTTATATATTTTTATTTTATTATATATGATAACATAAATGTATTATATATTATAATATAAATTAGAATATTATATGATTATATTGTATTTAATTTATATTATATATGTATTATATATTTATGTAATATATTTATATAATATTATAATTTAAATTATATAGATAAATTATGTCTTATTTGACTTTAGATGATTTTAATACTTTTGATAGTTTTTAACCTCTTAACTTTATCTGTATAAATTTTTATTTTATGACATTTTTAACCTTTTTAGTATTTTTTATAATGGTCTTTAAAAATGCTTGCTTCAGATATTTTTAATTTCAATGCATTTTCTCTTCACATTATGAGGGTTTGGTTAAAACCATTCCTTTGAATGTATGCCTGTAATCCCAATAGCTTGGGAGGCTGAGACAGGTGGATTTCAAGTAGAAAGCCAGCCTTAGCAATGGCAAAACTCTTAGCAACCATTTCTTTAAATAAAATTCAGAATAAGACCGGGGATGCGGCTCAATGGTTGAGTGTCCCTTACTTCAATTTCCAGTACCCACCCAAAAAAACTCCTTTTGTATGAAATGTTTTGACTAACAAATCACGTTACCTACTTTTTCTACATGGACTATCAACCAGTGAAAACGTATATGTCATTACAATTGAGCAACAATTTATTTAAGTTCATTTTGAGAGTACAGTAAGTCACATTGTTTGCAATTTGAGAGATGTAGATGACTGAATGTGTTTCACTTATAAAATACCCAGTTTTTATAAACTAGTCCATTCCTGTTATTTTCTGGGTTTCATCATCTTGCCTAAAATATGATGTAAAAGGGACAAAAATAAAATAGCCTTCTTTGGTATCTGTGAACTATATTGTGAGTCAATGTTTTTGTATGATCATATTACACTTGATAAAAATTATGTACAGGTTTATACACACATTATTACATGTAAATAATTTCAAGTACAATAAGTTATTGTGGCTTCTCTGAAATTGTTGCCTCTTGGAGTATGATACTTTAAGATTATTAACTATTGACTCAGTGGTCAACACATGGGCTCATCACTCGACTATGATATGAAATGCGTTTTAGGGCATGTTGTCTTATAGTTCTCCATAACATTAAGGACTAAGGAGAAATGAACAAATGGCCTTTTTAATGCTAAAGCCATTTTTTAGCCTTCCTTATACAAAGGACAAAAATCATATTGGTTTGAAAACTTAAAAATAAAATCAGATCTAACATTTATTGAGCTTTCTTTGTGTATTTACACTTTACCGAGTTGAAATTTCACAGCAACCTCTAATGGGTAAGTAAGCATTTTATAATTCCTGTGTTACAGATGAGGAAACTGAGGCTTAGCTAAGTGACATGCTTTTAGTTTTCAGAGATGCAGCAAGCAGAATTGAATCTCAAATACAGGGTTGTGAAATTTTGATTAGTGCTTCTTTTTGGGGGTACCAGAGAGCCACATCCACATTAATCCTATAGTCTAACAGGCTGATCTTAGTTTAATAATGTGCTCCAAATGAGTCGTTCAGTCAGAATTTGAACCCAGCTAGCTTCCATTAATTTTACTATCGAAAGATCTAGAGCTCCTAATAAGGAATATTAAGAAAAGATAAGTTAAATTTTTTAGTTTTGACTGCTTAATACATACCAAGTAATTCTAAGCCTATTCCTTAGTAGATCATTAAGACCACATGCCAACATATCTCCACATAGGAGTCAGTCTTAACAGAGGAAGGCAGGTCGGGCTAGGGCAGTGCACTTACCCAGGGCAGAACTGCAGCAGGAGCTGAGCCAGCACCCAGGCAGCTGGCTGCAGAGCCTGCACTCTTCATGGTGCTAGAAGTTCTGCAGGACTGTAAATATGTTCTGGTGTTTACCATCCAACCACAATGGCTCAGCTCCCTTCTATCAATGTGGAAAAGGGCCCAGGAGACAAAATCACATGAGCAGTGCCTGGGAACCAGGTAAGAGAGGCCAGCAGCCTCAGGTGAAGAAGGAGGTCAAATGAGATGATGACCTGCAAATGATGCTGGTGTGCACCTGTCTGCAAACCACTGCCCAAGGATGTGGGAGAAGGACCAGGTGGCAGGGATGAGGACCATGGGCTAGGAACAGGGCCATTGGAAAGCCATCAGACCACTGCAAAGGCACACAGTTCCACTATCTCAGGATATAGAGTACACAATAAGAAATGTTGATCTTAACCAGGTGATGGTGAAGTGTACTGAGAATTTATTAGGTGAGTTACTGTTCTAAGCACTTTTCGTCTCAAGGAACTCAAAGGAACTCCTAGTTGATCTACATAAGATCATTCTATGATTGCAAGAAGAGTTTGTGGTGCTATTTAGTCCAGGGCCAGTGCAGATGGTGTGAACAGTTTGGTCATATGGGAAAATCGTCAGGGAGTTTAAATTAAAGACACAGACACCATTTTACCTTTAAACCAGCTCTGGGATGGCTCCTTGAACCCTCAGCCTCAAGCTCCCCATGGGGGCAGTGAGGTTTTACTAAAAAGGAGAGAGAGAGAGAGAGAGAGAGAGAGAGAGAGAGAGAGAGAGAGAGAGAGAGAGAGAGAGAGAGAATGCTAGGGATAGGGCTTTTATTGGGGAACAAAAAATTCTGGGGAAAATTTCATGCAATGAAGGTCAAGGGGGGGCAATGTGGCAAGGTCAGGTGCAATGATTGGATCTTTGGAGCAGTGATGAGACACGCCTCCACATGGAAAAGCTCTCAAACCCAAAGAGGGTGGGGAGAGCTCTGCTACATTAAAAGTGTCTGAGCACCTCACAACTAGCCAGGAGTAAACTCAGTCAGTTCAAGGATGGACTCCCACAGAGCTGCACTTCAAAGGGAAGGGAAAAAAATATATATAATGACTCCTCTCTAGGGAGCAGAGTGGCTCAGCAGCTCAGCAGTTTGGGGGTGGCCCATTCCAGGAATGGTGGGGGGTCCAGAAAACTCACCTAGTTCCAGAACTGCAGGGTTCTGGGACATCACTCCATTGTAGGGTCTAGGATTCTTATCCAGTTCCAGGACTGCAGAATCTTGGGAGACCTGCCACCCCCAGCAGCCCAGGCAGTCAAACTAAAGGTTGCTTGAGTGAATTTCCTAGGTAGCCAAATAAAGCACCCAGGACAGCTCCTCTGCCTCAAGCTCCCCCAATGGGAGAGCAAGGAATGTCACGAGGGGCTGGTGAGAGTGAGCATGTCCAAGAGTGGACTTTTACTGGGGAGATCCTCATTCTTCAGAAAATTCCATCCAAAAAAGGTCAAGAGGAGCAGGGTTACAAGGACAGGTAAGGTAATTTGATCCCTGGGGTTATAGGAAGGCAAACCTAAGCATGAAGACACATTCTGCTACTTCCAGGATCAGGGCAGCCATGTAGGGCCACTTTGAATGTGGCCAGATCCCTGGAAGTGACTGACAGAGCTGCAACCAATCAGGGAAGGAAAATGCAACAGCCCCCCACAGAGGCGGATCCAGTTCTAGGGCTGGAAGGTCTAGGAAGCTCACACAGTTCCAGCATTGCAGGGTCCTGGGTCTTACCCAGGGTTGTAGGGTTTTCTGACCTGTAGGGTGAGGATGCAGCTCAGCCAATGCTCTGTTTTCTGAACCCATGGCACTACATTCATCTCAGCCCTTGCAAGTCTGGCTGCTCAGCTAGGTCCCAAGAAGTGATGTGAACCTTCAGTCAGACATGGGTTATGACTGCTGTGGGCACTCAGATGCCTCTTCCAGGAGGCAGCCTACAGTCCCAGGCGAGGCCCTGAGGGGCAGGGTGCACCAGAGACTGGGAGCACTGATGTGTGGCTTCACTGCAGCCTGGCCCCATGGGGTAGGCTGTGACAGGGGCTGAGCTCAGGAGTGGCAGGCCACCAAGTGTGGGTGGTTTAGCAGTGCCTAAGTCTCAGGGAAGGTGGGGTGCCATGGCTGTTTGTCACCTGAGCAAGACACAATCCAGCAGTATTTCCAGTCCCCAGGTGCCATGGTCTAATAGCTGTGCTGGCCACAGGAGTGGGGGACACGGTCACCTCCTTCTCTTCTGGAGCTCAGATGTGTGGACTCCAGGCAGTCCCCTCAGGGGAGCTGAGTGGCATAAGAATACAAGAGTCCTAGTAGTGAGTATGGAAGATGTCCAAGGTTTGGGTGGGAGCCGCTGGGGTCCTCTTGCTTCATTAGTCCACCCAGGGAGGAGGCTCCCTTGTTCTGAGCTGCTCCTGGCTGTTGATGGAGTGTCAGACACTAAATGTGTCCTATACTCTGTGTGAACATCCCAGGTTCCCATGCTCTATCTGGCTTCTGCTGATCTTTAGATGTGCTCTGAGGCTCTCTTCACTTACCCTCACCAAAATGCATTGCTTATTTTGGGAGTTGTCTTTGTGGGAGGAAGGATGGTAGGGCTTCTAGTCAGACTTCTTGCTAGCATCTCTCCTCCCTAGAAATGTTTACTTTCAAATCAGAATAATCGTACCCGGTATCACCATGTTTAATCAAATTTGTATTGGAGATCCTCTGAGTAAAATATAATGAGAATAAAAGAAAGTAGAAGAATGGAATACTAAAATATAGAATGCTTAAACTTCCATTATTTTCAAATGATGACTATTTTTTTAATATTTTTTATTATTTTTTTTTAGATGGACCCAATATCTTTATTTTATTTTTTTTAATGTGGTGCTGAGGATCGAACCCAGTGCCTCCCGCATGCCAGGCAAGTGCACTACCTCTTGAGACACATCCCCAGGCCAAACTATATATATTTCGAAAAAAAAATGTAATCTCCAGAAAGATTATTGGAAATACCTATAGAAATTGTCAAGGTTCCTGATAAAAGTTTGAGGTATAAAAGTAAAAATAAAGTATTATATTCCAGTGGCAAATGATTAGAAATTGTGATTGAACAGGATATACTATTTGCAATAGTATCAGAGACTGAAATTGCCTAAATAATCAAAAAATAAACTTAAGACTTCTGTAGACAGATTATAAAATTTTATTAGGTGATGTTCAAAAGAACATAAATACATGAAGGCATATACTACATTTGTCAATATAAGACTTAGTCTAGGCCATTTTTAAAAGTATTTTTAAGGTAGCCAGGTGTGGTGGTGCAAACATGTAATGCCAGCAGCTCAGAACGCAGAGACAGGAGGATCATGAGTTCAAAGCTAGCCTCAGCAAAAGCAGGCACTAAACAATTCAGTGAGACCGTGTCTCTGAAACAAAATACAAAATAGGGCTGGGGATGTGGCTCCATGGTAGAGTGCCCCTAAATTCAATCCCCAGTACATCCTCCCCCTCAAAAAAAAAGTATTTTGAACCTAAAACACCATGAAATCTAAAGAGGAACCTGGAGTGGGTCTAGTCTATCAACTAACTATTTAGCTATTATTATTATTATAAATTAAGCTATTGTCATTATAAAGTTGTTCTGATTAAAATAGTATGATGCTGGTAGAAATTACGTTAACTACAAATATGTAGAAATTACATTAATTAAAAAATGTAGAAATTATATTAAGTACAAAACTACTTTGATGTAACAGCAATCTCCTATCAAGTAGACATTCCATATTGCATGGAAACACAGAGGCTCACAAAACAACTCAGCATTCTAGAATCACAGAGTTTTTGAAGAATTTAAAAATGTTCAGTAAAATGCAAGAGGAAATTCATTGCAAAATTACACACTAGGGTAGTGTGCAAGACAATGCAGAATGGAAGCAATATACAATCTAAATGTCTGAATGTTCTATTCCTCATGGCATACCCACTCCCATGCACACATTAGGCTTTCTCAGTAACAGTGTAAGAGGTCAGTTGTGAGGACCAGACTGAAGGTAAGCAAGGCTTCTCAGCAGAGGGAGTTTTCCCAGAGCCATGCACTCTTGCTCTTTTGGGAGATGCAGGAGCAACGCTATTGGTCAAAGCCACAATTCTCTCTTTTTAAAATTTTTAATGTGTTTCAATTAGTTATACATGACAGTAGAATGCACTTATATACTTTGATATATCATACATAGATGGGATATAATTTCTCTTTTTCTGAGTGTACATATTGTAGAATCACATTGGTTATACAGTCACATATATATAAAGTAATAATGTGTGTTTCATTCTACTATCTTTCTTATCCCCATATCCCCTGCCTTCCCCTCCTTTCACTTACCTCTACCTAAGGTAACACTATTTTTTTTTTGCATTACAATTCTTAATACACATATATACCACAATTTTTGTATTTCTGTTTGTATATAAAGTATGTGGACACCCAATTCAAGTCTTCATACATCACATTTCACCATGCTTGCTAATCCCCTGCCCCCTCCCTTTCTCTCCCACCCCTCTACCCTATTTCTCCCATGCTCTGCCTCCCAACCCCACCATGAGTCAACCTTCTTATATCAGAGAAAACATTCAGTATTTGTTTTTTGGAGGGGATTGACTAACTTCACTTAGCATTATCTTCTCCAGTGCCATCCATTTACATGCAAATGCCATGGTTTTGTTCTTTTTTAATGCTGAGTAAAATTCCATTGTGTATATATGCCACATTTTTTTATCCAATCATCCACTGAAGGACATCTAGGTTGGCTCATGTCTATTTCATTCTACTAGCTTTCCTATCCCCACATTCCTGCCTTCCCCTCCTTTAGCTATTGTGAATTGTGCTGCTATAAACATTGATGTGGCTGTGTCCCTGTAGTATGCTGTTTTTAAGTCCTTTGGATATAGTCCGAGGAGAGGAATAGCTGGGTCAAATGGTCGTTCCATACCTCCATACTGTTTTCTATATTGGCTGCACCAATTTGCAGTCCCACCAGCAATGTATGAATGTACCTTTTTCCCCACATCCTCACCAACACTTATTGTTGTTTGCCTTCTTAATAGCTGCCATTCTGACTGGAATGAGATGATATCTTAGAGTGGTATTGATTTGCATTTTTCTGATTGCTAGAGATGATGAGCATTTTTTCTTATATTTATTGATTGATTGTATATCCTCTTCTGAAAAGTGTCTGTTCAGGTCCTTAGCCCATTTGTTTGGGTTATTTGTTTATCAGTGTTTAGCTGTTTGAGTTCTTTATGTACCCTAGATATTAGTGCACTATCTGATATGTGAGATGTAAAGATTTGCTCCCAGGATGTAGGCTCTCTGTTCACCTCATAGATTGTTTCTTTTACTGAAAAGAAACTTTTTAGTTTGATTCCATCCCATTTATTGATTATTGGTTTTAATTCTTGTACAGTAAGAGTCTTATTAAGGAAGTTGGGGCCTAATCCCACATGATGAAGATTAAGGCCTATTTTTTTCTTCTATTAGACGCAGAGTCTCTCACAACTCTCTTTACAATACTGAGTAAGTGGTAATTATTTTACTTGGTTAGACTTTTCATAGGGTCAGAGTAGATGACATGAAAGAAAGAGAGCTGTCCATCGGTGGGGGACAGGTCTCTGCTTCATGGCTACTTAGTGTTGAGTGGGTTCTATAATCAGTGTTCTGATACTCACACATTAAAAAAAATATGTCCAACATATATTCTTCCCAAGGAAAGCTCTATCACACAGGTTAATACTATTACCCTTCTATAAAAGTGGATGTCTTATGATCATATTTTTTCTTTTTACTCTGTAGTGGAAGGAAACATTCTCAACCGATGTAGCAAGAATCATTTATCAACAGAATAAAAACACAAGTTTATCAACACATTCTTAAGATTCCCAGAAACAGAACTGTCCAAATAGACAACTTGGATTCACGATGGACATGGCATCATAGAGAAGTACGAAAAGAGATAATTACTTAACAAATGGGACTGGAGAATTGGCATTCCACAAATAAAATACACACTTGCATTCTTACATCATTCCATATGCATGGTCAACTCGAGATATATTAACCATGTTAATATTTTAAAAGGAAATTTTAAAATGATTAGTGGAAAATATTGCAGATAGTTTTTAAAACACATGAAAACACAGGATCACATGAGAAAAGATTATTAATTTGAGCACATAAAATTAAAAACATCTGGGGTTGGGGCTGGAGCTTGGTGGTGGAGTGCTTGACTACCATGTGCAAGGTGCTGGGTTTGATTCTCAGCACCACATAAAAATAAATAAATAAAATAAAAGTATTGTTTCCAACTATAACTAAAAAATATTTTTTAAAAACATTAAAGATATCTGTATGTCCAAAGATGTATTAAACAGGACGACCGGGGTGCTGCGGGGTGAAAAAGAGTGCCCAGCAAAGATGCTGCTGGACTTGTCGCAAGAGCCTAAGGAGCACCTGGCCTTCCTGCAGAAGTGGTAGTGGAGTTTGAGTGGATAGGGGTGGAGTTCCTGAGGCCAGGGACCATCCCCAAGGTCTACGAGGGCGCCGCCAGGAAGCTCAACGTGAGCAGCAACACTGTCCAGCAAGGTGTGGAAGGGTTGACCTACCTGCTCACCAAGAGCTCCAAGCTCATGATTTCTGAAGTGGATTTCCAAGACTCTGTTTTTGTTCTGGGATTCTCTCAAGAACTGAGCAAATTATTGCTTCAGCTTTACCTCGACAACAGAAAAGAGATCAGGACTAGGGGCTGGGGATGTGGCTCAAGCGGTAGCTCGCTTGCCTTGCGTGTGTGCGGCCCGGGTTCGATCCTCAGCACCACATACAAACAAAGATGTTGTGTCCACCGAGAACTAAGAAAAAAATAAATAAATGTTAAAATTCTCTCTCTCTCTCTCTCTCTCTCTCTCTCTGTCCCCCTCTCTCTCTCACTCTCTAAAAAAAAAAAAAAAAAAGTAAAAAAAAAAAAAAAAAGAGATCAGGACTATTCTGGGTGAATTGGCACCCAGCCTTCCCAGTTACCACAGCCTTGAGTGGCGACTACATGTTCAACTTGCAAGCAGAAGTCTCAGGCAACAGATTCAGCCAGCAGTGACTATCAAACTACACCTAAATCAGAATGCAGACCACAACACCAAAGTTCTGCAGACAGACTCAGCCACCCTACTTCATTTAGTTCACAACTGCAACAATCCTTGGAGGGGATGAAAACAAACCACTGTAGGAGAGTAGGTCACAACATCAAGTAGTACCAAGTGTTAAGGTCCTAATGCCATTGACTCATTTGTGAATGGAGGAAATTCAGGAATTACTTTTCAGAATTAATTGTTATTAATTGGTGTTGATAAATGCATCTAGATTCCATGAAATTCCTTTTCCTATTCCAGGATATTGAGGTCATGATCAGAAGCTCAAATCAGGTTCCTTTTCTGGTGCTAAATGTGGTCAGCTTCTTGACAGACTGAAATTTAATTTTGTATTTTAAATGTGTAAATAGGATTGAATCAACTAGAAATAAATCTATACTGTTCATATCTTCTGTATATATGAGTAATACCCTGGTTTTCATACATTTTTGTCTGCTTAACTAGTATGTTCCTCCTTATTGATCAATTTTGAGAAAATTGACAGCTAATTCCTTTCCTATTCAGAGTATTTATAAATAGTACAATATTTCTGACTTTTCAAAGCATCTCATGATGTTACTAGCTACAGAATAATGTAAAGTGAGTATGAGTTTTTTAAATTATATGCCCATATTGTTATAGGAAGTTCATGCAGTTTTCTTTGAATGTAAACATAAGTAGTTTTTACCATATTGCTGAAGTTTGACTTATGGTTCATTGACTTAAGTAGTACTCAATTTTGTGTGATTGTTAATAATATTTTCACAAGGATTAATTTTTCCCATATACCCAAAGCAACTAAGAGACACACTGTCATTTACATTTGTAAATAATGGATACAAGAATAATGTAATCAATGCTTGATTATCCAGGGGAAAAATTATGTCTTAAAATAAAAATGTTTAGAAATTTAAGAATATATTTTTTTTAATGTTAATATAATTTATTTCCAAGTGTTAGGATTACAAATTTTTTCCCTTTTTTTTTTAGCTTATAAGTGAATTCTTTCCTTTGACAGACTTATGATTCAAGAGTTTTCGCCATTGCTGATAATAACTGCAATTCATATTTTATCTCATAGTTTTCTCTGGTAACACCTTTACTTTTTGGATGACTTTACAATGGATGAACATGAATTATTTTGAAAAGTTGCATTATATAAAACTACAAATCATCCAGTAACTGATATATAAATCTAACAAAACTGCTGAAGATCATCCATACAATCTGGAATGAAAATAACAAAATATTACCTCCAAGGTCTCCCAATTTGTAACACAAAGAGAAGGCATACTACTTCTTCAAGTCTTAATCATATAATCTTCCTAACTAGACAATGTTGTTCCTACTTAACTACATTTAATGAATAAATGACATGCAAACAAATAACACTTTATATTGTATGAATCAATATTGTAATTACTGTACAAAAGATCATATTTTCACATTATGTCCAATACTACTAAAATAGTTTGAAATTCAACATCAGTACTAACCATTTTCCAAATTCCTCTGAAATGTTACCAAAATAAACACTTTATTGATAACAACTTCATGCTTTTTATTTTTCTAACTTCTGATTCCCAAAAGGAACTAATGCCTATAACACAGATGACTATCCCAAAACTTACTAAACAGAAAGAGAATCAGTCTAAGTGTAAGCAACACTTTCACAAATTACACCTTACTCCATAATTTCTGTAAGAAAAATACAAAGAATGAAAAACAAATTTATGGCTAAATTCCAACTCTTTGATTTGCAAAGCTACTACTCAATTGCCACATATACATTTCAAGTACTTCTATGCAATAATTATCTTCCTTAAGAAAGCGAAAACTATTATGAAGATCAAAGTTGTTTCCCCAATCTGGGAGAGGAAAGGAAAGGGAAAAATCATCAACTCCCTATTTGTCCTTATCTCTGTGCTCTTAAGTACATCAAAAACGATCTTAAAACTCATCTCATTCTCTAGTGTGAGTAACTATGTGGGTTTCACCTCTGTACATCACTTGTGATCCATGCTACACAGGCAGAATTCATCTAGAATTATGGAGTGAACACTACATCCAGAAAATCTATCTTCCCTTGATGTAGTATGCTTCATAAACCAATAACTAGTTATTTCAGGTAGAGATCAGATCATATATTAGAGAAGGTCACTTTTACAATAGGTCTCCTAAACTCTGAAGGCTAAAATCCAGGAAAGGCAAAGAAGAGGACAGCATTTACAAATTATTTCCCCTCCAATTTCAATCATGCTTAACAAGCTTACACAGACAAAACCCTGGACATTAGAGATGATGAGGAATGGCTTTTCAAAGATAAGGACAAAAGTTTACCTGACAGCAATTAATCCCACATAGTGCAACAAAAACAGACACAAGACACATGGTAAACGCAAGGAAGAGAGAAATTATTTGATCCAAACCCATGTGTCCAAGAGTTTCATTAAGGATAGCCTCCTTTCTTTAAAAATTAAAAAAAAAAAAAAAGAAAGAAAGAAAGAAAGACCCTGCTACTTTGTGAACCAAAAAAAAAAAAAAAAAAAAGAAAATACAAGTAAAACATTATTGACAAAAAGATGTGACATATGAGATGGTATTTTGTGCAATGCAGGAAAGCCTAAAAATTGGAATAAACTTTCCTCTGGCAACAATTTATAAGTACATAAAGTTCCTTATTGTTTTCCATCTTAAAAAGAATCTCTTTGAAAAGTTCTACTTAAAAAACGTAAATTGTGCATTAAACTATGGTGTGGTATAACTCTTGCTTAACAATGATTAAAGGCATACTTAAAATATGCACTCAAAACACTAAAAAAGAATCTGATTTTACTAGATGGGACTATATCTGAAGTAGTCTTACATAATATTCTTTAAGTTCACTTACCACTATTCTTCAATAAAAACAAAACAATCACGAAACACATTTTCATGCTTTTTTACATACCAATTTTTGTAAAAGGCAATCTGAAATAAACACTTGAAATTTTTGGTTAAACTACAGTTTCCCACAAATTATGACTATATATCCAAATGATATACATAAAATACAACAGTTCTAAATATACATATATGTACAATCAGAAATAATATCTATTTCTTTATAGAATACTACACATTTATGACTTTTGACTAGCAAGACACACAGACTATGGTAATGTACAAGGCTGATAACTTGAAGGAAAGGATTCTGAGGGTCTGTAAATACTCATACATTTACCAAAGGCTAAGTCAGTGAAATGTTGTTATCACTAAGGCATACACCTATCCTTAATGAAGACTGAAGCAACTTGACTACTTGTCAAAGATGTTATGAAATAGTAATGAAAAATTATTGGGCATTTAAAAGCAAGCAGGTATTAAACATTGAATATGAAAACATCAGATTACTTACAGACTTTACTAAGAATTCTGGAAAAGCTTTGAGCAACAAGTTATAGTCAGAAAGGATCTAAACTAGCTCACAGCCATAATGCTACTTGGGAAAAAAAAATTAGTTCCAGTATGGTGTATTTACCTATCATAAAATATTTTACTCTTAAGCTAAAAGAATAATGAAATTCTCTCCTGCTGCTTCTCTAGTTCCAGAAAGCAGTAATCTTGGTCTTTTAAGGTATACTGACAAATCCCAAACTCCTAGATCAGTGCCTGGTACTAGTCCTCAGTATTTCTTGAACAAACAAATGACTGGGAGTAGAGAACAGGTTAAGAGCAGACAAACCTAAAACTATCAAAGAATTGATCACAAACAATGATAGAATTGATTAATGGGAATAATAACAACCTAAGTGTGTTGAGGTCAAATATGAATTGTTCCATATTTTAGCAAAAAAACCTGAATGAACTGTGTAAGACAATGAACATAACCTGTTATATAAAACTAGTGACTTCACAAAATTGTGAATAATCTCACTTCTGCTAAAAAAAATGGATCTGATAGTCAACTGGACGATTTAGGTCGCAAATTCATAAACCCAGTTCTTTGCCCAATTACAAAGAAAAATGTGCTAGTGAACTTATTAATGCTCTTTTGTCAATACTTCTCAGTTTCTGATGTAGTTTCTCACAAATATTTAGAAAGTATTTCAAGCATCCAACCCTCCTTAATATAACGTAAAAATACATATCCTACTTATCTACATAAAGCCGGAAGTTTCCACACATTGACACTAACTAGTACTTATGTGCAGGCAATTTCAAAATTCCAAGTATATTCTTTTGTTTTAAATTTTATGAATTTAAAGTGATCCTCAGTTCTCTAGGACCAAGCTACTCACTCAATTAGGACAATTCCATTAAAAGGTGGGTCACTCTCCTCATCACAACTAAACTTCAGAAAAAGTATGCTTTAAAAAGTGAATACAAACCCGCCATTTCACACCTGATATAATGTATTTATGAATCTAAGGCAAAATGAAAATATTTCTCTAGTTCTACTTCCAAAAACTTGTTTGATTGCTAGTTTGTCTATCTTGACTTACACCTGTTACTGCAGCGACGTGAGCAAGTACGTCCAGTTTCTGTTACAACAATATATTTTAATTGCTTGCCACTGGCTGTTTGAATCAAGTGTGACATCCAGAGTTAGACCCTATACACTAAAGAGTGTATGACTCCATGTAATGACAAAAGAGAACGTTTTTAAACAGAATACGTTTGTTGTCGCTAAAAGTGACAGCAGAAAAGTACAGCAGCTCTGCGTGGTGACCAGACTCCTTCTTTCAGACTTCCAAGGCTAAGAAACGGAACACTAATTGTCCAATTTGTTGGGTCTCGCCTCCTTCCCGCCGGCCCTCCTACGAGTGGCCAGACAGTTCCTGAACCAGAGTTTGTGAAGTGCTTCGGAGGCTTGTGGGATGAAAGATGCTATAAAGACGCTTCATGTTATGAGTATATTGCCACTGAGCTTTTCGGGGAACCACTGTCACTGCGTCGGGGACAGGTTGGTGGCACAACCCTTGCCGAGGAGGGGGGAGAAGGCGGGCACAGCCCCCTTGGTGGCCGTGAAGCGAGGCTGGGTCACGTTTCACGCCGCAGCTAGACCACACGTGAAAAGCTACACACACGCCCCACACCCAGGACTCCGGTCGGTCTCCATCCCCGAGGGCTGGAGTGCTTGAGCCGGGGGCAGGAGAAGCGCGGGGGCCCGGGCCTACACCCCACAGATGCAGGGAGGGCCAGGCGGCGCGGGCCCCGCGCAGCGACGCCCGGGGCGGCGGGGGCCGGGCGCGGGGAACGGCCCGGGAGGGCGGCCGCGCCGGGCCCCGCGCAGCCCCGTGGCCGGGAAGGCTCGCGCCCCGCGGCCGGCGGCGTGGGGGAGGGGAGGCGGGCCTGCGGCCTGTTGGGGGAGTTCAGCCCGGGCCTCGCGTGCGGCTCTCGGCCGGGGCCCCGGCCCCGGGGTCCCGGGCGCCGAGGAGGGACTCACCGGAAAGGCCCGGATCCGCATCTTGGTGTCCTTCCGGCTGCCCGTGCCTTTGCTCAGATTCGACGTGGTGCTCGTCCCCTACCCGGCGGCGGCTTCGGGTCGCACTCCCAGGCGCCGGTGTCACATTTAAGGCGGGCGGGCGGGCGAGGGGCGACGCTGGGGGCGGCGGCGGCGCGGCCCCCGGGCTGGGCTGGAGAGCGGCCGGCCCCTGGGCGGCCGCGGCGGCGGCGGCGACGGCTCCGGCTCCGGCGACTCGGACTCGGCTGGGGGCTGCGCTGGCGCGGCGGCTCCGCAGGGTCCCCCTCACGCCCGGCTCGGCTCCCTTTATCGCGCTCCTCCGCGATGGCGGCGGCGACGGACAAACATCTCACTGCGCAGGCCCAACGTCCTCCTCCTCCTCCTTCTCCTCCTCCGCCTAAGAATATATTGTCAATATAACTGATAGAGTTTCAATATAATTAACACACTTGAAAATTAAAAATATGTAAAGATAACCTACAAATTGGTAAGAAAAATATAATTAATCTAGTTAAAAATGACCAAAATATATGAACAGAAATTTTACAAAGGAATACAAATGACTATCAAACACAGAAAAGGGATGTAACATTATCAATAACAATAAATATAGACCTCATAATGAAATAGCTTCTGAAGGTTTTATTGCCAACAGCTAAGAGACCTTGAGAAAGTGCCTGGACACCTCCAAGGAGACTAGACCAAGGGCATCTCACATGTGATGGACACTTGTAGCAACTGATGCTGCTTCTAGGAAGAGAGCTGGGTGTGATCCCTGGGCTGACCTCTCATATGCCCTGTGACCAGCAGCCACATTCCCAGCACATATACTAGGGACAGTCCCACACAAGGGAGGCCTGTGCCTGAAGCTCGTGGCAATGAGGTTCAGAGCAGCATAAACCTGGAGACTCTCAAAAGTGCATAAGCAGGAGAGTGAGCAAGGCAACCAGGTACATCCACAGGCTAACTCCAGTCAAAACCAGTGAGCACAGTGGATGAGTTTAAGGACCACCACTCTTTGATGTCTATTTTTATGTGTCCAGCTGGCAAGGTTATGGTCCCCAGTTGTTTGGTTAAGCATCAGTCTAGATGTGGAAAAATACTTCTTAGCTGTGATTAACATTGACTTTGAGTAACACAGGCCACACTTTATAGTGTAGGTGGACCTCATCTAATCAGTTGACAGCCTGAAGAGCAAGAACTGAGCTTCCTAAAGCAGAAAGGATTATTCTCAAGGCTGAAACATAGAAGACTCACCTGAGTTTTCAACCTGCTAACTTATGGAATTGATTCGAGATTGCAGCATCTACTTTTTCCTAAATTTCCAGCCTGCTGACAAGTGCCATGGATGGTCTGCTCCCATAATATGAAACAACACATCAAAACTAATCTCTCTCCCATTCTCTCTCTCCTTATCTCTTCCCAGACTACACAGAATGCAGATACATTCAACAGAATATTTTTGTTAAATTAAAGGATCACTAAACTGTTATACATTTATATGTATTTATATGTATTTATATGTATATGTATTTATTTATATGTATGTATTTATATGTATATGTATATGTATTTATGTATATGTATTTATTTATATGTATTTATTTATATGTATATGTATTTACTGGCCTTAGAATGAGTTTAGGAAAGGGCATATCTGCAGGCTCACCAAGGGGTGCTCAGTGCAGGTCTGGGACTCCCTGCGGGACAGGATGCTCTCAGGCTGCAGGTGTCTGAGCTCTGATTTAGAGTTAGTTTCAAGCAAGTGAAGAGCACAACCAGATCTGCTTTGTACAAAGAGTACAGGGCAGAGGGTAGAGGACAGATGAGCAAGAGGACCGGCTGGCAGTCGCAAGGCAGTTGGACTCCCTTCTTGGTGGCTTTGGAGAAAGGTGAAGCATTTGGAAGCAAATGTGCTGACTGCAGAGTGTGGAGACCAAGAGGGGAAGATGCTCAGGGGTGTCTGGTGGGGCCCAGCATTTCAAGTTGGTGATTAGGTAGGTAGTGATGTGATGTGATTAGGAAGTAGTGATGGTGAGCAGATTGGAACCCCTGGCCCTTTGATGTGCCAGCTTTGCAGCGCCTGGGAACTCTTTGCTGCAGAAAAATATTTGTTAATCATTGGATGGCTTGAGAGAAGGTTGAAAGCAATGAGTGATTATGGGCATGGTGACATATTCCTGTAATCCCATCTGCTCAGGAGGTTGAGGCAAAAGGATCCTGAGTTCAAAGCCAGCCTCAGCAAAAGTGAGATGCTAAGCAACTCAGTGAGATCCTGTCTCTAAATAAAATACAAAAAAAGGGCTGGGATATGGCTCTGTGGTTCAGTGACCCTGAGTTCAATCCCTGGTACCCTTACTCCCCCCCCAAAACTTTTTTTAAATAAAAGCAATGAGTGATCTATGGGTTTCCTCCCAGAGGACTGTTCAGGAAAATTTGCTTCTCGTTCTCTGGTTCCTTGTGCCATGTCTGTTGGTGGCACAGCTTTTCTAGAGAGCAGGATTGATAGTTACTATGAAACCCACAGACTTCTCATGAGTTGTTCCACGGGCCAGTTGCACTCACCTCTGTCTTCAGGTTTCCAAAATGCTGGTGTAGTCCCATGAACATCTTCTTGGTTTTATTTTATCTGTTTTTAAACAAAAGTGAGGATCTGTTGAATTGTCATCTAAAGTAATTAGCAAATAACATTGTCCCCCTTAGTTCACAGTGTCACAGCAAACCATCTAAAAGGTATTCATTAGCAGAGTAATTTTAATATTAATAAACATAATGATGATTTAAAAGCAAATTAAACATTTAATCTTTCCTTAATTCATGACATAGTTATAGAAAGCCAAGTTATTATGACTTCAATAAAAGGTCTTTTGGAGATTATCACATTTTATTTGGAAAGAAACTGAAGGGCAAGAGTTTCTAAGTATAACTTGCAGTTCAAATCTTCCAATTCCTCCTCCTTTTCTGGAAGCTGGATGAGACTTAAAGACTTCCTTTCACTCTTTTGTGCTCTCTTATTATGGACTTCCCATCTCCTCCTGGCTGATGATTTATTTGAGTTTCTTAGGATGGAGGAGGAATAATCCAGGGGATGGGAAACAACCTTCAAGAGCTGCAGCTTGACTAGACAGCACACGGACAGGTACCTGGGTGAAGAGCTGCAAGTGCTGGGTCCAGGGCCTCCCCCCCCCCAACCCCGCAGCCCCAGACACAAATGTTTGCCAAATTAAGCTCAGAAATACGTCAGGATTTTTTTAAGGGCTTGGGAGTAGAGGAAAAGCATCTCTGGATTGTGAGATCACATGAGGAGAAGATGGTCACCTGGGCCGCTGCTCTGTCAGGTCACTGGCTCTGGAATAGAGCTAAGTACAGAAAATGTCAGAGCCCAGTCAGAGGTTGCCCTGCCTCTCGCCTCCCTGTAACTGTGCTTTGGCAGCCTGCACCTTCTGATGGACTCAGTGCCAGTATCTGCAGCTGCTCCATCTGCCAGAAGAGCTGTGTGAAGACAGGCATGTCAGGAGGTGTCAGGAGTAGTAGGGATGAGAGCCTGGGCCTGGCTCCAGCACAGGAGTGAGTCTGAGCTGCACCAGGTTGTAGAGATGGCTGCATGGCAGCCTGGCGAAACTCAACTGCCCTGCCCCCTACACACACCACAAGAGCAGCATAAATGGAAACAGACCACCCTCTTGTGATGGAGACATGACCTGGCTTCTCTACCTTTGACTTAAATTGCTTCTATGTTCTTTGCAATGCATTTTCCATTTTCAGAACAACTAACCATGAACATACATGGGGCTATCACACTCAGGCACATCGTTTCCCTCATCTTTCTAAGTTCATGTATTTTTAAGTCAGAAGGGTTAAACGTGGTATCAGTCTAAACTGTAAACTAGAGTAATGCTAATAGAAGCCACCTCTGGATTGCAAATTCACCAACAGACGAATCAACCAATTGATCATAGGGTATGGATAAACAGGGATGGGTAGGGGATCATTACACCATCTTATTTACTCCATTATGATCCCTTAACTTGTAGTGATGTGTGAATGCTGGGTAGCTATTAGGGATCACAATTCAAAGTCAGTGTTTGAGAGTTCAAGTCTGTCTGACCCCAAATTTAAGGTACTGCACTACAGTCTACGGGTGTTATTTATAGTCCATGTATTTATTTTTCACTGATATTCTTAAGCGTGGAGATGCATTTTTTTTCTTTCCACTGATAGCATCTATCATTATTCTTTAATTATAAAATGGGAACTAAATCAGGTGGAGGATTCCTGTTCCATGCCTACCTCATAGAAGGCTCCAGAGAAAAATCTGCTGTTACCTTTGCGGTATCGATGTTGTCATTACTATAGATTCCTAACTTCCTTCCCAATGTCTGGTGCCTACTAGGTATTCAGAAGGTGTTTAATGAATGAGCAATTTGTACTTTTATACATACACATGATCATATATATATAATTTAATTGAATATATATATATACATATATATACATATATATATACATATATACATATATTAGGAAAGTGCTCAAATAAGTGTTAGCTACTAGTAGTTCATAGCTATTATAATAATGTGAATTGATGATTCCATTTCCAGTGAGGATATAAAGAGTTCTTCTTATATCTTTATTTATATTAATATATAGTTGACACACAAAAATTGTGCACTCAATTATATATTTATTTCATAATGTGTTATTACATGGTATACAATGGTGTTTTGATATATGTGTACATTGTGAAATGGTTCAATTAAATTAATAATTTCATCAATTCACTGGATTTTTGTTGTTGTCAGGACATTTATCATCCACTCTCAGAAATTTCTAAATATACATTAACTCTAATAATTATGACATACATATATCTCTGGGACTCATTCATTCTAACAGAAATTAGAAATTCCCCATACCTTCCACCTCTATGCTCTGGAGACCACCATTCTATTCTCTGCTTCCACGAGTTGGCCTTTTTCATGTTACACATGTGCACTGCCTATGCCTGGCTTATATCATTTAGCATAATGTCCTCCAGTTTCATCCACTTTGTCACAAATAACAGGATTTATTTCTTTTTAAAGATTGAATTTTATTCCATTGGATATAAAACATTTTAAATATTCATTTATCTGTTACAGACAGGATGTTTCAGTGTGTTGGCTATTGTGAATAATGTTGCAATGAACATGGGAGTGCAGACTTCTCTTCAGCATACTGATCTAATAGCCTTTGGCTATATACCCAGAAGGGCCATTGCTGGAACCAGGGTGTAAACAATTATTGGCATATGGTCAAACAGCATTTTCTAATATTGGTTATTTTTGATATTTAATACTTATTAGTGTTTTTTTCCAACATCAAAACTCAGTTTAGTGCAAAAGGGTAAACTGGAAGTATATGTCAAAGGTTTTAAAAGCATGCATGCATTACTAGATATTTCCATTTCTAAGTGTTAATCCTAAATAATCATGCACCAAATTGGGCTATATGGATGCTTTTGGTGGTTTATTTATAAAAATATTAATTACAAAGGAAAAATGGGCTGGGGACGTGGACCAGAGTTAGAGGTCCAATACCCAGCATCTCAAAACAACAAGAATCTGACTGCTACAAAAAGTTTGGTACAATAAATTGTGGAAATTAATAAAATACAATGATATGCATCTATTTAAAACATTTTCGTTTTTATTAGCACATTATAATTATACATAATAGTGGAGTTTATTTTGATACAATCATACATGACTAGAATGTGATTTGCTCCATTTCAGTCCAGATACTTCCTCTTTCCCTCCCCTCTTCCCTGGCTCTATTCCCTTCGTCTGCTCTGCTGATCTTTCTTCTATGTATTTATTGTTTTTTAAATTGGTACTTTATAGGTGCACATGAAGGTGGAATTCATCATGGTACAATCATATATGTTCACATCATAAATTTGGTCAATTTATTCTGCATCCTCCCCTTTACAGTCCCTCCTCCTTCCCCTTCAATCCTCCTCTTCTACTACTTTGGTCTCCCTTCTATTTGCATGGGGCCCCTGCCTTTCCCCCCTTATTTTGCTCTAGCTTCAGCATATGAGAAAAAACATTTGCCCTTGATTTTCTGAGTCTCGTTTACTTCACAAATGCCATGATTTCATCCCTCTTTATGGCTGACTAGAATTCCATTATATATATTACATTTTCTTTATCTTTTCATCTGTTGATGTGCACCTAGACTGGATCCATTACTCCACTATTGTGCACTGCACTGCTATAAACATTGGTATGCATGGATCGCTATAGTATGCTAATTTTAAAGCACTTTAACATTTAATATTTAATGATATAGAAGTAAAAAATGTATTAAGTATATTATGATATCTTTTAAAAGAATCTGATGATTGTGGAGTGGTTGGGCATATACCTCTATGTATGTATGTATATGTGGGGATTGATAGAGTTTCCTAAGTCATACACCAAAATATCAGTAATAGTGTTTATTTCTGGATTGTTCATTTATGGGAAATTTTTGTTCTTTTCTTTTTGCTTTTCTAAGTTTTCCACATGAGTCTATATTACTTTTGAAGTATGGAAAAATTAGTAAAAAGAAATAAACAATGCAGGGAATTAAAACCTTGAAAACAGGGAGGGGACACAGTGGGTAGGAATGATGGTAGAATGAGTTAGACATGATTACCCTAAGTACATGTACATAGACATGAACAGAGTGAAATAGTCTGTGTACAATCAATGACTTGAAAAATTGTGCTCTATATGTGTCATATGAAATAAACTGCATTGTGTCATCATGTATACCAAATTAGAATAAATAATTTAGTTAAAATAATAAACAAATATTTGTTATACAAGTTAAACAAATAAAATCTTGGAAACATAAAGACAGTCTTTGACAAAAAGAGAGAAATCTTTTTAGCTTGTTTACAAAATAAAAAATCTAATAAAAAGAAGTGCTCAGTAGCTTCCTAGACATTCCCTGAATTAACATGAGCTTTTGCCAAAAACTCAGGTGAAATCTGAAAAATTACTTTACCTATTAGCACCCACCCACTCACACAGGTGAATAAATAGGAAAAAAATTGGCCTAAAATATGTAGAAAAAAATTCCTTCTTTATTTAAACAGAACAAAATTAAATTTATCCTGATAGTCTTAATAAAACTTCAAAAGTGATTTAAATGTTCACAAAAGAAGAACTCTAAAAAGATTCAAAAAATATAATATTTTGTCTAAGAGATATTTGAAAATATTTTATTATGCAAGAATTTGGCTTCAGCTGAATAGACCAATATAATTGTACAAGGTATTTTCCAAATGTTATAATAATTATGGTTATGTAAAATTTAACCATTTACCCTGACCATTTTAATAACAATTATAGTTGAATACTGTGGCTCTCCCCTGTAATCCCAATGACTGGGGGTGTGGGGGGTTATGGCAGGAGGATCCCAAGTCCAAAGTCAGACTCAGCATTTAGTGAGGCTCTAAACAACTTTAAAAAACCCTGTCTCAAAATAAAACATAAAAATGGCTGGGGATGAGGCTCAGTGGTTAATCACTGCTGGGTTTAATTCCCAGTACCAAACTCATAATAACAACATCATTCATTACAAATAAATACCTTTTAGTCTTATTTCTTTTTAACCTCTTCACTGAGCAAACATTCCCTGGAGAAACTGGATCCTTCTAAAATTAATTTTCACTAACAATCACTAAAAGGCCAAAACAGTATAAGGAAGACCTAAATGAGAAATAAGCAAGTTTGTATGGCTCCCATAGACTAGAATTTAAGAAACACATATATCACAATAAATGTGACTTCAACTGCTTATCGGACCCACTGTCACCTCCAAATGTATCATGTTATCATGTTATCAACTTAAGTCTTCATATCTTCTACCACCATATACAATATTCCACTTAAACAAAACAAAGAATTGTCTGGACTTCCTTATTTCTCTCCTGGCATCAAGGGATCTATCACAGCATTTTCATTTATCAGTCACTCATATGAGAAACTTGAGTTCAGGATCTCATTAGCTCCTGCCTGCATTATTTTAATAGGCTCCTAATTTGTCTCCTCATCTCATCTATTATCACTTGAATTCAAAAGCATCATCCTGCCAGGAAGCTCAAATATCACTTTAATCATACTACAACTCAGTTCAAGAATCCTAGCTTGAATTTTATCCTATGAGCAGTGGAAAGCAAACTATAATGGCATTCAAAGGCTTTTTCTAATCTTCTGCTTTTGCTCCATATGAACTCTGTGGAATCAGGATGATCTAGAACCAATTCTATGAGTGTCTTGCTCAAGCTGTCCTCCCCCCTCACTTTCTTTTCAATGCAAATTCATCCTCCCAGCATGCTCAACTGAAATGCAAATACAATTTTCAGTAACCAGTACAGCTGTAAATGAACTCTTTTCCTTTATAATTTCACCCTCACATATTGTCTGACCCATGAACAGGGCAGCAAGTCATACTGTCTCCTACTGACAAATAATTATAATTATTTTTATTAAATTGAGGTAATTTTTTGTGGACCCTTTATTTGTTGTACTTCTCACAGTTCCTAACAGCTAGAAACTGGTAAATGCATGATTAATATTTGGTGAAAAATGAAGTATCTGCATGTTTAGGTTTTATACAAAGCCAAGTGTGTGGTGTGTGTGTATGTGTGTGTAAGAGACAGAGAATTTTCTATATATCTCCAAGTCTTTTCTCTAACAAACAAATATTATTTCACACTAGTTCATGTATGGGGGTTCCCAAGACCATCCCTGGGTTTGGTGATTCCTCAGGAGAACTCACAGGATTCAGCATATAGTTGTATTATGGCTACGATTTATTACAGCAACAGGATACAAAGCAGACTCAGGCACAATTTATTTAGCATCAAATTGTCACATGTGTTGTCTACTAGGAAAACTCATTAGAGACTCAGTGCTGAAGATTTTTATTAGGATGGTTACTTTAGCACCCTTTGCTTAATGGACCCAAATGCCATGAGTCTCAGAAGGTGTTTATCAAGAATCACACTTTGTGCAGTCTAGGCACAATGAGCAGCTTGTATCATTTAGATGAAGTTTTATATCAGGTATAGAAATATTTAGATCTCAGGTTCCCAGACACTAGCCAAGAACAACCTGGTAAACCTTTCTAAAGACAGCAGTCTTGAGTGTGCTTTATTATATCTTTTACATATTATTGATTTCACGTTTTCTATGGGGGAAATGTTACAGTGTTTAATGTTTCTGATTTAAAAGGGTCCCACAAATGGATTTTTAGAAATTAAAACCTAGCATTTAATTATAGTTGCATTCCTAGACTGGCATCCACTGGGTAAGAGTTATGCAATTTTGAAATAATTTACTTACCACTGGTATTTCAGGATTTTTTTTCCCTTGTAAAATGAGGAATGTTTCTTAAATCAACATTTTTGTACTTGTCAGGAAAAAGGAATTAACTATAACATCTAAGGCAAGCAGACCTTTTTGAAAAAGTTTGTTATCTACTCTTTAAGTGCCAACTAGATGCCAAAGCACTGTTGGGTATCTTAGGCACATAAGCTTACTAAATCCTCAAAATCACCTCAATTGTTAGTGACAGATTCAATTTTACAGATTTTTAACTTCGTGAGCCTAAGTAACCACAACCAGATCTACCATGGTGGAACTGGGATTACACTTAAACCTACCTAATTTCAAACTCTTATTCTTAGCTTTATGCTAACTCTCTCTACCTAACTTCAAAGGCACTGACTTCTTATTTTGAATCATTTCCCTCAAACTCTGTTTCTTTGTTTGTTTGTTTGGCTGTATCAAGCACTATTCTTTTTTTCCATAAACACAAATTTGTAATGAAAGGAACTGAGGTGGAGGAGTGGGGCTGTAGCTCAGTGGCAAAGCACTTACCTAGCCTGTGTGAGGCACTGAGTTCAATCCTTAGCACCGCATAAAAATAAACAAAGGCATTCTGTCCGTCTACAACTACAAAAATAAACAAAAAATAAAGAAAGAAAGAATTGATGATGAAGAGGTGGGGGGAGAAATCAAGAATCAGAGTTTTCCCATTCTCTGCTCAGCCTAAAAGATAAAAAAGGAAAAAAAAAAACAATATGCTTAACTGTGTTTACCTTGATTAAAGCCAGATTTTAATTGGAAGAGAAAGGGTGAAGCTTATCACAGGATAGTTTTTCATTTCCAAGTCTTGCAGAGGACAAATCAAATGATACACACTGCACAAAAAAATCATTAGGAAACAGTCTATTTAGAAATTCTTCAGCACAGAACACACTTTTCCCCTTTATCTGGCATCACCCTGTTTGAAGTTATACCTGTATCAGAATCTTGGCATTACACATATCATCTGTGGGGATTTTGAATCATTTATTCACAAAATGTGGATCTCTAGGCTTGCTGTGAGAATTAAATAGGATAGTATGTTTTGTGAAGATTGTGAGTTCAACGCCAGCCTCAGCAATGGTGAGGGGCTAAGCAACTCAGCCAGACCCTGCTATAAATATAAAATACAAAATAGGGCTGGGGATGTGGCTCAGTGGTCCAGTACTCCTGAGTTCAAGCCCTGGTACCAAAAAAAAAATATATTCAAAAGGCCTAGTGGACATGTTTGCCTGCAATGACTAAATAACTGACTTAAGAAGGTAGCCAGCAAGTGTCCTGACCACCAGGTATCACCATTGGGCCAGGAGTACTCACCTAACTGCTCCAGGTAGTGGGGTAGAACCTAGGAGCAAAACAAGACTATCACTTTCACCTACAGTACATTCAAAATTGATATAGGCTTTTCTGCACCTTGGGAGCTGGTATTATACACACACACACACACACACACACACACACACACATATATATTATTTGCACCATTCATTATTCTCTTACAGGTGTGCTAAAATTATGTACTATAATTAATTAGCTGAATATACTCAGATTTGTTACCAAAGTTTAATTTTTAAAATTATCCTCAGTGGACTATTTATTAATTTTGAGAATCAATAGTGCTTTTACACATCCTTTGGTTTAGCCAACCAGACATTATTGGGCTCCCATAGACTTCAATATTGCCACAGTGGACAATTTTCTGGCTCCAATTCCACAATCCATTGACATTATTTCCTTTACAATTTTAATGGGATGATAGATAAAAAAGAAAGTACAATATTTTTAGTGTAAAAATAAAGTTTGTGACCACTATATGTGGGTTAAACAAAGATTTTAACCCTTCTCCTTGACCTCAAGAACTCAAAAATTCAGTTATAAACTTTTTTTTTCTATTTTTTTGAAAAGAAAAAAACACCCTAGGGCAAATCTGTCAGTCTGTGAATAATCCTGAAATTACTCAAGGAACATTGCCGCACCTGGCTGCATTCTGGAACCTACTAATGTCTCTCCCAGAGAGTGCACAGGGCACACAGGGAGAGGCTCATTTCAAAATGAGCACAGAGTTTGGGCTTCCCTCCTGGTTCTAAGTCCCCCACATGGAGACTCACAGTGGTCACTTCAAGACAGGTAATTCAATGAGCATTAGCTTGGAGCTGGAGGTGCAATCTACAGTCTCATCAACTGTTGCCTCATGTGCTAGGAACAGTTGCCTTAAGTTAAGGCCGACCTGGCCTTCCTCAGCCTCAATCTGGTCGTGCAAAACCCCTCCTAGCCCACCAGAAAGAAGAGTGACACCAAGCACAGGCTGTTCACAGCAGTTGTTCTTGGAACTCAGAGCATCTGGGAACTTTTTTTTGTTTTTAACAACAGCTCCAATTCCACTTTGTATTTTATAAATGTGGAAATGTCTTAAGGGAAACAAGAAGCATCCTCTCTCCCACTTTGGCCATCGCTCCCATCCCTAGAGAATTGGGAGGAAAGAGCTGTCATCAGGAACCCTTTGGAGCCAGGAACGCAGAAGCCAAGGCCATCCTAGATAAACCCATTTGTGGAGCACTTTGTGCTGATGGATACATTCCTGACTGGTTTCAGACAGGTCTCTGGAGGACAAGGAGCTCAGGAGGCTGGCTGCCTGGCTGGAACGAAGGGGCTAAGGGAAGGGATGCTTTTCAGCAACCAGCCAATGATGCGCAGGTGGGGCGCGGGGGCTCAGGAGGAGCGGGAGGCATCTTACCTGGAGGACTCTGCAGTGAAGCTGCCGCCAAACAGCAGCCACATCTTGCAGAAGAGGACGCCATTGACGAAGGGTACCGAGGAGAGCTCCTCGAGCTCCAAGTCCACCTTAAACTTCTTCATCATTGTGAGAGCCAGGCGCGGGCTCCACGGGCTGCGCGGGCAGGCGCCCCCTTATATCTGTTGAGCCCCAGATCCGCCCAGACTCATGGCCAGGGCCTCTATCTGAGCTGGGTGGGGGGCTGCGGGCAGGCAAGGTCGGGACTGGGACCACCGCCTCCGCCTCTCTGGGACCACCGCCTCCCCTTCTCGCTGCAGCCAGGGCCGGAGCGCGATGGTGGCTGCAGCCTGGACCCCAGCCGCCTTTGGCAAGCGGTTGTGCTGCAGCTCGCCTGGGGAAAGGGCGCCCTTTAGGTGCGCACCTCATTGCTGTGGCCACCCTTCTGAGAGCTGCTAGAGGTTAGAGGCAAAGCTTGGAGTAAGGTCGCTGTCTCCAACCATGGAACTGCACACCTGTTCTACAATTAAGTCCTAGCAAAGTCTAATCCTCAATCTGAGCATAAGGTTTCACAAGGGGCAACAAATACAGGGTTGTAGGAAGAAAGGATGGAGGGTGAAAAAAATACATGGGAGTGGAGAACAGGAGAAAATATCTTCATTGCAATAAAGGCTTCTATTCAAAACCCAATCAGGGTCCTGTAAAGGACAAAAGGTACAAAAATAACAGAAAGTCAACAGGAACAAAACCCACATGAATCACTGTGGCATCCAGTTTCTAGCCACAAAGAAAAAGCTCCAGTCCACTTTTTTTTTTTTTGAAAAATTCCTGACATTACAGAACTAAACTTAAATGTATTAATAGTCCACTCTTACATTTCCGTGATAAACAGAAAAATTCATGACCAAAAAAATAAAAGAAGCTTATAAAACTAAATATGGATCGCAGCATTAAAAGCTGAACAGAGAAAGGAATTAATCCGCTTTAATTAAAAAATCATGAGTGGACGATAGTGTGTAGAAACTGAAAATTTACAAACTATTTAAAACCTGGAATCGCTGACTATTCAGAAACTACACAGATGGATCATGGGTGGTGTTGAACAGCAGAAAGGGATAATGGATGAATCTGCATTGCTCTAGCGTCTCCCCATGCCACCAGTCTCCGAGGAAATCCTGACTTTGATTAGATACTGAGCCAGGCTAATGCTGGCAGCAGATCCAGTGAAGGATCAGTAGATCCTTCCACTGGGTTCGCAATTTTGATCTCAGCCCCAACAAATGAAGGATCTCATTGATTTTGGCGCCTTGACATGCAGCCAATCTGGGTGTGGCAAGAGGAAGCGCCAGTTTGGACCAAGGAAAGTCCTTGGGGAAGTGGTTTCTGGGCTGATGGGCAGCAGCATCCATGAAAGGACAGTGGGCTAGTGGGGTTCCGTGGGAGGGAGCCCAGCAAGCTTCCCTGTCACTTTACCCCCTCAGGGTTCCTTCTGTGAGGCTGGTTACGCAGAATTCTCTCATCCTGCTCTGGCACGGTCACCATCAAAGCCTGCTCCCTTAGACCCACTTCTGGGAACCACCTGATCCTCGCCAGGTGACCACTGTCACCAGAGAGGGGGTGTGTATCAAATCTTGGGCAGAAGTTCTGGAACTTTGGACTTCTTCCTTCCTCTTGCTCATTGATCCTGGGTCGGATGGGCTCTTGGCTTTTGTGGCAGGTAGGGGTCAGGCTTCCTGAGCTGCTGTTGGGACACTCAGACGCCCTGTGCATGGTGCAGTTAGTACCCACCCATAGGCGTGACCAGCGGAAACACTGGCCCAATGGAAAAAGAGACATAGTAGTTTCTTAGAGCTGTTATTGTCACCAGAGGGGGTCCAAGGAGGTCCTAAGAGAGGGGGCCTTCATTTTGGAACCGTACAGGCTCTTGACATTTGCTGCAGAAGAATTGTGCATGCACCAGTAAGCAAGGCACAGGTAAAAATTTATCTAAATTTTTTTTAACAGTAAAGAAATTCTCACTCAAAGGGAGTGTGAGTGCACCTCACCTCTCAGAGAAGAGAGAACAAGAGACATGTCCAGGTATTAGTCAGCTCTTTATTGCTGTGACCAAAATACCTGACCAGAACAACCCATATTTGGGACTCATGGTTCTGCCCATGGTCAGTGACTTCCTTGCTCTTGGCTTGAGGTGAGGCAGAACATCATGGCCGAGGCCATAGGGGAGGAACTCTGCTCAACTATGGCAGCCAGGAAGAGGAGAGAGAGACAAGATATAATCCCCAAAGCCACACCCCAGTGACCTGCTTCCTCCAGCCATGCCCCACCTGCCTACAGTGATCCATTTTAATTATTAGTCCATCAAAGTGAGGTTGCCACTCTCAGAATCCAGTCATTTCACCACTGAACATTTCTGCACTGGGGATCATACTTTCCAAACATGTACTTTTCCAGAGATATTTCTAGATCTGAGCCATATACCAGAGTTTTATATATATCTTACTTACATCACACCACACACACACACACACACACACACACACACACACACGATATCTTGTATATATATATATATATATATATATATATATATATATATATATATAGTTATAGTTATAGACATGATTTTTAAGAATGGGGGTGTGGGATTCTAACAGGTGAGCCGTTGTTGATAGATTTTGCTGATTTGGAAAATGTTTACAAACTCTCTCAGAGATCAAGTCTCATGGTGACCAAGTCCCATGGTGGCCACCCCATGCTTGGAGCTCAGAATATTCCTCTTTGATCAAGCTTAGTCTAGCCATTCATTGATCACTCATGGACACATAGTGAAGGATCCTTAGGTGGGTGACATTCTAATTAATAATATTTCTCATCTCTTACAAGCATACATTGAATTTTCTGTTTAGCTTTTACAAATGGAGTAAGCTTTGTCATGTTTTGAGAGGTCTCCATTTACTAAGGATCTCTCCCCATGGACCCACTTTAGTTTGCTGACTCACTATCACAAAGGGCCCAAGAGCCAGGTATGGTGGTGCACACTGTAATCCCAGCACCTCAGAAGGCAGAGGCAGGAGGGTGGCAAGTTCAAAGCCAACCACAGCAACTTAGCAAGGCCCTAAGTGACTCAGCGAGACCCTATGTAACAAAACAGGGCTGGGGATGTGGCTCAGTGGTTAAGTGCTGCTGAGTTCAATCTCTGGTTTAAAAAAAATTTAAAAAAAATTAAAAAAGAGGGAGGAGAGTGAAGAAGGATAGGGAGAGGACATTTTGGGCAGGGGGACTTTTAGTGAGAAAGAAAAGCTGGAGATGCTAAGAAAGGAAATATGAGAGGAAGATAGGCCAGAAGCCAGGTTGGCAAATGCAGTGTTCGTAATCATTATTCAGCGGGTTATCTGCTGAAAAGATGCCAGTTATCTCATTACATGAGCCATAAGGTTCTTGTTTCAACTCAAAATATTTTGGGTAAAAGGTGGTATTTTTATTTAAGCCTCCTTAGAGTTATAAACATTTCCTTTGCATTATTTCTCAAAACATGACTTCATTTAATCAGTTGACCTTAGTGTGAGCCACAGACGATAAACTAGAACATTAAAAAAATATCCAACATCAGAGATGTTACTTGGTATGGGTGCAGGCTGTTTCTACCTTTTGGGATCAGAACTCTTACCTGCCATGCATGGGTATGTATGGGGTGTGGTGTGCACGTGTGTGGGTGAGGTGTGTGCATGTGTGTGGGTGAGAGGTGTGTAGAAGCTGAGGACGGACAGAAAGATCTCTGGGGCTCTGAGGTTGGAGTCAGGGCAAGAGATGAGAGCAAAGAATCAGGAGATCTCATTGCCCCGTTAGGACCCTGTCCCCTCTTGGCATGGCTGAACTCCCAGTACCCAAGCAATGTCCCTCTTCACAGGAGGAGGTAAGAGTTGCCCAGGACAGAGTGATGGCTTTTATAGCAACTTCTCTTCCCTGGCTGACTAGAAAAATATGACCCATCTTTGGCTGAGCCTTTGCGACCTGTGTGGTCCTTCAGTTGGTGAAGAAAAGTCCACTGACATTATTATCTCTGTTTTGGGAAGATCTGGTGTACAAGAACAGGCCACCAGAGGAGGATGGTACTGACAGACCAAAGGACAATGGGGAAAATCCAGGATTGCAAAAAAAGGGCAATTAGGGGCTTACTGACAGAGCATGTCTTGGGTGGCAACAAGAGAGGAGGATTCTTGCACCCCAAGGCAGAAATAGGGTGTTTTCATGAGGAACTAGACAGAGGTGAACCTTGGCCAACCAGAATGCATCTGGACTTTCCCAAAGACTATTGTCAGAACATCAGTGGAGAAACAGCCCAGGTATCAGTGCCCAGTACAAAAGACTCAACTGACTATCTTATAATTTTTTTTAAAAACTGGTGTATAATAATTATACAGAATAGCGGGTTTCATTGTGGCATATTTATTTGTACATGTACATAATAGTTTGATCAGTTTTGGTCCCCAGTATCCTTCATTTCCCTCCCTTCCTCCTCCCCCTACTACCTTTCCTCTACCCTATTTATTTACCATCTGTTTTCAGAAGATCCTTTTTTACCCTCTTTTTTTTCTCCCTACCTTCCACTTACGAGAGAAAGCACAGGACCCCTGACTTTCTGAATCTTGTTTTACTTAACACGATGCTCCCCAGTCCCATTCATTTTCCTGCAAATGACATAATTTTGTTCTTTCCTGTGGTGGAGTAAAACTCTGTTGGGTTTATATACCACATTTTAATTACATTTATCTGTGGATGGACACCTAGGCTGGTTCTCTAACTTGGCTATGGTGATTGTGCTGCTATGAACATGGATATGCATGTTGCTCTGCAGCATGATGACTTTAATTCTTTTGTATAAATATGAAGGAGTAGCATATGTGGACCCATATGTGGTGATTCTATTCCTAGTCTTTTGAGGAACCCCACACTGATCTCCACAGTGGATGTGCTAATTCACATTTCTACAACAGCATGTAAGAGTTCCTTTTCTTCCACAGCTTCTCGACCGTTATTAGTGTTTGCATTCTCAACAACTGCTATTCTAACTGGGGTGAGATGAAATCTCAGTGTAGTTTTGATTTGCAATTCCCATTTCCCTGATTGCTAAGGATGTGGACCATTTTTTCATGTACTTATTGGCCATTTATATGTCTCCTTATGAAAAGTGTCTTCTTACTTCATTTGAATGGGTTATTATTCATATTATTTTTCATTATTAAGTTGTTTCAAGTTCTGTGTATATTCTGGCTATTAGTCACCTGTTGGAAGAGTAGCTGGCAAAGATTTCCTTCCATTCTGTAGATTCTCTCTTGGCACTCTAGTTTCCTTTGCTGTGCTGGAGAAGTTGTCCCACTTATTAGTTTTTGGTATTATTTCCCCGGCTTTGGGGGAGCTTTGAGTCCTACTGAGGAAATGGTTGCCTGCTTGACTGTTGTGACTTCACATGTCTTAGAGGGTTTAAACGTGTGCCTGTGTCCCCTGGTGGGCACGATGGTGGACTCAGATCAACCTGGATCCCTTCAGACCCCAGTACCCTTTGTCATTTTAACAAAGCATGTACTGTAACTATAACTCCTACCATAGTGATACATGTATGTGCTGGTGACATAGAGTGACAGCAGTAGCAGTGACTGTGGTTAAATGAGTTCCTTTCTTGTATTGGTATTGGTCTAAGCATTTTATTCATTCACCATCTAGAAAATACTTTATGAGAACTGACTGTGTTACTCCAAGAGGGGGGCGGTGCAGAGAAGGACAGACTCAGCCCCACCTGGCGTGGGTCGACAGCAGATAAACAAGAAGCAAATCTTCATGGGATGAGGCATGCAGTGTCAGTTCCATGAGGAAACTAAAGGCACAATAAAGGGACAGTGAGTGGAGTGCTGGCCAGTGTGTGACTGTGGGGCTGTGAGGGAACATGGCCCCCTCCCTCCCTTCTCTCTCTCTCTCTCTCTCTCTCTCTCTCTCTCTCTCTCTCTGAGCCACCTCTCTCGGAAATGGCTTCTGAGCAGAAAATTGAGTATAACCCAGAAATCAGTTTGCAAAGCTCCAGGTAAGGAATGTTGCAGCCAAGGTCACAGCAAGGGCATAGGCCCCCTGCCATAATAAACTTGGCTGAGAGGCAGCTCTCTCCCTATTTACAAATTTGCATTCTTTTTAGGACATGGTCAGTGAACTCTGACAAATACACACATTCATATAACCAGCTTCGTATTCAAGATAGAACATCCGATCACACCCAAGCATCCTTCTGTGTTCCTTGGTTGTGAATCTCTTTTACCACCATAGTCTCTGGTGGTCTCTGATATATGGCTGTTCCTGCAGTTTTGTCTTGTAAAAAATCATTAAAATGGAACCACACAAAGGGAAGGTACTAGAGAATGAGATTGATAAATTATGTTATGTACATGTAAAAATTAAACTTACTATTATGTATAATCATAATGGACCAATAAAATCCCAGAATCATGCAGTTTGTAGTATTTTGAGAATGAACTCTTTCACGTAGCATAATGCACTTGAAGTTCACTCATGTTGTGTGTTTCCGAATAGGACTGTTGAATAGGATTCCATTTATAGAATTTGTCCATTTTGTTCATTCATTTCCCAGTGAAGGGATATTTGGGGTGACTAAAAACAAAAAACTGCTAAAACCATACAGATATAGGTTTTTATATAAATCCGGGTTTTCGTTTCACTTGGGTAAATAACTTGGGTGGTGTTGCTGGCTGGTATAGTAAGTGTGTGCTTAACTTTATAGGAAACTGCCAACCTAGGAAAGCTACTCTTATCATTTCACCTTCCAGGTAGTACTGAGCTCTCTTGGGCTGAGCAGCTTGCCCAAGGTCACAAAGCTGCTATATGTAGATCTTTTTTATTTTATTTTATTTTTTTCTGTAGTAATGGGAATTTGAACCTAGGGCTGCCTTACCACTGAGCTACACGATCCTGCTGCTTCAGCCTCCGGGGAGGCGGGGGATGACAGACGGGCGCCACCACCAGGGCGAGAAGGCACAGATCTAAAGAACTTGAGCTTCCTGAGTCTCGCTTCGTGCAATGGCTTTTCTAGGACCTCGGTTTCCGGTTGTTCCCTGCCCTGACCGACTCCATCAGGCAGTTTCTCTCCTGGTGATGCCATCTGGTGTTGCCCAGGCAGTTTTCCCACGGGTGCCAGCTGAATGTGCTTCTGCCTCCTGCACTTTCGGCTGTTTACCCCGAGAGGACCCAGGTCTGGGTGTGTGCAGAAAGCCAGCTCCTGCTGCCAGCAAGCCACCCAGGAGCCCCTCTTCCCGGGTTGTCAAGGCTCCGATGAGACAGCTCTGCTCTCACGCTTGGCCCCAGGACGATGAGACAGTGACACCTCGTGGCCATTACTTAGAACTTCAGCTTTAACTTGAAGGTTTTTTGTTTTTAGTTTTTGTATTCACAATTGAACCCCAGGGCGCTTAACCACTAAGCCACATTCGCAGCCCTTTATTTTGAGACAGGATCTCACTGAATTGTTTAGTGTCTTGCTAAATGGCTGAGGCTGGCTTTGAACCTGAGATCCTCCTGCCTCTGGCACCTGCTGGGCTTGGGTTTTTCGAAGTGCAGTAGTTGTGTGGATTCACCTACATACTAAATCCTGTAGGCACATGTGTATATAAAGGATACACGCTCGTGTTTAAAAATTCAAACAGTTGATAAATACACACACTAGGAGTAAAGTTTCTCCTCCATATCTCTCCCTAAAATTCCACTTTTTATCATCCAGCCATTAGCATACAGTTATAACATGATAATGTATGTAAACTTTCAATTTATTCACTTTTGATGGTATTATTAACTACATGTGGGAAAGATAAATGACTTAGAACTTTTCTACCTTCCTGGTTTTATTCTGTAATATTACAAGGTTTTCCTAGTGGTTAGATTTATGTTTAAAAGTAGTGTACTTCTGGGGATTAAAATGGAGCAAATTATGTTCTATGCTTTTATAAATATGTCAAAATGCATGCTACGATTACATATAACTATAATGCACTATTACTAATAAAAAATTTAAAAGTAATGTACTTAAATCTCCTTCTTGATTACCATTGTTAGACAAGATCTATTGATTCTTCACTACACAAAACAAGAAAATTATTATACATAGACTTCTTTCCACTTTCTGTCTCCAGATTTCTGTCAATCATATGGCCACTTTCATATTGAGCATGTTTATGGTAATTAAGTATTTTGTGCTTGGGGTTGATTTGAAAAACTGAAAACCCTTAAATGGTATTTAAGACATTATGATTAAGTAAACACGATTCACTGAAGAACCAAGTACTGTGATTAGGCCCACAGAAAAGGAAATAAGATGCTGTGTAATTAAACCTTGGGCACTTGAAGGAGAATGTTTTATGAATGAAGGTCTCTTTTCTCCACTCCATCAATTATCCACAATTACCCCATACTTTAGTTTGCATCCAATCTGAACCACCTCTTTCTCACACTGTCTTGTTTTTCCCAGGGTCTCTAATTACTATTTTTCTTCTTATTAAAATCTCTATTAAAATTCGTATATCTTCATCTCATCACTTAGAATTGATCAACAATGGCTTAGGATCTTTACTTTGAGTGCCTGTTTGTATAGTTCCTGTAGTGGCAGTGGTTCACCTGAACACAACCTTTAGAGTCCCCTGATTTTCTGAGGACAACTTGCTGTCTAGGGCCGCTGTGTGGCTGTCACCTTGGAAGGTTTTTCACCCACATTTTTAGGGGTCTTGTGTATTTTCCTCTTAGGAATGTTATTTTATTTTGCTAAAGTTTAGATTTGCTAGAATGCATGCTCTGTCTGTATAACAGTGTGGCTAAGAGCCGGCCTCCTGGGGCTGAGGTTGTAGCTCAGTGGTAGAGAGCTTGCCTAGCACAGGTGAGGCACTAGGCTTGATCTCAGCACCTCATAAAGATAAATAAATAAATAAAGTTATAAAAAATATTTTTTTAAAAAGAGGGCTGACCTCTTGAGTTTGAAACCTAGCTTCACCCTTGATCTTTGACAAAAGTGTGAACTTAGCACCATGCCATCTGAAACATGGGCATAATGTCACTCTCTCAGGGATAATTTCAGGGATCTATTGAGATAATGCATACAGTATTGTAGGACAGAGACCAGTAAATGATCAAATAATATTGTGTTGGCTTTTGAGAGGAGTAAATTGGAGTGCTCCTTTGACCATGTTGAATTGGCAGCCAACACATGTTTCTGAAGTGGTTGCAAAGGCTACCTTGGCCACTGTCCCCACCATGCTTCCCTTGATGATCTCATGCTGTCTTTATGCCAGTGACTGACAGATGCATCCCCAGGCCTTTCTCCTGGACCTGGACTTAGGTGATGGACTGTCTGCTTGACAGCTCCACCTGCATGTCCCCTGTGCCTCTCCAGTGGAACTTGTTGAAAATGAACTCTGATCCTCTCTCCCGGATTTGTTCCACTCAGGCTGTTTAGCATGTTAGGATAGAATTTCCATCCTTCTAGAACAATAGGCCACAGAGAACTTCCCTTATCTACAACTGCTCCCCTACCTGCCTTCCTGCCCTGCCTTAAAAGAGTCCACCATCAGTGACCAACAAACTTCCTCCCTTTCTTTGTCCCTGCTACACCCTACAAAATTCAGACCCTGGGGTTGGGACTGTGGCTCAGTGGTAGAGTACTCACCTAGCATGCACCAGGCACTGGGTTTGATCCTTAGCTCACATAAATGTAAAATAAAGATAATATGTCCACCTAAAACTTAAGAATAAATATAAAAAAAAGAATTTTCATCCTTCTAGGGGCCCAGGTTAAATATTTTGGAGTCATGTTGATTCTTTTCTTTCTCATGTACTTGTCATCTCATCCACCAGGAAATTCCGGTTAAAATATGGCCGGTATCCCGCCATTGCTGACCACCATCACCGTTGTCATCTCATCTCAGCCATCATCATCTCCTGCTTGGATCTCATGGTGGTTTCCTGGCTGCTCTGTCTGCTTCCACTCTGTTGCTCTCTGCTGTCTGTCCTCAAACGCGTCAGGTGTGATCCTGTCTTATGGCTTGTGCCCTCTTCCCTGGGCGTCCGCCCTCCGAGGCCGCTGGCCATCTGCAATTATAAATAAGGCGAAGGTGTGAAGGGCTCAGCTGTATACATTGAGCACACAACCAGAGAACAGGCCAGCAGTGACCCTGAGGACAGAGGAGGTTCTGCCCCGCACTCCATTGCTCCCCTGGCCCAGTTGTTGGAAGAGGACTTTTGATGAATAAGTCCAGGGAGCAGGATCTTCTTAATGCAGATAGACTTCAGGGTGCAAAGAGGGCAACAGGAAGTGTAAAGACGTCCCCCTCCAGCATGCACTAAAGCTGCACCAGGGGTGTCCTTCAACTCTCACTTCCTGTGATTCCAGGCTTTGGGGTGCTCTGGGGCTGAGGATTCCAGCACAGGCTGAGTGCTGTCTCAAGGTCTCCTCTGATCATGAGCCATGAGAATTAAGTAGCTGGCCTCTGCCTGACCATTCCTCCTCTCAAAGCCCGAGTCTCAGTCCTGGGATCCCTGACCCTGCAGGTGGGAGGCAGCTGGGCTTCTCTCAGCACCTCCCCCACCCACTCCTTTATCCTGTTTTTGGTCAGGCGAGGTGACAGTTCCTTCACTGGGAGAGGGCACCCTGGGCACATGGAAAGAGGGAGAGGCACCTGCTCTCAGCCTCGTTCTCTCATTTCTCCCAACTCTCCCTCTCACTCGTCAATAGCCACAGAACCAACCTGCACAGAACTTTCTATGGGGTTTGCACTGTGGTTCAGAGCCTGGATGTGGTATTCAGGGTGTGGAGAAGGTGTGAATGAGAGCAGCCAGGGAGACTCGGGAGGGGGCTGGGTGTGGAGGAGACAGCCCTGAGAAGCCAGGAGCCTGAGCTCTCTCCCTTGCTCTCTTTCCATCCCTGCCCTTCATCTCTTGAACCGCCTGGTGCCAGGTAACCAGAGCTGCAGGACACGCCAGGGGCCCCACCCAAGGAACTGGCATTTATGGGAAAGCTCTCAGGGCCAACAACACGTTCTTTTGTCAACAAAACACCCGGGAGAGTGCTCTAGGGAAGTCACCCACCTCGTCTTTAATTCCCTGGACGGTGGTCAAATAACTCCCAAATCACAAAAGGTCATCTCTGAAATGCTGGGTATTCCCACACTTCCCGCCTCATGATCCCATTCCCTTCATGTTAAAAAGGATACCTGATTATTTCCTCTCATTTTCTTCCGAAGCATCTTTTTTTTTGGGGGGGGGGCAATTAAGCAGCTGCTTCACTATAATGATGGGGGAGGGACAAATAAAGTCAAACGGAAGCCGAAGTGAACTTTGTGATAAACACCAGCACCTCCCCACCTGCTTCTGTGAACATCTGCAGGTGTTTGCACAACCTCCTCTCCTTGCCTATGGAGTTCAGTCAGCAGCTGTTCTTATTTTCCTTGTATGACAGGTGAGGTAATCAGAGATGGGAGAGGGTAAAGAGCGAGTGGAACCAAAGCCAGACTTCCTGACTCCAAGTCTCAAGTTTTTCTACTTCTTCACAAATGCTTCTACCCCGATGGGACCCAGAAAACCCATCCAGGAACATCTGGTGAAGTAGCTAAGAGCAGGTGCTGGACATTGGTGCTGGACAGTCGTAGGTCCAACTTACTCAAATGTGGCCTTGGGTTGAACTAATTTCCTTAAGCCTCAGTTTCCTCATCTGTAAAATAGGACTGTGGCTTGTTGTGGAAAACATTATCTATGATTTACTCAGAAAACTTAGCATGATGTCTGATGTTTATCAATTTTTAAAAAATACCTAGTAGCTACTTTTAAGAGTTAGGCCTCTGTTGTATACGCTGCAATGACCTGAAGGTATCAGAGGAGGCCAGACTGTAAGGTTGGCTAGCTGGAGTAAAATTAAATTAGGAAACATTGTGTCAGAGGCGAAAGAGAAAGACGGACTTCCAGGAGGGACAAAAGACAAAACTGGCCTAATTTTGGAGTGGTTTTTAACCACAAAAGTGAGGGAAACGGAGCTCCTTACCTTTTTAATGAGCCCCCTCCCCAATGACCGCCCTCTTCCTATCAGAGTCCTGACCTGAATGAGAAACAAGCAAGAAAGACAGCAGAGTCCATAGAACACCTTGATGATCGGGATGGGCACTTCAAGGGTCAGCTTGATGGGGCCGTGGGGTGTCTCCAGTGAATCAAACATTGTGGGTGTTTCTGTGAAGACAAATCCAGGTGAAATTAATGTAGGGATCCATAGACGAAATCCAGTGATTGCCCTCTGTGATGTGAGTGGCCCATGCCATCTGCGGAAGGTCTCAGTAGAACAAAGGACTGACCTCCTTCGAGTAAGGGGACTGACCCCTCCTGCCCAGTGCCGGCTTCAGACGCAAACTGGAAACGGCTCCTCTTGGCTCTGCAGCTTGATGGCCTTGGAACGGGGATCACACATGGGCTGCCTGGTCTCTAGTTTTCTGACTGTGGATCTCGGGGCTTGTCAATCAAAAGACCTAATCAAAAGGCCTACTCACTTCTAATGGATAGACCCTCTGTGGTTCTGCTTCTCTGGAGAACCCTGGTGGAGGTGGTGGGTAACAAAGCTGAACTCTGAGAGCTAAACGGGCCCGCTCAGTGCCTGCTCTCCAGGGTAAAACTTGAGATAGCCCGCTCCAGGGAAGGTGTCCCCCGAGGGAGGTGCCACCTGAGGGAGGTGCCACCTGAGTGAAAGTCCATCTGAGAGAAGGGTCTCTAGGGAGCTGGGGAGTGGTAAGAAGATTTTAAAGGAAAACTTCTACATTCCCCATCTTTTGGTTCTTTTGACCACGGGTACATACTACCCAGTGAGCCTGTGGCCAACCAGGGCTGTGGTGGGCAGGAGACTCTGTACTGCTTCTCTGTCATGGAGACCTCCCGAGGCCACTGCCAGGCAGGGGAGAGTTTGTTCCTTGAGAACTCTGATATGGGTTAAAACAGAGAGTCAACTCGTGACAGGCCACCCAGGTCACCCCATACTCATGGCCAGAGTTTTCCCTTTGTCGTATCATCCATTCCCAAATATTTCACCAATATTTCCTAACAGTCTATCAGGGATTCTGCAACGAGATCCAGTCATTGATCATAACTCCAATCATAACTCACAATACCAAGGTACTCTGAAATAAACCTCATTCCATCATGCAATTCCCCAGGGAAGAATTGCATTTCCAAGATTAAATTCCCAAGGACATTAAAGTAAAATATTTTAAATAAAATAAACACACACACACACAAAAACTCCAGTTATTGTCCTCAGTGTCTTGTTTGGTTCTGTCTTGGCCTGGAAGCCCCTAACTGCCCAGGCCGGGGTGGGGGTGTTCTTTCCACACTCTCAGTGGACAGGGAGGGTGAAGTTCTACCAGCACCTCAGAGACTCCTAATTCAAAGCCTAGTGTCTGATGTTCTCCATTCTTCAACATCTAACATTTTATTTTAGAAAATTTGAAATCTCTCCAAAATTGAAAGAATAGCTACCAGTGTGCCCTCTCTGTATTGACCAATTAGTGACTTTTTTTAGGGTCACATTTGCTTTTTCTTACTTTCTCTCACCCCCCTATACACACACACGTTCATGCACACACGCGAACACACACACTTAAAAAATTTTTATGTATACCACATTTTTTAATCCATTCATCTATTTAGGGATACCTAGGTAATTATGGCATTTTCCAGAAAATGGTTGGAGTTGGAGAATATCATGTAAAGCAAAGTAAGCCAATCCCACAAAACCAAAGTCTGAATGTTTTCTCTAATATGTGGATGCTAATTCACAATAAGGTGGAGGCACTAGGGAAGAATAGCATTATGTTAAATTAGGTAGAGGGAAGTGATGGGAGGGGAGGGAGGGGATGTGGGGATAGGAAAGACAGTAAAATGAAACAGACATTATTACTGTATGGACATGTGTTTACATGACCAATATGATTCTGCAACATGTACACTCAGAAAAATGAGAAGTTATATCCCATCTATGTATGATATATCAAAGTGCATAAATGTATTCATGTGTAACTAATAAAAACAAATTTTAAAATTTTTTAAAAAATTCTATGGGACCACTTGAAAGTATTTAAAATATTATCAAAAGTGTTTTGAAAGTAATATGGGATTATTGACTCAATAGTACCAATATTACATAGTCCATATTTAATTTTCCTTAATTGTTGCAAAAAAATTTCTTCAGTGGCTTTTTCCCCCTTGGATCCAGATCCAGTGAAGGTTCGTATTTTGTTGCCAGATCTCTTTAGGCTCCCCGAGTCTCAGTGCCTTTTTGTTTCCATCTTTCATGACATTGACAGTTTTGAGATATCTTCGAGGGGCAGGTCTTGGATTTGTTTCCTCTCAAACAATGATCCCAAGAAAATCACATCATCAGAGTCTCATACGTGGCATTGCCAGAGACTTGAATCAGGAAGGGTGAATGGAAAAGATCTCTTTAACGTTAGTCTGATTAGAAGGACATTGATCTGGAGTCTGTGCCCCATAACTTTAACCCGAGTGGTAGAAATCTTCCAGCAAGTTTGTTTTGCCCTGTGCACTTATCATTTTGGAGACAGGGAGTGGAAATCCACAGAGGAGGTACCTTTCTTTCCTAATGAGGGATTTTTTAATTTCCTCTCTGGAGCCTGGTGCAAAAGTCTTCTCAGCACTGTATTGGGTGTGAGCTATTTGGTGACAAGATCTCTAGAAGAGATGGTGAACAGATAAGTTTTTAGTCTTGAACTGCCCTTGTTCTATCCTCTCTGGGTTTTCATTTAGACCTAAGAACCCTGCCCTTTTGGAAAAAATTTCTCCTGCTCCACCTTTATGGCAAACTACATTTCTGCAATCAAGACAATCGTCTCTGCTTTGTGCTCTACAAGGCGCAGGCCTGTGACATGATGGAGCCTTTGGAAAGGCTCAGCTTGGGTTGGGTTGGCAGAGCTGGCCCTGCTGATCCAGGCCAGGCCCTTGCACCAGAAAGCTTGAACACCATGTGGCACACATGGAACTCATCTGTATTACATTGAAAGCAGGAACTACTGCTCTGAATTCCAACAGGTCAAAGACTTTAATGACAAAATTTTTTTAAATTGTTGAACCTTTGCAACAGCCTTGACTGTTTAGGGAAGCAACATCTGTTTAAGAAGTGGGCGTCTTTTCAAGACTCTTGGCTCTGCCAAGGCGTTTTCCATCTGCTCCCACTTTCTGTGGCTGCATATCTGGTTGTGACTGCTGGGCTCCATGTGACTGCGGCCTGGCAGTAGCTCTGTGGCTCGAAGCTGCTGTTTTAGCTCCTGATCCCTAGAAAATAGCATGAAGCAGAAGTTCATGTGTTAACCACATGATGGATGAGCCTAATCCCAGGGAGCAGGAATGAGAGAATGGGAGAGTCTGGGAAGTAAGGAGAACACATTTAAGGGTGTGTCTTCCCAACTTGGTCACAGTTATGCCACAAGTTGATTACTTGGTCTCAGAATGTTTCCATATCAAGTTTTTGCATCTTTGAGCAGTGCATTTGGTGAATGGTAAAGGAGAGAAATCCATCCACTGGCTCTACTATCCCATTATCAAGATCAACCTCCAGCAGGTGGCCCAGAGTGGAGGTTGGGGCACATAGTATACATGAGGGAAGTGCCATTGGGTCATGCTGCACATGCCAAGAGAAACTGGGATCCTTGCCTGGCAGATGCAGCATCCTGAGTACACAGTAGCAGAACTAGTGAGACCTGTGGCTACAGTGACTCCAGCCTGAGCAGTCCAGCACCCCTGCCCAGCATTGCTTAATGGTCAGTGTGTGCATTCTAAAAGCACCAAAGCCCTAGGACAAAGTCTTAGTGACCTGCCAAAACACAGTGCAGCCAGAGCCTCAGAGGTCTTCAGTAGCCAAAATCAAATTCAGCTCCAGATGACAGTTCCAAATAAATTATTGCAAATAACCATGGTAAAAACCCAACGTGGCCTACGCCAGGTAAATACCACTGATGCATAAAGCATCCACCATGGCCGTAGCAGAAACGTCTATCCTTCCTGTGCATTTGCTCTTCTGAAGTCTCCTCTGTTTCTTAAGGTTTGAAACCTTGCAGGCACCTATCTGTGGAGGTGGGTCCTTTCAACATTTTTTTTTTGGGGGGGGGGCGGTGTCCAGGGATCTGACCCAGGGCCTCACTTATGCTAGGCAAGCACTCTACCACTGAGCTATGTCTGCAGCCAGAAGTGGGTCCTTTGGAACTTAGGACAGAGGACAACACAAACTCCTGTGAGATGCCCTTGGCCATGACACAGCGGGAGACAGACTGGCCGGTCCACACATGCCCACACTCTCTTTCCAGACTCTTCAGGGAGCTAAGTAGCTGCTGCTTATCGGGGGAGTAAGGCAGAGAGGGACCAGGGGTATGGTGTAAGGGGCTCCCTCCCCACAGCAGGGTGGGGACATCAGGAGTGGTGAGAAATGCTTCTCCCTCAGACACCCAAACTCCAGGGCACTCGTGTCAAGATCTCCTGAAAGCTCAGTGGGCAGGGCTCGGGGGCACGCCAGGAGAGGCCTCTGGATTCCTGAGCTGAGTGCTGAAGGACCCTCTTCATTTCTCTGAGCCGTTATCCAGGAGTCTTGCCTTCCCTGGCTGGGTCAGGAGGGCAGGTGCCCAGCACCCTCACTGGGTCACCATCTCCTTAATGAACCCTACACATCACTGATGAGGATGCCTGAGGATCTGGAAGTGCCGAGGGTGGGTGTGCCCTTTGTTGGTCCCGTGGGTGTGTCTAGAAGCTCCTCTTCAGAACATGGTGGGTAACTGTCAACTGCGGACCTCAGCCTTGGGGCCACGGGAGTTATTCTGAGAAAACAGGCAAAGTCCCATTCTATACACTTATCCACTAAGAGCTGAGCATCTGACTGACCAAGTCCTGTACTGTGGGCTGTGGTGATGTGAGAATTGAGGTGGGTCTCTCTCTGTCTGTCTCTCTCTCTCTGTGCCTGTCTCTCTCTTTCTCTCTTGTAAGGATGATAAGAAAAATAGATGCAAAAAAAAGTTATAGAGACCCAGAGGAAGAAAGTGAAGCTTCCCTGAGAGGGGAATTAGGTCTTGCAGGACAAGTGACTTCCACAGATAAGACAAAGAGGGAACCGTTACTGGAATAGATGTGGAAAGGTATGGCCACTTGAAATCAGGTGTGTGTGTGTGTGTGTGTGTGTGTGTGTGTGTGTGTGTCAGGAGCGTGGGGTGCCTGTTCCTGTGGTGGTGGGGAAGGATTGGAGATGAAGCTGGAAGTTTGGGTTGGAATTAAACTGCAAGAGCCTTGTGCCCACAGGAAAGAGTGAGCTGTCTGGAAAACAAGGGGATCCCAGCAGAGGGATCAACAGGCTGGACAGTTCATCCTGCTGATCCTACTGGGAATGAATGGGGGTGGAAGAGTCTGGAGTAGGGATACCAGTCTCAGGTGACTGCAATAGTCCTCATGGTTGACAAGAGCCGGTACCAGGGCAGGGGCCGAGGGAACACGATTTATGAGATACATAAGACAGACAGCAGAATGGATTGGACTGGGTGACCAATTCAGGGTAGAGAGCCAGAGACAGCTGTGTGTCTCCTGGCTGGGGTGACTGGGACAGAGGTGTGGCTTCAGCTAAAAAGAAGCAGATGAAAGGGGACAAAGGAAGGGAGGGGAGGGAAGGAGTAAGGAGAGAGAGAAAAAAAATTTGTGGTTCACCCGATTGTTTGTTTTTTCTTGAGTTTCAGATACCTGCAGGCAATGCTGGTTTTGTTAAAAACAGTTAAAAAGTCCACTCCAGACTGACAGGTTGGTCTGATGGAAATTATTTTATTGGTATCCCCAAACATTCTGAGATCTGAGGACATGAATTGCATTCCCCTGGAATAAGAGTTAATCAGTAAAGATATAATTAAATTTGTGGAGGTGATGTGCAGCATTCATTGGGAGACTTACCCAACATTCAATTTGACAATGATTTATTGAAAGCCAGCCGTATGCCAGGCACCATGCTGGGCTCTGTGTGTACATCAACTGGAGTTGTGCTTTGCTTTTATGGCCTCTCGAAGTTGTTGGAGAACCAGAAATGCCCCCAGCCCCATGTTTCTGCAACAGAAGAGAGATGTGGAGGAAAGAATATGGTCTTGGGGGTTGGGAGCCCTGGGTTTACTTTAGTTTGGGCTTTGCTACTACCTGGCTATGTGGTCATCATCATCTGGTTTCTTCCCAATTCTCTGGTTCTCAATTTCTAGCAGCAAATTTAGGGTTGTCCTAACCAACTTTCAGTTCTCTCCCCACATTGACAATGGTAATTATAAATCTGTCAAAGTGCCACAGGTGCCCAAAGGAGAGACGGTGGGTGGATCCTGGTGGGGCTTAGGGAAAGGGCAGAATTACAGTAGATGGAGACGATGGGAAAGGCCTTTCAGGAGAAGGAATTGCAGAAGGGCTGAGCTAGGAAATGGAGAAGAGCACCTCCCATCTAGGGGCAGGGTCTGGAGGGCATGTTGATGCATAGGGTGTTCATTCACTCTTCACGGGAAAGTGTGGGGAAACACAGATGGCGGCAGCCACCTTCCCCCACCCAGGGTGGCTGATAAAACCTAATTTCTGTATGCCACAGCAGCTGGCGGTGCTCTGGCTGAAGGACAGCTTCAGGAACAGTGTGATCTGTGTGCAAGCCCCCCGAGGAGTTACATGGAGGGCAGCCAGGCCTCCTGCACCTCAGCTCTCAGTACGGTTCCTGGACCTGTGGCATCAGCGTCACCTGGAAGTTTGTTACAAATGGAGAATCTCAGGCTCCACCCAGCCTCACGGAGCCAGGATCTGCAATTTCATAAGATCCTCAGGTATTCTGGAGGCACATTAAAGTCTGAGAAACCCTCTTTCTTGATAAGCCAAATTCCTCACCCCAGCTGCTTCTCTTTATTTCTTGCTCAGAGGAAACAGAAGTACCTCCTGAATTTTCTCAGAAGCATGCTGAAGCTGGATCAGATGCCAGTTTGATTACCCATAGTTTCTTCTTCATTCATTCAGTCAAATGGTAATTTGCATATATTCCAATATGCATTCTAGCCGTGTCCTTGGGCATCCTGGGCTTGATTTTTATGGCATTACTTCTGGAAGGTTGGGGAAGACCTGGGAACCGGAGTGCAAAATCCACTCACTTGGATGAATAGATGTTGGCACAGGCGCAGGAGAGAAGTTAGACTCAAGTCAGGTGACCTTGGAGATTCACACAGGTTGAAAAGCATAAAGTGCAGTCCACTAGAAGGACATCCATATGGCGTCCATCATCCTTGGGGCGTGTGCTTCCCATCTGGCAGGCTTCTGCAGTCGTCCCAGGAGGCTGATAGCAATTGAGAAGTGTACCCACGCCGGCAGGACCTCCCTGCTGGAATTAAGGACTGTCAGGACCCTAGAAAAGAAAGATAAAAACAACAGCAAATGTAGCAGAAGGCAAGAAATAATTAAAATCAGAGTGGAAATCAACAAAGTTGAAACAAAAAAAACTATTGAAAAAATTGACAAAACTAAAAGTTGGTTCTTCGAAAAAATAAATAAGATCGACAGACCCTTAGCCATGCTAACGAAGAGAAGAAGAGAGAGAACTCAAATTACTAACATACAGGATGAAAAAGGCAATATCAAAACAGATGCTACAGAAATACAGAAGACAATTAGAAAATATTTTGAAACCCTATATTCCAATAAAATAGAAGACAGTGAAGACATCGATAAATTTCTTAAGTCATATGATTTTCCCAGACTGAGTCAGGAGGATACACACAATTTGAACAGACCAATAACAATGGAGGAAATAGAAGAAGCAATCAAAAGACTACCAACCAAGAAAAGCCCAGGACCGGATGGGTATACAGCAGAGTTTTACAAAACATTTAAAGAAGAATTAATACCAATACTTTTCAAGTTATTTCAGGAAATAGAAAAAGAGGGAGCTCTTCAAAATTCATTCTATGAGGTCAACATCACCCTGATATTGAAACCAGAAAAAAAGACACCTCAAAGAAAGAAAACTACAGACCAATATCTCTAATGAACCTAGATGCAAAAATCCTCAATAAAATTCTGGCGAATCAGATACAAAAACACATCAAAAAAATCGTGCACCATGATCAAGTAGGATTCATCCCTGGGATGCAAGGAAATTCAATATACGGAAATCAATAAATGTTATTCACCACATCAATAGACTTAAAGATAAGAACCATATGATCATCTCGATAGATGCAGAAAAAGCATTCAACAAAGTACAGCATCCCTTTATGTTCAAAACATTAGAAAAACTAGGGATAACAGGAACTTACCTCAACATTGTAAAAGCTATCTATGCTAAGCCTCAGGCTAGCATCATTCTGAATGGACAAAAAATGAAGGCATTCCCTCTAAAATCTGGAACAAGACAGGGATGCCCTCTCTCACCACTTCTATTCAATATAGTTCTCGAAACACTGGCCAGAGCAATTAGACAGATGAAAGAAATTAAAGGCATAAAAATAGGAAAAGAAGAACCTAAATTATCACTATTTGCAGAACACATGATTCTATACTTGTAAGACCCAAAAGGGTCTACAAAGAAACTACTAGAACTAATAAATGAATTTAGCAAAGTGGCAGGATATAAAATCAACACACATAAATCAAAGGCATTTCTGTATATCAGCGACAAAACTTCTGAAATGGAAATGAGGAAAAACACCCTATTCACAATATCCTTAAAAAAATAAAATACTTGGGAATCAACCTAACAAAAGAGGTGAAAGATTTATACAATGAAAACTACAGAACCCTAAAGAGAGAAATAGAAAAAGATCTTAGAAGATGGAAAAATATGCCCTGTTCATGGATAGGCAGAACCAACATCATCAAAATGGCGATATTACCTAAAGTTCTCTATAGGTTTAATGCAATGCCAATCAAAATCCCAATGGCATTTCTTGTAGAAATAGATAAAGCAATCATTCTCCATTGAGGGAGAAATGTAATAGGGTCTGGTCATATCCCATTCCATTGGACACTGCAGATCTAAGTTGGGAATTATATGATGTTGATTTGATGCAGTGAGAAGGAAATTGCAGATACTCTGGATGCACTGGCACAACACAGAAGTATCAGGAAATGGAAGATAAATCTCTTGGAAGTTAGTGGACCTGAGGTGTTGGTACAGTTCTAGGAGTCAGATCATTTGGGGACTATCAGCACATTACCTCAAAGACAAAAAATTTTGCTTTACCTTAAATGCACTGTTTTGAACAAAGAGTCACCAGGCCTTGTAGTATTTTCTGCATTTGGAGACAATATTCATCTCAGTTGGGTGTACTGTATCAGCACATTCACCGAGGTACACATATGGCAATCAACTGTATTTATTTATTTATTATTAAATTTGTTTATTTATTTTATAGTAGAATTCGTTTTGACATAATGTATACAAATGGAGCACAACTTCTTATTCTGTAAGTGTGGTACCTTCACCTTATGAATGTAGCCCTCATTGCTCTAAGGCTTATTTTTTTTAAATGTTTATTTTTTAGAAGTAGTTGAACACAATACTTTTATGTGGTGCTGAGGATCAAACCTAGGGCCTCGCACATGCTAGGTGAGCGCTCTACCACTGAGCAACAATCCCAGCCCCTAAGGCTTATATTTTTACAAAATGTTTTTTCTCTTCTCCCCTCTCCCCTCCCTAACCAGATTAGGGAGACAGTGTTACCTTTTCTTCCCCTAGTTTAATGCCCTTGAACACACCCACTACAGGAAGGAGATGCCTGCTGAGGATCTGGGAAGTGAATATCTCCCAAATTAAAATGTGAATCCTAACAGCCATCAAGGCACCCTGGGGTCCCCCTACCAGAGCACACCTGGAATGTAACCCTTGAAGTTTCTTTAAACCCCCCCCATCCTCAAACCATGTCTTCATAATTAAATTGGCATTGATTGGCATTGGGGACAGGGACCAATTCCTCTGGCTGTACATGATGTAGAGTCACTCCAGTAGTGCAATCAAACATGTATATAGGTTAATAATATCTGCCTCATTCTACTGTCCTTCCCATCCCCACAACCCCACCCCTCCCCTCGCTCCCCTCTAAACAAACCAAAGATCCTTCTTTCTTCCCTATCCCTTCACCCTTCTACAGATCAGCATCCGCTTATCAGAGAAAACATTTGGCTTTTGGTTTTGGAGGGTTGGCTTATTTCACCTAGCATGATATTCTCTAGTTTCATCCATTTACCTGCAATGCCATAATTTCATTCTTCTCTAAGACTGAATAATATTCCATTGTGTACAAGTACTACATTTTCTTTATCCATTCCCCTGTTTAAGGGCATCTAGTTTGGTTCCACAGTTTAGCTATTGTGCATTGAGCTACTATAAACATTGATGTGGCTGTGTCACTGTAGTATGCCGATTTTCAGTCCTTTGGGTATAAATTGTGGGGTGGGATAATTGGGTCACATGGTGGATCCATTCCAAGTTTTCTGAGGAATCTCCATACTGCTTTCCAGAGTGGTTGCACCATTTTGCAGTCCCACCAGCAATGTATAAGTGTGCCTTTTCCCCCACATCCTTGCCAATATTTATTGTCACTTGTGTTGGGAAAAGTATAACAGCAGCCGCACCCCAGGAAAAAAAAAAAACATAGCGCCTAAGGACCTTCTCTTCCTACTTTCCCCTTTTTTCACTGGGGGTGTGAACTCTCCCGCAGGAGCCAATGTTTCAAATCTTGCTGGCAGGGAACCTTAGCCCCAATAAAAACTTATTCCTGGGCTCTGGAACTGATATCTGGAAGAACTTGCCAATAAATGGGTGGCCCGCCATTTATCTAAGTCCTGGCATCTCTCCTTAGATCTATATAAGCACACAGCCTTTTGCAATAAAGTGGAACTCTCCCCAGCAAATTGTCTTGCGTGGAGGCTTCTTTCAACATGTGTTCTTGATAATTGTCATTCTGACTGTAATGAGATGGAATCTCAATGTAGTATTAATTTGCATTTTTTTAATTAATAAAGATGTTAAACATTTTTTCATATATTTGTTGACCAAACGTATTTCTTCTGTGAAGTGTCTGTTCAGTTCCTTTGCTCATTTATAGATTGGGTTATTTGTGGTTTAGATGTTAAGTTTTTTGAGTTCTTTATATATCCTGGAGATTAGTGCTTTATTTGTGGTGAGTGTGGTAAAGAGTGTGTAGGCTGCCTCATCATGTTACTGATTCTTTTCTTTGCTGAGAAGAAGCTTTTTAGTTTGAATCCATTCCATTTGTAGATTCTTTTTTCTTTTTTCTGGGGTTTGGAGGAGGTGTACCAGGAATTGTACTCAGGGGCATTTGACCACTGAGCCACATCCCTAGCCCTATTTTGTATTTTATTTAAAGACAGGGTCGCATTGAGTTGCTTAGTGCCTTGCTTTTGCTGAGGCTGGCTTTGAACTTGCGATCCTCCTATTTCAATCTCCCCAGCTGCTGCAATTACAGGTGTGTGCTACCATGCCCAGCTTCCATTCATTGATTCTTGATTTTACTTCTTGTGCTTTAGGAGTCTTGTTAAGGAAGTCAGGTCCTAAGCCAACATGATGAAGATTTGGGCCTACTTTTTCTTCTTTTAGTGCAGAATGTCTCTCTGTTCTAGTGTCTAAGTCATTGATCTACTTTGAATTGATTTTTTAAATTTTTTTTTTCTAGTAGTAGATGGACACAACACCTTTATTTTATTTATTTTTTTCTTATGTGGTGCTGAGGATCAAACACACTACCTCACGTGTGCTAGACAAGCGCTATACCACTGAGCTACAGCCCCAGCCCCACTTTGAGTTGATTTTTATGCAGGGCAAGAGATAGAGGTTTAATTTCATTTTGCTATAGGTGGATTTCCAGTTTCCCCAGCACCATTTGTTGAATAGGTTATCTTTTCCCCAATGTATGTTTTTGGTGCCTTTGTCTAGTATGGAATAACTGTAATTATGTGGGTTTGTCTCTGTGTCTTCTATTTTGTACCATTGGTCTACATGTCTTTTTTGGTGCTAATACCATGGTGTTTTTGTTACCATTGCTTTGTAGTATAGTTTAAGGTCTGGTATTGTGACGCCTCCTGCTTCACTCTTGATAAGGACTGCCTTTGATTCTGGGTCTCTTGTTTTTCAGAATGAATTTCATGAGGCAATCAACCTAAAAAGCCTCAAAACAAGAGAAGATTCTCCTTCTAATGTGCTGCAATATACCCTTATGGTCCTGCAGAACTAAAGGTGTTTGAAGTGACCTTGAGCTCTCTGGTTACTATTTGGAGCTATGGCAGACTGTGATAGAAAAAGACACACTGATGTTCCTTGAACATTGAGCAGAACCATGTCTTCTTTGGAAAATAACACATTTCACATAGTTTTAGATTTGCTATTGTTCTTATCTGGATAATTTGTAATTCATAAAACCATGTGATCAGGCATATCTGAGAGCATTTATTTACCAAGTGGAAGTCTCTCTCTCTCTCTCTCTTTCTCTCTCTCTCTCTCTCTCTCACACACACACACACACACACACACACACATGCATACACACACACACACACACACAGAAGCAGGTTCAAGCAGGACTTGAAAACATAAATCACATAAGCAGTTTGCTTAGAATAGCAATGCTCCTACTCCTGCTGCCAAAACCATCTCTATAATTGGAACCCAGAGCAAGATAACCAATGGAGATCCATAAGTCCCACGTCTACTTATTGAAAATCCACACATCATTATTACCTGTTAAATAAAACATGTTCAGTTCTCTTATTTGAAATACTCTCCTGTGAGCATACATGAATGACTAAATTCTAAGAATAACCCATGAAACTATTAAGTGCAAATTGTTTTTCCAAAGGAACCACAATTCCTTAAGAAACTAGGAGCTTTCCAGGAAGGAGAATGGAGGTAATACTAGGCCTCCAACCTGCTTTGGTTGATGAAACAGCTGGCCAAAGTCTGGAAGTTACTGCAGTGGGGTCAACTACCAGGCAGCCTTAGAACTCTGCTGAAGGAGACCCGTCACCTTAAACCACAGATGCATCATCCTCTGCAGTCAACACCTGGCAGGATTCTCCCTGGTGATGTTGATAAACAGACTCCCAGTTGAGTTTCTGACCACACATCAAACAAAAGGTGTTGAGATTAGAGGAATTTGTCCCCTAAGACACCAGAGGTGATGGGGGGATTGTTAGCCTGCCCACGGCATTATGGGAGAATCTGTAATGAAATCTGACAGCAGATGCCTGGACTTCAACAGAGCAGGCTCCAAATTATTGTTCTTGGTGAAGCTACTTGTGAGGGATGAAGATACAGTGGACTATTTGTCAAAAAAGACCAAACAATAATCCCTAAATCATCTCTGATTTAGGGATCTGGAGGGATCAGGTCTGCTGAATCCCTAAAGTTAGACTTCTGCCAAGTAATATAATGGGTAGGGAGAAAAGAGCTGTTCCTATATCAACCACAGAAGCAGCTTCAGAACAAAACTCTAAGAGCTACTGATATACAATGTCCACTAATTAGCCTTCATGTATTAAGTGGGGGCAAGGAATTCACATGCAAGAGCACGCTGCCCTTAATACTTAGCAGTTCTAGTGCATTTGCCGTAGATTTTGGTAAATCAAAGCTTTTCCTGGATCACAGGAGTCAGAAAATGTGTGTGCTTGTGTCCATTAAGACAAGAAAAGGTATCATGTAGCAAACTGCAGGTGAAGGCAACTCCCACCCTAGGAGTTCAGAATTTTAAAGCCAGGACTTGAGGGGAGTGCTAGAGTGGGGAGAAGTTTGTCAGTCAGCCTTCAATCACTGTGACAAAAGGGATTCCACTTAAAAGGAGGAAAGGTTTGTTTCAGCTCATGGTTTCAGTTGGTCACATGGCCCTGTTGCTTTGGGCCTGTGTGGGATAATACATCATGGCAGAAGCACATCATGAGGAAGGTCTATTTACAATCATAGCAGCAGGGAAGCCAAGAGAGAGGTGGGGTGGGGGAAGGGACTGGATTCTCAGTATCTTCTTTAAGGCATGACCTCAGTGACCTTCCTTCCTTCCATTAGTGTTATGGTTTGGATGTGAGGTGTCCCCTAAAATTTCAGAGGAGATGAGACAATTAGGGGTGTGGCTTTGGGTACATATATGTATCTGGCAAGTGGACTCTCTCTGCTTCCTGATCACCATGGGAGCTGCTTCCCTCTGCCACACTTTTCCACCATGATGTTCAGCCTCCCTGGAGGAATGGTGCTAGATTTCTAAGAATCGAGACCTCTGAATCTGTGAGCCCTCAAATAAACTTTTCTTCCTCTACAGTTTTTCTGGTTGGGTTTTAAGTCACAGCAGTAAATTAGCTAAAACATTTAGATTTTACTCTCCAAGGGTTCCACCAGCTCCCAAAGCACCACAGGCTGGGACCAATCCTTCAACACAGGGCCCTTGAGGGACTTTCAAGATCCAAACTATAACAAATACTTTAGTGGATATATTATTCTGCTCCACTTGTAAGGGGAAAGAGCCCTGAAATCACAGAATGGTCCCTGATTTTGAAGAGGGAGAACCCATGGCATAAGATGGGGTCTAAATCCAAATCTTTCCAGTTCTCAGTAAACACTAGTTGTACTTTTCTGAACCGGAATCCCCAGTACTTTCTAATCATGAGGGGGATCCCTGCCTGGATAGTTTGCATGGAGAGCCAGATTTAATCAGCTGTGTACCCCCAAGGAGAGGGTAAGAGATGCAAAAGACTGTAAAGTTACAAACCACTATGTGTGCCCCAGGGAAGAGTTCAGTCCCCAGCATTGGGAAAAGGAGGATGTGTGACATCACCTAGGACAGGCGGTCCCAGTGTCTTCCCCTTTCCCACCCCTGGGGAGAGAATTTGAGAGAATATGATAGAAGGTACAAATATGTTTCTGAGACAATACAATCAGATGGAGAATGCATTTTTTTTCACCTAAAATTTCCAAGGAAGATGAGGAAGGCCAAGAAACATGAGAAAAATAGAGGATAAGCCATTGCTCCATGGGGAGGCTGCTCTGTCCCTTGGGGGGACCATGCAGGGTGGGTAGGGTCACTGGGAAGGACAAGTTGGTTTTGAAGGGAGACAGTGACAGGGGATGACAATGGGAAGATGGGAGCGCTGGCTGATGGTGCTTGCCCAGCATGCATGAGGCCTGGGATTATTCCCAGCAGAAAGGGAGAAAGGGAAGGGAGGGGAAGGGAAGAGAGGTCTCTGCAAAGCTATGCAATCATTGGACAGGATTCCTCCTTGGACAACCTCCAGATGTTGGATGAAGCATTTTGTTTTTTGGTCATTTTGACGGGTATTGAATCCAGGGCTGTGCACACGCATGTGCTCCACCACTGAGCGCACTCCCAGCCCATGGGGAAGCTATTAAGTGGATCATTTTGATGGACCTGAGACGCTGGGTGGAATTACGGAATGAAGAAAGTGGGGAAGTGGGTCATGAGGGATAGGGCTCAGAAATTACCAAAGACCAAGGATGGCTTTTGATCACCAGAGCCTATCATAAGACATTTCAGATCAAGCTTAATGAAGTTGACCTGGGTGACATCAAGATGAACATTCCAAAAGATGCTGGATCCAATGATCTCGCTTGCCCTAGGGGCTTCAATGACAGCAGCACCGTTAATCAGTAGTGCATGGGGGATTTCTATGTTGCATAGAAGTTCAAAAGGTCCCTCCCTATTCAGGCTCCATGCCTTTGTAACACCATGAGTGAGCCAAGTACTCAGAGGGATCCAGCTGACATGACTCCTCTCTCTCACTGCTGCTCCTCCCCAAAATCCCCAGAGCCCTTCAGTATGAGCCATGTGTGTGAAGAGAACCTCCAACTTCCCAGTACATCCTACACATTGCTTCTCTGTCTCCTCCCCAGCCCAGGTGCCTCTGGTCCACCAATATCTCCCTTGGCCTTTCCTCTCTCCAGCTCAGAACACTCCCTGGAGCCAGATCTTGTCTTGGGGCATTTGGGGTGGGGAGACAGGGAGGGAGTGCATGGGAAAGAAAGGAAGAGTCTTTTCCCTGGACAAAGCCTGATTTGTGAAATTGGACAAGTTAACTTCTAAAAATATGCTCAAATTCACTAATCACCGGGGAAATAAAAAGTGAACCCCAAGATGCCATTTAAAAAATGTATATCCAATTGTCCCCAGGTTGTTCATCATGTTGACAAGGCTGTGAAAGAAATGGGAATTCTCCTAGACTCTGGGGGAGAATGTGAATATGCACAGCCATTTTGGTGTGCAATTCGACAGCATATCAATGTCACAAATGACCAAGGCCCTCTGATCTGGAAATTCTACCTCCAGGGGTATAACTGAACAGAAGCAAACCTGTCTGCACCTTTGAGGAGACAGGATCTCTGTGGATCCCTTCCCTTCCTAACTCTGTGTTTGGTTGTAGTGATGTGCCCAACACACTAAAGCTCACATCACCAAATGGGGCTTAGGGAAAGTTCCCTCCCTCGCCCACTCTTTCCTTTTTTCTAGTGTTTGGAACTTGTAAACGATGACTAGAGTTCCAGTTGTTATTTTTGACCCAGAGAAGAAGCACTATATGCCAAGGAAGATGAAAATGTGAGGAGCCCGAGACCTTCATGCCCCAGAGAGTTCCCCTTCCCGCCTGATCTGCTTCCCTACAGCATGGTTTTGGACACAAGAAAAAAGAAGCCAGTAATTGTTCAGTCACAGGGATTAGGTCTTTCTCACTAGTAGATGAAAGTATTTGTTATCTTTTCCTTTTCTTTCTTTTTGGTGGGACTCTATTTTTAGACTGGCAAATTATAATTATACATAATAGTGGGATTTCTTATTACATATTCATACATGAACATAATAGAATATAATTCCCTCAACCACCCCCCACCCTCTTTTCTCTCCTCCCCACTTCCTTCTACTCTATTGGTCTTTCAACTTTTTCTTTTTCTTTTTCTTTTTTTTTTTTGAGGGGGTAACTAGGAATTGCACTCAGGGGCACCTGACCACTGAGCCACATCCTCAGTTCTATTTTGTATTTTACTAGAGACAGGGTCTCTCTGAGTTGCTTTCACCTCCCTAAATTGCTGAGGCTGGCTTTGAACTCAAGTTCCTCCTTCCACAGTGTCCCCAGCCACTAGGATTATAGGTGTGGGCCACCGTGTCCAGCAGTCCTTTAATTTTCAGAAGATGCTCCGTCCCCTACGACTCCGTTTTTTTCTCAGGTTCCATATATGAGATCCTTGACTTTCTGAGTTAGCCAAGTTTATTTCTAGCTGATACCGATGTTTAATGTGACATTGCTTTAAATAGAGGAATGGCATGAACAGTCTAAATGTCCCTGGCTTCTGGAAATTCTTTGAGGTTTTTAAGACCCTTCGCATCTCAGTATACAGAAATCCTTACATTGGGCCTCTTCCCCTTAAAGACACTTGGCCTGGCCACTCTTGAGCTCATTCCTCTCAAGTTGCTAGAGACCCACATTTTTAAAGTGACTATTTCCAATTTCCCAAAAAGAAGACCCACAGGAACTAAGAATCAAGCATCTAAAACCCTACATTTTATCAATAAAACTCAGGAAGTGGCAGACAGACAGATGATGCAATAAGAAAGATAAATTTGCTCACTTATCATTTAACAGGAGAAAACGTTTTTTTCCATAGCATTCATAATTAAAGGAAAACTCGATCAAACTTTTTTCTTTTAATTTAATTGCCAGGAACCACTACTAAAGTTGGAAATAGGGTGTTTACTGTCAAAGTCATTCGAAGGCAGACAGGGAAAAGGAACTAGAGTCTATTAGTGGTTTATAAACATCTCAGGGCTGTGAAAAACAGTTAAGAGATTTTAAGCAGGTCATCCTCCCATAGGTGCATTAGTTGATATGTTCATTGGACAGTTGAAGGCATACAGTACTAAAAATGAAGTATTTGAATATATGAGCTAACCCTATCCATGGCATAAACAATCTTTCATATCCTGCAATTCATGATGTCTTCCTACATCACTGGCTGATACCCGGGGCTGAGCGTGCAGTAGAGTAAGGACCACTGTTATCTGTGGCAGAAGCAGTGCTGTATTTCATATGGTCTTGAACCTTTTGAATTCTGGGTGGGTTTCTTGTCTAATTTAATTTCTGTTTTGCCTCATCCTATCCTGGTGAAGAACTTATCCTGTTGGGGAAAGGGTCAGCTCTGTTTCTTGTTGGTTTGCATCGTGTTATTATATTCAGTCTCTGAATATCAGAAGGAGATCTCTCAAAGGAGGCAGCCACTGTGTAGGTTCCTGCACATTGAGAACAGGAACCGCGCCCCCAAGAGGGCAATGTCTGAAATGGACATTCTTATTTTGAACTTGAACCTTGCATTCTTCTCTTGAGATTGTTCACATACTCACACACTCATCGATCTCACAAAGCACACCATGGTGGTGGTGGTGTTGGGTGGGAGGAAGAATCTGTGATATATTAGGAAAGGGTGCTTTTCTATTTAAATAAAAATATAAATTGACACCCACCCACCCCCGCCATTTTTTTCTTTAACCACAACTGTCTCATGTAACCCGCTTTCAGATATTTTACCTAGAAAGGTAACTTCTATAAATTTTATTTAAAAATGCACAGAAAAAACATTTCCAGCAGACCTATGCAAGAATACTTATGGTGGTTAGTTTTCTGAAGTGTGATAACAAGTGATTTTATTTATAATTTGCTTGTTTTCCAAAATTTTCTCCAGTCAACATGAATTATTTTGGGGTCAAAAAAACATCCTTGTGTCTTCCATGTGTGCAGTTCCTTTTGACGGAAGTGGCAAGAGAAGGCGGGGGGGGGGGGGGGGGGGGGAACAGACAGACAGCAGGGGAGGGGCCACATGTTGCCTCTGTCCCTAGGCGGCCAGTGAAGGCTGTGAAGGAGTGATGAACCCTCTGGCAAGCCTTTGCTGGATCCACACCCAGATTCTGATGCTTCAGTTCCTTCCTTCTCCTGGTGAGTAGTGGCATGGATGTGGGGGAGGGCGTGTGTGTGTGTGTGTGTGTGTGTGTGTGTGTGGGTGTGTGTGTGAGGCTGTGTGGGGGAGAGGTAAGGCAGGTGGGAAGAAGCAGGGGCTTCCCTGGACTCCTGATTCCCCATGAGTTTCTGATTGCCAAGGCAAGGAAAAGGGACTTGGGGACTCTCTGGGAGAGCACCAGTTGCCACCCTCAGGCAAATCACTGTCACATGCTGAGTGGCTCCTTGCCTGCCAACAGCAAAGGACCCAGGCTTGAAACAGCAATGTTTTTCTGATGCCAGGAATAATACATATTGACTGTAGGAAATTTGGAAAATATGACAAATGATACAGAGATGAATAAAAACCATGTTTCATACTTCACAAAACTAAACACCATAGATACTCTGTGTACTCCTCCGGGTGAGTTTTCTGTGCTTCAGTGTATTTTTCTGACTTCAGAAGACAATTATTTGCCAGGCTGTGCTCAGCTGCAGCTGCTCTCCTGAGAGCAATGTCCTGAGCATTTGGTTTCTTGCTGCTTTAGCAAAAAAGAAGGAGAAAAATTTACAATTTAAAACGCAAATTTACAATCACTTCTTTACTGTATGACCTACCCAGTCCTCCAGCCCACTTCCTTCCTCTACTCCTAGACTGAGAGGTAGGATTGCCTCCCATGAACCAGCCTGACTCAGTGTCTCCTACCCTGCTCTGGCTGCAAAACCTTGTTAGAGTTGAAAGAGGGGCTGGATTCTGCAATCAGACCCACTGGGTCCCTACTCTGGTTCTGCTACCTAGTGTTCATAAAATCGTGGACATATACCACAGGACAAAGAGGTGTGCCTTTTGAGATTGTTACCTCAGTGGTAAAATGTCCCTCTTAAGAGTCACCACTGGAGGAGAGGTGGGGAGCCACTTCCCCTACCTGAGCCTGGGAGTAGAGGAGGGAAGAAGGATAATCCCTAACCCAAGGTGCTGTCTGAGAGATTAAGTGATGGTGCACATTCTGATCACTGTCTGACATAGGAACTTAAGTGTGTGGTGTTATGTACTTCTCTATCTTGGTAAAAACTTGCAAATGGATAAAAAAAAAAAGACAATTTTGATTTGTAATTGGTGATTTTATCATGATCCAGCGGCTTAAAAAGAGACAAGATTTTCCTCTGGGCACTAAGGGATTGCACAGAGATTGTGTGCTTTCCTGGGCTTCTCATTGTACAGCAATGGAGAAGTGCAACCTGTGTTCTTATGTATTATAGACAGTTTTCTAAGTGAAGGCTTTTTAATAGTCTGTTGGATGTGTCAGAAACATTTGAACATTTAACATGTTTATACCTTTTTTTATGGTATTTCCACCTTTGGGGTTTAATGGGGGGGGGGAACAACTCAAACTTCTGTGTGAAGATATTCATTGTGGTCTCATTACAGTAATGAAAAGCCAAAACCCAATAAGAGGGTGATCAAACCTTGACATTAAGGTGGTGAAATGATTGCTTTAGTAAGTGACATCGGTTGAGCCACTGAGTTTTCCTGAGATGAGAAGATGGAAAGGACTTGGTTAGAAGGAAGGACAGGAATAAGCATGTGTTGAGCCCTGTCATATGCAAGATCTGGACTGGGGTGTTACAGACCTGATCTCATTCCAGCCTCACACACCATGTGTTACCTGGGAGGTTTGGTCGAGGATAATGAATACAGGAAGGGACAAGCACCAGGCACAGGAGTATTGGCTGGGAATCTGGCTTTACACTTAAGTCTTCTTAACCCACAAAGCCCAAGTTTTCAATTCTGCCAATGTTTCAACAAAATCAACACAGGAGCATTGAAACAGCTTAGAAATCATAACCTAGAGCTTATATATGGGCTCAGTACATCCATCACCCCATTTAGCATTTGAAGGAATGTGGGCTCTGAGAGGCTGATCAACCTGGAGGAGATCCATCGTAGATCTAATAGGTTTCACAGTAGGATTCCAGCTGCCCCAGACCATGCGCTGCCTCTGTGTGATCTGGCTGTGAAGCCAGGTCTTTCTAAATTCCAGGCCCTTGCACTTCACCCTGATCTTCCTCCCACCTTTCCCACCCACAGGACTCCAACTCTCTTAAATCAAGGGCTCTGGTGCGGGGTGGGGGGCAGAATTCCCAAATGGCCCTCTGCTATTGGAAAGAACTTCTGTCCTCATAACTCTGCTCTCCCTTCATGCTGCAGCCCCAAGGGAAGCAATTCCATTTATAGCTCAATAGGGAACAGCTCCCTAGTACCTTCCTTCCCCTGCGTGCCCTGCCTTTCCTTTTTCTACTTGACCAATGCTATCATTCTCCTGTTTGGGTCATGGGATCTTTGGGGGTCACTGGTCAGTTTGGGAAATCCCCCTCTCTTATTTTTTTGAAATTTATTTATTTAATATTTTTCCATATTTTTTATTGGTGCATTATAGTTCAACATTTTGAAGGGATTTGTTGTTACATGTTCGTGTAGGCACAAAATGGACAATGATCTAATTGGGCTAATATCACTCCCCAGCATCTTCCCTTCCCTCCCTCCCCCCCCCTTTGTCTCTTTCCTCTACTGATTTCCCTTTGTGTTTTAGGAGACCCATCCCCCACCTTTATTTTCCTTTTTCCTCTCTACCTTCCGCCTATGAGAGAAAACACTCAGCCTTAACCTTCCTCCTTTGACTTATTTCACTCAATATGAAGGTCTCTACTTTCACCCATTTTCCTGCACATGCCGTAATTTCATCTTTCTTTAGGGCTGTATAAAACTCCACTGTGTATATAGACCACACTTTCTTTATCTGTTTGTCCATCCATGGACACCCAGTGTGGTTCCAGCCGCTCTTCTTGAGCTGCTGGTCAACTTAGGCTGGCTCTGTTGTTCTGCCATAATGATCATCATCTTGCTGAGAAAACAGCATGGGTGGCCGAGCCCTGAACACAGGAAGCCACTCAACCTCCAGCTGCCTTCTTGGGGGCATCGTGAGGGGGCAAAATTTTGATGTATGCAGTTGAGGGGAGAAATAAGGAATGTCCACATGCTTCTGCCCCTTTCAATGCTTTATTCACTCAAATTACTCAGTACAATTCACTCTATAGGTTCATAATCAAGAAAATGACAATCCTTAATGCTAGGCACTGCAGTAGGCATAATCAATTCACAGCAAACAATTCTAGATTAAATCTAATCACTGAAAAACACACTTAATCATGACAGGCTAGTGACAGACATTCCCTCTGCATGCTACGTTCAGAAGTCTTAAGCCTTAGGCTTTATGTCCAGCAGATGGACACTCACTCAGACCTCGTTGACCAGATCCAGAACCAAGGCAGGCTTTTCCTGGCATGGAGTGGATGACTGTTGAGGAGGAACTTGCAGGGAGGAGTTGCAGCTCTCACCAAGGTCCAGATGAGGCAGTAGAGTTTGAGAAGGTGAGGATCACACAGAGCATAAGGAAATGATGACAAGTGATGGGATGTCAGGTCCTCATCAGGCTCTCCAGCCTGAGTGCATCCTTGTTTCAACTGGCTGAATCTCTGTTCATCAGCTCTATCATTTATACTAAATTTGGGGGCTTCTGATCCCCCTTTCAATCCCTATCAGTTACCTCTGGATTTCTCAGTGACATCATTTGCCCTGGGGTCAGAAGCATCTGCTCTGGTGGTCTCCTCCCTGATCTTCTCGCCTTTCCCTCTTATCAGGGGAGGACAGCCTGCCAGGGCTTCACTCTGTTATGAGGGTGGGGGAAGTGACTTGTTTGAGGCCACACTGGAGGGCTCTGAGGGTGTGCCTGAGGAGACTGCAGGTTGCAAACTGGAGTTTTAAAAATGGAGTTGCTTAGGCTCAGGCCTCAGGCCATCCTCACACAAAGGGACCTGGGACCTGAGGGCTGTAGTCACCCATAACCACAGTCCTTCATCTTCTTTACTAATTAGTTGCCATAGTAAGGCAGCCTAAAGTAACTATGAGATGTTTCTGTTAGCTTCGTGGCCACCACAAAGCAAAAACCTATGGGAGATATATAAAAGCTAAACGGTAAGGAATAAAAGTATGCCATGGAGTAAATCACCTGATCACAGAGGAAAACCGCAGAAGAGGAAGGAAGGAAAAAGATTTACAGGAAAGCCCACAAAAGAAGAAACAGAATGGCAGCCCTGGCCTGCCAGTCCTGACTTTGACTGTAAGTGGGTTAATTCTCCAATGAAAAGGAATAGAGTGGCTGAATAATCAAACAGGAGCCACTGTGTGATGATCACAGGAGGCTCAGGGAACCCTGAGGACACACGCAGTCTGAAAGTGAAGAAGGCAGAAGGTCCCCATATGGAGGGAAACCCAGAGAGCTGTCCTGTGATCCAAGTGACTTGGAAGGCTGAGGCAGGAGGATGGCAAATCCAGGGCCACACTGAGTGAATTAGGGAGACCCTATCTCAAAATAAGATACAATTACAACAAAATTCAACAACAGCTGGGGCTGTGCGTCAGGCTAGAGGACTTGCCTAGTATGTGAGGCCCTAGGTTCAATTTCAGGACTAAGAAATTTAAAAAATAATAATAATAAGTGGACAAACCCATGGCGGCCACTGCGTGCCCTCAGGGGCAGCCACAGAGCTACAGAGAGAGTGCTCAGAGGGAAGGCAGCCAAGGCCACTACACCCTGCCCCCTGCAGGCACACTGCTATGGGTGACTCCAAGGGAGCACAGGATTGTGCCTGCGCAAGGAGCAGACTAATGGCCTTTCCCAGGGAAGGAAGGCGGGGCTGGGGGCGGGGCGGGGCTGGAGTAGGGAGGGGCTGAGCTGGAGGCCTCAGGGGCGGGGCATGGGGCCTCAGGGGACCAGGAGCTTCCTTGTCCCCTGGCACCAGGTGGGCTCATCCTAGCTTCCCCAGCCAGCACAGTTTCCCTGGTAACTTCCCTGGAAACTCTGCAGGACGTTTCTAGAAGGAAGAGGCAACCTCTGGGTAACTTCCAGCTTGTTGGGCTGCCTAGGAGTCGGAAGAGGCACCTTGACTGTGACTTGAGCACTGCTGGAATCAACCTGAGACTTGGCTCCCATACACACCTTGTAACAGGCTTCCGGGAGGGAATCCTCAGAACACAAAACCCACACCCCATCATTCCAGCCGCTTCCAGAGTGTTCCAGAATGTCTGTGCCAGCCTTCTCTCTCTTGTGTGAACTGTTTTACTAAACTTCCACCCTGCTTTAAGAACTCCAAGTGGGAAAAGTGAAAATACAGAAAAGAACCAAACTTTTAAAAGTGTGACAAAGAGAAACAGTCACCATCTGGTCTCTATGTGTAAAGAAATACATACAATCCATTGATCCAAATTGAACAGGACCATCGTTCCAAATATTGGTCACATTTTCGAGTAAGAAAAGGAGGTTATGTATATGGCTGTTAGAATCAGAATTTCTGGCTTTTGATCTACTACCATCACTATCCTCCTGTGATGTGGGGCAAATTAATCTCTTAATAGCCCCCAATTTAATCACTAATAAATGAGTATAATAAGAATTTTTTTAAGTGAAAATTAGAAAAACAATAGAAAAGATCAACAAAACTAAGAGTTAACTTTTGAAAAATTGATAAAATTTTAGCTAGACTAGAAGACAGAGACAAATAAGATCAGAATGAAAGAGGAGAAATTATATTTGTCACTGAGAGACTCAAAAAATCATAAAAGATCATTATGAACAATTATCTGATAATCTAGAAGAAATGGATTGATTCTAGTAACATACAAAATACTGAAGCTGAATCACAAAGAGATAGAAAATCTGAATAGAACAATAATGAACACAGAGGATGAATCAATAATAATAATAAAAAAGTCTCCCATCCAAAAAAATGTTCAGGACCAGATGATTTCACTGGTAAGACTATGAAATAATAGAGAAGAAATAACACTATCTCCAACTCTTCCCAAAGATTGAAGAAGGGGAACACTTCCCAACTCAGTTCCCAAGGCCAGGATTCCACTAATACCAAGGCCAGGGAAAGACACAGCAAAACAGAAAATTGTAAGTCAGCATCTCTGTCAGGCATATAATACTCACATAGACAGTAAGAATGGGAGAGAAGAAAACAGAATTGGGTGAGAGATCTCATAAAATCAACAGGAAAACCAGAGGCTTTGTATCCACAGTGGAGTGACCCAACATCAGAACCTTTTAACAAGGCTTCTGAGGGGACAGAGGAACAAGGTGAGGGCAGCAGGTGACCAAGTGTCATCTCAGCTGGGGGAGCAGAGGGGCAACTGGATGAGGGCTAATGGGGGGTCCTCACTTACAATAGTTCTCCATCTGGTTTGACTGTAAGATGATATTAGTAGTTAACAGAGGAGAGAAAAAGCTGTGCCACACAGTCATTCTCAGGAGAAAGGGAGGACTGACTCATATCAGAGGAAGTCGACTCCAGAGCAGACAGTGACCATGGAAAGTGGGATCAGGAAGGTTGGAGGAAACTTGTGAAGGTTGAGGTCAACCAGCTGGTCCCACTGCAACCTCGCTCACACACAGCATAGCAGTGCCAGGTCCCACTGCTAATAATGGATTGTGCCTTCAGTGTTTAATTAAGGATGTGAATTTATCACTAAAATTAACCTTTCCCTTAAACCGTAAAAAAAAATTGGGAAATAAAGACCTTCCTTTAAGGAAATAAACTTAATATTTTAATAGGTCTTTATGATGTAAAAATATGGACAAAAATCTCAGCTCACATCAGTATAGTAAAATCAGGGAAATAGCCTTAAATAGCCTTGAATTAATCAGCTAAAATTTTTATAGTCAGTCCAGTATATACATCACCTGTCTAAATAATCATATGAAGATTTTCCTATTTAGGAAAATACTTTTATCCTTAAAATCTAGAATATAAAGACCTTGTTTTACCCAAAGATGATGTCTTTCTTCTTCTGAAGACCTCCAATATGTGTTTCCTCTCTGTTGAAGCATCTTCTTTTCCCTTTAGAATTTTTCCTGGTTATATTTTGGAATAATTTTTGAAAACCTTAGAATCTAAACAAATTATTGTACCTTGATAATAAATATCTCAATGAAAGTATAGTTAAAGTCCGTGGATGTTTCTGTAGACAGAATTATATTTGTTGATTATTTTATAAAGTTTGTACAATAATTTGAGAGTTAGAGATTACTCGATGGTTGTTTTATCTCTTGAAAGCAAATTTATAGAAAAATACATTTATTTCAAATATCTGTAACTAAAAGGCAGAGTATCAGATAAACACATGTAAAAGAAATATATAAATTTTGTGTTTTCTATTGAAAAATCTATTTTATTAATCTTTTTGACAATTGTCCAGATAGGTCAGTATAGTCTTTATCTCTAAGGGCCAACATAATAAATATATATTAATTAAACAACTAGATATATATGTTAATTATTTTATGGATTAACTCTAGGTTAATCAAATATCTAGAAAAATATATAATATGAATAAGCACATAACTTATAATTGTATAAACTTTATGTAACCATGTGGTTCTTAATTTTGGATCCATTTCGATTTATTCTTAACTAGGTGTGCACTCTTATTTGATGTTACATGATGCAGCTAAAATAAGATCCTTGTGTATATTGTATTCATTTTTATAAATTACATAGCTAGAATTGAAAAGAATAAGGATTTTTTGGTTACCACAGGAACATTACCGGCTTCGTTTCTGTGACAAGCAAATGCATCCTCATCACCTTCAAAATTAGAAGCAAAATATAAAGAAGCATATGTATTTTTTATACTTGTTGTATAGCTCTGCAGTTTTTCCTAATAGTGCTTGCTGCAGCATGTATTCTCCTATCTTTTGTATTTTCCCTTGCAGCACATGGCACTTTAGAAGTGAGTTTTAATGGCAGATGCCAGTGTTACTATCAGATCTTAAGGCAGTCTGCGTTTGGCACCCAGGCCAGGTTGCTTAAGGGTTAAAGGCACTGCTGGGGGTGGGTCCAGTTACAGACCCCTTAGGGCACAGCAGCTGAGTTGTAGACATTCTGATCCCATGGGACAAGAACGTAGCAAAGAGGTTCAGTACACACTGAGCATTCACAAAAATAATAGAAAGATAAAATTCACCTCTCTACAGGTAAAGAATCCTTGTATCAAATCTCATCACAAAATCTTCTTTTCCTTTTTCTTACTCTCCAATCACAGATTTTTAGTATATAAACCTGAAAAATCTTTATCTAATATTTCAAAATATAAAGATTCACAAAAAACAATCCAAAAAAGTCCATAAAAGTGCTTTTCTCATGGGAGAGGACTGAACCTAACATATGCCATTAATCATCTTACTAATTTTACATTTATTTAAGGTCTCTAGAATTGTAAAAATAAGGGTTTTTTTTTCTAAAGACAAAATATTCCCAAATATTAAAAAGTTTAACTTCACAGATTTTCCTTCTGTTTACTTTCTACAATTGAGCCCACAATACTCTGAAATCCTAAGCATGCTTAACTTCTGGAGAGAAATTCCAAACCCTCTAAATTTCTGAAAATCACCCTGCAGTCACCTTACAGGCCACCTGTTGTCATGTTCCACGACTCAACACTCAGGGTCACTCCGGGTGAACTGGGCTGCGTGAAATAACCCACAGAGACAGAGAAATACCTTTTTCTCTGGGTCCTGAGATGGCTCCTCTGACCTTAGGGACTTTGGAAAGAAAGAGAGGGCTCCTGTGCTGAAGCCTTTTATTGGGAAGGAGCCATTCAAATGAGGCAAGGGGTCAGGTTTCAGGGGCTGAGTCTAGCTTCATGATGTCTGCTGTCAGAGGGTGACCAGCATCTAGGGAGGCCATGGCCATCTATGAGCTGTGTGGGGATCATGGCAGAGTGAGCTAAGAAAAGACCAGAGAGAGGCCCACCCAACAGAGGGGCAACGTGGGTCCAGTCCACCTTGTGTGCTCGGGGCCCACAGGTCACACACAGCCCGTGGCTGGTGGCCACATCTCCACACTCTGGTCACTCAAGGACCAGGGGCTGTGGCAGCTCCCACACTATTCTTCCTCTTTCCTTCTATCCTCCCTCCCCTTGGCCCTGACCTTTCCTCTAGCATTTTTCTTCTACTTTTATGAAATACTGCACTTAAAAAAATTTTTTTCTAACTTCTTCATGATGAGAAAATACTCAACCCTTGAATTTCTGAATCTTCTTATTTCACTTAGCAGGTTTTTCTCTAATTCCTTTCATTTACCTGCAAATAACATCATTTTACTCTTCATGGCTGAGTAAAACCATGTATTTGTCACACTTTTTAAATTTGTTCGTCTGTTGATGGACACCTTGACTGGTTTCCTATCTTGGCTAATTGAAGTGTACTATCTATGCATATTGAAATTCATGTACACTGTTTGCAGTTGTTTTGGATAAGTTGGTGAAAGCTTTTACTATTATAGTAAACAAACAAACAAACAAATAAACCAGCTACTAAGTGAACTTGCAACGAATTATATGCAATTTAATGGATTAGAGAGCACTTGTGGAATAGGACATATTCAATGAACAATGAACTTTGCAAAATTGTAAGGGACTGGGACCCCATTTTAAATGGACAACTTTTTGTGAACAGTAAAGTGTAGACTTTCCCCATTTCACAATGCTGTGTAAATAAGAAGTATGTTAAATGGTCTAGTGTTTTCTTCAGCAGGCTCTGGGGTTGGAAAATTACACAGGGAAAGAAAAAAGAACAGGGAGGAAGAAATATAAGGAAAGCAAGGAAGAGGGAGGGAATGAGGGAGTGGGGAGGGAAAGACTCAGCATTTCTCATTTAGGGATTCACAATCTGAATCCAGAGGGAGACAGTGACTTACTCAAGGTCACACAGGAACTGGGAAGGTTGAAATGGCTGCCCCATAGGCTTGCCCTCCGTGGACCTGAATGGGACAAACCTCTTTGCAGAGGAGCTTTGTAAGAGGCTCTTGGTGGAAGGAGCGTCACCCCTAAATTGCTCTGCATCCTTTCTGGAAGCCTGGAGTTCCACAGTTGCATTTTTCTTTGATTTCTGGGTTGTCCCCTGTTGTCTCAGCCTTGTTAAGGGAGAGATGGAGGTGAAGCAGTGATGGTGAGGGTGGTGGTGAACATCCCCTATTAAATCACAAGCCTTTTCCCCCATGTGGTTTGGATGGGGAAGTGTGGAAGGGAAGGAGGGAACCTGAGGACAGCTAGTTTCACACTGGAATTTTATAGAGACACTGGTGACTACAGAGGGTGTGTTCTGGACTTTTGGGGACTCCCCCATGTTGATAGCAACAGCATTTACTGAATGCACTGTCTGCTGGCAGGAAGCTAGAGAAGGGTCTGGGTCACTATGGGCCCCCAGAGACAGACACAGAGACAATGGAGAGGTCATCAAGGAAGGTACTTAGGGCTTCATGCATCAGCTGGCAGGGAACTGCTGTTTGCATGGGAAGGAGGTCTTAGGGATATGACAATATGACACACAGAGGAACCATGTTCTATGCCCATGGTTGCATTTTTAATTTTGTAGTATGAAGTTCTCACTCTACCTGGTAAAGCCCATGTGCTCCATGCCTCCTCTTTTCCTTGTTTAGGATGAGCATCTTCTGTAGGTCAGAGAGCTCCTGCTGCCTCCCCTCTCTGCCTCCCTTCTCTGTCTTGCTGATGTCACCCACCATTGGGGCTCGGGGGCAGATCCTCCCACAGGCTGAGGGTGAACCTCCTCTGTATTTGTGGTTCCCTCTTCTAGGAGGTGGGAGTCTGGCCAGGCTGGCTGTCCAACCCTGGGCGAGCCTGAAATCTCAGCTGTGCTTGGCCACTCCAAGGACTCTGTCCCCTGCTCTCCTGTTCCACTCCCCTGGGGACCCCCTGGTCTGTAAGAGGAGGGGCCTCAACAGCTCACCTCTGAAGCCCCTCCAGGGTGACCCAGGGCTTCCACTCACACAGGGCTTTCTGTGGCCACTGCAAGGCCTCTGCTCTGTCTTTCCCGTCCTGACCTGTCCTATCCTGTGACCTGACAGGGAGTCACAGGACATGAGCCTGTTTAGGACTCCTTAAGGGAGGACACCCTGAGCTGTCCCTGTGGTCATTTCATCAGCCCCCAAGGGAGGGAAGGAATCCTGCTCCTCAGCTCCTCCACCTGACCTGGTCTTCTCTGCCTCTGCTCCAGAGGGGACCTCAAGGCTGGTGTCCTCAGATCTCCTGCCCAAGGACTCTCCCTCCTCACACCCTGTGCAGCTGGGGTCTGCAAACCTTGCCCAGGAGGCCATGTTGCAGCTGTGCCCTTTAGACCAGCTGATGAAAGCCTCTGCCAGACCTTGAGGTTCCTGTTCAGCACAAAACACTAGCTTCCCTGAAGGACCCTCTTACAATGCTGGCAGGGGGACACAGACACTGTGGTGACCACAATGACCTCATCAAATCCCTGAGGATGGTCTGAAATACAGGCTGTCAGAGCACCCAATTGTGCTGTTTCCCCCTGGGATAGTGGGCTGTTTCTCTGGGTACTGCATTAAATAGAGCACTTAAATGTACTGACCACTACTGTACTGACACCCAGCAAGCGCCTGCTGTTTATGCACAGAGAAACCAACATGGCACCAGATTTTGCAAGAAGAAAGAACTTCACAGTTGCTCCCCTGACAAAGAGAGGAGGCACACTTACTTCTGTCTCCCCAGGGAGCAGGAAGGGACTTAAGGCAGGGATGAGAAACAGAAGGCCAGCTGGCTGGAGTCAGGAGTCTTGTTGGCATGGTCCACACCAGGTGCCCTGGGCCTGGTGGAACCTCTGGGTTCTTTGTAAGTGCACTGGTCTCTCTGACCCCATGCTCCTTCCTGCAGCTGTGGCTGCACCCTGGCTTCTAACCCAGGTCTGCAAGGCCCTCTTCTGTTCCTCGGCTTCTCATCCTTGGAGACATTTGGTTCCTCTCAGCTCTCAAGGTCTGCAGCTGCATCCTGAATAAGCAACTTGCAAACAGTTTTTAGAAACAGGGAAGTTGTGGTGTATAGCCCATTTTCACACCCAGAATTACATATTTAAATGTGTTAAACTCTGATTAGGCTGGATGACCACAGTGCTAAAGAGTACTTCTATTTTGCTTATTAATTAAAGAGAGGACTATAGGATGTCACAACCCCTTCAAAGGGAAAATGAAGGGCACCTCAGGCAAGTGGGAAGGTTGAGAGGCATTTATGAATAGATGCCCAAGCTCACAGGGCTGGAGTATCTCTGGGCACACGTCATTTCCAGTGCTTACCTTGGGAGGACCTTGGGGCACAATTTGCTTTTATTTGAAAACTTCACAACTTGGATTCTTGTTTTCCGTGTAACATATGATACTTTTGTATTATAGAGAAACTCAAGAAGGGGAAGATGGGCAACCAGCATTAATAATATAAAATTTAAAATCTTCATTCAAGCCTGGGATAGCAAGTCCTTCCCTCCATCTTCCCACCTGACTCCTGGATGCACAGGGGTCCTGTGGGGCTTGGTAATGGTGCCTGCATCACAGTGAATTTCCTTTTAAACTCGACTTTTATAAACAGGAAAGCCCTGGCTGGACCTTGACACCTACAGGCACCAGGGAGATTGAAGCTACAGGATGTCTGACTCCTGCATCCCATCCCTGTACTCAGGAGGAGACCCCCAAGAGGGGCAGCTGGATGGGAGGAAGGGACACCAGCCTGGACTGGGAATGTGTGCATCTGACACAGGAGTGCTGGGCCAGTAATACCCATCATGATAACAACAGCAGCGATTGGGAACAACACAGTTATTGAATACTGTGCCCAAAGCGGAGGACAGGGAGCAGGAGTGAGCCAGGAGAAACCCGTGCTCTGGTTAAAAATGGTTGTATTAAGGGACATCCCATCATTTTTGCTAGGTGCACACTCTTTGCGGGAGAGGATTACACATAGGTGTGAACACCAGAGAGAGATCCTTGGGTGACATTTTAGGAGCACCTCCTACACTTACACACTCAGCATGTGCTAGACAGTGAGCTAGGTGCTTTCATTCACAGTCTCATTTAGTTCATGTCACCATGTCAAGACAGATAAGGAAATGAAGGTTAGTCCAGTGAAGTAACCCACCCAGAAATAACTTCAGCAGAACCAGGACCTGACCCAGAATTGGTTCCATTCACTATACAAGGCTGCCTCCCTGGGTCAAGGGATTGGTTAAGATGAAAATGTCTGTTTCACTTGTTCTCCTTGAGGAAATATCCATGTAATATCCATGTTCTCTTTCCCAATGCCCTAGGTGCCTGCAGCACTTTGACCAAGAGTTCTGGAGCTCATGGTTCTGGGATTAAAGGTTTTAGAACCGGTACTTATCTGAAGACGATCTGGGGAGTTTCAGTCCTGTTGCAAGTAATCCAGGAGCCAGAGGATCCCAAGATAGAGGAGATCTACTGGGGCCTGGGCTCTGATCCAGACTGCATATACATGCTGAGACTCCAGAATGGGATGGAAGATCCACTGTGGCTCAGTCTCCAGGACAAGTACAAGCAGAGGGTCCAGGTGCCCCGTATGTCATCCCTGAGGATTAACAATTTGACCTCACAGGACAGTGGGCAGTACTGGGCCCAGGCCAGATTTCAGACAGGAAGAGAAATTAAAGCAGTTTTCCACCTCACTGTTTATGGTAAGTGACAGTATCACCTAGTCCCATGGCCGGCCTCCTTCCTTGAGTTTAAGAGGCTCTGAGACCACATGCTGCAGGATTCTCCTCAGGCACCAACACGTCAGATATTCATCACAAACAGTAGAGCTGAGGTTTATACCAGGGAGAAAAATCACATCTGTGTTTTGGGAGACAAAATGGAAATTTGACCATTTTCTCAGTAACATTTCCTCCTCTTTGTAAGACTAAATTTACTGCTTTTGTATGTTAGTTTTCCTGTGCTGTTTTAACAATGCATAATCGTGGCTTAAAACAACACAAATGTGTACCCACAATATGCTGCAGGTCGAGGTCAGACATGGTTGTCACTGGGCTAAAATCCAAGTGTGGGCAGGCTGCATTTTGTTCTGCAGGATCTAGAGGGATCCTTTCCTGCCTTTCCTACTCTCCAGAGCTGCCAGCCTCCCTGGACTTGTGGTCCCCTCCTCTGCCTAAACTAGAAAGGGAGGGGGAGTCTCTCTTGCATCCCTCATACCTGCTCCTTTCTTCTTTCTCCACACTGACTTTTTAATTTTTGGTACCAGAAATTGAACCCTGGGGTGCTTAACCACTGATCCATACTCCCCGTCTTTTAAAAATTTCCTATATTTTTGGGACAGAGTCCTGCTAAGTTGCTTAGGACCATGCCAGGTTGCTGAGGCTGGCATTGATCTTTGGATCCTCCTGTCTCAGCCTCCTGAGCTGCTGGGATTGTGGGTGTGCACCACCATGCCCGACTCTTTCTTCCACTTTTAAGGGTCCCTGTGATGATTCTGGGACTCTCCAGATATTCCTATTTAAAGCTCAGCTCTTTTTTTACATAACTTCGCATATTCACAGGTTCTGAGGATAAAGACATGGAATCCACAGGTATCTAGTTCACCGTCCTCAATCCATGCAGGGAGTGGCCAGTGAGAGGCCAGCCTCATTTCCACAGACCCCACAAATCCTGCTCTGCAAGCCTTGATAGGGTAGGAGAAGTGATGCAGCTGCACGTCCCAGGAGATCCATTTTGCCAACTCTAGGGTCCCCACAGTCACTCTCTGCATAAGTCAGTCCGTACTGCAGAGAGTTGACCTCAGGTGCAGGTCCTGTGTGATTTCCAGACTGGCCTCTGGATCTGACCCTTCTTCCCCAGTCGGGAGCACACATTCAGGGTCACATTCTAACTGCCTGCAGAGCTGTGTTCTCTGTTGCAGCCTCGGGATCTCTCACAATGTCTTCTGTTTTGACCTGAGCTTTCTGGGTCCTCCCAGAGCTGGCCTGGTGTCCTGCCCCAGTCGGGCTGTGCAGTCCCAGGCACTGTCTCAGCTGAAGACCCAGGACACAGGACCCTGGCCCCAGATAAGCTCTTCTGTCCCACGCCTCTCCCCTTCCAGAAGCCCCTATCTTCTAGAAATAATGGTCCCTAAAAACTGGGATTCAGCCATCATGTTCTCATGGGAAAAAAAGTTTAGACTTGCTTCATCTAGTGAGATCTCATGAGCTTAATAAAGTGGCTGCTGTCACTTGTCATATGTAGCTCTGGGGAAATTGTGCTTCATTTGTAACGTGCTCCCAGCTTCCTCCTAGGGCTCCTGCCTCTGGTCAGTGAGACTCTGGAGGACAATGTGTGGCATGTGTGAGGCTCTCTCCTTTGTCCCCTCCTTCCTCAGATCCTGTGCCCCTTGCCGAAATCCGGACCACATTAGCATCCATCACGCCCAGCTGGTGCAATGTCACTCTGGAGTGTGGGGCCCAAGAGGATGTAGAGTTCCTGAATGTAACCTGGGAGGTCCAGGGTCCCCCCAGTGAGCGGGAGCAGAGAGGGGCACCAGGACCCCCCAACCCCTGGCCCCTGGCCCTGAGCCTGCCTCTGAGGCAGCCCAATGTCAGCCTCACCTGTGTCCTCAGCAACCCAGTGGACCAGAAAAATGCCACCTTCCAGCTCCTTGACCTCTGTAGCCCAGGTGAGTGCACCTGCAGGAGGGAGGGGCACAGGGAGGGCTCAGGTGGCTCTGGAGCCCGAGGGTCCCTGGCTTTTTTGTTGCTGTGTTTATGAACAGCACTGCCTTCCCTTGGTCACTCGAATCCAGAAGTGTGGGGTCGCATCCAGCTCACGACTGTCTTTAAATATCCCTCACCTCCAGGCCCTTCCCCCTGGGCCAGGGGCAGCCTTCCAGGACCTGTCCCACCCCATCCCCATGCCCTGTGTCCAGAGTCATCTTTGGAAAAACAGATCAGATAGTGGCCTTTGTCTGTGTCATCTCTGGGGTCCACCTCCACCTAGTCCCCATAGGATGTAGGGTTTAGAAGGTCTTGTGTCCCTGATGGTGGCCTCATCCACACAGGGACACAGCTGCTTGCTGACCTTCCCTAAGGTGTGGAGCCACTGCCGGCTCTGAAGGCGCAGCCTCTTTAAGGACCTGCCCACGGCCAATCCCCCTGAGTGGAAAGATCCCTTTCTGGGTCTGAGTCCACCCTGAGTGGGACACCATGAGGGCAGGGGACACATCCCTCTCTCCCCAGCCCAGGTGTCAGGCTCAGTCCTGGGCAGTTTGCGCCCAGTAGGTGTTTCACTGACCCCGAATGCCTGGGACCCATGTGCACCCGTCCTCTCTCAGTCTTCCTCCAATGACTGCTGAAGGAGCCTGACTGGTCAGTGCAGTCACCACCCCTGGGCATGTCCCCCCCCCTCCACCCTGGAGTCTCAGAGAAGTTCAACATGGCCCACCAAACCTCCTGAACTCACGGCTGCCTCCCAGGCCTCCCCACCTGGCCCTGCCTCCTGTGCTGTCCCTCCCCTGCAGGACGCTCCCGCCACACTGAGTATCTGTGAAACTCCTGCTGCTCCCCACACACAGGTGACTGCACATGTCCCTGGGGGTCTCACTGGAGACCTTGGACATGGGTCACCCTCTACTGCAGTGAGGTCCTTCACCTGGTGGTTGAGAGCTTCTGTCTCTTCCTGGTGATGACCTGTGCACAGACCCCACCTTGCTCATCCCCATCTCCCCTGCACCACGAAGGACCTGGGCCACTGCTTGAATGAGTGGACCTGCCACGCCCTCCCTCTGCGGCTTGTGCACCAGGCCCCCCTGACATCTGAGTCTTCTCCACCTCCCCTGGCAATGGGTGTATCAGCTGCTCTTATTACCTTATCCTTTCTTAACTCTCTTGTTTTCTTAACTCTCTGGAAAGGAGCGCCCACAGCTGGCCACTCGAGAGGCGCCATAGGGGCCTTCCTGGCTGGGTTTTTCATCCTGGGAGTTGGAGGGTTCCTGTTCCTTTGGCACTTACCAGAGAAGAAGAAGAAGAAGATGGAGATGGAGTTGTTGAGAGGTAGGTTGCACTTACCTTTCTGGGTCCTGATGTCTCCCCTCTCCCCTTGGATCCTGGATTTCCTTCCTTCTGCATTTTAACGGCAGGAAGGTGCCTTGTAGAGGGGATGATGGGTGTAGCCACCATGGCCTTGGGTTTCTGGCTGTGTGTGTGAGTGTGTGTGTGTGTGTGTTGTGTGAGAGAGTGTGTATGTGTTAGTGTGTGTGAGTGTGTGTGTGAGTGTGTATGAGTGTGTTTGTGTGAGTTTAAGTGCATTTGTGAGTGTGAGTGTGTGTGTGTTAAAGTGTGATTGTGTATGTGAGTGTGTGAATGTGTGTGTGACAGAGTGAGTACGTGAGATTGTAAGTATGAGTCTGTGTTAGTGTGTGTGATTGTTAGTGTGTGAGTGTGTGTTTGTGTGTGAGAGAGTTGTGAGAATGTGAGTGTGTATGCGACAATGTGTGTTAGTATGTGTGAAAGTGTGTGAGTGTAAGTGCATGTGAGAGTGTCTGTGTACGATTGTAATTGCATGTGTGAGTGTGACTGTGTGTAAGTGTGAGAGCATGTGTGTGTTAGATTGCGAGTGTGTGTGTTAGGATGAGTGTGTATAAGTGAGTGAGTGTATGTTACAGTGTGTGCATTACTTTGTGTGTATTACTGTGTGTGTGAGTGTGTGAGTGTGAGAGTGAATGTGTGATTGTGAGTGTAGTATGAGTGTGTGTGAGTGCGAGTGTGTGTGAGAATGTGTGAGTGTAAGTGCATGTATGTGTGTGTTTATAGTGTAAGTGCGTGTGAGAGTGTGAGTGTGTGAGTGTAAGTGCGTGTGAGAGTGTAAGTGTGAGTGCGTGTGTGTGAAAATGAGTTTGTGATTGTGAGTGGGTGTGAGTGTGAGAGTGAGTATGTGTGTGTGAGAGAGTCAATGTGTGTATGACTGTAAGTATGATTGGGTGTGAGTTTTAGTGAGTGTGTGAGTGTAAGTGTGTGAGTGAGTATGAGTTTGTGAGTGTGTGTAAAGGTGTGTGTGAGTGTAAGTGCATGTGTGAGAGTGTGTGAGTGATTGAGAGTGTGTATGAGTGTGAGTGCATGTGTGTGAGTGTGTGAGTGTAAGAGTGTGTGTGTTAGTGTGAGTGCAAGTATGTGTTAAAGTGTGAGTGTGTGTGTGTGAGAGTGTAAGTGTGAGTGTGAGTTTGTTGGAGTGAGTATGAGTGAAAGTGTGTGTGTGTCTGAGTGTGTGTGAGTGTAAGTGTGTGTATTTGTGTGTGTGTAGGGTTGGAGGTTTCCCTGGCACAGAATCAAGCTCCAGTCTGTCATGACTCAGGTGCGGGATTGCCAGAGGATCCCAGGGCCAAGGACAATAGAGTCTATGCACAGCTGATGGCACAGGATTCTTGGAAGGGCAAGCAGAAGGTGAGAGCTGTGAGTGGTGACCAGCCAGGTCTCAGGGAACCCAGCCCTGGGTTGCCTGCCCAAAGCCAGGTATCTGCTGTGCTATCTCCACTGTATTTTTTTTCTTTCCTTTTTACCTGTTTTTGGGTTGAGAGTATTAAGAAAATTTCTGGGTTGGTGTCATGGTTAATTTGAATTGTTGACTTGATTGGATTAAGAGATGCCAAGAAGGGGCTGGGGTTCTGGTTTGGCGGTAGAACACTCACTTAGCAAGTGCGAGGCACTGAGTTCTATCCTCAGCACTGCATAAATAAATAAATAAACGTATTGTGTCCAACTATGACTAAAATATTAATATTTAGGAACAAATGAGAGATGCCAAGGAATAAGAGGATTATGGATGTGTCAATGAGGGTGTATCTAGGAGTGATTGGCATGTGGGATAGCCAACTGAATTGAAGACCCTCCCTAAGTATGGGCAGCAGTGACCAATAGGATGATGGCTTGGATGGAATAAAAGTTGGAAGAACAAAGAAGCAGCAGCAGGTGAAGCTCACTCCTTCTTGAATGGGTTCTTGATCTCTACTGCGATAGGATATAGGATTCTTGCCTCTTCATTCTTCCCAAGTGGACTCTGACAGAGATTCTCCAGAAGGCTTAGGTCTCAGACCAGGGTAGAACCATGGATCCCTCTGGTTCTGGGGCTTCAGCCTCTTGGACTGAAGCTACTGGTTCTCCCAGCTCTCCAGCCTGCAGATGGCCATTGTGGACTATCCAGCTCCTGGTCGTAAAAGACAACTTAATAGGCCCCTTTTTATAATTATACTTCCTGCTGATTCTGTTCCTCTAGAGAACCCTGACTAATACAGTCTGGGTGTAACTCAGTGGCTGAGTTTTTGCCGAGTATGCACAAAGCCCTGGGTTCAATACTCAGTACTGCAAAAAAATAAAATAAAATAATTTGGATTTTCTTTGTTGGTGGCACAAGCCTGTAATCCCAGTGACTTGGGAGGCTGAGACAGGATGATCACAAGTTGGTGGCTAGCCTTAGCAATTTAGTGAGGCCCTAAACAAAGTAGTGAGATCTTGTCTCAAAAAAATAAATAAAAAGCTGGGGATGTGGCTCAGTGGTAAAGCACTTCTGGGCTTACCCCTAGTACCTCCCATCCCCCAGGGGTTTAATTTTTTTTTTTTTAAATTTCAGGACATAGTCTCACTGATTTGCTGAGGCTGGCCTAGAACCTGCAATCCTCCTGCCTCAGCTTCCCAAGTCTTGGGACCTCACATGTGCTCCCCCATCCCTGGCTTAAGCTATTCATGTTAATGGGCGTCGATTGTCTTCTGGTCTCTCTGGGGCCACTCTGTCCTCAAGCTGTTCTGAGAACCCTCTTTCTTGTATTCTCAGGATATTGATGACAAACATCTTGAAGGAAAGGGGCCCTGCACAAGTGTTTACAGCGTGGTCCAGAGACCAGGCCAGGCCAGGCCTTGAAGATGACTTGTTTGGAGGAGGGAGGAGAACCCAGCACTAGGGAGACACCTGCACTCTGCACCTGACACCTGCAGATACCTGCTTCCTCTGACTTCAGTCCAGCTTGAGATGCCGCTGGTCTGCATGAGCCTGACCTGGTGGTCATCTCTACCTCTGTGGGCACATGTGGCCCTGTCACTTCTTCTGCCACCTTCCCAAGCTGCCCTCAAGCTCAGGGCTCTCATGCCATCCAGCCAGGATTCTTCCTCTGTCACTGCTGTGGCTTCTGACCCCTCCCTTTCAGAAGCCTTCCCAAAGAGAACCTTGCCCGACTCTGCAGCTGGCAGAGCCTCGCCACCTCTGCTGCGTCACTCTTGCCATTCTGAGACCCCAGGTCCAGGCGTGGGCACCGTGAAGAGGTGCTGACTTGCCCCAGCGGAGGGGCTGAAGATGGTCCTGCCGCTGAATTGGGGCTGATGGAGGCAGCGTGGCCAGTGGGAGCCCAACTTCCTTTCTAGGTTTTCCTTCCTTTCCTTGTGCAGGGTTTCTCTGGAGCTAAGTGTGTGTGTGTGTGTGTGTGTGTGTGTGTGTGTTGGGGGAGTTTCTAGTGCCCATTACACACCAGGGAAAGAGTGGCCTTCCCGGATTCCTGTGCTAACCTGGACTTACGCCTCAAACTTTTGGAGACCCATCATCCCATGGACTGGGAAGAGGAATCCATATTACTTCAGGCCCTTCTCAGTTTTCTCTTTTCCTGAGAATGATGCTGGACTCCCCAGAGTGGAGTTGTGTTTGTTTTTCTTTTTCAATGGCATATTATAATTTTATATGACAGTGAGACTTGCTATGATATACTCACATGGGCACACAATAAAACAGCATAATTGAATCCATTTCATTCCCCTTTCCCTCCTCCTTCCCACTGAACCCCTTCTGCTATTCTACTAGTCTCCCTTCTATTTAAAAAAATTTGTTCTAATTAGTTATAGGTGGCAGCGGAACGCATGTTGACACACTGCACACAAATGGAGCACAACTTCTCATTCCTCTGGCTCTACATGGCATAGAGTCACATCATCTTTCATGTATCTATAGGGTAATACCATCTGTCTCACTCTATCATTCTTTCCATCCCCACAATTCCAATGAGGTTGCATTTTTAAAAAAAAAATATTTATTTTTTAGTTGTAGTTGGTTGCAATATCTTTATTTTATTTCTTAATTTTTTTTGTGGTGCTGAGAATCGACCCCAGGGCCTCACACTTGCTAGGTGAGCACTCCACCGCTGAGCCACAGCCCCAATGGGGTTGCCTTATTAAGGAAACTACTTCAGCTCTGCTCTTGGCCCAAGAAAGAGGTACTTGGTTAACAGGGTGTGTCATGTTCCCTCCTTCCCTTTGGGGGCAGCTGGATGAAGCTGTGGGAAGATCTAAGACATAAAAAAGTATCACAAGGACAGCCCTCTCCAGCCTCTGCTAGGGACCCTCAGCCTGCTGCAGCCCTGCTGGCCCCGAAATAAGGTCAGCCTCCTTTTTGTCTTTGAGAGTCAAACAGGTTTATTATCAAGAGATCCAGCATAATATTAAAAATCATATTCAAAACTATCAGTTTGGCCAAGTGCAGTGCTGCACACCTGTCATCCCAGAGGCTTGGGTTGCTGAGACACAAGGATTCCAGACTGAAAGCCAGCTTCATCAAAAGTGAGGCACTTAGCAATTCAGTGAGACCCTGTCTCTAAATAAAATGCAAACTAGGACTGGGAGTGTGGCTTTTCTAAGCTTAATAATTCCATTTATGATGGTTCTGCCCTTGGAACCTAATCATCTCCCCCTGGCTCCAGCTCCTAATATCGTCACCTCATGAGTTAAGTTCAACATACAAATTTTGTTGTGAATACTGAGATCATAGCAGGCATCATACAGTGATTCTAATATTCTGGTAAAATATAAAAATTACTTTAAATAACACAGCTTTATAGGACACAAAATTGAAAGAATTTCAAGGAGAAAATAATAGATCCAGTTTCACACAGTGAAAGATTATAGTCTGAATCTCAGTAATTGAAAAATATAACAAAAATCAGAACAATTTTCTTAAAGTGTGTTAAAACAACACAACGGAGTAAATTGATTTAATAAATAAAACACCAAACACTTAATACTGCATTTTATTTTCAAATTCACCTGGAACATTTAGAAAAGTTAACTAGCACTACTACTAGGAGTCCGTGAAGGGAATTTCAATGAATATTAAAGAGTCACTAGCTCTATTTTTCACTATTATGCAAGTTGTATAGAAATCAATAAAAGATAACTGAATAAGTCCATATTTTTACAATAGAGAAGACAAAGACAGTAGAGATAAAAAGTGATGATAGGATAAATAACATAGGCTTGTCGATGCACCATTAATGTGTCTCTCCTTTTTTTTTTTTTTTTTTTGCAGGGGGGGCACTGGGTTAAGTCCGCAGGCGCAATTGGTCACTGAGCCATATCTCCAGTCCTGTCTATTTTTATTTTAAGAGAGGGTCTCACTGAGTTTCTTTGGGTCTCACTTAGTTGCTGAGTCTGGCCTTGAACACCTGTGATCCTCTGTCTTAGCCTTCTGAGCTACAGGGATTACAGATGTGTGCCACCATTCCTGGCTGATTAATATCATTTGGAGGAACTGAATCAATTCAATCTAAAACCATCAGACTCTACTTGGGTTTTGTCATTTTTTTTTTGTACCAAGGAGTGAACTCAGGGGCACTCCACCACTGAGCCACATCCCAGCCCTATTTTTTATTTTATTTAGAGACAGGGTCTCACTGAGCTGCTTAGTGCCTTGCAGTTGCTGAGGTTGGCTTTGAACTTGTGGTCCTCCTGCCTCAGCCTCCCAAGGTGCTGGAGTTACAGGCATGTGCCACTGCACCTGAACTTGTTCTTTTTTGGGCTAATGCATTCAAACATATAATCCTAGAAAATGTAATCTGAGACCCTGGTCCTAACAGAAGAAAATGTAGGCCCAACTCTCTATCATGTCAGCTTAGGAACCGACTTCCTCAACAAGACTATTGAAGTTCAAGAAGTAAAATCAAGAATAAATAAATGGATGGTATCAAACTAAAAAGCTTCTTCCCAGCAAAAGACCAATCAATAACATGAAGAGAGAGCCTACAGAATGGGGAAAAAGTCTTTGTCACTCCCAGCATATATAAAGAACTCAAAAAACTTAACACCTAAACCAAAAATAACCCAATCAATAAATGAGCATAGGAACTGAACAGTCAACAAATATATGAAAAAATGTTCTACATCTCTATGAATTAAAAAATGCAAATTAAAACTACACTGAGATTCCATCTCACTCCAGTCAGAATGATAATTATCAAGAATACAAGTTACAATAAATGTCAGTGAGGATATGGGGGAAAAGATATGCTTATACATTGCACCGCCTGAAGTGGGTGTAACCTCCCTAGCCCTGTCTTTATCCGGTTTCCTTCTAGAAGCCTGCTACACTGAAATCTCTTGCTGTATTTCCCTTTAAATAAAGATTTTGGGCCTTTTTCATTGTGCATTTCCATTTTCTGACAGGACTGAAAACCCCACAAGCCCCAAGTTTTAAAACTATTTCCTACCTCTTGTCTTTTGTTCCTTATTGATTATTTTTAGCCTTTTAAAGTTTCCCAGCAGGTTCACACTCCAAGCAGGAATCTGGGCTGCTGGGATGTTGGTATCAGTTCCTTTTTTGTATAATGTGGAATTTGGCAAGATAGAGAGGATGCATTTTTTTTTCTCCAAAAGGAAATGAAAGCAGAAGCAAGTATTAGGTGTGTTATCTGGAAATAAATGTGTGGGGGTTTTTTTTAAAGGAAAGGTTGCCATAGTTTCAACTAGTTTACTTGAGTCTAAAATGATTGAAATGCACACTTTGAAATTCTGATCTATAGTTCTCACCTTGGCCCCAGGTTCTCCTAGAGATCACTGGTGTCATGAATTAGGAAACTAACTCTCAAATTTCCCTGCAGGGGGCTGAGCAATGAGAGCCTGAAGCTTCTCTTGCAGAGAAATAACTGGAGGAAGAGACACAGGATCAAAGGGCAGCACAGGGCAGGATGGTGGTTGTGTTCAACTCAGGCTGTTGGCTGAGGCAGAGCCTGAAAGTGACTCCACAGACGGAAATCCTGGGTGGCCAGTGCCAGACTCTGATGTATAGCAGTATCAACAACCCAGAATGTTCTCAGATCAGTGGGATTTTTCATATGACCGGATATTGCAAGGGGGAAAAATTGCAAAGTATGCAATCAAGGGGAGAAATAAAGAATGTCCACAGACTTCTTCCTCTTTCTATGCTTTATTCATTCAAATTACTCAATACAATTCACTCTATAGGTTTGTAAAGGTAAAATTTCTAAGCTGATTCTAAACTGCAAAAGTCTGAGTTAAAGTGTAAAAGAGTGGGCATTGTAAAGTTTCTAAATTGCAAGGCCTGGGCTAAAAAGTAAAAGACCAGGTATTGTTAAAATTCCTCTGCTACCCCCGGAACCTGTAATCTCTGTAGCTGTTAGGACAATACTGGAACTGCCCAGTAAATATTTCCATTGATTCCCTGGTTGTTTAATAGCTAAGGGCTCCAAGTAGCTCGGCACGTAAGCATCCAGGCCACAAAACCAATCAGTTTAAATGTGTACCCCGCTTAGGAGTGACCAATCACCCCTGCCCAGACTGCTCAGACTGTTCTTGAGTGGGCACAGAGCCCCAGCATGCTGGTTTAATAAAATTCCCCCCTGCTTATTGCATGAAGTTGGTCTCTTGTGGTCTCTTTCTCCGACGCTCCCCCGGACCCTTACAGGTTCTTAACAAAAAAAAATCCTTAATGCTAGGCACTGCAATAGACATGATTAATTCACAGCAAACAATTCTAGATTAATTCTATGCACTGCAAAACACACTTAATCATGACAGGCTAATGACAGACATTCCCTCTGCATGCTAAGGTCAAAAGTCTTAGACCTTAGGCTTTATGTCCAGCAGATGCACACTCACTCAGACTGCGGTGGCCAGGTCTGGAACCAAGGCAGGCTTTTCCTGGCATGGAGTGGACGACCGGTTGAGGAGGGGGTTAAGGAGAGGGTTCTAGGGAGAAGTTGAGGCTCTTACCAAGGTCTAGAGGAGGCAGTAGAGTTTGAGAGCAGTGAGGATCACACAGAGGATCAGGAAAGGATGATAAGTAATAGGTTGTCAGGTCCTCATCAGGATCTCCAGTTCCAGTGCATCCTTGTTTCTGCTGGCTGAATCCTTGCTCATCAGCTCTATTGTTTATACTAAAATTTGGGCTTTTGGACCTTCCTTGAAATCCTTATCTGCTACCACTGGATTTCTCAGTGACATCATTAACCCTGGGGTCAGAAACATCTGGTCTGGTGGTGGAGACCTGATCTTCTCCCCTTTCCCTCTTATTAGCTGAGGACAGCCTGCCTGGGCTTACATCTATTTATCAGGGTGGGGGAAGTAACTTGTCTGAGGCCACACTGGAGGGCTCTGAGGGTGTGCCTGGTGAGACTGCAGGTTTCAAACTGGAGTTTTAAAAATGCAGTTGCTTATACTCAGGCCAAGAGAGGAGGTGTGGATACTGAAAGACCTAAGCAATTTCATTCTGCTTGGGATCTTATTTTGCTCTGAAACTTAACCTCTGACTTATTGTAGTCCTAAAGTCAGGAAAAAAAACTACAGAAAAGCTCTGTGGAAACAGTTCTCAGAAAAGCCGGAAAAGTCGCAGATAGGCCAAGATATCCACATATCTGGAATTCCAGATGGCTTCCACCTAGGTGTGGTGACCAGTATCTAATCTAGAAGTCCTGCAGTTTAAACCAATCAGTTTAAATGAATCCCCCTCTTGTAGTGACCAATTCCCCCCTATCCAACTTGTTCCCGCCAGGGAATGTGCTAATCATGTTTTAGAGTTGTTATTTGATTTTCCCGTGGTGTGTGATGATTTGCTATGATGTATGTGAAGTCCCTGCCCTCTCCAAAGAATGTATAAAAATGCTGCAAACCCTGGGTTCGGGGCCTCTCAGCATCACCAGTTGCTGTGTGTGTGTGGAGGACCGAGCTAGCTCGAAATAAACACCTCTTTGCTGCTTGCATCTATCTTGGGTCTCTGGTGGTCTTTGGGGGTCCCGAATTCAAGTATAAAAATACAAGTTTGAACGGGTTAGCTCAGGAGGGAAATGAAGTGAGATGAGAAGGGAAATGAGTTCCCATTGAGTTCTCGTGGGATTCAGAGAGTATTTTGAGATACAGAGCCCAGTGGGGGTGTGGATTTCCCCAGAACGTGTATGTAGAGTGCCAGTGTGAGTTCGGGAATAAAGAGTTGCTGTTTGAATCTACAAGGTGTGAGTCGCTCGTGATTTTGTGCCCAGCCAGACTGCGGCACAGCAGCCATGACATCTCTGATACAGGGTGCCTTCCTATTGAAGCCAGAATTAGACAGGCAGTCAGCAAAGAAGTGTAAATCGAGTCAGGTGGGATCAAAGAGGCCAATTTTGAGTCCTGGGAAGTAGAAGACTGTCCCCTGAGAGACTGAAATGTTAATTCATTCAGAGCCTTTCCCCCACCCTTATCAAGACCCTGCCTCTGCTCCAACCTGTTGCCAAGGTAACCTGTCCCAAAATTGCCCCTCCCTACAGGGAATGTATCCTTGGCTGCTCCATCCTGCACTTCCCCCTTTAGCCCAAAGTTTCCCACCTTTTGGCCACCCCACCGAGCATTCCTGGACCTAGTCACATAAGCAGGAAGGAGAAAGATAAGGGGAAGAGGACAGGAGAACCAAGGAAGCCTAGGACATATAAAAAGGGCAGAAGACCTCGCTTCTGGGGATACCAGGACACCAGCCATGGCCCCCTTCTCCTCCCGGGAGAAGTCTATGTTACCCTGAGAACCTGAGGTGACCCACAGAGTGTTCCTAGGCACATAGCCACCCTGCTGAGCCATTTGTTCATGAATAATAAGAAGGGCCTGGGGAGCCAGATATCCCTGACTGCAGGGCCAGAGGTCCTTGACTCAGCAATGCAAGTTTCTGGAAAGACCAGAGAATGCTTGAGGCCTAAGTTTTGACCTTCTGCTTGAGAGAGGAAGATATGTGGAATGCAAGTGGCCATCCTAGTATTTTCCAAGATTGATAACATAATTAGGATACCCTGCAGTTTAGCATATACACTCTCCCTCACAGCCTAAACCACTCAGTTCAAACATATCAACCACTTGAACTCACCAATCACCCTTACCTGACTATTTCCTGCCAATGAATGTGCTAATCAATGTTAAGAGTTATTGTTTGATTTTCCTGAGGTATGAAATGATTTGCTGTGTGATGTTGTGATGCATAGAATATCCCCAAAAACCTATAAGATCTCACTGAACTAAGGTCCAGGACTCACTCCTCAGGAACTATTCGATGGAAATGATTGTGAGTCCAGGCTCCAGCTTGTAATAAAGACTCTTGTGTGATTGAACCGGATTCAGCTCCTGGAGTCTATTGGGGTCCCACGAATCTGGTATAACAACCCCTTTTTAAATAAACCTGCTTCATACACTTGCCTGAGTGTGCTTCTCCAAAGTTCAAACTTCAACATGTGGGGAGGACAGACTTGTCACCAATCACCAGCAGTATCACTATCCTGAAGAGGATGAAAAACACAAAACTACTTTTTTTTTGGTACCTGGGACTCAACTCAGGGGCATTTACCTCCTGAACCACATCCCCAGTACTTTTTTTTTGTATCAGGGATTGAACTCAGGAGCACTGGACCACTGAGCCACACCCCCAGCTCTGTTCTGTATTTTAGAGGCAGGGTCTCATGGAGTTGCTTAGCACCTGGCTCTTGCTGAGGCTGGCTTTGAACTCACAATTTTCCTGGCAGCCTTCCCAGCTGCTGGGATTACAGGTGAACTCCTCAGCCCCTACCACCCCCTACAAGTATGTTTTTTCTTTTGTGGTGTTGGGGATTGAACCCAGGGCTTTGTGCATGGAAGACAAGCACTCTACAAATTGAGCTATACTCCCAGCCCCTAAAAATACATTTTTTAGTATACTTTTTCTCCTTTGAGTAGTTATAAAAATGCTGTCTCTGCTAATTTTTTTTTTTTTGTGTGTGTGTGTGGTGCTGTGGATCAAACCCAGGGCATTGTGTATGCAAGGCAAGCACTCTATCAACTGAGCTATATCCCCAGCCCTCTGCTAGATATTTTGACTATTTTTTACAAGATGATATAAAATAGTTGCTCACAAAAGCCTTAAAGGAAAATTGGATAAGGAATTTTCTATCTAGATGACTTTGAAGGATCTGATTTTATTTAATTTATTTAAAAATTATATCATATTTCTGTATAATAGATATTAATCTGAGTCATCTAACAAATATTACTATTATATGGTGAGATGCTGGTAGTTCATAGTACCCAGCTCTAAATGATCATCTAGAGTTACCTGGAACAAAGTGTATATTGAAGGTAAGATGCAGACATATTGAATGACTCTTGTGATAGAAAATTATAGGGAGGAAACATAAGGACTATAAGGTTTATGGGCTGTCCTAGATGCTTCTGATTGTACTGGAGATAAGCTCAATGTTAAAAATTCTCAGTTTCATGAGTGATCAGACAAGCAGAAGCTTTCTCTGTCTACTACAAAATAATCGCTGAGTTCCCACAGCCAAAAATCAGATTGAGTCAGATCCTGCAGGTTGCTGAATTTCAAAGTAGGTTGAATTCTCAGCCTTTTCAATTATCTTGTTTTAAAGAGCAGCACACTCATTGGGTAAGAACTGGACCCTGAGAACCAGGACCTCCCTTGCCAACCAAAGTGCTCCTACATCCAACTGGAAAAGGAATCCTGCCTTCCCAGTTGGTAATAACTTCATTTCCTGTGAGTTCTGGTGAAGGAAGACAGCAATTCCCCTCATGCTTCCTCTCTCTTATCCCTCATCCCTTCAGGATAACTAGGTCCTCTGTGTCCCAGAGGCCAATTAGAAAGTAAAAAAAAAATGGAGAAGTTTTCACACTTTAAGACTTGCAAGATTTTGTAAAGTCATATCGGTGAAAATCAGGTGTTATGCTCGAATTTGTAACCCCCAAAAGACCACCAGAAACCAAGATCCATGTAAGCAGCAAAGAGGTGTTTATTGTGAGCTAGCTCAGTCCTCCATGCACACAAAGCAACTGGTGATGCTGAGAGGCCCTGAGCCCAGGGTTTGCAGCAGTTTTATACATTCTTTGGAGAGGGCAGGGACTTCACATACATCATAGCAAATCATCACATACCACGGGAAAATCAAATAACAACTCTAAAACATGATTAGCACATTCACTGGCAGGAACAAGTTGGGTAGGGGTGATTGGTCAGTACAAAAGGGGTATTCGTTTGAACTGATTGGTTTGAGCCAATCAGTACTGCTGAACTACATGGTTTACCAACTTGTTATCAACCACCATAAACCACTGGGAGGGTTATCTGGCATCCAAGGTATTTCCCTGTCTCATGCTGATTGGTGGCTGCTAGGGGGCTGCTATGGATCCTCACCTAGCCTGACTGAGTCAGGGACACCTGGTGCAGCAGATCTCTCCTGTTATTTGTAGATAAATAACTTAGCAGGGTGGGAATGTGCTTACGAGTGCTCTGTGGGTTTTTCCAAGGAATAAGGTCATGTCCCTTCCTTGGACAGGCTTTGCTCTGAGGTAGAGGCTGGTTTTTCATTCCCCCCTTTGTCTGGAAACTTGGGAACCAATCATGGTTTCCTCAGTTGGGGGCCTATTTGGGCAGGCTCTACATCTTGGTAAATAGTAATCCTCAGGGGACAGTCTTCAACTTCCCAGACTCACTCAAAATTGGCCTTCTAGATCCAACCTGACTCAATTTACCTATCTACACTGCCTATCCATTTCTGGTTATATTTCCCCCTAATTTTAGAAACTTTATTGCTGTAAGGAGAAGGGGTGAGAAGGGGCGATGGCTTGTTCTGGCTGCTTCAGAGCTGAAAAGGGGTGTCGAACACGAGGGGGCTCCATGACATGGGGGATGATGGACGAATTGGGGATGATGACATGGGGGACATGAGTTCCCTTTTAGAAGTCAGTTCCATTTGAGGTCTGGTTGGGGAAAAACAGGTTGTCTTCTGGGGATGGGTGCTTCTATGAGAGAAACAAAAACCATGAGTACTGAATAAGTGTTGCAACAGCTGGAATATGTCACTATACATAAGTTCCCTCACCAGGCTTTAACATCCCCAGTTATCAGGACTGTAAACATAACACTTAACTTTTAGGGTTACAGATGTCCTTCCCTTAAGATACAGTTTAATAATTTAATGTCATCTGATCTTGCAAAATCCTTTTACTAGTATGACCTCTGTGTCTAATAGAGAAACCTTTAATTCTGTTACTTAGGGCTGGATACTCATACTAGCAAACACCATGCCTACCTGTGTAGGTTAGGAATATCTGTAGGCCTCAAACTAAAAACTACTCTGGCAGTTTCTATTAATAGTTATCAGGCATTTTTGTCTGAAAATCTCTTTTGCAGCCTCTAGTTTACTTATTCTTGGAAGTTACTGTCGCGACCCCTTGCCCGCAAGGAAGACGCAACTCAGGAATCTTCTCTCAGCAGTTTATTCAGGTCCTTGATACTTTTTCTTCTTTCAGCTGTTTATTCAGGCCTTTGTATTGACATGTCTTTTAGCTTCTACTACTACTCCTACTGCTACTTCTACTGCTACTCCTACTACTACTTCTACTAATACTCCTACTACTACTACTCCTGCTACGTGCCCCAGCCTTAATAAAGCAGATAAAGCCCCAATGCACAACTGCCACGTGGATCTTTCTCATAGGGTGTTTTACAGCTACGTGCCAACTCTCCCAAAATAAGGAGTTGTTTATCACAGGCCACGGCGCTTATCAGCGCCATCTTGTAATGGCGGCCACAGTACACAGAAACGGCTCACTACAGTTCCCCCTTTTTTGTTTTACTAAGACAATACAGGCGAGAGTAGAGGTCCTATCCCACTGTGCAGAAGTGACTGCATATGGTCCAGCCCTAAGGAGGCGCCTTCCCCAGATCTGGCTCCATATCAGCCGACGCCTTTTTTCGTGGGGCGGGGCGTGGACGTCCAACCCGCATGCAATAGGACATGCTCTCCTTGAGGTCCACTGCAAGGATCACTCAAGTGCAGTGCCTTGCCTCGCATCCTGTATCGTGACGATGGTGGACGAAGGGGGACAGCTGAGGCTGAACTGTGGCTGTGTAGAAAAACGACGACAAACAAGTTGGCAGCACCCTGAAAGAAAGGCACGGACAGCACAAAGGGGGAGAAATTCGGTCGTGACATCTGCCATTGTTAGATAAAGGCCAAGACGTTCCCGTGGAATCTCAGGCGGATAAACAGGAGGCCTAGTGAGCTGGCCACTTCTACATGCAGAACAAGGAATTGGGGGCTGGGCCCCGGGGGCCAGGGAAGGCCTGCTATCAGCAAGTTCCCCTCTTTTGTTTATTGCATGTCAAAGGGAATCAAGTAGCCCCTGTCTTAGGTCGTCCACCGCCCCTGCACTGCTTACCCGTCTCTGGGGAAGCCCCATTCCCCTGTCTTAGGTTGCAGTGCAAGCGTGGAAGTTGCCCGTCACTGGGTACTACAAGATCAGCTCAGCGTGTTGTGGCCAACAGGACACTGTCATGGTAACCGCCTCCATAAACAGGACCCATGACCATCACCATCAAATGGCAGGTGTAGTTGAACCGTAAGATTAGTTAGTAAAGATCCTAGTGCAGAAAGGTAGGGAGGAGAGGTATGCACAGAGGAAAGATATGGTAGAAGTTCCAGCATTAGAAGAGTGACAAAAGAAGGACATGTCGATCCCAGTGCAATGTTATAATAACTTGGGGTGCAACGACCATGTCAAAGGTTTACTGTTTAAGATGCGCAAGCCAGACCTGTGGCGAGTTGCCATTTTCTAAAGCAGCAAGAGCTTGTATGATCATAGCCTTATCGTGAGCACTGCGGGCCTTGAGGCGACAGAGAAACCACAAGCAGAGAATCACACCAAAGCAACACATAGTACCAAAAATGTCTACTCCCACCCACTCCTTAAAAAAGGAAAAGGCAGAAGATATCCAAAATATCCAAGTGGTGAATTGACTCAAGGTCACTGGATCGACATGGGTGCTATTCAAAACAGCAATCTGAGTTAGTTGAGACTGGATCAAGTTTTCTGCTTCCATGGACCAGGTTCCGCATAGATACTCTCCAATGATGCATGAGGCATTTCTGGAATCATAAAATCTGACAGAGGTTATACATAAATGTGCTCCTTGATCAATACAACCCAAATGTACTAGGTCAGACAATTCCTCAACTTGAACTTGAAGTAACTCTATCCTTTGATTAGCAGCCAAAATCCCAGATAAAATGTGTTGATTAATTCTACTTTGAGATTTAGAAATTACTTGATTGTATTTTTACTGAAAAGCAAATTTATAGTAAACACATTTATCTCAAATATCTGTAACTGAAAAGGCAGAGTATCTGATAAATGTAAATATAAAACATAAATTATGGGTTTTCTGTTGAAGAAAAACAATTAGGCAAATATATATTAACTAATTAATTAGGCATGTACTAATTAATTTATAGATTAACAAATATAGGTTATCTAAATATCAAAATATATATATATATATATATATTAAGAATAAGAACATGACTTATAATTGTATTAACTTTATGTAACCACGTGGTCTTAAAATATTTGGATCCATTTAAATTTATTTTTAACTAGGAGTGCACTCTTCTATGTGACGTCACTTGATGTAACTGAAATAAGATCCTTGAGTATACATTTTTATTTTTATAGTTAGCAATGAAAATAAGGATTTTTTGGTCATCACAGGAACTTTGCCGGCTTGTTCCTGTGGCGAGCAAATGCATCCTCATAACCTTCAAAATTAAAAGTAAAATATAAAGAAGCATATTTGATATCTCTCATCAATAGAACATTATTCAGTAACACAACTATAGAGAAAAAGTCAGGTTATTTAACTTAGAACTAGCTTAACTTTAGGACTGTAACATAGAAACCTGTGGAATTAAATTTTGTCTGAAAAAGATATCTTTCATTAGCATTTACAGGTAGGCATTTTGTTGTAAAAAAAATACAGGCTCTGAGCAGCTCCGGTAGAAACCTGAAACACAGCAGTACAGGTTAGTGGCTGGAAAGCGGGACCAGAAGTCCTGTCTGAGTGACTGTGGAAGAACCAATCAGAAGCCCGCAAAAGTGTGGGAGGTGGGACCAGGAAGCAGCTATGTCGGCCAGGCACCCCATGGTTACCATGGTGATGCAAACAACATGGAGTCTGGTGCCCATTTTCAGGGCAAAAGTAAGTTCTCCAAGTTTTCTTAGCCGATTGTATTTTGTTTGATTTTGTCTGCATTTTCCCCCGCCTGGCCAAGATCTTACTGCGGTAGCAGCTTGTTCTGTCTCTGCGACCTGCGGTTGCAGTTGTACATCCTGTACTTCCTGGCATTCCCCTAGGGAGTCTACAGATAGAAAGGGGTTGGTCCCTGGGAGGTGACGAAGTCGCCCACTCCCCGGGGTACCATTCCGTCCCTGGATTGCCCCATACACCTAGGCTTCCGGGGCCCGGGCCGGGCCCCTGTTTCCGTTTTGAGGGCAGCGGCCAGAACCTGTCCTGTAATATGAGCTCCATCAATATCCTTACAAGCTCGAATCATGTCATCAACACTCTTTGCTCTGGTAGATTTAATGGCATTTTGGCAATAGGAATTTGCATATTTAAGAGCCAATTGCTTAATGACCGGCATGGCTTGTTCCAAGTTAGGGAATATTTTTTCTGCTACCTGTATCAATCAGGCAAGGAAGTCAGAATAAGGCTCAGAGGGTCCTTGAGCAATTTTTGAAATTTTTGTTTTAGCATTTGAAATAGGTAGAGCCTTCCAAGCCTAAATGGCTGCTGTAGCTATCTGAGCATAGACCCCAGGATTAGAATTAATTTGTTGATTTATGATAGCATATTGTCCCAAGCCTGTTAACATTTCAAGGTTATGCCGTGGGAAGCCAGCGTCCTGATTGACTCGGGCTAGCTCGCGACACCTCTCTTGATTTTCACTTTTCCACAACAAAAAATCCCCTCCAGACAACACAGCCATGCAAAGCTGTTGCCAGTCACTAGGTGTCAGCTGATTGGCAGAGAAAGACTCGAAGAGAGTCAATGTAAAGGGGGCATGGGATCCGTAATTAGTAACTGCCTCCTTTAGTTGTTTAATATCCTTAAAGGCTAAAGGAACATGTACTCTGGCCGGCTGTCCATCGGCATCCAAGTTTTCAATTACTGGGAAGTTTGGGCCGTCTTAGGCTGCCACTGAACATCCCCCAGCCTTCTGGGGTTGTCCTTGTCCCAATCGGGGTTATAAGGAGGGAGCGTGACAGCATCAGGGCCGTAGGTGCTTTAAATCTTGACTTTTCCAATTGACCCTCCAGTTCCTCTATCTCCCTTTCCAGTTCTTTTTCCTGCCAGCTGTTACCATGGAGCCCAGTTAGTAACTCCCTTATCTTAGAAATGTAGTCAGCACTGTGAAGCCCAGCTCAAGACCAGAGGCCTTGCTTACAAATTTTTGTGAAAAACTAGTAAGGGAGTGTCCAGTGCCTGGAATGCTGATTTTTTCAGACAGTAGCCAAATAAAACAGGGCAACATGAAAATAGGAAGTTTATCTACATTAAACCTTTTTGTAGAGATTCTTTTGCTGAAAGTCCTAAAATAAGCCATGGTGAATATTCTGGAGAAGGTCAATTAAGACTTTTCTGTGGGCCTGATAGGGAGGGGGAAGATGAGAAGGCGGGGTTGAGAGCAGCTAGGGTGGATCTAATTCCTCAGAACTGTCCGAGCTACTTGTGTCCTTGGGAGTTTTTAACTCAGTCAAGTCCGGATAGAGTCTTCTCCTCTGTTTAACTTCAGACTCCCTTATCTTTTCACCACTCTTACTCCTAATACTTTCTGCTACCTCGCTATGTGACCCCTCCGATTTTTCTTCATGCAATTGCTCAAGAACGGCCTGACCCTTGCTCACAGCTTTCTGACATTTACCATCCATTATACATCCTCTAATTAACTTCCAAAGTAGTATAACACCATCCTTCAAGATACCCTGCTCACGAGCGAAATCCAGGTCCTTCCCTAATTTGTCCCAGCTAGGAATCGTCAGACTCCCTGAAAAAACAAACCAAAGAGCTACAGAGTCAGTCTCTTCTAAAAACCTCTGTAATGTGCACTGCTTCACTTTAAGTCCCTTAGAACGCAGTAACCCGTCCAAGGCCAGCAAAATTGGACTTGAGGGAGTAGCACCCAAACTGTTCCAAGCAGTATAAAGAAAGTGAAAATACAAAACCCCGCTCTCTCTTTATCTACAGAGGAGCGTCTTATTTATTTATTTATTTTTTCCCCGCTCTCTCTTTATCTACAGAGGACACAACAACAAAAGAAACACAAAAAACAAAAGCGAAATGACACAACAAAAGAAACACAGAAAACAAAAGTGAAAGTACACAGTGCAGCTGCAATAAATATGAGGCTCTCTCTTTCTTTGTAGAGGAGCTGACCCCGCTTTGGACGCGGATCCCACTTACTGGGACTATCCCTGCTTTGATCGCAGATCCCACTTACCTGGGACTAACCGGTGCACCACCCCTGACTGACTGAAAGTTCTGGTTCCCGGGTCTCGGCACCACTTGTCGCGACCCCTTGCCCGCAAGGAAGATGCAACTCAGGAATCTTCTCTCAGCAGTTTATTCAGGTCCTTGATACTTTTTCTTCTTTCAGCTGTTTATTCAGGCCTTTGTATTGACATGTCTTTTAGCTTCTACTACTACTCCTACTGCTACTTCTACTGCTACTCCTACTACTACTTCTACTATTACTCCTACTACTACTACTCCTGCTACGTGCCCCAGCCTTAATAAAGCAGATAAAGCCCCAATGCACAACTGCCACGTGGATCTTTCTCATAGGGTGTTTTACAGCTACGTGCCAACTCTCCCAAAATAAGGAGTTGTTTATCACAGGCCACGGCGCTTATCAGCGCCATCTTGTAATGGCGGCCACAGTACACAGAAACGGCTCACTACAAGTTACATTTAACTATTATTATTATTTAAAATGCCCAGTAATAGCTGTGTTTTGGTTTTAACTGTCTTTGCTAAGTGTTTAAGATGAAGTAAGTCAAACTGACTTTTGTTTCTATCTATTGTTAACAGTCAGCTGAGTTTCCCTGGGAGTCCTGGGGGAACTTTACAGCAGCTTCTCAGTTCTGCTAGTGCCATTTGTGCTAGGATGGGTCCAGGCCTTGCTTAACCATGTGGCTTCCATTGGAAGCATCAGGGATATCTCCCTTCTTTGATGACCCTCCTCTTCATAGCAAATGCACTGATTGGCTTTCTGTCCTCCAGCGGTCTCATTAATCTCCCTGATTGGGAGGTTATGTGGCCCAGAGTTGCAAAGCTCTTTGGAGATGTCCCCTGTTCCCTGGATTCATACTGACTCAGAGGGCAAGAGCCAAATATTGGTTTTCTTGGCCCTTTTAATTTAACATTAATTTTAAAACTTAATCTTAAACATCCAGCAAATAAATTTCAACAGCCTTATATTAAGAGTACTGGGCTTTAATGTCTATCTCTCTATCCTGTAGGTGATAACTCATTATCTTAAATTAACCCAGGCTGTGTGTTCTTAAAGCAGTACCTCTGCAAAACATTAACAGGCAATCTTTAGACCATTTATTAGAAAACTACAAAATAAAATTAACAAGAGTAAATACATTTAGTTCTTGTAATAGCTACCTTGAACTTTGGCAGAGTTATACATTATATCCCCTGTTTGAGATCCTAGTAATCTTGACAAAAACCAACTTTTGGTCACAACTTTAAATGTACTGAAATCTGGCCTACTTCTTTCATAGTCATTCTCACATGTAGTAAGATGGGACCAGAGTTTTATCTCAGGAGCAGGTTCAAGCAGGACTTAAAAACATAAGTCACATAAGCAGGTTGCTTAGATTAGCAATGCTCCTACTCTTGCTGCCAAAACCATCTCTAACATTGGTGAAACCCAGTGCAAGATAACCAGTGGAGATCCATAAATCCCACATCTACATATTGAAAACCACACATCATTCTTACCTGTTAAATAAAACATGTTCATTTCCTTATTTTGAAATACTCTCCTGTGAGCATACATGAATGACTAAATTCTAAGAATAACCCATGAAACTATTAGGTGCAAATTGTTTTTCCAAAGGAAGCACAATTCCTTGAGAAACTAGGAGCTTTCCAGGAAGAAGAATGGAGGTCAATACTGGACCTCCAAGCTGCTTTGCTTGATGAAACAGCTGGCCAAAGTCTGGAAGTTGCTGCAGTGGGGTCCACTACCATGCAACCTTAGAACTCCGCTGAAGGAGACTCGTCACCTTAAACCACAGATGCATCATCCTCTGCAGTCAACACCTGGAAGGATTCTCCCTGGTGATGTTGATAGACATATTTCCAGTTGGGTTTCTGACCACACATCAAACAAAAGAAAAAGAGGCTTCTACCCAGGTGTTGGGATTGGAGGGATTTGTCCTCTAGACACCAGAGGTGATGGGGGGATTGCTAGCCTGCCCACGGCATTATGGGAGAATCTGTAATGAAATCTGACAGCAGAGGCCTGGACTTAACCAGAGTGACCTCCAAATTATTGTTCTTGGTGAACCTACTTGTGAAGAATGAAGAGACAGTGGACTATTTGTCAAAAAGACCAAATGACAGGAGGCATCAGCTCTGATTTAGGGATCTGGAAGGATCAGGTCTTCTGAATCACTAAAGTTAGATTTCTTCCAAATAATGTAATGGGTAGGGAGAAAAGAGCTGTTCCTATATCGACCACAGAAGCAGCTTCAGAACAAAACTCTAAGAGCTACTCACATGCAGTGTCCACCAATTAGGCTTCATGTATTAATCGGGGCAAGGACTTCACAAGTGGGAGCACCCAGCCCTTAGCACCTAGCAGTTCTAGTGCATTTGCAGTAGATTTTGGTAAATCAAAGCATTGCCTGGATCACGGGAGTCAGAAAATGTGTGTGCTTGTGTCCATTAAGACAAGGAAAGGTATCATGTAGCAGACTGCAGGTGAAGGCAACTCCCACCCTAGGAGTTCAGAAATTTAAGGTCAGGATGTGAGGAGAGGGCTAGAGTGGGGAGAAGTTCTACACTCTGAAGTAGAAAACTGTCAGTCAGCCTTCAATCACTGTGACAAAAGGGACTCCACTTAAAAGGAGGAAAGGTTTGTTTCAGCTCATGGTTTCAGTCCCTGGTCACATGGCCCTGTTGCTTTGGGCCTGTGTGGGATAATACATCACAGCAGAAGCACATCAGGAGGAAGGTCTATTTACCTCATGGCAGCTGGGAAGAAAGAGAGATGTGGGGGCGGGGGGTGGGACTGGAGTCTCAATATCTTCTTCAAGGCATGACCTCAGTGACCTTCCTTCCTTCCATTAGTGTTATGGTTTGGATGTGAGATGTCCCCTAAAATCTCATGTGTGAGACAGTACAGAAGGTTCAGAGGAGAAATGAGACAATTAGGGATGTGGCTTTGGGCATATATTAGTATCTGGCAAGTGGACCCTCTCTGTTTCCTGATCACCATGTGAGCTGCTTCCCTCTGCCACACTTTTCCACCATGATGTTCAGGCTCCCTGGAGGAATGGTGCTGGATTTCTAAGAACTGAGACCTCTGAAACTGTGAGCCCTCAAATAAACTTTTCCTCTTCTACAGTTGTTCTAGTTGGGTTTTTAAGACACAGCAGTGAATTAACTGACTAAAACATTTAGATCTTACTCTCCAAGGGCTCCACCACCTCCCCAAAGCACCACAGGCTGGGACCAATCCTTCAACACAGGGCCCTTGGGGGACATTCAAGATCCAAACAATAACAAATACTTTAGTCACTACACTATTTTGCTCCACTTGTAAGGGGGAAGAGTGCTGAAATCACAGAATGGTCCCTGATTCTGAAGAGGGAGAACCCATGGCAAAAGATGAGGTCTAAATCCAAATCCTTCCAGTTCTCATTAAACACTAGTTGTACTTTTCTGAACTGGAATCCCCAGTACTTTCTAATCATGAGGGGGATCCCTGCCTGGAGAGGTTGCATGGAGAGCCAGATTTAATCAGCTGTGTACCCCCAAGGAGACGGTGAGAGATGCAAAAGACTGTAAAGTTACAAAACCATTATATGTGCCCCAGGGAAGAGTTCAGTCCCCACCATTGGGATGAGGAGGATGTGTGACATCACCTAAGACAGGCAGTCCCAGTGTCTTCCCCTTTCCCAACCCTGGGGAGAGAATTTGAGAGAATATGATAGAAGGTAAAAATATGTTTCTGAGATGATACAATGAGATGGAGAATGTATTTCTTTTTTCACCTAAAAATTCCAAGAAAGCTGAGGAAGGCCGAGAAACATGAGAAAAATAGAGGATAAGCCATTGCTCCACAGGGAGGCTGCTCTGTCCCTTGAGGGGACCATGCAGGGTGGGTAGGGTCACTGGAAAGGAGTAGTTGTTGTTGAAGGGAGACAGTGAAAGGGTGATGACAATGGGAAGATGGGAGCGCTGGCTGGATGGTGCTTGCCCAGCATGCATGAGGCCTGGGATTATTCCCAGCAGCAAGGGAGAAAGGGAAGGGAGGGGAAGGGAAGGGAGGTCTCTGCAAAGCTACACAATCATTGGACAGGACTCCTCCTTAGACAACCTCCAGATGTTGGATGAAGCGTTTTGGTTTTTAGTCATTTTGGCGGGTATTGAATCCAGAGCTGTGCACACTCTGGGCACACTCCCAGCCCATGGTGAAGCTATTAAGTGGATCATTTTGATGGACGGCCAATAGGCCTGAGACGCTGGGTGGAATTAAGGAATGGAGAAAGTGTGGAAGTGGGTCATGAGGGATAGGGCTCAGAAATTACCAAAGACCAAGGATGGCTTTTGATCATCAGAGACTATCATAGGACGTTTCAGATCAAGCTTAATGAAGTGGATCTGGGTGACATCAAGATGAACATTCCAAAAGACACTGGATCTGATGATCTCCCTAGCCTTGGTGGGTTCAGTGACAGCAGCACCGTTAATCAGTGGTGCATGGTGGATTTCTGTGTTCCATAGAAGTTCAAAAGGTCCCTCCCTATTCAGGCTCCATGCCTTTGTAACACCATGAGCGAGCCAAGTCCTCAGAGGGATCCAGCTGACATGACTCCTCTCTCTCACTGCTGCTCCTCCCCCAAATCCCCAGACAGAGCCCTTCAGTATGAGCCACATCTGGGAAGCAAATCCCCAACTTCCCAGAACATCCTACACAACTGCTTCTGTGGTGACTCTGGTCCACCAAAGTCTCCCTTTGCCTTTCCTCTCTCCAGCTCAGAACCCTCCCTGGAGCCAGATCTTGTCTTGGGGCATTTGGGGTGGGGAGACAGGGAGGGAGTGCATGGGAAAGAAAGGAAGAGTCTTTTCTTTGGACAAAGCTCGATTTGTGAAAGTGAACAAGTTAATTTCAAAAAATAAGCTCAAGTTCACTAATCACCAGGGAAATAAAAAGTAAAACCCAAGATGCTATTTAAAAAATATATATATTCAATTGTCAACCAGGTTGGTCATTGTGTTGACAAGGCTGTGAAAAAACTGGGAATTCTCCTAGACTCTGGGGGAGAATGTCAATATGCACAGCCATTTTGGTGTGCAATTTGACAGCATATCAATCTCAGAAATGTCCAAGGCACTCTGATCTGGAAATTCTACCTCCAGGGGTGTAACTGAACAGAAGCAAACCTGTCTGCACCTTTGAGGAGACATGATCTCTGTGGATCCCTTCCTATTCTAACTCTGTATTTGGTTGAAGTGATGTGCCTGACCCACTAGAGGTCACATCACTGAATGGGGCTTAGGGAAAATTCCCTCCCTGGTCCCCTCTTTCCTTTTTCTAGTGTTTGGAACTTGTACACGATGACTAGAGTTCCAGTTGTTATTTTTGACCTGGAGAAGAAGCACTATATGCCAAGGAAGATGAAAATGTGAGGAACCTGAGACCCCCATGCCCCATAGAGTCCCCCTTTCCACCTGACCTGCTTCCCTACAGCGTGGTTTTGGACACAAGAGAAAAGAAGCCAGTAATTGTTCAGTCACTGTGATTAGGTCTTTCTCACTAGTAGATAAATGTATTTGTTTTCTTTTCCTTTTTTTGTGGGACTCTATTTTTAGACTGGCAAATTAAAGTTATACATAATAGTGTGATTTCTTGTTACATATTCATACATGCACATAATAGAATATAATTCCCTCAACCACCCCACAAACTTTTTTCCTCTTCTCCCCACTTCCCTCTACTCTATTGTTCTTTCAATTTTTTCTTTTCTTTTTTTTTGGGGGGGGGGGAGCGGGGTAACCAGGGATTGAACTCAGGGGCACCTGACCACTGAGCCACATCCTCAGTTCTGTTTTCTATTTTATTAGAGACAGGGTCTCACTGAGTTGCTTATAGCCTCCCTAAATTGCTGAGGCTGGCTTTGAACTTGTGATCCTCCTGCCTCAGCCTTTCAGTCACTGGGATTATAGGTATGGGCCACCGTGTCCAGCAGTCCTTTAATTTTCAGGAGATGCTCCCTCCCCTACGTCTCTGTTTTCTCTCCAGCTTCCATATATGAGATCCTTGACTTTCTGAGTTAGCCAGGTTTATTTCTAGCTGATACAGATGTTTATTGTGACATTTCTTTAAATAGAGGAATGACATGAACAGTCTAAGTGTCCCTGGCTTCTGGAATTTCCTTGAGGCTTTCAAGACTCATCGAGTCTCAGTACATGGAAATCCTTATATTGGGCCTCTTCCCCTTAAAGACACTTGGCCTGGCTACTCTTGAGCACATTCCTCTCAAGTTGCTGGAGACCCACATTTTTCAAGTGACTATTTCCAATTTCCCAAAAACAAGACCTACAGGAACTAAGAGTCAAGCATCTAAAACCCTTTATTTTATCAACAAAACTCGGGAAGTGGCAGACAGACAGATGATGCAATAAGAAAGATAAATTTGCTCACTTATCATGTAACAGGAGAAAAAGGTATTTTTTTTCCATAGCATTCATATTTAGAGGAAAACACGATCATACTTTTTAAAAAAATTTAATTGCCAGGAACCACTACTATATTTGGAAATAGGGTATTTACTGTCAAAGTCATTAGAAGGCAGGCAGGGAAAGGGAAATAGAGTTTATTAGTGGTTTATAAATATCTTCGGGCTGTGAAAAACAGTTAAGAGATTTTAAGCAGGTCTCCCTCTCATAGGTGCATTAGTGGATGTGTTTATTGGACAGTTGAAGGCATACAGTACTAAAAATAAAGTATTTGAAAATATGAGCTATCACTATCCATGGCATAAACAATCTTTCATATTCTGCAATTCATGATGTCTTCCTACATCACTGGCTGATACCCGGGGCTCAGTGTGCAGTAGAGTAAGGACGACTGTTATCTGTGGCAGAAACAGTGCTGTATTTCATATGGTCTTGAACATTTTGAATTCTGGGCGGGTTTCCTGTCCAATTTAATTTCTGTTTTGCCTCATCCTTTCCTGGTGAAGAACTTATCCTGATGGAGAAAGGGTCAGCTCTGTCTCTTGTTGGTTTGCATCATGTTATTATATTCAGTCTCTGAATATCAGAAGGAGATCCTCTCAAAAGAGGCAGCCACTGTGTGTAGGCTCCTGCACATTGAGAACACGAACCGCGCCCCCTAGAGGGAAATGTCTGAAATTGACATTCTTACTTTGAACTTGAACCTTGCATTCTTCTCTTGAGATTGTTCACACACTCATGTTCATCAGTCTTACAAAGCACACTAGGGTGGTGATGGTGGTGGGTGGGGGGAAGAATGTGTGACTTATTAGGAAAGGTGCTTTTCTATGGTAAATAAAAATATAAATTGATTTTCCTGCCCCCACCCCCCACCCCTTATTTTCTTCTTTGACCACAACTGTCTCTAGTAACCTGCTTTGGAGATATTTTTTCCTAGAAAGGTAACTTCTAAAAATTTTATTTAAAAATGTACAGAAAAAACATTTCTAGCAGACCCTTCTCTTACTGTGCCCTTGGGTGTGGCCCATCCAGGTGTCAGTCAACCTGCTGACAATGGACATCATGAAGATAGACTCAGCCTTCTGAAACCTGACCCCTTGCCTCATTTGAATAGCTTCTTCTCAATATAAGGGTCATCACGTGCTCTCGCTCTATCTCTTCCTGTGGACCCTTAAGGTCAGAGAAGCCATCACAGTGACCCCCCAAAAAAAGGTATTTGTGTCTCTTGTGAGGTATTTTGTGTACCCAATTAGCCCAATTCAACTGGACTTACCCCTGGGCCTTTTAGCTGAGAGAACAGAGACCCAACTGCAGCAAATGGGAACAGCACAGTTATTGAATACTGTGCCCAAAGCTCTTTCTGCTTAAATCCAAAGAAGAATTCAATGAATTAAGGACCATCACTGCCATTTCATAGATGAGAAAGCTGAAGCCAGAGAGGTTCAGTAACTGTTCAAGTTCACACAGCCAGAAGATGGGGGACCTAGACTAACTAAGACTAGGTCCAATTTTGAAACCACTCTTTATACCATCCAGGTGTGAAAACTAGCTGAAACCAAACTAAATTTTAGGTTGATCAAAACCTAAACACAAATGTTGAAACCACAAAAAGGACTTGAAGAAAACTAGAAAAAAATGAGAAACATATTTTTGAAGGGAGGGCTATCCTTTTAAGCAAGATATGAAACCAATAAATACTAAAACCATCTTTTGATACCTTTGAATTCATGAAATGACATTTTGGCTCCTGGGCAAAATAAACTGTAATAGATTTAATGAAATTTATCATGATTCAAATGATTATTCACAGAAATAGAAAAAAATTAAAAATTGTTTGAAATCATAAAGAACCCCAAATAACAAATGCAAAAGAACAAAACTGGATGTGTCTCACTCCCTGATATCAAAATACAATGTTATTGTGATTAAAACAGTAGGGTGCTGGCACAAAAATGGACACATTGACCAATGGAAAAAGAAGAAATTCCATAAATAAACCCAGTGTTTTCAGTCAGTTGATGTGATGTTTGACAAATGTGCTAAGAATGTACAACAGGGAAAGGACAGTGTCTTCAGAAAATGCATATGGAAAGAAAGGAGAGCTACATGCAGAGGAAGGAAATTTGATTCTAACTCACCTCATATGCAAAAATAAATGCAAAATGGATGAAAAACTAAATCATAAGATTTGGAACTATAAAGCCTCTAGAAGAAAACATAGAAGTTCCATGAGCTTGGGTGGTGATTTCTTGTCTAGGATTCCCAAGCCACAGACACCAAAAGCAAAAACTGACACAATTACATCAAATTAAAAACCTTCTGCACAGCAAAGGAAACAAGAGAGTGAAGAGGCAGCCCATTCCTTGGGAGAGAATATTTGCAAACTACAGGTCTGATATGCGGCCAATAGCCCTAATGTATAAAGAACTAAGTAACATAATAGCAAGGAAACAGGTAACTTGATTTAAAAATGGGCAAAAAATTTGAACAAGTATTGCTCAAAGAGAGAAATGAACAGCAACAGAGCTATAAAAATCCTCAGCATCTCTAATCATCAGGGAAATGAGAATTGAAGACACATGAGGTACCCCTCCCATCTGTTAGCATGGCTCGCATCTAGCACGTGCCACAGGACGTGTTGGGAGCTTTCAAGCCCTGGCCTCCTGTAGTTCATGCCCTGATTTCAAGTCAGGTAAGGAAACTGCAGTCTACTCCAGTTAAGTCACCAGCCCAAGGTTACACTTCAGCAGAACCGGACTTGATCTGAGAAATGGGTCCAATTCACTGGACAAGGCTGCCTCTCTAGGTCAAGGAAAGGGGTTGTATGGATTGGTTAAGATGAAAATGTCTGTTTCACTTGTTCTTCTTGAGGAAATATCCATGTTCTCTTTCCCAATGCCCTAGGTGCCTGCAGCACTTTAGCCAAGAGTTCTGGAGCTCATGGTTCTGGGTTTAAAGGTTTTAGAACCTGGACATATCTGAAGGCGATCCGGGGAGGTTCGGTCTAGTTGCAAGTGATCCAGGAGCCAGAGGATCCCAAGATAGAAAAGATCTCCAGGGGCATCATCAGCTGTGAGTCAAACTCCACATTCATACTGAGACTCCAGAATGGGAAGGAAGATCCACTGTGGTTGAGTCTCCAGGACAAGTACAAGCAGAGGGTCCAGGTGCCCAGTATGTCATCCCTGAGGACTAACAATTTGACCTCACAGGACAGTGGGCAATATTGGGCCCAGATCATGTTTTAGATGGGAAGAGAAATTAAAGCAGTTTTCCACCTCACTGTTTATGGTAAGTGACACCCTTACCTAGTCCCAGGGCTGGCCTCCTTCCTTGAGTCTAGGAGTCTCTGAGACCACATGCTGCAGGATTCTCCTCAGGCACCAACAGGTCAGATATTCATCACAAACAGTAGAGCTGAGGTTTTATACCAGGGAGGAAAATCACATCTGTGTTGTGGGAGACAAAACGGAAATTTGGCCATTTTTGCAGTAACATTTCCTCCTCTTTGTAGGACTAAATTTACTGATTTTGTGTGTTAGTTTTCCTTTGCTGTTTTAACAATGCATAATCATGGTTTAAAACAACACAAATGTGTATCCACAATATGCTGCAGGTCGAGGTGAGACACGATTGTCACTGGGCTAAAACTCAAGTGTGGCCAGGGCTGCATTTTGTTCTGCAGGATCTAGAGGGGATCCTTTCCTGTCTTTCCTACTCTCCAGAGCTGCCAGCCTCCCTGGACTTGTGGTCCCCTCCTCTGCCTCAACTAGAAAGTGAGGGGGCGTCTCTCTTGCATCCCTCATACCTGCTCTTTTCCTTCAGTTTGTTTTTGTTTTTGTCTTGTTTTCTTTTGTTTATTGTTCTGTTTGTACCAGCAATTGAAACCCAGACTGCTTAACCACTGAATGTTGGAAAACCAATATTCCCAGCCTTTTTTTTATTGCTTTATATTTTTAAGTTAAATTCTCACTAATTTGCTTAGGACCATGCCAGGTTGCTGAGGCTGGCTTTGATCCTCAGATCCTCCTGTCTCAGCCTCCTGAGCTGCCGGGATTGGGGTTGTTCACCACCATGCCCAAATCTTTCTTCCACATTTAAGGATCCTTTTGATGACTCTGGGACAATCCAGATAATCCTATTTAAAGCTCAGCTCTTTTTTTCATAACTTAGCATATTCACAGGTTCTGAGGATAAAGATGTGAATATCAGTGGGACACGATTGTTCTACCTCTTTGGAATCCACATGTATCCATCTTCAATCCTTGCAGGGAGTGGCCAGTGAGAGGCCAGCCTCACTTCCACAGACCCCACAAATCCTGCTCTGCAAGCCTTGATAGGGTAGGAGAAGTGATGCTGCTGTACATCCCAGAAGATTCATTTTGCCTACTCTAGGGTCCCCACAGTCCCTCTCTGCCTAGGGCAGTCCCTCTGAAGAGAGTGGCCTGCAGGTGCAGGTCCTGTGTGATTTCCAGACTGGCCTGTGGATCTGACCCTCCTCCCCCAGTAGGGAGCACACATTCAGGGTCAGGTTCTAACTGCCTGCAGAGCTGTGCTCTCTGTTGCAGCCACGGCATCTCCCACAGTGTCTCCTGTTTTGACACCCAGCATTCTGGGTCCTCCCAGAGCTGGCCTGGTGTCCTGCCCAGTTAGGATGTGCAGGCCCATGCATTGTCTCACCTGAAGACATAGGACACAGGAACCTGGCCCCAGATAAGCTCTTCTGTCCCACACTTTATCCCCTTCCAGAAGCCCCTATCTTCTAGAAATAATGGCCCCTAAAAACTGGGATTCAGCCATCATTTTCTCATGGGAAAAAATATAGACTTGCCTCATCTAGTGAGATCACATGAGCCTAATAAAGTGGCTGCTGTCACTTGTCAACTTGTAGCTCTGGGGAAATTGTGCTTTATTTGTAACGTGCTCCCAGCTTCCTCCTAGGACTCCTTCCTCTGGTCAGTGAGACACTGGAGGACAATGTGTGACATGTGTGAGGCTTTCCTTTTGTCCCCTCCTTCCTCAGATCCTGTCCCACTTGCCCAGATCCAGACCACGTCAGCGTCCATCACGCCCAGCTGGTGCAATGTCACTCTGGAGTGTGGGGCCCGAGAGGCTGTACAGTTCCTGAACGTAACCTGGGATGTCCAGGGTCCCGCCAGTGAGCTGGAGCAGAGAGGGGCACAAGGACCCCCCAAACCCCTGGACCCTGGCCCTGAGCCTGACACTAAGGAAGTCCAATGTCAACCTCACCTGTGTCCTGAGCAACCCAGTGGACCAGAAAAATGCCACCTTCCAGCTCCTTGACCTCTGTAGCCCAGGTGAGTGCAGCTGCAGGAGGGAGGGGCACAGGGAGGGCTCAGGTGGCTCTGGAGCCCGAGGGTCCCTGGCTTTTTTGCTGCTGTGTTTATGAAGAGCACTGCCTTCCCTTGGTCACTCCAATCCAGAAGTGTGTGGTGGCATCCAGCTCAGGACTGTCTTTAAATATTCCTCACCTCCAGGCCCTTCCCCCTGGGCCCAGAGCCAGCCTTCCAGGACCTGTCCCACCCCCTCACCATGCCCTGGGTCCAGAGTCATCTTTGGAAAAGCAAATCGGATTGTGGCCTTTGTGTCATCTATGGGATCCACCTCCATATAGTCCCCATAGGATGTAGGGCTGAGAATGTCCTGTGTCTCTGATGGTGGCCTCATCCACACAGGGACACAGCTGCTTGCTGACTTCCCTAATGTGTGGAGCCACTGCGGGCTCTGAAGGCGCAGCCTCTTTAAGGAGCTGCCCAAGGCGATCCCCCCTGAGTGGAAAGATCCCTTTCTGAGTCTGAGTCCACCCTGAGTGGGACACCATGAGGGCAGGGGACACATCCTTCTCTCCTCTTTGCCCAGGTGTCAGGCTCAGTTCTGGGCAGTTTGCGCCCAGTAGGTGTTTCACTGACCCCGAATGCCTGGGACCCGTGTGCACCCGTCCTCTCTCAGTCTTCCCCCAGGGGCTGCTGGAGGAGCCTGACTGGTCAGTGCAGTCACCACCCCTGGTCATGTCCCCCCCTCCACCCTGGGGTCTCAGAGGAAGTTCAACATTGCCCACCAAACCTCCTGGACTCACGGCTGCCTCCTGGCCTCCCCACCTAGCCCTGTCTCCTGTGCTGTCCCTCCCCTGCGGGACGCTCCCGCCACACTGAGTATCTGTGAAACTCCTGCCGCTCCCCACACACAGGTGACTGCGCATGTCCCTGGGGGTCTCACTGGAGACCTTGGACATGGGTCAACCTCTACTGCAGTGAGATCCTTCACCTGGTGATTGAGAGCTTCTGTCTCTTCCTGGTGATGACTTGTGCACAGACCCCACCTTACTCATCCCCATCTTCCCTGCACCAGGATGGACCTGAGCCACTGCTTGAATGAGTGGACCTGCCTCCCTCTGCGGCTTCTGAACCAGGCCCCTTCCAACCTTTCTCCATCCTCTCTCTGTCTCCCTTGTCACTGTGAACCTCATCTTCTCTCTGCCTTAACGTGTTTCACTCTCTCCTTGGGAGGGAAACAGACTCACATGGAGACCACCCAGCTGTCCTCATGGGACGCATCCGAATGGGTTATGTGGCTGTGATTTTGATCCTTGCAGCTGGAATCTGCCTTTGGATGATCCATGAGAAGATGATGGAGAAGAGAAGAAGCAGGTTGTGTTTCTCCTCCTGGGCCCAGAAACCTCCCTCTCCCCTTGGGCCCTGGGCTCCCCTCCTCCTACATTTTCCTGACAGTAGGTGGGCTTCTGGAGAAGATGAGGAGGGTACAGGTGACAGCCTTGGATTCCTGGCAGTGGGTACAGGTAGAGGTTTCCCTGGAGAATCCGGCTGCAACCTGGGATGACTCAGGTCCAGGATTGCAGGAGGGCCATGAGGTCGAGGACAATGACATCAACTAGGCACAGGTGGTGCAGCAGGAGTCTTGGCAGGACAAGGACAAAGTGAGAGGTGGCAGTGGTGACCAGCCTGGACACCCCTAGGTCACATTGCCAAGCCTAGGGCTCCCCAAAATCAGGCATACACTATTTCTGTTCCCACTGATCTTGACCTATTTATGTAACACCAACATGATTAACAAAGAAAGTCCATCACTGACAAACCTGTGCTGGTTTGTTTAGGGGATTTCACAGGCAGTTCATAGTACTGAGTGTTGATTGTAGGCCAGTAACTGGGGAGCCCTCTCTCCCTCGGCTGTCCAAGGAACACTGTGCCTTGCTTTCCCAGGAATTGATGAACAACATCTGGAAGAGAGGGGCCTTGCCCTTGGTGTCTACAGTGAGGTCCTTAACCGAGGACAGGCCATGAAGATGGTGTCATTGAAGGAAGCTGCAGAAGCCGGCACTTGGGAGAGACTGTGCTCTGAGCCTGACACACACAGACGCCCACCTGCTCCAGGTTCAGTCCAGCTCCAGATGGCCCTGGAGAGTCCCCGTCTTCCTGAGCACACATGGCCCTGTTCCTTCTTGTGACGCCTCCCCAAGCTGCCCCCACACTGAGGACCCTCATGCCAGCCAAGCAAGGGCTCTTCCTCTGTGCCTGACCTGGCTCCTGGCCCCTCTTTCTAAGAAGCCTTCCCAAAGCAACCCCCCTGACTGTGCAGGTGGCAATCCTCACCACCTCGGTTGTGTCACTGGTCTGTCCTGTGGGAACACCAGCACAGGTGGTGGGACAGTGAAGAGATATGGACCTCACCCAGAGGAGGGAGTCAAGATGGTTCTGCAGGCTGAACTGGGGGTCGGTGGAGGCAGCATGCATGATGGGAGCCCTGAGTCCTTTGCTGACCTGGTGTAGGACTCCCTTGGGTGTCAGGCTGTGTATGTGTGTGTGCCTGTGTGCGTGGGGGATGGGTACGGAGTGTTGGGGAAGTTTCTAATGCACAGGAGACACGGGGCCATAGCTCACCTGAACTGAAGCTATTGCCTATTGCAAACTCATCTCCATGTCAAGTACAAAAAGGAATCCACATTTTTCAGGCCCTCCTCAGCCTGCTCTTCTCCTGGCTCTGACCCCAACACAGGGTTTGTCTTAGGAAATCTACAGCAACACCCCCTGCCTTGAAGGCCCTTGGGGAGAGTGGGTGTGCAGTGCCCCCCCAGGCCCCTTAGTGAGGCTGCTGTGGGCTCTGATGTGTGAAGCTGTGGGAAGTTCTGAGCCAGCCCTCTCCAGGCCTCCTCCTGACACTCACCCCCTGATGCCTTTCTGGCCCCAAGCCCAAGGTCAGCTCCTCTGTGCTCACACACATCTCTCTGCCTGCCTTCTCCCTGTTCCTGCCCCACACCCACCCCTACCTGCTGAAATCCTTCCATCTTCCCAAATCTCTCTTCTCAGCCTCCTGTTCTAAGGAGCCTGTCTGGACCCCAGAGTTTTGGACATAGGCTCTCTTGAATTGGGCCTCTTTCAACATTTGGAAATCATTCAGACCCCTGCCACAGTCTGTCCTGGATGGGAGTCATTTGTTATCCCATGGAGTAAGCTAGGTCCCTCAGAAGGGACTGGGGGAGGCCAATGCCCAGGAGAACACATGCCTCTTGTCATGAAGGATCTCGACCCTTCTCCCCATTCACTTGGGCCTTGAGCACACCACATTGAATGGGGGTGTTCTTCATAAAGGGCCCTCAGCTACAGCCAGCAAGGAAATGAGGACCTCGGTTTTATAACAGCAAAGAACAGAATTACAGTAACAGCCTAATGAGCGAGAAATGATTCTGCCTTAGAGTCTCCAGAAGGGAACACAACCTGGAGACACCCTGACTGTATTCCACATCAGATCTTGACCTCCAGGACAGGGAGACAATAAGCTGGTGCCATGTCAAGACACTGAGGCTGTGGTGATTGACTGTGGCAGAAGGAACAGATGTCATTCCATTTCATGGTTTCAAATACTTTGGGTCCTCCAGAGTCTCCAGCCTGGGAGTCTCCACTGGGCTCCATGTTGACAAATCTGACTCTTCACAGGGCATCTCCAGCCATGGCTGCCTCCTCCTCATGAAGGCACATGCTTCCCTCAGAGCAGCCCTCACACCCTGCTCTGAAAGGATTTCTGCTTCTTTCCCACCACCCCTGGGCCACTCGAGGACAGTGAGTTTCCTTCTGTCTTTGTGCTCCAGAGCTTCTGGCACGCAGTAGGCACTCATTACAGGTGTATTCCATGGGGGTGACCTGAGGGTGGAGGGCCTCCTGTCAGGAAACCCCCGGCAGTTTGGCCCTCAGCCACGAGGTGGCCCTGCAGGCAGCTTTGAGTGACACTTGGGCAGAGGCTGCAGGTGATTGTGGAGGAGTGTGGAGTCTCTTGGTTTCTCTCCTAGAGCAGCCACAGGGCAGGTAGATGTGAGAGCCAGAGAAACCCGAGGTAAGAGAATGACATCTGGATAGTGGAGCCAGGTGAGAAGCCCCGTGATATCCCCAGAAGATATCCAATATGTATAGATAATTCACAAAACAGAAAATACCACCAGCTAACACACATTGGGGAATCTTCCATGTCCCTGAGGGGGTGGCAGATCCATAGCTGGGGCGGAAGTTCCACTGTGAGAATGTGTGACTCAGTGACTGGGGGCCTGGTCCCAGGGCGATATGTGCCCAGGTGAGAACTCAGGGGTCCTGCAGTGCGAGGGTCAAGGCTTGGTCCTTAAATTCCAGTCTCTGCTGGGGCTGAGAGAATTGCTTGGTGGGATGGGGTCGGTTCCCACGGGGGATCCTTGAGAACTCAGTGTGTCTGACCTTAGCTCTTGATCATCCAGGCAAGAGATTTCTGAACTGACACTGCCTCAAGGAGAGGAGACTCAGGGCGTTCCCTCCCCAGCCCCCTGAGACAGACCCTGAGAAGGGGAGGGGGGTTATCTAGGCAGGTGGGAGTCAGATGTCTTACTTCATATTTGATTGGTTCTTCATTTTATCCTGTCTTTCCCTCCTCCTTCCCTTTTATTCTAGCTTCCACATATGAGAAAAAATATTTGACCTTTGTGTTTCTGAGTTGGGCTTATTTCATTTAGCATGATGTCCTCCATTTAAAGAAAATGTCATAATTTTTTTCTTTCTTCTTTTTCTTTCCTTTTTTTTTTTTTTTTTTTTTTTGGTACTACGATTGAACCCAGGGGCGTTTTACCACTCAGCCACATCCACAGCCCTTTTTATTTTGAGTCATGGTCTCCCTAAGTTGCTTAGGGCCTCACTAAGTTGCTGAGGCTGGCATTAAACTCGCACACCTCCTGCCTCAGCCTCCTGAGCTATAGTCACCCACAACCACATTCTTCATCTTCTTTATTAATTTGTTCCCATCTTAAGACAGCCTAATGTAACCATAGATGTGTTCTGTTAGCTTCGTGTCTACCACAAAGCAAAAACCTACTGTTGGTAAAGAGGGCGCCTGGAGTGCTTCTCTTCCGGGAGTTCAGGTCCGTGACGCACTGAATGGCACAAACTTTGGCACACAAACCATCACCTCCAATCCCTGTGAATGGCACAATCTTTGAATGGCAGGCACACCATCACCTCCAATCCCTGAGGTGGTGCGAACTCTCAGCCAATAAAGAAGTAACAGGCCACACCCCCTGCTCCCCCTCACCCCGCATTGATCCCATAAATATCACCACCCTATTCTCTCTCACTGTCTCTCTCTCTCTCTCTCTCTCTCTCTCTCTCTCTCTCTCTCTCTCTCTATCTCCCTCCATCTCCCTCTCCCTCCCCCTTCTCTTCTGTGACCAGCAGCTGAGCTCCCACTAATAAAATCTCAATCAGGTAAACAGTTGATTGGCTCATTGAGTTTGCAGAGCTTTTCCGCCACTCCTTACATTGTTGCCAAAACCGGGACAGGGATCCCCGACGCTCAAGGTGGAACCCCATTACTAAACTCTAAGCCCGACCTTTCCTGTCACAACCCACTCCTCTGATCAACTGCCTGCCACCCACCACCGGCCTGCAGATTGGTGAGTTCCCCTCCCCCCAATGAGCAACTCTCCCTAACACACCAGGACGAGAGAATTGGCTGTTGAGTGTTCGGCAATCCTTCTGGGTGTTTTGGGGGAACACACCCCACTCAGACCCATCAGGGTCATGGTGGACCCCAGGCACTCTACTAGGACACCACTGGAAGTCAACTGCCTGGGACGTAGGCTTAATTCTCCCTTTCTGACTTCTCTATCTCCCCTTTCTCTGGGCTCCAAGCAGGCTAGCACAGCTGCCACAGTTGGTCTCACCCGTATTCTGACTCCTCTGTTCTGGCCGGAAAAAGCTCCCCTCTGACTCTTTCGTTCCACTCGAAAAACTCTCCTGACGTCAGGTTGCCCGCAGCCTCAGCCCTATTTGGGTCTGACAGATCCCACTCCTCTGGTGACAACCAGGCAGTGTCCTCGATCTACTTCTCCGGGCAGTCAGAGCATTTGGGGACACCCACTTGACCCTCTGTCCACTCAGGAGCTTCCAGGAAGCTCCTTACAGCCCGGGTTTCCTCTCTCTCTCTCTCTCTCTCTCTCTCTCTCCCTCCCTCCCTCCCTCCCTCCCTCCCTCCCATCTTGCCCTTCCAACATGGGAAATTCCTCATCCCTCCTGGACAATTCTCCCTTGTGGTGCCTCTTAGATAATTTGAGAACCCTGAGCCTGGCCCTGATATTAAACCGAAAAGACTCATAAAGTTCGGTCCCCAGGACTGGCCTACACACCCCCTAGACAGCCAAGATGTTTGGTGCACGTGTGGGTCTGTGAATTCTAATTTACTCTGGGATCTTTTTAATTACTGTGAGTGATCAAAGAAATGGAACGAGATTCCCTATGTGGAGGATTTTTTCCTTACTAGGCTCTCTCCCAAATCTGCACCCAATGGGAGCCTCAGCATTATTCCTTACTCTCAAACCTCCTTCCTCCTCCTCTTCTCCACCCTTTACCTCCACACCTTGTCCCCAGTCTTCCTCTCCTCTGCTCTCCACCTCCACTTTTGACCCAGCTGATGAACCCTTCCCTACTGCTCTCCCCCACCCTCAGCCTTGCTCTCTCCACTTTCACACCCTCCCACTTCCTCATCCTCTATATCTGTGGCTTCTTCTTCTGTAGACACTCCTCCTACTCCTCCTCCTTCTCCCCATCCTCCTCCTTCTGACACTACCCCACAACATCCTCCCACTTCTGTTCCTTCACCTCAGTCCCTCCAGCGCAGTTTAGTCCACCCACCACCTGTTTGCACGCTAATACAGCACCTAACCCACAAGTCGCCACATCACATCACCCAACTCACACTTCACATCGAGGCCCCCCTTCAAGAGGTTGCTGGGCCGGATGGGATTTTAAGAATTTATGTTCCTTTTTCTATGCTTGACCTTTCTCAAGTAGAGAAAAAATTAGGATCTTACACTGCAAACTCTGTCTCTTATATTAAAGCATTTCAATACTTAGCCCAAGCCTATAGCCCCACCTTTCATGATCTCTATATTATACTGTCCAATACTCTCCTCCCTGAGGAAAGGAGAAGGGTCTGGGACCAGGCTAGGGCCTGTGCAGACCAGGTTCATCAGAGTGATGCCCGCTATCTCCTAGGGGCCCAGACGGTTCTAGACCAAGACCCCGTTGGGATTATAATGACCCCAAAGACCTGGAACACAGGGACCACCTTATTCCCTGTCGATTAGCTGGCCTAAAGGCAGTGGCACAAAAGGCTGTTAACTTTAATAAACTCCAGGAAGTCACCCAGGAGAAGAATGAAAACCCTAGGCCTTCCTAGACTGACTAACAAAGACTCTCCTTCAGTACACTAACTTGGACCCTGAATCGCAGGATGGGAGGCAACTACAACTTCTTATGACCTATTTTTTCTCACTAAGCTACCCGACATCCAGGCAAAGCTAAATAATTAGAGAGGGGACCCTTGACCCCTGAGAGCAAGGTGTTGGCCATGGCCTTCAAGGTCTACCACAACAGAAGTGAAAGAGCAAAACATCAAAAATGCCAGATGTTGGCCCAGGGGTTACAGGGCTCCTTCAAACCTATGGAAAGGAGGAGAAAACAACCCCCACAACAAGGACCCCCTGGGCCCTGCTTTAAGTGTGGTAATGAAGGACAATGGGCTAGAGCTTGCCCTACCCTCAGGGCACTGCCCAGACCATGCCCCAGAAGCCAACGTCCTGGCCACTGGGGATAGGACTGCCCCAATTCCCGAAGGGGAACTGAGATCAGTCACCCACCATTGATTTGCTGGGCCTAGCAGCTGAGGATTTACAGGGCCCTGGGTCTTCTGTCCAGACCTATTCAATCAGCAAGCAGACATCCAGGGTAGTTATCCAAGTGGTTGAGCATCCCATAAACTTTTTGGGAGACACTGGGGCCATATTCTTGGTTTTGAGAGAGTTTGGGGGAATTACCTATCCCTCTGAATCTCCTATCATTGGGGTAGGAGGTCAAACCATCATCCCGCACAGAACTCCTCCCCTCACTTGCTCCTTATCTGAGTTCTCCTTTTCACACCGTTTTTTGGTTATGCCTCAGTGTCTCATCCCCTTGCTGGGAAGGGATATATTATCCATCTTGAAGGTCTCCATGACCATACCCTTATTGTACTCCCCTACTCATATCTTCATCATGGCTTTACTCCACAATGAAGAAGAGACTTTACCTCTTTGTGTCAGGTGTGGAGACCACAACAACCACAAGAACACACATTTTTCCCTCCCCTGTAAAATATTAGATCCAATTGTGTGGGACGCTGAAATCCCGTCCTCTGCAAATTGCTCTCCCATAAAAGTGCATCTTAAAGACCCTAACTAATCCCCAAACCAGGCCCAATGCCCAATGCTGACAGCCAGTCCTAAGGGCCTAAAGCCAATTATTCAAAGCTTATTAAGAAAGGGGTTCCTCCATCCCACACACTCTCCATTCAATACCCCAATTTTAGCAGTAAAAGAGCCTCATGTAACATACCATTTGGTGTAGGACTTAAGGTTAATAAATTCTTCAACCAGGCCCATACATCCCCTGGTTCCAAACCCTTACATAATCTTTTCCTTCATTCCTGCAAACTCCATCTGTTTTTCAGTTATTGATCTTAAAGATGCCTTCTTTTCAATTCCGCTATCCATCTCTTCCCAATAAATATTTGCCTTCACCTGGACTGATCCAGAAACTAGACATTCCTGACAGTTAACCTGGACTGTCCTGCCCCAGGGGTTTTGAGACAGCCCACATATTTGTGGACAAGTACTCGCTGGATATCTTGAGGATTTTTCCCTCTATGCCCCGACTCAATCCTCCTACAATATGTTGATGACCTCCTCCTCTGTAGTCCCTCAAAAACCTCAAAGTCTGACACAGTCACCCTCCTGAGCTTTCTTTCTCACTGAGGATATAGGGTTTCTCCACAAAAGATGCAGCTCTCTCTCTCTGAGGTTGTTAACTTAGGGTTCCACATTACAAAGGGAAGAAAGCTATCACAACTGATAGTAAAGGCCTTATTGAAAGCCTTCCAATACCAAAAACTAAGGAGGAGATTCTCTCGTTCCTGGGTCTAGCAGGCTATTTTAGGGCATGGGTGCCAAATTACTCATTACTACTATATGACCTAGCAAAAGGAAACAAGCATGAGCCCTTGTTACTTTCAGCTGCATCACACTTCAGAAACCTCCAGAAGGCCCTCTTACAAGCACTGGCTCTACACCTGCCAGATGTTAATAGACGTTGTACTCTATATGTCCAAGAAAACAAAGGGCAAGGCTTGGGGGGTGCTGGGACAAATGTATGGGCCCACCTTCGCTCCAGTGGCATACCTCTCAAAACAGATCCAACTGTCCAGAGATGGGCTCCTTGTCTCCGTGCCCTAGCAGCCTCCTATGTTTTACCTTCGGAGCTCAAATCACTGTCACCTCTCCTCATCACCTCAAGGGCTGCAAACCCTCCCTCCCTGTCAAATTCTCTCTCTCTTGGTCTCTTTCCTCTACAACTCCTCCATGTCCTTTCAAACCTGTGCCCCTCTCAAACTGGCAATTCTGTTACCCACTCAGGCTCAAGGTCTAACACAACTTCCAATACATAAATGCAGGGAAATTCTAGAAAACTTCCTCCCATGCCCATCTTATATCACTGAGGGGACCTCTAGACCAATCTGATTACACCTGGTTCACTGATGGCAGCTCCTTTATGCATGAGGGATCAGAAAAGCTGGATATGCCATAGTGTCCCTATCATGAGTAATAGAAGCCAATCCCCTGCCTGCAAATACCACCAACCAACAGGCTGAGCAGTAGCTGCAATGCGAGCCTGAGAATTGGCAGTGGAGAAAAATTTTACCCTTTATACTGATTCGAAATATGTGTTCCACATTCTCTTATCTCATGCAGCAATTTGGAAGGAGAGGGGTCTCCTGAACTCAAAGGGCACCTCTATAACCAACTCCACATACATCACCCAGCTACTACAAGCCTCCCAGCTCCCCCAAAATCTTGGAGTTGTCCTTTGCAGATCACACCAAAATGACTGCTCCCCTCATCACACATGGGAATTTGAAAGCAGATCAGGCAGCCCAGTCAGTTGCCCTTTTAGACCCCAGGGGATCTCTCCTTGCCAACATTACCCAATAACAGAGACCCACCAAAACACACCTTCTTTACTTACCTCCACTCCATTTTCCACACCAGTCTGCAGACTCTCAAAGCCTTTCTCCACTCTTTCTTTACTCTGACTCCCCAGGATAAAGAAGTGATTCAGCAAATCACAGTCTCATGCCAGATATGCAAGAGAGTGAATCCCAATACATCTTTAAAACCCTGAACCTTCCCTCCTCATCAGGCTATGGGCCATATTCCATGGGCAGATTGGGGAATCGACTTCACCAACATGCCCAGAGTAAAAAACTTCAAATACATACTATTAATAAACACCTTCTTGGATTGGGTAGAGGCCTTCCCCACCTCAAATAAGCGGTCTACCCTGGTGGCTAACATCCTTATGACCAAAATAATCCCTTGGTTTGGGATGCACGCTTTGATCCAATCTGACAACAGGCCTGAGTTTGTCCCCTAAGTAACCCCAAATGTGTCAAAGACATTGTCCATCCCATGGCACTTTCATTGTCTCTATCACCCCCAAGCCTCAGGAAAGGTTGAGCAAGCCAACCTCACAATGAAAGACATCATAATGAAGCTGTCTTTAGAGTTTCATTTAGATTGGGTTAGACTCCTCCCTCTTGCCCTACTAGGCATGAGGGCTTTTCCATAAAAGCCATCTCTTGCCTCCCCCTTTGAGATAATGTATGGTTGTCCTCTTCTCCCCCTGGGAATCTCACCAAAGCCTTGACCCCTCCCGGACCAATATGCTCTTCCCTTCATCTTCCTTATAAGCTCTGAGCTATGGAAGCAACAAGATTTCTTGATTCTGGATCCAGAGAACTCAGCTGCCTCCTTTCCCCTCAAACGAGGTGAATGGGTCTACTTTTCTTCCCCAGGGGAAAGATTTCCCCTAACCCCAATTGGGAATAACTATTGTATAGGTAGTCCTGTGTACACCCAATGCTGTAAAACTCCAACAGGAAGGAAAGAAACCAACCCCCTGGATTCATATTTCTGGTTAAAACCGGCAGCACACCCTCCAGAAGGCAATCCCATCACAGCTCCCAACCTTGCAGGACCCCCAAAATCACCCAGATTAACCTGTGAGATATCCCCAGATCACCCTCTCAAGCCCCATTTTTCACAGTCATGCACCACCCTCCCTTCCATTCCAGAGAAAAACACACATAAGAATTAGCCTCCTGATAGGATCTAGGAACCCACAGCAACAGAGCACACCCACACACCCTTTTTGACCTATGTCTTCTGACTTTATACCTGCTAACTCTCTTTCAAATCATAGTGCAGGGAAGGTTAAACCTTGTACCACCCTCTCCCACAAACTGTAGCCAAACTCCTCCTAGGAGGAGTTTTGAATTCTTCAACAAAACCCCTCCAAAAGACTGTTACCATGGTGATCTACAGACCTGTAGCACAATAACAATAGATACTGGATGGTCATTGGGAAAAACCTGGGTCCGGCTCCCCCCACACCAAGCCCAAGTGGCTGGACATACAACAGGAAGGATTGCTGGAGGAGGACAATTGATATACCCAATTGGCTGCCTGATGTGGTTAAGGCAAAAATAGTCAAAGATCCTCTTCTCTCTTTTAAACTTGTCAAAATATCTATCTGTTAAAGGCTACTAATAATACAAACTATGTACAGAGATGTTGGCTGTGTTTGCAGGCTAGAACTGAATCCCCGAAACTAAAACAAACCCAATAAATAGATCTTGGGCTAAGCTCAAGGAGAACTCTTCAACTCAAGACACCACAGCCACACTCTCAGGGGTCCCTCTCTACCAGGCTGCTCCATTATGTTTTCAGTCATCGGGGAATGTACCAGTAGGAAAGTTATCTGAGAAGCAATGTCAACAAACAATCTCTCTACCAAAAGGTAGTAAGGCCCACTGCCCACAAGTCTCCAAGGCATCACTTTTATGTGGGACAACTGTATACCGCTGTCTGCCCCCTGACTGGACAGGCACATGTACTCTTGTCCTCTTGTTTCCCTATGTAGACATAGTTCCAGGAGGTACAGAAACACCAATCCCTCTCATGACACATATAAGACCCAAGCGGGTCTCCTCACTACCTTAGGGATTAGAGCAGGCTTGGCAATGGGGACAGAAGGTTTGACTGCCTCCCTCACATACTATGATCGATTGTCCAAATCGTTCATAGATGACCTCCAACATGTGGCTGACTCCATACTTACCCTCCAAAATCAATTAGATTCCCTGGCGGCAGTAGTCCTACAAAACTTTCATCAAGGCTTAGATCTACTCACAGCAGAAAAAGGAGGCCTCTGCTGGTTCTTACAGAAAGAATGTTCTTTTTATGTTAATCAGTCAGGGACAGTGAAAGATAAGATTAAACAACTACAGGAACAACTAGAAAACAGACAGCTGCAATTGGCACAAGGATCCTATTGGGACCTCTTCACAAACCCCCTCATCTGCTGGATTCTCCCGATGCTGGGACCTCTAGTTGGGGTCTTGTAATTCTGTGCCTTCCTTCCTTGCATTTCAAAACTCCTTCAAGGACAAATTAACAAAATCTCTAACCAAACATTCAATCAGTTCTTCCTCATGGATTACCAGCTACTTGCCAATGAGCTGGATGACACTCAAGTCCACTCATCCTAAGAAACCTCCACCAAGTGGTAAAAGATGAAGATACCAGACGACATCTCCACCAAAGGGCCATCTCTACCCCACCATGCCAAAGAAATAAGCCCTTGGTTTTTAGGTTTATATGTTCTAACCTGCCTTCTCCTGGGCGTAGGCCTTTTTTTCTACCAGCCCTACAGACTGGACGACATGCCAGAAATTAATGCTGTCTCTTGTTCCTTTTCATAGCTGCAGGTTTGTGGCTTGTGCTGTACCTCTGATCCTCCTCCTAGCAGAGATGACACCTGTTACTCTCTGATTTAGGAATTCTCACAAGCCCTATGGCAAGATAGTTGTCTTATTCCCCCCACACACACACACATTGTAGGGACAAACAAGGCAAGGCACTGAAGATATCAGTAAAAAGTTTAATTTGGCTGCAGCCAGGTTCAGAGGGCACAGCTTTTGCTATAATTAATTAATCCCCTGAACCCCAAGTTCAGGGAGTTCAGAGTTTTATACCCAGCATGTAAGGGGAGAGGCTCAGAAGTTCCCAGTCTGCAGAAGTTCACATAAGAACAACTTTTTCTTTCACTGTTCTGGGCAAGTTAACCCTTCAAGGACAACACCTGAGAAGGGGAGAGCTTCTTCTCCCCTTTCTTTCCTCCCCCTGCCAGCTGTTACCATGGAGCCCAATTGTAACTTATCTTAAAAATGTAGACATCTCTGTGAAGCCCAGCTCAAGGCCAGAGGCCTTGTTTGCACATTTCTTCAAAGTACTATACTGTATATGTTTGTGAAAAACTAGTAAGGGGTGTCCAGCACCTGGAGTGCTGGTATCTTCTCGGCCAGTGGCCAAGTAAACAGGGAGACATGAAAATAGGAAGTTTATTTACATTGGACTCTCTTGCAGAGACTCTTTTCCTGACAGTCCTAAAATGAGTCTGGGTGAAGATTTCTGGAGAAGCCCAGTTAAGTCTTCTCTGTGGAATAGGAGTTGCCACTTCACCTGAGCCACCCCAATGAATGGCTCTTTATATCCAACAATTTATGGTTACAGGGCACATTCATGGACCTCTCCCCAGAAGAAATCCATGGCTTCAGCCCTCCTTCTCCAACCAACTGACCTGCATCCCTCTAAATGACGTCCCTTCTCAGCAGTTAGTAGCCAGAATAAGTATGATGCCCCCAAACCAAAACAAAAAAGGGAGAAATGATGGTAAAGATGGTGCCCAGAGTGCTTCTCTTCTGGGGGTTCAGGTCCATGATGCACTGAATGGCACGAACTTTGAATGGCACGCAAACTATCACCTCCAATCCCTGAAGTGGAGCGAGGTCTTGGCCAACAAAGAAGTAACAGCCCACTCCCTCCTGCTCCCACTCACTCCGCATTGAGCCCATGAATAGCAACACCCTGCTCTGCCCAATCTCACTGGACCCCCTTCTCTTCTGTGACCAGCAGCTATGGTCCCGCTAATAAAACTTCGGACAGGTAAATGGTTGTTTGGCTTGTTGAATTGGCAGATCTTTTCTGCCATTCCTTAACCTACGGTAGATTCATGAACGCTAAATGGTACGGAATGAAAGTATTCAGCAGAGTAAGTCATCTGATCACAGAGGAAAACCGCAGAAGAGGAAGGAAGGAAAAAGGTTTACAAGAAAGCCCCCAAAAGGAGAAACAGAATGGCAGCTCTGGCCTACCAGTCCTGACCTTGACTGTAAGTGGGTTAATTCTCCAATGAAAAGGAATAGAGTGGCTGAATAAGCAAACAGGAGCCACTGTGTGATGATCACAGGAGGCTCAGGGAACCCTGAGGACACACGCAGTCTGAAGTGAAGAAGGCAGAAGGTCCCCATGTGGAGGGAAACCCAGAGAGCTGTCCTGTGATCCAAGTGACTTGGAAGGCTAAGGCAGGAGGATCGCAAATCCAGGGCCACTCTGAGTGAATTAGTCAGACCCTATCTCAAAATAAGATACAATTAAAACAAAATTCAACAACAGTTGGGACTGTAACTCAGGCTAGAGGACTTGCCTAGTGTGTGACGCCCTGAGTTCAATTTCAGGACTAAAAATTTAAAAAATAATAATAATAAGTAGACGAATTCATGGCGGCCACTGCCCGCCTTCATGGGCAGCCACAGAGCTGCAGAGAGAGTGCTGAGCAAGGGAAGGCGGCCAATGCCACTAAACCCCCCTGCTGCAGGCACACTGTTATGGGTGACTCCCAGGGAGCACAGGACTGCACCTGCACCAGGACCTAACCCAGCCAGCCTTTCTCAGGGGAAGGAAGGCGGGGCTGGGGGCGGGGTGGGGCTGGAGTGGGGAGGGGCAGGGCTGGAGGCCAGAGAGTTGGGGCCTGGGGCCTTAGGTGACCACAAGCTTCTGTGCCCCCTGGCGCCAGGTGGACTCTTCTCAGCTTCCCCAGCAGGGCAGTTTCCCTGGGGAGGACCACCGAATACTCTGCTACTCTGCGGGATGTTTCTGGAAGGAAGAGGCAACCTCTGGGTGACTTCCAGTCTGTTGGGCTGCCTAGGAGTCTGAAGACACACCCTCACTGTGAGTTGAGCACTGCTGGAATCAATCCAGACTTGGCTCCCATACACACCTTGTAACAGGCCTCAGGGGAGGGAATCCTCAGAACCCAGAACCTACACCCCATCATTCCAGCGGCTTCCAGAATGTTCCAGAATGTCGTTTCTGTGCCAGCCTCTCTCTCTTGTGGGAACTGTTTTATTAAACTTCCACCCTACTTTAAGAACTCCAAGTGGGAAAAGTGAAAACACAGACAATAACCAAGCTTGTAAAAGTGTGACAAAGGAGAAACAGTCACCATCTGGTCTCTATGTGTAAAGAAATACATACAATCCATTGATCCATATTGAACAGGACCATCATTCAGTGTATTGGTCACATTTTGGAGTAAGAAAAGGAGGTTATGTATATGGCTGTTAGAATTAGAATTTCTGGCTTTGAATCTACTACCATCACTATCTGCCTGTGATGTTGGGCAAATTTATCTCTTAATAGCCCCCAATTTAATCACTAATAAATGAGTATAATAAGAATTTTTTAAAAAGTGAAAATTAGGAAAAAAATAGAAAATATCAACAAAACTAAGAGATAACTTTTGGAAAATTGATAAAATTTTAGCTAGACTAGAAGACAGAGACAAATAAGATCAGAATGAAAGAGGAGAAATTACATTTGTCACTGATAAACTAAAAAAAAAATCATAAAAGCTCATTATGAACAATTCTCTGATAACCTAGAAGAAATGGATTAATTCTAGTAACATACAAAATACTGAAGCTGAATCACAAAGATATAGAAAATCTGAATAGAACAATAATGAATAAAGAGGAAAAATCAATAATAAAAAAGTCTCCTATCCAAAAAGAAGTTCAGGACCAGATGATTTCACTGGTAGGACTATGAAATAATGGAGAAGAAATAACACTATCTCCAACTCTTCCCAAAGATTGAAGAAGGGGAACACTTCCCAACTCAGTTCCCAAGGCCAGGATTCCACTAATACCAAGGCCAGGGAAAGACACAGCAAAAAAGAAAATTCTAAGTCAGTATCTCTGTCAGGCATATCATACTCACATAGACAGTAAGAATGGGAGACAGGCTGAGAAGAAAACAGAATTGGGTGAGAGATCTCATAAAATCCACAGGAAAACCAGAGGCTTTGTATCCACAGTGGAGTGACCCAACATCACAACCTTTTAACATGGCCTCTGAGGGGACAGAGGACAAGGAGAGGGCAGCAGGTGGCCAAGAGGCATCTCAGCTGGGGGAGCAGAGGGGCCACTGGATGAGGGGCTAATGGGGGGTCCTCACTTACAATAGTTCCCCATCTGGTTTGACTGTAAGACGATATTAGTAGTTAACAGAGGAGAGAAAACGCTGTGCCACACAGTCATTCTCAGGAGAAAGGGAGGACTGACTCATAGCAGAGGAAGTCGACTCCAGAGCAGACAATGACCAGGGAAAGTGGGATCAGGAAGGTGGGAGGAAACTTGTGAAGGTGGAGGTCGACCAGCTGGTCCACTGCAACCTCGCCCACACACAGCACAGCAGAGCCAGATCCCACTGCTAATAATGGATTGTGCCTTCAGGTGGGAGAAGAGTTCACCTTCCTCCCCAAGTGCCATGGTACACAGGAAGGAACCCGGCACAGGCAGTAGAGGGTGAGGAGGGGGAGGGGGCAGCAGGAAAGCATCCAGGGGCACATCCTGGGCTGGGGCCAGGGAGAGGGTGAGGTGGGGGTCAGTTCCACAAAATGGAGGAGAGCTGAGAACAAGCCATGGCTTAGGAGCTCTGCTTCCTTGACCTCACCACTAAGTGCCAGGAACAGCTGATGCTGGATTCACTCTGCCTTTCCACCAGGATTTTTGGACAGTAAAATAAAATCACTGCATCTGAGGTGCTGAGTAATGGATCTGATTGATCAAGTGATTGGTCAACTGCCCTGGGGTCAGCAGAGGAAGGAGCCCAGGGCAAAGCCAGGGTCTGGATAGGACTATTGACTGAGACTGGGAACAGCAGTTGATGAGAAGCCGAGGTGTCAAGTGCAGCCCTGGCATGTGGGTGTGGGCACCAGTGGAGACTCTGGTAGAGTGGAGCGCAGGGGCTGAGGCCCAGCAGGGGCAGTGGGTGAAGATGCAGGGCTGGGCGCTGGCCAGTGACCATGGTCATGGAAGCCAGGGGCACTAGGGCCCTAAGGTGAGGATTGAAATAAGATAATGAGGGGCCTGTGGCAATACCAGATCTGAAATTATGCTACAGAGCTGTAGCAACACAAAGAGCATGGCATTGGCATCAAAACAGACACCAAGACCCATGGAACACCACAGAGGACGCAGTCAAATCCATCTGCCTAGGACTGTCTGACACTTGACAAAGGGGCCAAAAGTATATCTTGGAGAAAAGACAGCCTTTTTCACAAATGGTGCAGGGAAAATTGGATAGCTTTATGTAGAAAATGAAACTAGACTCCTGTCCTCATCCTGCACAAAACTCAAACTGAAATGGCTCAAAGTCTTAGGAATGACACCAGAAACTTTATGACTGCTGGAAGGAAACATGGATTGGACCCTCCATCATAAACACACTGGCTCCAGCTTCCCTCACAAGACCCCAAGGCACCAGATATAAAACCAGGAGTCAATAAGTGGGGGGCCATCAAACTAAAAAGTTTCTGCACAGCTAATGAAACAAGAGAAGAAAGACAGCCTACAGAATGGGAGAAAATCTCAGCCAGCTGCTCCTCTGATAGGGGACTAGTACCTAGGATATAAAAAGAACTAAAAAATCTTGACACACACACATACATACACAGACACACACACACAGACACACACACACATACACCCCTCACATACACACATAGACACGCACATACACACGAGAACACCCTCTGCAGTCAATTAATGGGCAAAAGAACCAAACAGAAACTCAATTAAAGAAATGCAAATGGCCTGCAATATATGAAAAAATGCTCAGCATCTTTGGCAATCAGGAAAATGCAAATCAAAACTACACTAAGATTTCCCTTATGAGGGGACCAGATGCTCCCACAAAGGGGAACCAGAATTGTAGCATCAAGGGTCTCAGTGCCACAACTTTACTGTAGTGTTTCCTTTTTCTCAAAGGGACACAGATGGAGCAATCCTTACAGTGCATCCAAGGAAGGTGGGAGTTTCCCAAAGCAAAAGGGGCTTTGGCAGCTGCTGGGAGTCCCTCAGTCCCTCCCTTTACTTACAGGACTAGCTCCTCTGGTTGGACTCAACCCCAGGCACACTCGCCCATCTCCTCACTCTCCAATAGTCAGCTCTCAAGAAGTGACAGTTGCTTGGAGTGCCAGGCCTGCCCAAGAAATAGAGCAGGTTTTGCTCTGGGGTCCCACCTGGCTTGCCAAAATTTGTAACCAAAAGCTCGGTCCCCTTTCCCAAAGTCAATCAATGCCAATTTAATAATGAGGACATGGTTTGAGAAAAAGGAAAGAAGATTTATTACTTTGCTAGCACAGGAGAAACACAGGGGACTCCCGTCCCAAAGGCTGTGACTCTCTGGATCAGGAGGGACAGGGGGGTTAATGGAATTATTTCAAGGGTTCCATTCCAGCAGGGGTTAACAGAGCACCCCAATGGCAGGATAGGATTCACTTGTTAATTTGGGAGATATTCATTCTCCAGATCCCCAGCAGGCATCTCCCTCCTGCAGTGGGTGTGCTCCAGGGCAGCCAACTAGGGCAAGAAAAGATAGCACTGTCCTCCTGATCCTGCTAGGGAGGAGAGAAGGGAGAAGAGAGAAAAAACACCTTTAAAAAAACCCTTAGAGCAATGAGGGTGACATCCAGAAGATGAAGGACCACGGATATAATTCTACTTCACAGAAAGTTTGGAGGCGATTCTTGCTGATGGAATACTCATAATCCTGCTGAATGGAAGGGGATAATGCTTGTCAAAGTTTCTGAGAATACAGTTCAAAGGAGTGTCAGGCTTAGTTGATTTATTACCTGTTTTGTTGTTCAATTATCTAAGGTTTATACCAGAGAAGACACACAGTGAAAAGACAGGGAAAAAAAAAAAAAAACGGAACACAGAATCAGACACGGGGGAAGAGAACAGGGACCAAAACCCAAGGAGCCGTCAACTTCTTGCTAATGCCCCTGACAGGAGTGCATATGTGCTTCCTTATACATCTCACTGTCCCCACCAGACCAGAGGACAGTGCAACCTTTGCTACCTTCTAAGATAGGAGTGCATATGTGCCTCGTCACACACCTCACTGTCTCTGGTAGGAATTCCTCACCAGACAGATACCAGAGGACAGTGCAACATTTCACTACAGTCCTAGACAGGAGTGGGTATGTGCCTCACCAGGCACCTCACTGTCCCCAGAAGAGATCTCTCTTAAACCCAAACCAGATATTATGGGGTACCAGTGGCCAACCGAGGCCTCCTCCACTGGATGCTTCATAATGGTTTCAGCACCACTGTTCACTCCAGCAACCTGATGAACCAAAGCCACACCCTGGGGACATGGAATGACTTGAGATGTGCACCCCCTGGGACCACACTCTTGTCCTGGAGTCCCAGAGCTAAGGTATGCCTTCAGAATTTTGGTGGTCTGAATCTCACTGGGGCTGCCAAATTTTGAACCACGACACAAAGAATAACCACTGACTCCATTTTTAAATCAAATTGGAGCAAGTTTGTATTGTGTACACCAGAGCTGGCCAGGGGCTGCCTCACCCACAAAACAGGGGCCAGAGGACAGCAAGCAGCTGTCCTTATAACACAAAAAGTTACCAAAAAGGGAGGTGATTTGGGAACTTACAGCTAACAGGGTCCTGGCAAGTGAAATACAAGGGTTGACAGCAGGTTTAGGATCTATGTTGCTTAACGTCTCAAGGTGGGGAGCAGACTCAGTCCAACATCAAAGTTAACAAGGAGCAGCTGGGATTCAGGGAGGGTTGTCATCTGGTCAAGGAGAGCCAGGCATGAGGAAGTTCAAAGCAGGGCAGGAATCCCAAGCAAGTGTTTAAAACATCCAATTATGGTCAGGCCAAATAGAAGTCTTGGTATTTTACAGTAGAACAGAAATAAACTTTTGTGACTTTGTGGTGAGATGGCTCCCAATCTTAACATGGAATTAGGCTGGTTCATCAGTGCTCCATGAGCCTGATCTTTGTTTCTCTTCTATTTGGCTCTTGGTGGCAGTCACACTGTTGAGCAGGCTCCTTTGTTGTTGCTTTTTGTCTTGTGGTGCTGGGGATTGAACCAGGGGCTCTCTGTGTCCTTGGATACAACAACATAGCTTAGGGTAGGATGGCTGTCACGTTGAAAATGTGAGATGTGGTGTTGTGAAAAGTCCCTGGCACCTGTCAGCTGGAATATCTATTGACTGACCTTTGTGCCCTTAGTTTCCAGCCATTATCCTGCTTCCTCTTTAGGATCCGGCCCCCCTAACCCTGCCCCCACCCCACAATCTAAACAGTTCAGAGGCCTGCAGAACAGAGGGAAGGGCTTGTCTTTGCCTGAGCACCAATGAGAGCTCAGAAGCCATGAGGCCTCTCCATCAAAGCTGAGTGCAAATATTGGTGGTTACCACTCTCCATTACAGTTTGGTGTTTTGTTAACCACAGTTACTTCCTTAGGCAACTCACAGGTGAAGTTCTTGTAATATCAGAAAATAAATATGAGTTATAGAATGTGGTAAATATAGAGGAAAGCCATGGAACTCAGGACGGCTTAGCTCAGGTTGCTTGTAAGAGGAAGATTCTGTGCTGGCCACAGGCTGGCACTGGGATCAGGGCTGCCTGGGCAGAGCTGTTCGCCCAGTGGGTGTGGGCAGGTGTAGTTACCTGAGACAAGCTGGCTCTGCCTGCAGGAGGGGGCTTACCAACAGATGTCAGAGACCAGATGTCCATCCAGGCTCTGGTCGTTCGTACAGTTATTCTGCAATTCCTTAGAGGAGTGAGGTTGCCTCTGTGAACTCTGGTGGGATTCCTAACACTGGCCTGTGGCTCTGCCCTCAGAGCACGGAAGCTCCTCCTCTTGCTGGTTCTCCTTTCTGATGTTTCCTCTGCAGCTGAAGAGGCCGGCAGGCAGCCGGGATGGGACACAGCTCACAGGACCCCCACCTCTGCTGGACCTCCAGGCTCCTGGGAGTCATTAGCCTTCTCTGTGAGTATCTGGGTTTCCTGGAAGGGAGGGAAGTTGGGGTGCTGGGACAGCTGGGACCGTTCAGTCCTGGGGGGCTGTTAGGCTCTGATGCCTTTGGGAAACAAAAAGAGAAAGCCGCACTGTTATAATTCACCAGTGCAGTGTGGGTAGAGCCCAGGATGAAACGAAAGAGCAAAATGGCCTCTCTGTGGTGAGGTACTGGGACCCTGGCTGCATGAGGGACCATAGCCAGGGAGCTGAGGCCACCTGGGCTGCAGCAGCAGGGAGAGGCTGGAGCTGCCTGGGGAGGGCGATGGAGACAGACCAAGAGCCTGCTCCTGTGGCACAGGGTGAGGAGGCAGCACCCCAGCCTGGGCCCCCAGGGTCCTCAGGGCCTCTGCAGCTCTTCTGTGGAGGCCCCAACCAGAACCCTGGTGTCTGAGCTGGAGGAAGCTCCTCTGGTCTGCACTTCCCATCCTGAAATGCCTCCGGCCAGGAGACCTCAGATGGAACCTTGCTTATCTCATCACTGTTCCTGGAAAACCCTGGAAAAACAGGAGGTGCCGTCAACTGGGGAAAGATTGAGCAAACTGAGCAGTATCTGGGGCTCCCGTGCATGGGATGTCATGGAGGCTAAGGAAACAGTGCCCCAGTGTTCTGGGAAGAATGTCCAGTTTCCATGAGGGACATGCCTGGATCCTCCTCAGCAAGATCAAGGGAACCGAGCGCCATGAAGTCCTTTTTATATAAAAGGACAAGCAGCCTCTACACACCCACATGTTTATGCGGACGTTGGTCATGTGGGAAAAAACAGTGGTAGCTCCCACAGGCTACAGGAGGGGAAATTGTGCAGAATATATGCAGGGGAGAAAGAGGGTGGGAAGTAAAAGGACGTGAAGAAAATCCTGACCTAATGACTGAGTCATGTGAGCCAAAACCATGTTACACTTACGACATCATGGACTGTGTGTTTGCTCCTCTGAAGAAAGAAAATAAAAACTAATGAGAAAACAAGGAGATCTAGTGAAGTGACTTTTGGTGAAGACTTTCTATCTGATTTTGTATCAATCCCAGCCACTAAGTGAACTTGCAGGGAATTCCATGGAGCTTGGTGGTTGAGGGAGCACTTGTGAAAGGGGACTTATTAACTGAACAACAAGCTGCCAGTGGTAGAGGACTGGTCCCTTTTAAATAGCTCAATTTTTGAACAGCAAAATGCACACTCTTCCCATTTCTACAGCGTTGTTTAACTGGGGATTGTTAATGTGCAGCTCTCTTCAGAGGCACTGGGGGTGAAAGATTTCAAAAGGAAGGAGAACAACAGGAGGGGAGGGCGAGGAAGAAGGGAGAAGGAAAGGGAGGACTTGACTTTCCCAATTATTGAATTTGTAGCCTGAGCCCAAAGAGGGTGGTTCTCTCAAGGTCAACAGAAATGGGGAAGGTTGAATTGGTCCCCCCACAGGCCTGACCTCTGTGCAGCTGAATGAAGCAAAGCACCTTGCAAGGAGTTGCTCAGAGGCTCTTGGGGGAAGGAGCGTCAGCCCTAAATTGCTCTGCATCCTTTCTGGAAGCCTGAAGATCCACAGTTGCATTTTTCTTTGGTTTCTGGATTGTCCCCTGTTCACTCAGACTTGCTTGGGGGAGAGAGAGGGAGGTGAAGGAGTGATGGTGAGGGTGGTGAAGAACTTGCCCATATCATGGTTCAAATAGCAAGCCCTTTCCTGCACATGGTTTGGAAGGGCAAGTGTGGAAGAGAAAGGGAAACTGAGCACAGCTTGCTTCCTGGAATTTCCACACTGCAGTGGGGGTGATCCTGGACATGGGGTGGCTCCCCCAAACTGACAGCAACAGCATTTAATGAATGCTGCCCCCATCTGCTGGTAGGGAGCTGGAGAAGGGTCACTATTGGCCCAAGGGCAGCAAAGTTGGCAGTTTTGGCTTCATGCAAGAGTTGACAGGGAACTGCTCCTGGCGTGGGAACGTGGAGCTAGGGATACGACACACAGAGGAACCATGTTCTATGCCCACGGTTGCATTTTTAATTTTGTAGTATGAAGTTCACCCTCTACCTGGTAAAGTTCATGTGCTCCATGGCTCCTCTTTTCCTTGTTTAGGATGAGCATCTTCTGTAGGTCAGAGAGCTCCTGCTGCCTCCCCTCTCTGCCTCCCTTCTCTGTCTTGCTGATGTCACCCACCATTGGGCCTCAGGGGCTGATCCTCCCACAGGCTGAGGCTGACCCTCCTGTGTATTGTGGTTCCCTCTTCTAGGAAGTGGGAGTCTGGCCAGGCTGGCTGTCCAACCCTGGGTGAGCCAGAAGTCTCAGCTGTGCTCGGCCACTCTAAGGACTCTGTCCCCTGCTACCTGTTCCACTCCCCTGGGGACCCCTGCTCTGTAACAGGAGGGGCCTCAACAGCTCACCTCTGAAGCCCCTCCAGGGTGACCCAGGGCTTCCACTCACACAGGGCTTTCTGTGGCCACTGCAAGGCCTCTGCTCTGTCTTTCTCATCCTGACCTGTCCTATCCTGTCACCTGACAGGGAGTCACAGCTGGGGAGCCTGTTTAGGGCTCCTTAAGGGAGGACACCTTGAGCTGTCCCTGTGGTCACTTCTTCAGTCCCCAAGGGAGGGAAGGAATCCTGCTCCTCAGCTCCTCCCCTGACCTGGTCTTCTCTGTCTCTGCTCCTGAGGGGACCTCAGGGCTGGTGTCCTCAGATCTCCTGCCCAAGGACTCTCCCTCCTCACACCCTGTGCAGATGTGGTCTGCAGACCTTGCCCAGGAGGCCATGTTGCAGCTGTGTCCTTTAGACCAGCTGATGAAAGCCTCTGCCAGACCTTGACGTTCCTGTTCAGCACAAAACACTGGCTTCCCCGAAGGACCCTCTTACAATGCTGGCAGGGGACACAAACACTGTGGTGACCACAATGACCTCATCAAATCCCTGAGGATGGTCTGAAATACAGGCTGTCAGAGAACCCCATTGTGCTGTTTCCCCATGGGATAGCAGGCTGTTTCTCTGGGCACTGCATTAAATAGAGCACTTAAATGTACTGACCACCACTATACTGACACCCAGCAAGCGCCTGCTGTCCATGCCCAGAGGAACCAACACTGCACCAGGTTTTGCAAGAAGAAAGAACTTCACAGTCGCTCCCCTGACAAGGAGAGAGGAGGCACACTCACTCTGTCTCTCCAGGGAGCAGGAAGGGACTTAAGGCAGGGATGAGAAACAGAAGGCCAGCTGGCTGGAGTCAGAGTCTTGGTGGCATGGTCCACACCATGTGCCCTGGGCCTGGTGGAACCTCTGGGTTCTTTGTAAGTGCTCTGGTCTCCCTGATCCCATGCTCCCTCCTGCAGCTGCAGCCTGGTTTCTAACCCAGGTCCACAATTCCCTATTCTTCAGGATCGTATTCCTTAGCTTCTCATCCTTGGAGTCTTTTAGTTCCTCTCGGCTCTCTAAGGCTCAAGGCCTGAAAAAGCAACTTTCATAAAAGTTTTTTAGAAAAGGGGAAGTTGCAGTTTTATGTCCCAATTTCAACCCCATATTAAACATTTATACAAGTATGTAACTCTGATTAAGCTAGATAAACATGAGTACTAAAGGATACTTCTATTTTGCTCATTAATTAATGAGGGGACCATAGGATGTCACAACCCATTCAGAGGGAGAAAGAATGTCACCTCTCCACACTAGTGGGAAGGTTGAGAGGCTTTATGAATAGATGCCCGGGCTCACAGGGCTGGAGTGTCTCTGGGCACATGTCATTTCCAGTGCTTACTTTGGGATGAGGCACACTTTATTTTCCCTTGAAAACTCCACTACTTGGATTCTTGTTTTCCGTGTAACATGTAATACTTTATATTACAAAGCAGCTCATGAAAGGGGAATATGGGCAACCGGAGTCAAGACTATGAAATTTGGGGCTGGGTTTGTGGCTCAGTGATAGAGCGCTTGCCTAGCATTTGAAGGCACTGGGTTGGATTCTCAGCACCACAAAGAAATAAGTGAATAAAATAAAGATCCATCAACATCTTACAAAAATTTTACATATATATATATATATATATATATATATATATATATATATATATATAATTTAAAATCTTAGTTCAAGGTAGGGATAATGAGTCCTCCCCTCCACCTTCTCCACCCCCTGCTTCCTGGCTGCACAGGGGTCCTGTGGTGCTTGGTAATGGCGACTGATTAGCAATGAATTTCCTTTTAAACTCAGGCCTTTATACACAGGAAAGCCCTGGCTGGACCTTGACACCTACAGGCACCAGGGAGATTGAAGTCACAGGATGACTGACTCCTGCACCCCATCCCTGTACTCAGGAGGAGACCCCCAAGAGGGGGAGCTAGACAGGAGAAAGGGACACCAGCTGGAATTGGGAATGTGTGGTTCTGACCCGGGGGTGCTGGGCCAGTAATGCCCATCATGGTAACAACAGCAGCAAATGGGAACAGCACAGTTATTGAATACTGTGCCCAAAGCTCTTTCTGCTTAAATCCAAAGAAGAATTCAATGAAGTAAGCACCATCACTGAAAGCTGAAGCCAGAGAGGTTCAGTAACTGTTCAAGTTCACACAGCCAGAAGATGGGGGACCTAGACTAACTCTGACTTCACTGAGGTGAAGTCCAACCTTGTAACCACCCTTTTATATCATCCAGCTGTGGAACCTAGCTGAAATCAAACTAAATTTTACTTGATCAAAACCTAAACATGAATGTTGAAACCACAAAAGGAACTTGAAGAAACTAGAAAAAAAATGAGAAACTCACTTTTGAAGGGAGGGCTATCGTTTTAAGCAAGACATGAAACCAATAGTTACTAAAAAAAATCTTTTGATATCTTTGAATTCATGAAATGACATTTTGGCTGCTGGTGAAATAAACTTAATAGATTTAATGAATTTGCCACAATTCAAATTACATCTTTAACAGAAATAGAAAAAATAAACTCCTAAAATTCACTTGGAATTAGGAAAGACCCCAAATAACAAATGAAAAAGAACAAAACTGGATGTGTCTCACTCTCTGATTTGAAAATACAATGTTATTGTGATTAAAACAGCAGGGAACTGGCACAAAAACAGACAGTTGACCAATGGAAAAAGAAGAAATGCCGTAAATAAACCCAGTGTTTACAGTCAGTTGATGTGAGGTTTGACAAATGTGCTAAGAATACACAATGGGCAAAGGACAGCGTCTTCAGTAAATGCTTATGGGAAGATGGGCTAGCTACATGCAGAGGAAGGAAATTCAATTTTAACTCACATCGTATGCCAAAATCAACTTAAAATGGAAGAAAGACTGAATCATAAGATTTGGAACTATAAAGCCTCTAGAAGAAAACATAGAAGTCACATGAGCTTGGGTGGTGATTTCTTGACTAGGATTCCCAAGCCACAGACACCAAAAGAAAAAACTGACAGAATAAATTAAAAACCTTCTGCACAGGAAGGGAAACAACAGAGTGAAGAGACAGCCCATATCTTGGGAGAGAATATTTGCAAACCACACGTCTGATATGGGGCCAATAGCCAAATGTATAAAGAACTAAGTAACTTGATAGCAAGGAAACAGGTAACTTGATTTTAAAAAGGGCAAAAGATTTGAACAAGTATTGCTCAAAGAGAGAAATGAATAGCAACAGAGCTATAAAAATCCTCAGCATCTCTAATCATCAGGGAAATGAGAATTGAAGTCACATGAGGTACCCCTCCCATCTGTTAGCATGGCTCACATCTAGAATATGCCAAATGATGTGCTGGGAGCTGTCAATCCCTGGCCTCCTGTAGTTCATACCCTGACTTCAAGTCAGGTAAGGAAACTGCAGTCTAGTCCAGTTAAGTCACCAGCCCAAGGTTACATTTCAGCAGAACCAGACTTGATCTGAGAAATGGGTCCAATTCACTGTACAAGGCTGCCTCTCTAGATAAAGAAAAGGGGCCGATGGATTGAATAAGATTAAAATGTCTGTTTCACTTGTTCTCCTTGAGGAAATACCCATGTTCTCTTTCCCAATGCCCTAGGTGCCTGCAGCGCTTTAGCCAAGAGTTCTGGAGCTCATGGTTCTGGGATTAAAGGTTTTAGAACCCACACTTATCTGAAGGCGATCCGGGGAGGTTCGGTCTTGTTGCAAGTGATCCAGGAGCTAGAGGATCCCAAGATACAGGAGATCTCCTGGGGCTTCGCCTCTGATTCAGACTCCACATTCATGCTGAGACTCCAGAATGGGAAGGAAGATCCACTGTGGTTCAGTCTCCAGGACAAGTACAAGCAGAGGGTCCAGGTGCCCAGTATGTCATCCCTGAGGATTAACAATGTGACCTCACAGGACAGTGGACAGTACTGGGCCCAGATCACGTTTAGGACAGGAAGAGAAATTAAAGCAGTTTTCCACCTCACTGTTTATGGTAAGTGACACCCTCACCTAGTCCCAGGGCCGGCCTCCTTCCTTGAATTTGGAGGCTCTGAGACCACATGCTGCAGGATTCTCCTCAGGCACCAACACGTCAGATATTATACCAGGGAGAAAAATTACATCTGTGTTTTGGGAGACAAAATGGAAATTTGGCCATTTTTGCAGTAACATTTCCTCCTCTTTGTAAGACTAAACTTACTGATTTTGTGTATTAGTTTTCCTTTGCTCTTTTAACAATGCATAATCGTGGTTTAATACAACACAAATGTGTATCCACAACATGCTGCAGGTCGAGGTCAGACATGGTTGTCACTGGGCTAAAATCCAAGTGTGGGCAGGCTGCATTTTGTTCTGCAGGATCTAGAGGGGATCCTTTCCTGCCTCTCCTACTCTCCAGAGCTGCCAGCCTCCCTGGACTTGTGGTCCCCTCCTCTGCCTAAACTAGAAAGGGAGGGGGAGTCTCCCTTGCATCCCTCATACCTGCTCTTTCCCTTCCTCTTGTTTTGTTTTGTTTTGTTTTGTGTTTTTGGTACCAGGAATTGAATCCTGGGTGCTTAACCAGGGAGCAACATTTCCATCCCTTTTTTACTTTACATTTTTGAGAAAGGCCTTACTAATTCACTTAGGACCATGCCAGGTTGCTGAGGCTGGCTTTGATTTTCCCCATTCTCCTGTCTCAGCCTCCTGAGCTGCTGGGATTGGGGGTGTGCACCACCATGCCGGACACTTTCTTCCATGTTTAAGGGTCCCTGTGAGGACTCTGGGACTATCCAGATAATTCTATTTAAAGCTCAGCTCTTTTTTTCATAACTTAGCATATCCACAGGTTCTGAGGATAAAGAAGTGCACTCAGTGGGACACGATTGTTCTACCTCTTTGGAATTCCCATGTATGTAGTTCACTGTCTCCAATCCTAGCAGGGACTGGTCAGTGAGAGGCCAGCCTCACTTCCACAGACCCCACAAATCCTGCTCTGCAAGCCTTGATAGGGTAGGAGAAGTGATGCTGCTGCACGTCCCAGGAGATCCATTTTGCCAACTCTAGGGTCCCCACAGTCCCTCTCTGCCTAGGGCAGTCCCTCTGCAGAGAGTGGACTGCAGGTGGAGGTCCTGTGTGATTTCCAGACTGGCCTGTGGATCTGCCCCTTCTCCCCCAGTCGGGAGCACACATTCAGGGTCACCTTCTAACTGCCTGCAGAGCTGTGCTCTCTCTTGCAGCCACAGTATCTCCCACAATGTCTCCTGTTTTGACCTGAGCTTTCTGGGTCCTCCCAGAGCTGGCCTGGTGTCCTGCCCCAGTCGGGCTGTGCAGTCCCAGGCACTGTCTAAGCTGAAGACCCAGGACACAGGACCCTGGCCCCAGACAAGCTCTTCTGTCCCACGCCTCTCCCCTTCCAGAAGCCCCTATCTTCTAGAAATAATGGTCCCTAAAAACTGGGATTCAGCCATCATGTTCTCATGGAAAAAAAGTTTAGACTTGCTTCATCTAGTGAGATCTCATGAGCTTAATGAAGTGGCTGCTGTCACTGGTCAACATGTAGCTCTGGGGAAATTGTGCTTTATTTGTAACGTGCTCCCAGCTTCCTCCTAGGGCTCCTGCCTCTGGTCAGTGAGACACTGGAGGACGATGTGTGGCATGTGTGAGGCTGTCTCCTTTGTCCCTTCCTTCCTCAGATCCTGTGCCCCTTGCCCAGATCCGGACCACATCAGCGTCCATCACGCCCAGCTGGTGCAATGTCACTCTGGAGTGTGGGGCCCGAGAGGCTGTAGAGGGCCTGAGTGTAACCTGGGAGGTCCAGGGTTCCCCCAGTGAGCTGGAGCAGAGAGGGGCCCCAGGACCCCCCAACCCCTGGACCCTGGCCCTGAGGCTGCCGCTGAGGCAGCCCAATGTCAGCCTCACCTGTGTCCTGAGCAACCCAGTGGACCAGAAAAATGCCACCTTACAGCTCCTTGACCTCTGTAGCCCAGGTGAGTGCACCTGCAGGAGGGAGGGGCCCAGGGAGGGGCTCAGGTGGCTCAGGAGTCCCAGGGTCTCTGGTTTTTTTTTTGCTGCTGTGTTTATGAGCAGCACTGCCTTCCCTTGGTCACTCCAATCCAGAAGTGTGGGGTGGCATCCAGCTCACGACTGTCTTTAAATATCCCTCACCTCCAGGCCCTTCCCCCTGGGCCAGGGGCAGCCTTCCAGGACCTGTCCCACCCCGTCACCATGCCCTGTGTCCAGAGTCATCTTTGGAAAAACAGATCGGATTGTGTCCTTTGTTGGTGTGAAACTTCTGCCGCTCCCCACACACAGGTGACTGCGCATGTCCCTGGGGGTCTCACTGGAGATCTTGGACATGGGTCAACCTCCACTGCAGTGAGATCCTTCACCTGGTGATTGAGAGCTTCTGTCTCTTCCTGGTGATGACTTGTGCACAGACCCCACCTTGCTCATCCCCATCTCCCCTGCTCCACGAAGGACCTGGGCCACTGCTTGAATGAATGGACCTGCCACGCCCTCCCCTGCGGCTTCTGCCCCAGGCCCCTTCCAACCTTTCTCCATCCTCTCTCTGTCTCCCTTGTCACTGTGAACCTCATCTTCTCTCTGCCTTAACGTGTTTCACTCTCTCCTTGGAAGGGAAACAGACTCACATGGAGAGCACCCAGCTGTCCTCATGGGAGGCATCCGAATGGGTTACGTGGCTGTGATTTTGATCCTTGCAGCTGGGATCTGCCTTTGGATGATCCATGAGAAGATGATGGAGAAGAGAAGAAGCAGGTTGTGTTTCCCCTCCTGGGCCCAGAAACCTCCCTCTCCCCTTGGCCCTGGGCTCCCCTCCTCCTACACTTTCCTGACAGTAGGTGGGCTTTGTGGAGAAGATGAGGAGGGTACAGGTGACAGCCTTGGATTCCTGGCACTGGGTACAGGTAGAGGTTTCCCTGGAGAATCCGGCTGCAACCTGGGATGACTCAGGTCCAGGATTGCAGGAGGGCCATGAGGTCGGGGACAATGACATCAACTATGCACAGCTGGTGCAGCAGGAGTCTTGGCAGGACAAGGACAAAGTGAGAGCTGGCAGTGGTGACCAGCCTGGACACCCCTAGGTCACATTGCCAAGCCTAGGGCTCCCCAAATCAGGCATACACTCTTTCTGTTCCCACTGATCTTCCCCTATTTATGTAACACCAACATGATTAACAAAGAAAGTCCATCATTGACAAACCTGAGCTGGTTTGTGTAGGGGATTTCATAGGCAGTTCACAGTACTGAGTGTTGATTGTAGGCCAGTACCTCAGGGGCCCTCTCTCCCTCAGCTGTCCAGGGAACACTGTGTCTTGCTTTCCCAGGAATTGATGAACAACATCTGGAAGAGAGGGGCCTTGCCCTTGGTGTCTACAGTGAGGTCCTTAACCGAGGACAGGTCATTGAAGGAAGCTGCAGAAGCCGGCACTTGGGAGAGACTGTGCTCTGAGCCTGACACACAGACGCCCACCTGCTCCAGGTTCAGTCCAGCTCCAGATGGCCCTGGAGAGTCCCCGTCTTCCTGAGCACACATGGCCCTGTTCCTTCTTGTGATGCCTCCCCAAGCTGCCCCCAACCTCAGGACCCTCATGCCAGCCAAGCAAGGGCTCTTCCTCTGTGCTTGACCTGGCCCCTGGCCCCTCTTTTTGAGAAGCCTTCCCAAAGCAAACCCCCCTGACTGTGCAGGTGGCAATCCTCACCACCTCGGCTGTGTCACTGGTCTGTTCTGTGGGAACACCAGCACAGGTGGTGGGACAGTGAAGAGATATGGACCTTTCCCAGAGGAGGAAATCAAGATGGGTTCTGCAGGCTGAACTGGGGGCAGTGGAGGCAGCATGCATGATGGGAAACCAGGCTCCTTTGGAGACCTGGTGTAGGACTCCCTTGGGTGTCAGGCTGTGTGTCTGTGTGTGTGTTTCTGTTTGCGGCTGAGTGTGTGTCTGTGTGCGTGGGGGATGGGTAGGGGGTGTTGGGGAAGTGTCTAATACACAGGAGACATGGGGCCATAGCTCACCTGAACTTAGCTGTTGCCTATTGCAAACTCATCTCCATGTCAAGTACAAAAACCAATCCACACTCCTCAGGCCTTCCTCAGGCTTCTCTTCTCCTGCTCTGACCCCAACACAGGGTTTGTCTTAGGAAATCTACATCAACACCCCCTCCCTTGGGTGAAGGCCCTTGGAGAGAGTGTGTGTTCAGTGCCCCCCACACGCCCCTTAGTGAGGCTGCTGTGGGCTCTGATGTGCGAAGCTGTGGGAAGTTCTGAGCCAGCCCTCTTCAGCCTCCTCCTGACCCTCACCCCCTGACACCCTGAGCAACTAAATCTGTGTGTGGGAGTCTGGGCCACACTTCCTGAAGCTTCCTGGCTATGGGAGCTTCACCTGAAGTCAGCAGACATCTAATGGGCTGGCAGGGAGGGTCTCACCTCAGTAGGGGAGCAGGTGGGCAGGGTGCAGGATGATGGGGGTTATTCTGAGGTCCACAGGGGATGGGATCGACTCCTATAAGTGTTTTTCCCCCAATGAACAGCCCCTGGTGGGCTATTGAAGGCACTGGGGTGCTCAGTGCACATCTGCTAAATGTTGTGGAGGTGGTTGAGCTGAGCTGCTGGTCTTGTTCTTGAGCGTAGGTGATGCATTAGGAGGGGTCCAATCAGGAGGAACCCCAGTAGATTGGGGCACGTTCTGGAGGCTGTAGATTGAAGTCTGCAGAGCCATAGTGTTTCCTGGGGGAGAGTAGCTGTGGCCTGAGGCCCGTGGGTGGAGAGAGGTGGTATTGGGTTAGGTCTGACCACCCACACTCATAGTGAGAGATGCTGAGAACTGTAGAGAGGAGAACCACTCAGGAAGTCTTCGTGGCTGGTCTTCCACTTCTCTACAGATGACCTGCTCCAGAAGCAAGGGAGCCCAGCAGAATGGTGTCTCTGATGTGGCTGGGGTGTGAGTGTCACTGACGCTGAGGTTGGGCAGGAGCCCTGGGTGGGAATGGGGCATATGCATAAAGCAGAGCATTATCTTCACCCCTGGGGGCTGCTCCAGGTTTAAAAGGAAATGGAGTTGGGACAGTGGACAGGACTGAGGTGAAAAGACCTTGTGAAAGCAGACTGCGAGACTCCTGTGCAGGACAGTGCTCCCTGTCCCCGGGGGGAGGCCGTAGCTCATAGCTGGGGAAGGTCTCCTGGCAGCTAGAAGACCAGTGGAGGCAGCAGTGTGTGCGTGCTGAGCTGCAGCCACAGGCCTCAGTCCTCTTGCTGGGGGCGGTGTGGAGGGGGAGGTGCTTCCTGGCGCTGGCTGACCTTCATGTGGCTCAGCATGGCTTGTCAGAGTTTCCCTCTGAGAGGTGAGGGGTCTTGGAGGAAAACAGGGCCCTGTGAATAGGATCAAGAAGATGTGGCTGTGCAGGGACTACTGAGGGGTGCAGAAGCCATGAAGGTGACCTGGGAAGGGGGACGAGGAGAGGGCTCAAGAGCAACATGAAGGGGAACAGACACTTTAGGAATATTTTCTAATGAGGCAGAACAATTGCCCCCACTTTACAGATGAGGAAACTGAATTTAGAGAAGTGACATCAGTTGTCCAGGGCCAAGCTCCTGACACTTGGCCAATCTAGGGCTTGAACCAGGTGTTTCATGTGCCTTGTTAATGTGGAAGATTCTCTTCCCTGAGAGGGGAGCTTGGATCTGGGAAAACCGTTGGACAGGGAGACAGGAGGCCTGGGCCTAGTTCTGGCTCTAAATCTTAAGAACTTTCCAGACCTTGTGTTTACCAATTTCATGCTTTGAAATGCAGTTTTCACATCTGTAAAGTGGAAAGGTAACCGTGGTACTCAGGACCTCTCACAGGTGCAGGGTTTGTAGACTGGGGAGGGTGTGAAGATGATGTAGCCGTCTGGGACGCTTCTGCTGTGGGGATTCAGCAGGACCAGGTTGAACAGGCCCCATGTGTCCATGGGTCAGACTCCTCCCATCCTGAACCTTGTGGGACTTCGCCCAGGGCTAAGTCTCATTGCCGTGGGCACAGGGGCCCATCAGTGACCTTCACACAGGACTTTGTATCACCCACATTTGGGGGCTTCTCAACCCAAGAATGGTTACTGTTGAGGTGCCCATCTCACAGAGTAAAGCTGCTTCCCAAATGCTGCTCATGAAACGGCACACCTGTCTTTATTTAACATCCACATTCATGGGGCCTGAGGAGTCAGGATCAAGGTGCCAGCAGATCTGGATGGTACAGCCCTCCCACCTGGGGGGATGCTGTGTCCTTACGTGGAAGGAAACTGAGTCCCCCACTAGAGCAAGAGACAGGACACTATATGATGCCTTAATCCCATTCCCCAGGGAGGAGCCCTCATGCCCAATCCCCTGTTAAAGGCCCCACCTCCTGATACCATCACATTGGCAATGTATGAGTCTTGGAGGGGACATTATTCAAGCCATAGCAGTACTTGTCCCTCTTTGCTAGCTCCAGGCTGAGTCCAGATAGTGAGGACATATCCACTGAGACAGTGAGGATGGAAAAGTAAAGAGGAGGAAAATATTTTCATAGACAGGATCTCAGAGAAATCAGTAGTTAGGAAACCACAGGCCCTGAGTGGACACTGTACGTGGAGCCTTTCAGTAAGGGCCTGAGGGGGAAGAAACAAGAAGAATGAGGAGGGCACAGGGGACCTCAGCTAGGGAGCAGTCTGGCAAGTGATGCAAGGGGGCAAAATTGTGACATATGCAGTCGAGGGGAGAAACAAAGTATGTCCACGTGCTTCTGCCCCTTTCTATGCTTTATTCAGTCAAATTACTCAATATAATTTCTCTCTATAGGTCCGTAATCAAGAAAATGACAGTCGTTAATGCTAGGCACTGCAATAGACATGATCCATTCATAGCAAACAATTCTAGATTAATTAACTCACAGCAAACAATTCTAGATTAATTCTAAGCAGTGCGGAACACTTAATCATGACAGGCTAATGACAGACATTCGCTCTGCATGCTAACTTCAGAAGTCTTAAGCCTGAGGCTTTATGTCCAGCAGATGGAGATTCAATTAGACCGTGGTGACCAAGTCCAGACCAAGGCAGACTTTTCTTGGCGTGGAGTGGATGACTGTTATGGAGAAGTCCTGGATCTCACCAAGGTCCTGATGAGGCACTAGAGTTTGAGAGAGGTGAGGTTTCTGAACGGATCAGGATTGATGACAAGTGATGGGATGTCAGGTCCTCATCAGGCTCTCCAGCCCGAGTGCATCCTTGTTTCAACTGGCTGAATCCCTGCTCATCAACTCTATTTTTTATACTAAATTTGGTGGCTTTTGACCCCCCTTTCAATCCTTACCAGCTACCACCGATTTCTCAGTGACATCATTTGCCCTGGGGTCAGAAGCATCTGCTCTGGTGGTCTCCTTCCTGATCTTCTGCCTTTCCCTCTTATCAGGGGAGGACAGCCTGCCAGGGCTCCACTCTGTTATGAGGGTGAGGAGGTGACTTGTCTGAGGCCACACTGGAGGGCTCTGTGGGTGTGCCTGGGGAGACTGCAGGTTTCAAACTGGAATTTTTAAAATGGAGTTGCTTAGGCTCAGGCCTAAGGCCATCCTCACATAAAGGAACCTGGTACCAGAGGGCTATAGTCACCCATGACCACAGTTCTTCACCTTCTTTACTAATTTGTTGCCATCGTAAGGCAGCCTAATGTAACTATAAGATGTTTCTGTTAGCTTCGTGGCCACCACAAAGCAAAACTTATGGGAGATACATAAAAGCTAAATGGTAAGGAATGAAAGTATGCCATGGAGTAAGTCACCTGATCAGAGAGGAAAACAGCAGAAGTGGAAGAAAGGAAAAAGATTTATCAGAAAGTCCTCCAAAGGAGAAACAGAATGGCAGCCATGGCCTACCAGTGATGACCTTGACTGTAAGTGGGTTAAATTCTCCAATGAAAAGGAATAGAGAGGCTGAATAAGCAAACAGGGGCCACTGTGTGATGATCACAGGAGGCTCAGGGAACCCTGAGAAGACACTCAGGCTGAAAGTGAAGAAGGCAGAAGGTCCCCATGAGGAGGGAAACCCAGAGAGCCATCCTGTGATCCAAGTGACTTGGAAGGCTGAGGCAGGGGGATCAAAAATACAGGGCCACACTGAGTGAATTTGGGAGACCCTATCTCAAAATAAGATACAATTAAAACAAAATTCAACAACAAAAACAGCTGGGGCTGTAGGTCAGGCTAGAGGATTTGCCTAGTGTGTGTGAGGCACTGGGATCAAATTCAGGACTAAAAAATAAAAAGTGAAAGTCAGAAAAACAATAGAAAAGATCAACAAAACTAAGAGTTGGCTTTTGGAAAATTGATAAATTTTTAGCTAGACTAAGAAGACAATGACTCAAATAAGATCATAATGAAAGAGGAGAAATTATAGTTGTTACTGAGAAACTCAAAGGATCATAAAAGATTATTATGAACAATTATCTGATAACCTAGAAGAAATGGATAAATTCTAGTAACATACAAAATACTGAAGCTGAGTCACAAAGAGATAGAAAGTCTGAATAGATCAATAATGAATAAGGAGCATGGACCAGATGATTTCACTGGTAAGACTATGAATATTAGGGAAGAAGTAGCACCATCTATTTCAAACTCTTCCCAAAGATTGAAGAAGGGGAACACTTCCCAACTCAGTTCCCAAGGCCAGGATTCCACTAATACCAAGGCCAGGGAAAGACACAGCAAAACAGAAAATGGTAAGTCAGCATCTCTGTCAGGCACATAATACTCACATAGACAGTAAGAATGGGAGAGAAGAAAACGGGGCTGAGAAGAAAACAGAATTGGGTGAGAGATCTCATAAAATCCACAGGAAAACCAGAGGCTTTGTATCCACAGTGGAGTGACCCAACATCAGAACCTTTTAACATGGCTTCTGAGGGGACAGGGGACAAGGAGAGGACAGCAGGTGGCCAAGAGGCATCTCAGCTGGGGGAGCAGAGGGGCCACTGGATGAGGGGCTAATGGGAGGTCCTCACTTACAATAGCTCCCCATCTGGTTTGACTGTAAGACGATATTAGTAGTTAATAGAGGAGAGAAAAAGCTGTGCCACACAGTCATTCTCAGGAGAAAGGGAGGACTGACTCATATCAGAGGAAGTCGACTCCAGAGCAGACAGTGACCATGGAAAGTGGGATCAGGAAGGTGGGAGGAAACTTGTGAAGGTGGAGGTCGACCACCTGGTCCACTGCAACCTCGCCCACACACAGCCCAGCAGTGCCAGGTCCCACTGCTAATAATGGATTGTGCCTTCAGGTGGGAGAAGAGTTCACCTTCCTCCCCAAGTGCCATGGTACACAGGAAGGAACCCGGCACAGGCAGTAGAGGGGGAGGAGGGGGAGTGGGCAGCATGAAAGCATCCAGGGGCACATCCTGGGCTGGGCCAGGGAGAGGGTGAGGTGGGGTCAGTTCCACAAAATGGGGGAGAGCTGAGAAGAAGCCATGGCTTAGGAGCTCAGCTTCCTTGACCTCACCACTAAGTGCCAGGAACAGCTGATGCTGGATTCACTCTGCCTTTCTATCCTCTTAGGACTGTGACAATAAAACAGAATCACTGCATCTGAGGTGCTGAGCAATGGACCTCCTGTTGTAGGTTCTTGATCAACTGCCCTGGGGTCAGCAGAGGAAGGAGCCCAGGGCAAGGCCAGGGTCTGGATGGGACTATTGACTGAGACTGGGAACAGCAGTCAGTGAGAGCCTAGTGACAAGTGCAGCCCTGGCACGTGGGTGTGGGCACCAGTGGAGACTCTGGTAGAGTGGAGCCCAGGGGCTGAGGACCAGCAGGGGCAGTAGGTGGCGATGCAGGGCTGGGCACTGGCAGGTGACCATGGTCATGGAAGCCAGGGACACAAGGGCCCGAGGGTGAGGAATAAATGAGGTTGTTTTAGTCCACTTTTTCAGTGCTGTGACTAAAGTACCTGACCAGCACAATTGTAGAGGAGGAAAGTTTATTTGGGGGCTCATTATTTCAGAGGTCTGGATCCATAGACAGCAGGCTCCATTCCTTTGGGCTTGAGGTGTGGCAGGACATCATGGCCGAAGAGTGTGGTGGAGGGAAGCAGCTCACCTGATGATCAGGAAGCAGAAAGCGAGGTCCCCACTTGCCAGATACAAACATGTACCCCAAAGCCATGCCCCAGTTCCCACCTCCTCCAGCCACACCCCACCACTTCAGTTCCACCCAGCTAATCCCTATCAAGGGGATTAAATCACTGATTGGGTTAAGACTCTCACAACCCAATCATTCCTCCTCTGAACCTTCCCACATTGAGCTTTTGGGGGACACCTTGAATCCAAACAGTAACAGAGGTGATGAGGCACCTGTGGCAAAAGCCTTGGAAGCACCCACATTTGAGAGGTAGAGGAAGAGGAGCCACTGCAGTGGAGCCCACGGAGGACAGCAAGAGGGAGGACCAGGAGAGCGTGTGTCAGGGAAACTGAGGGATAGAGAACGTGACGAAGGAGGAAGGGTCAGCAGTGCTAAATGCTGGTGCCTGGACCCTGGTGACGTTATGAGTGGTGGTGGAAGAAGGTCCAGGGTGAGTGTGTTGAAGAGGCCTGCAATTCAGGCTGTGGTGGGGAGGATGGAGATCCAAGGGAAGACTTGGGATGTGTGGTTAAGGAATGTCAAGAAGGGGAGTTCTGGGGATGTTAAAGGGCTGCCGCAAGGAGTGAGAGGGATCCGTGGGACATTCCAGAGAGAGAGAGGAAATACACTTACCAGGCTCCCACGTTCTGGGTATGGTTGATTGTGAAAGGTGAACCTGGAGGTAGGAGGTAAAGCAGAAGCCACCCTTTGTCTTTTCTGCTGCTTCTGTATTAAGGACGTTGTGTGGCCACTGGATTTCTGCAATAGCAGAGGGCTCTGTGTGTCTCACTGTGTCAGTGGGTCTTAGGTCAAGGTTTTGGACTCTTTTTCTCCAGTGTGTGTCTAGAAGATGTGGCAGAGCTCTACAACCAAGACTGGAAGTGGTGGCTTCTGATCCCTGGATCCTCGCTGAGGCTCTGTTATTTGTGATACACACAAGGGTATGGTGCCACACTGGGGGGGTGGAGATCTAAGGATGGAATTGGCTGGAGGACATGTCTGAGCTTGACTCTGATGAGACGTGGCCAGCAGGTTGGCATAGAGGTTACTGTGGGGAGGAGATTTAGAGTGTGATGAAAACAGAGACACCCTCGAAGGATGTGGTACTGAAAGTGGTGCATGAATTGTGACTGGATACCATGGGAAGGGGCAGGAAGGGTGACTGTCCCTCCACCCCAAAGTACTGAGTGGGATAAATGATCACCTGTCTCTTCTTGAGAGGTTCAGGGCTAGCAGCCTCTGCAGGACAGGCAGGTTTCAGGGAGACTGACTTCATGTTATGTTTATTTCCAGACACCATTTTCATTTTGTGAGTCAGATTTTTTCCTTCAATTATATTTTATATTTGGTTGTAAGTGGTGTGTTTTGATGTGTCAATCTTAAATTCAACACACTTCATTGAATTCTTCTATATATTATCTATCATAATAAAGCTGATTTTATAGTAAACTGCCTTTTGTACAACCTAGATGTTCACAAATTAATCTATCAGCTTATCCCCTAGAACAACCGCTTAGAAAATAACTTCAAAATACATAGCAAAAGATGTGACAGGGGAATTTAAATGGTACCATAGAAAACAATTGTCTCACATGAAGAAGGCAATCATGGAGAAATATGGAAATCAAATACATGAGACATATAGACAAAATAACATGTTAAGTCTTATGACATTACATTAAATGTACATGAATTAAACAAAGTTAACAAAAGCATGCAGATTGGCAGAATAAATGAAATTGAAAGTCTGATCCAACTGCCTGCTGCCTACAGGAGTCACATTATAGATTGTGACATATACATAGATGGAAATAAGAAGTTAGAAAAAGTCATGCCATTTGCCATAAAACAGGACTGGAGACTATCTTGCTAAGTGATATAAGCCAATCCCCAAAAAAACTGAAGAACAAATGTTCTCTCTGTTATGTGCAATAAGGGATGGGGAATAGGAGTTCATTGGATTAGACAAAATGGAGTAAAGAGAAGGGAGTTGGGATGACAATAGGAAAGACGGGAGAATGAATCAGACACAGCTTTCCTATGTTCATATATGAATATACGACCAGTGAACTCCTCATCATGTACAACCACAAGAGTGGGATCAATAGAATAACTGATACTCCATGTATGTAAAATGTGTCAAAATACACTCTACTATCATGCATATCTAAAAAGAATAAATAAAAACAATTTTTAAAAAAGAAAGAAAAAGTCATGCCATGTAACAAAGTAACCAAAGAGTCACAGTGGCTACACTAATATCAGGCAAAAAAGACTATGACAAAGAGAAAAAGAAGCATGTTTTATAAAGATAGTGCAGTCAGTCCATCAAGAAAAGACAGTAAGTATAAACATGAATGCACCTGACGGCAGTGCCCTATAACACCAAGCAGAAACTGAGAGAATGGAAAACCCTGAAGACCCAACATACCACAACTTCTGAGATGTACCAAAAGCAGAACAGAGAGGGAAACGTATAGCTGTAAATGCCTATATTAAAGAAGAGGAAAGATTTCAAATCAATAGCCTATCCTCCCAACTGAACGCATAGAAAAAGAACAAAAACCAAACCCAATGCAAACAGAAGGGAGGAAACATGATTAGATATTCAGTTATACAAATTTACCACATTTTGTTAACCCACTTCTGCCATGCGACCAGCAAGCGAGCTTCATAAAAGAAGGTTTGAAGCATAGAAATTTACTAGTGAGTTTTAAAATTAAAGACACATCCTGTCATTATCTTTAATTCCCATCTTCGGAGGTGACTTCTCCTAGCTCCCACCTCCAGCCACCTAATGCTTTGGCAAGGTTTACAGAAGAGACTAGCGAGAGAAGGAGAGACACCAGGGTGTGAGCTTTTATTGGGGAACAAAAAATTCAAAGGAAAATCCCATCCAATGAAGGTCAAAGAGAGCAGCATACCAAGGTCAGGGCCAGCTATTGGTTTTTAGGGTCAGTGGCCAGGCACACCTCTACACACAAGCCCTCGTACCTGGGACAGGGTGGGGTAGGCTCTGACACAGTTGTGTCTAAGTGCCTCTCACCCAGCCAGGGAGTTAAATCACATGCCAGGATGGCCTCCCACAACGCACTCATCTGCTGATGAACATTGAGTCATTTCCAGAGCTTTTATTTGAGTACATCCAATTCTCCCAGAACCAACTCGTGAAAGCACTCCCCTCCCCACCAGCTGCCTCCTGGACCCTGACTGAAGTGTCTTGGTGACTTGTGGGTTTAGTTCTCCACCCTCAGTTTTATTCCAGTGATCTGTCCTAGTGTCTGTACCCCACCGTCTTGATTAGTTTACTTTGCAATGTGAAAGTGTAGAGAATGAGTCTCCCGTCTTTATTCCTCTTTTCAGCTTTCTTTTGTCTATTCAAGCATTTGTGCACTTCTCTCTGAATTTTAGAATTGGTCTTCGATTCCTGAAAAATAAATAAATAAATAAGTCCAGAGGAACTTTGGTAGGGATTACGTTGAATTTGTAGATCAGTTTGGGAACATTGGCATCTTAGCAACATTAGATCTTCTAATCCATGAACATGCTAAATTTTCCCAATTACTTTGGGCCTCTTTCATTTATTTTAACAATATTTTGCACTTTTCAGTGTGCCACTCTTGGATTTTCATTTCATTTTTTCCCTAAGTAATTTTTTCTTTTTGGTGTTATTGCATTGAAATTGTTTTCTTGATTCAATTTAAGGTTGGTGTTCATCACTATTTTGCAAAAGAGAAAAAGAAAAAAACAGAAATTCCACAGGCCTTCTTTTTGACTTCTTTTATAAATACATATATAACATAAATAAATATATATATGCATACAGTAGTAGATGGACACAATCTCTTTATTATTTATTTATTTATATGTGTTGCTAAGATTTGAACTCAGTGCCTCTCACTTGCTAGGCAAGCATTCTGCCACTGAGCCATAACCCCAGCCCATTTTTTTTCTTTTTTGAATATTGGTGCCATATCTTGAAGCCACTGAACTTATTTATGAGCTCTGACAGTTTCTTGTGGATCCTTTGGATTTTCTATATACCAAATCATGTCATTTTCAAATAGAGATAGTAATGAACAATAAGTATATGAACAAGAAAAGCACTGATAAGTGTAATTAAATAGATGAATATGAAGACAATATGAAAGGTTTTCATTTGTCTACAGCAAGATAGTTTGATTCTTCCTTTCCAACCTGGGTAACTCTCATTGTTGTTCCTACTCAATGGTCCTACCTAGAACCAGTATGATACTGAATGCAAGTGTTGTAAGCCAACACCCTTGACCCTTTTGTTTGGTACTAAGGATTAAGCCCCAAAGGCACTTAACAACTGAACCACATCCCCAGTCCTTTGTTATACAAATTATATGGATATTATTGATTATCTAATACCTCCACTAATTATCTCAGACTTTAATTTTCTCAGGTGGCTGATCCCTTCCTGAACAGAAAAAATTACCCTGGCAAGGCACTGGCCACTCGCAATGGGAACGTGTTTAGCAATATGCCTGTCTGTCCCCTGTAGTTAGGCCTGCCAAGCCACTCAGGGTCAAATTCTGAAGCAGCCCAACTCAGTTCCAACCCTCTCAGCTGCATCTGTGTATGCTGTAATGAAGGAGAGCTAAGGGCATCCACAAACACTGAGGAGCTCCCCTCCAGGGTATGTGCCCTCAGGGACAATAAAGGAAGGCACTTAAGTTGAAGCAAAATGACAAACAACATGAGAACATAGGAAAGTATAAGTCTCATTGCTAAAGCTAAGTACTGTTGTGGTGTGAACTGATGAATACAACCAATAAGAGTGTAAGCTATAGGTTACAGAGTATTAAAAAATATAGATTATAGACATAAGATTTTGATAAGTGAGAAAAGACAATTATAAAGCAAAAACTGTCACAGACAGGCCTAAGACTCCATTTTGTTGCCTTCTATAAAACACTGTTACGAGAGCTGTTTATTAGAAATTAAAGTGAAACTGTTTTCTTATTTTTTTAAAAATTGTCTCTCTGTACCTTGTACCCCACAAATTGTACCCTACTCAGGATGCAGTGGTGGTTGTGGGGAGCTATATCCTGCATTTGAATGCCCTGTGGGTCTATGTAAGTTTGAAGTAAATTCTTGGCCTGCCGACCACAACCCAGGTTTAGGATCAACTATCTAGCACCTGCTTGAACCAGGATTGTGGTCAACTGAACTGTAAATCTAACACTATTTTAGCTTCCGTTTATCGCTTCCTTGCTGACTGGAAAATTCCAGTCCTGCCCAGAGCTCACAGGTCCCACTTATTAATGTTTTAATTTCTGTGATTGGCTAGCGTACATGACAACAAGCAAGTCACTGAGTTGTGGGTTTTGTGCTTATATACTCTTTGGATGGACCAGAAAGCTACTGTCCTCCCTATTGTTAATTTTTGTAATTGTATAACATAAAACAATGTAAAGTATGTCATTGATGAAGTCAAATTTGTGAAGGAAGAGAAGTAAAAGTATAGAGTGTAAGGAGCAGTAGAAAAGCTATGTAAATTCAACAAGTCAAACAACTGTTTACCTGTCCCAGATTTTAGTAGTGCGACTGCAGTGGCCAGTCATAGAAGAGAAGGGGGGTCGAGAGAGAGAGAGAGAGAGAGAGAGAGAGAGAGAGAGAGAGAGAGAGAGAGCAGGTGTTGATACTTATGGGCTCGATGCAGGGTGAGGGGGAGCAGGGGGGAGTGGGATGTTACTTCTTTATTGGCTGAGAGTCCATCTCTGGGCAAGACAGGGTATGACTCTCCTAGGGATTGAAGGTCACAGTTCGCAGCATTTCAGGGATTGGAGGTGATGGTTCACTCCACTTAGGTGCTAGTTTGCGCCATTCAGTGCTTCCTGGACCTGAACCCCCAGAATAGAAGCACTCTGGGCACCATCTTTATCAACATTTCTCCATTTTTTGTTTTGGTTTGGGGGCTCCTACTAATTCTGGCTACTTCCTGCTGAGTAGGGCTGTCATTTAGAGGGAGGGAGGTCAGTTGGTTGGAGAAGGAGGGCCAGGAGGCCCCATTCATGCGCTGAAGGCATGGATTTCCTCAGGGAGAAGTCCATGAACATGCCCTGGAACCACAAATTGTTGGGTACAATGAGCCATTAATTGGGGTGTCTGTCCTCCTGTAGGGCTTGTAAGAACTACATGCATCAGAGGGTAACAGGTGTCATCTCTGCTAGGAGGAGGATCAGAGGTACAGCACAAGCCACAAACCTGCAGCTATGAAAAGGAACAAAAGGGACAACATTAATTTCTGGCATGTTGTCCAGTCTGTAGGGCTGATAGAAAAAAGGCCTATGCCCAGGAGAAAGCAGGTTAGAACATATAAAGCTAAAAACCAAGGGCTTATTTCTTTGGCATGGTGGGGTAGAGATGGCCCTTTGGTGGAGTTGTCATTTGGTATCTTCATCTTTCAGCACTTGGTGGAGGCTTCTAAGGATGAGTGGACGTGAGTGAGTTTCGTCCAGCTCATTGGCAAGTAGCTGGTAATCCCTGAGGAGGAACTGTTGCAGTGTTTGGTTAGAGATTTTGTTAATTTGTCCTTGAAGCAATTTTAAAATACAAGGAAGGAAGGTGCACAATGACAAGACCCCAACTAGAGGTCCCAGCATCGGGAGAATCCAGGGATGAGGGGGTTTGTGAAGAGGTCCAAAAGGATTGTTGTTCCAATTGCAGCTGTCTGTTTTCTAGTTGACCTGTAGTTGTTTAATCTTATCTTTCACTATCCCTGACACATTAACATAAAAACAACCTTCTTCCTGTAAGAACAGGCAGAGGCCTCCTTTTTCTGCTGTGAGTAGATCTAAGCCTCGGAGGTTTTGTAGGACTACTGCTGCCAGGGAATCTAATTGATTTTGGAGGGTAAGTATGGACTCAGCCACCTGTTGGAGGTCATCTATGAAGGATTTGGACAATTGATCATAGTATGTGAGGAAGGTAATCAAACCCGCTGTACACGTTGCCAAGCCTGCTCTAATTCCTAAAGTAGAGAGGAGAGGTATGAATTGGATCACCCATTTGGGTCTTATGTGTGTCATGAGGGGGATTGGTATTTCTGTATCTCCTGGAACTCTGTCTACATAGGGAAACAAGAGGACAAGAGTACATGTGCCTGTCCAGTCAGGGGGCAGACACTGGTATACAGTTGTCCCACATAAAAGTTTTCTCTTGGAGACTGGTGGGCAGTGGGCCTTTTACTTTTTGATAGAGAGATTGTTTGTTGACATTGCTTCTCAGATAACTTTCCTACTGGTACATTCTCCAATGACTGAAAACATAATGGAGCAGCCAGTAGAGAGGGACCCCTGAGAGTTTGGCTATGGTGTCTTGAATTGAAGAGTTCTCCTTGAGCATAGCCCAAGAACTATTTATTGGGTTTGCTATTAGTTTTGGGGATTCAGTTCTAGCCTTGAATCACAACCAACATCCCTGTACATAGTTTGTATTATTAGTAGCCTTTAACAGATTGAGAGAGGTATTGACAAGTTTAAGAGAGAGAGAGGATCTTTTACAGGTTTTGCCTCAACCAAATCAGGTAGCCAATTGTGTATATCAATTGACCTCTTCCAGCAATTCTTCTTGTTGTGTGTCTAGCCACTTGGGCATAGTGTGGGGAGAGCAGGGCTTTTTACCAATGGTAATTCAGTATCTATTGTTATTGTGCTCACAGGCCAGGGGATCACCATGGTAACATTGCTTTGGAGGGGTTTTGTTGAAGAATTTAATTCTTTCATTGAAGAAAGAATTTTCATTGAAGAATTTTGCTGAAGAATACCTAGGTGGAGTTTGGCTACAGTTCATGGGACAGGGTGGTACAGGGTTGGCTTTCCCTGCACTATGCTTTCAAAGAGAGTTAGCAGGTATAAAGTCAGTAGACATAGGTCCAAAAAGGGTGTGGGTGTACTGTGTTGCTGTGGGTTCCTAGATCCTATCAGGAGGCCCATTCTTTTTTTTTTTTTTTTTTTGAAGAGAGAGAGAGAGAGAGAGAGAGAATTTTTTTTAATATTTATTTTTTAGTTCTCGGCGGACACAACATCTTTGTTTGTATGTGGTGCTGAGGATCGAACCCGGGCCGCCCGCATGCCAGGCGAGCGCGCTACCGCTTGAGCCACATCCCCAGCCCGGGAGGCCCATTCTTAATGTGTGTTCTTCTCTGGAATGGGAGGGATGGTTGTGTATGACTGTGAAAAACAGAGCTTGAGAGAGTTATCTGGGGATATCTCACAGGTAAATCTGGGTGATTGTGGGGGTCCTGCAAGGTTGGGAGCTGTGGTGGGATTGTCTTCTGGAAGGTGTGCCTCCAGTTTTAACCTAGAAATATGAATCCAAGGGGTTAGTTTCTTTCTTTCCTATTGGAGTTTTGCAGCATTGGGTATGCACAGGACTACCTGTAATGGCCTTTTCCATTTTGGGGTTAGAGGTGATCTTTCCCCTGGGGAAGAAAAGTAGACCCATTCACCTGGTTTGAGGGGAAAGGAGGCAGCTGAGTTCTCTGGATCCAGAAGCAACAAATCTTGTTGCTTCCATAGCTTAGAGTGTATATGGAAGAAGAGGGAAAGAGCATATAGGTCAGGGAGGGGCCAAGGCTCTGATGAGGTTCCCAGGGGGGAGAAGAGGACCACCATACATTATCTTGAAGGGGGAGGCAAGGGATGGCTTTTTTGGTAAAGACCTCAGGCGTATTAGGGAAAGTGGGAGGAGTCTAACCCAATCTAAATGAGTCGTTAAAGACAGCTTTGTTGTGATGTCTTTCACTGTGTGGTTGGCTCGCTCAACCTTACCTGTGGATTGGGGGTGATAGGGACAATGAAAGTGCCATGGGATGGACAATGTCTTTGCCATGTTCTGGGTTACTTGGGATGTCTCAGGCCCATTGTCAGATTGGATCAAAGTGGGCATCCCAAACCAAGGGATTACTTCAGTCAGGAGGATGTTGGCCACCATGGTAGCCCGCTTATTTGAGGTGGGGAAGGCCTCTACCCAACCCGAGAATGTGTCTATTAAAACTAGTATGTATTTGAAGTTTTTTACTCTGGGCATGTTGATGAATTTGATTTGTCAATCTGCCCCAGGAATATGGCCCCTAGCCTGATGAGAAGGGAAGGTTCTGAGTTTTAAAGAAGTATTGGGATTTACTCTTTGCATGTTGGCATGAGGCTGTGATTTGCTGAATCACTTCTTTATCCTGAAGAGTCAGAGTAAAGACAGAGTGGAGAAAGGCTTTGAGAGTCTGTGGACTGGTTTGGAAAATGGAGTGGAGTTAAGTAAAGAGAGCGTGTTTTGGTGGGTTTCCATAATTGGGTAATGTTGGAGAGCACATGGCGACGAAAAATGTGGTGGGTTCTTAAAGGGCAGCTGATCTGGCTGCCTGGTCTCCTTTCGAATTCCGCTGAGTGATGGGGGAGCAGTCATTTTGGTGTGATCTGCAGTGGACTACTCCAAGTTTTGGGGGGAGCTGGGAGGCTTGTAGGTGGGTGATGAAAGTGGAGTTGGTTATAGAGGTGCCCTTTGAGTTCAGGAGACCTCTCTCCTTCCAAATTGCTGCATGAGATAAGAGAATGTGGAACACATATTTGGAGTCAGTGTAAAGGGTAAAATCTTTGTCCACTACCAATTCGCAGGCTCGAGTTGCAGCTACCAGCTCAGCCTGTTGGTTGATGGTATTTGCAGGCAGGGGATTGGCTTCTATTACTTGTGATAGGGACACTATGGCATATCCAGCTTTTCTTATCCCCTCATGCATAAAGGATCTGCTATCAGTGAACCAGGCATAATCAGATTTGTCTAGAGGTCCCTCAGTGATATTAGTTGGGCATGGGAGGAAGTTTTTTAGAATTTCCCTGCATTTATTTATTGGGGACTATGTTAGACCTTGAGCCTGAGTGGGTAACAGAGTTGCCAGGTTGAGAGGGACAGAGGTTTGGAAGGACACAGAGGAGTCCTAGAGGAAAGAGACCAAGAGAGAGAATTCGACAGGGAGGGAGGGATTGAATCCTTTGTACATTAACACATCCTTGAGGTGATGAGGAGAGGTGACAGTGATTTGAGCTCCAATGGTAAGCTTTTGTGATTCTTTTAATAAAACATAGGAGGGCACTATGATTTGGAGAAAAGGAGCCCATCCCCAAACAGTTGGATCTAACTGTGTTGAGAGGTATGCCATTGGAGGGAAGGTGGGCCCATACCTTTGTCTGAGCACCCCAAGCCTTGCCCTTTGTTTTCTTGGATACCAGCTCTCCACCTACCAGATGTGAATAGGCCTATTCACATCTGGCAGGTGGAGAGCCGGTGCTTGTAAGAGGGCCTTCTGGAGGGTTCTGAAGTGTGGTGCAGCTGAAAGTAACAAGGGTTCATGCTTGTTTCCTTTTGCTAGGTCATATAATGGTCTGGCAAGTAATGAGTAATTTGGTACCCATGCCCTAAAATAGCCTGCCAGACCCAGGAATGAGAGAATCTCCTCCTTAGTTTTTGGTATTGGAAGGCTTTCAATAAGGCCTTTACTATCAGTTGTGATAGCTTTCTTCCCTTGGTAATGTGGAACCCTAAGTTAACAACCTCAGAGAGAGAGAGCTGCATCTTTTGTGGAGAAACCCTATATCCTCAGTGAGAAAGAAAGCTCAGGAGGGTGACTGTGTCAGACTTTGAGGTTTTTGAGGGACTACAGAGGAGGAGGTCATCAACATATTGTAGGAGGATTGAGTTGGGGCATAGAGGGAAAAATCCTCAAGATATCCAGCGAGTACTTGTCTACAAATATGTGGGCTGTCTCAAAACCCCTGGGGCAGGACAGTCCAGGTCAACTGTCAGGAATGTCTAGTTTCTGGATCAGTCCAGGTGAAGGCAAATATTTCTTGGGAAGAGATGGATAGTGGAATTGAAAAGAAGGCATCTTTAAGATCAATAACTGAAAAACAGATGGAGTTTGCAGGAATGAAGGAAAAGATTATGTAAGCGTTTGGAACCAGGGGATGTATGGGCCTGGTTGAAGAATTTATTAAACTTAAGTCCTGCCCCAAATGGTATGTTCCATGAGGCTCTTTTACTGCTAAAATTGGGGTATTGAATGGAGAGTGTGTGGGATGGAGGAACCCCTTTCTTAATAAGCTTTGAATAATTGGCTTTAGGCCCTTAGGACTGGCTGTCAGCATTGGGCATTGGGCCTGGTTTGGGGAGTGGTTAGGGTCTTTAAGATGCACTTTTATGGGAGAGAAATTTGCAGAGGACGAGATTTCAGTGTCCCACACAATTGGATCTAATATTTTACAGAGGAGGGAAAAATGTGTGTTCTTGTGGTTGTTGTGGTCTCCACACCTGACACAAAGAGGTAAAGTCTCTTCTTCATTGCGGAGTAAAGCCATGATGAAGATATGAGTAGGGGAGTACAATAAGGGTATGGTCATGGAGACCTTCAAGATGGATAATATATCCCTTCCCAGCAAGGGGACCAGACACTGAAGCATAACCAAAAAACGGTGTGAAAAGGAGAACTCAGATAAGGAGCAAATGAGGGGAGGAGTTCTGTGCGGGATGATGGTTTGACTTCCTACCCCAATGATAGGAGATTCAGAGGGATAGGTAATTCCCTCAAACTCTCTCAAAACCAAGAACATGGCCCCAGTGTCTCCCAAAAAGTTTATGGGATGCTCAGCCTCTCGGATAACTACCCTGGATGTCTGCTTGCTGATTGAATAGGTCTGGACAGAAGACCCAGGGCCCTGTAAATCCTCAGCTGCTAGGCCCAGCAAATCAATGGTGGGGTGACTGATCTCAGTTCCCCTTCGGGAATTGGGGCAGTCCTATTCCCAGTGGCCAGGACGTTGGCTTCTGGGGCATGGTCTGGGCAGTGCCCTGAGGGTAGGGCAAGCTCTAGCCCATTGTCCTTCATTACCACACTTAAAGCAGGGCCCAGGGGGTCCTTGTTGTGGGGGTTGTTTTCTCCTCCTTTCCATAGGTTTGAAGGAGCCCTGTAACCCCTGGGCCAACATCTGGCATCTTTGATGTTTTGCTCTTTCACCTCTGTTGTAGTAGACCTTGAAGGCCATGGCCAACACCTTGCTCTCAGGGGTCAAGGGTCCCCTCTCTAATTTTTTAGCTTTGGCTGGATGTCGGGTAGTTTTGTGAGAAAAAATAGGTCATAAGAAGTTGTAGTTGCCTCCCATCCTGCGATTCAGGGTCCAAGTTAGTGTACTGAAGGAGAGCCTTTGTTAGTCAGTCTAGGAAGGCCTAGGGTTTTCATTCTTCTCCTGGGTGACTTCCTGGAGTTTATTAAAGTTAACAGCCTTTTGTGCCACTGCCTTTAGGCCAGCTAATCGACAGGGAATAAGGTGGTCCCTGTGTTCCAGGTCTTTGGGGTCATTATAATCCCAACGGGGTCTTGGTCTAGAACCATCTGGGCCCCTAGGAGATAGTGGGCATCACTCTGATGAACCTGGTCTGCACAGGCCCTAGCCTGGTCCCAGACCCTTCTCCTTTCCTCAGGGAGGAGAGTATTGGACAGTATCATATAGAGATCATGAAAGGTGGGGCTATAGGCTTGGGCTAAGTATTGAAATCCTTTAATATAAGAGACAGTGTTTGCAGAGTAAGATCCTAATTTTTTGACTACTTGAGAAAGGTCAAGCATAGAAAAAGGAACATAAATTCTTAAAATCCCATCTGGCCCAGCAACCTCTCAAAGGGGGGCCTCAACGTGAAGTTTGAGTTGGGTGATGAGAAGTGGTGACTTGTGGGTTAGGTGCTGTATTAGTGTGCAAACAGGTGGTGGGTGGACTAAACTGAGGTGGAGGGACTGAGGTGAAGGGACAGAAGTGGGAGGATGTTGTGAGGTAGTGTCAGGAGGAGGAGGATGGGGAGAAGGAGGAGGAGTAGGAGGAGTGTCCACAGAAGAAGAAGCCACAGATATAGAGGATGAAGAAGTGGGAGGGTGTGAAAGTGGATAGAGCAAGGCTGAGGGTGGGGGAGAGCGGTAGGGAAGGGTTCATCAGCTGGGTCAAAAGTGGAGGCGGAGAGCAGAGGAGAGGAAGACTAGGGAGAAGGTGTGGAGGTAAAGGGTGGAGAAGAGGAGGAGGAAAGAGGTTTGAGAGTAAGGAGTAATGCTGAGGCTCCCATTGGGTGGAGATTTGGGAGAGAGCCTAGCAAGAAAAAATCCTCCACATAGGGAATCTTGTTCCATTTCTTTGATCACTCACAGTAATTAAGAAGATCCCAGGGTAAATTAGAATTCACAGACCCACACGTGGACCAAACGTTTTGGTTGTCTAGGGGTGTGTAGGCCAGTCCTGGGGACCGAACTTTATGAGCCTTTTCGGTTTAATATCAGGGCCAGGCTCAGGGTTTTCAAATTATCTAAGAGGCACCGCAAGGGAGAATTGTCCAGGAGGGATGAGGAATTTCCCATGTTGGAAGGGCAAGATGGGAGGGAGGGGGAGAGAGAGAGAGAGAAAGAGAGAGAGAGAGAGAGAGAGAGAGAGAGAGAGAGAGAGAAAGAGAGAGAGAGAGAGAGAGAAAACCCGGGCTGTAAGGAGCTTCCTGGAAGCTCCTGAGTGGACAGAGGGTCAAGTGGGTGTCCCCAAAACTCTGACTGCCCGGAGAAGTAGACCGAGGACACTGCCTGGTTGTCACCAGAGGAGTGGGATCTGTCAGACCCAAATAGGGCTGAGGCCACTGGCAACCTGACGTCAGGAGAGTTTTTCGAGTGGAACGAAAGAGTCAGAGGGGAGCTTTTTCCGGCCAGAACAGGGGAGTCAGAACACGGGTGAGACCAACTGTGGCAGCTGTGCTAGCCTGCTTGGAGCCCAGAGAAAGGGGAGATAGAGAAGTCAGAAAGGGAGAATTAAGCCTACGTCCCAGGCAGTTGACTTCCAGGGGTGTCCTAGTAGAGTGCCTGGGGTCCATCCACCATGACCCTGATGGGTCTGAGTGGGGTGTGTTCCCCCAAAACACCCAGAGGGATTGCTGGACACTCAACAGCCAATTCTCTCATCCTGGTGTGTTAGGGTCAGTTGCTCATTGGGGGGGGGTGGGAAACTCACAAATCTGCAGGCAGGTGGTGGGTGGCAGGCAGGTGATCAGAGGAGTGGGTTGCGACAGGAATGGTCGGGCTTGGAGTTTAGTAATGGGGTTCCACCTTGAGCGACGGGGATCCCTGTCCCGGTTTTGGCAACAATGTAAGGAGTGGCGGAAAAGCTCTGCAAACTCAATGAGCCAATCAACTGTTTACCTGATTGAGATTTTATTAGTGGGAGCTCAGCTGCTAGTCATAGAAGAGAAGGGGGAGGGAGAGGGAGATGGAGGGAGATAGAGATAGAGATAGAGAGAGATAGATAGAGAGATAGAGAGAGAGAGAGAGAGAATAGGGTGGTGATATTTATGGGATCAATGTGGGGTGGGGGGGAGCAGGGGGTGTGGACTGTTACTTCTTTATTGGCCGGGAGTTCGCACCACCTCAGGGATTGGAGGTGATGGTTTGCCTGCCATTCAAAGTTTGTGCCATTCACAGGGATTGGAGGTGATGGTTTGTGTGCCAAAGTTTGTGCCATTCAGTGCGTCATGGACCTGAACTCCCAGAAGAGAAGCACTCCAGGCACCCTCTTTACCAACAGTAGGTTTTTGCTTTGTGGTAGCCATGAAGCTAACAGAACACATCTATGGTTACATTAGGCTGTCTTAAGATGGGAACACATTAGTAAAGAAGATGAAGAATGTGGTTGTGGGTGACTATAGCTAAGGAGGCTGAGGCAGGAGGTGTGCGAGTTTAAAGCCAGCCTCAGCAACTTAGTGAGGCCCTAAGCAACTTAGTGAGACCCTGACTCAAAATAAAAATAAAAAGGGCTGTGGATGTGGCTGAGTGGTAAACGCCACTGGGATCAATCGTAGTACCAAAAAAAAAAAAAAAAAAAAAAAAAAGAAGAAAAAAATTATGACATTTTCTTGTAAATGGAAGACATCATGCTAAATGAAATAAGCCCAACTCAGAAACACAAAGGTCAAATATTTTTTCTCATATGTGGAAGCTAGAATAAAAGGGAAGGAGGAGGGAAGGACAGGATAAAATGAAGAACCAATCAAATATGAAGTAAGACACCTGACTCCCACCTGCCTAGATAACCCCCCTCCACTTCTCAGGGTCTGTCTCCAGGGGCCTGGGGAGGGAGGGCCCCGACTCTCCTCTCCTTGTGGCAGTTTCAGTTCAGAAATCTCTTCCCTGGATGATCAAGAGCTAAGGGCAGACACACTGAGTTCTCGAGGATCCCCAGTGGGAACCGACCTGATCCCACCAAGCAATTCTCTCAGCCCCAGCAGAGACTCGAATTTAAGGAGCCAAGCCTTGACCCTCCCACTGCAGGACCCCTGAGTTCTCACCTGGGCACATATCGCCCTGGGACCAGGCCCCCAGTCACTGAGTCACACATTCTCACAGTGGAACTTCTGCTGCAGCAATGGATCTACCACCTGCTCAGGGACATGGAAGGTTCCCCAATGTGTGTTAGCTGGTGGTATTTTCTATTTTGTGAATTATCTATACATATTGGATTCCTCTGGGGATATCCCGGGGCTTCTCGCCTGGCTCCACTATCCAGATGTCATTCACTTACTCTGGCTCTCACATCTACCTGCCCTGTGGATGCTCTAGGAGGGAAACCAAGAGACTCCACACTCCTCCAGAATCACCTGCAGCCTCTGCCAAAGTGTCATTCAGAGCCCTCTACAGTGCCACCTCGTGGCTGAGGGCCAAACTGCAGGCGGGGTTTCCTGACAGGAGGCCCTCCACCCTCAGGTCACCTCCATGGAACACACCTGTAATGAGTACCTACTGCCAGCACCTCTGGAGCACAAAGACAGAAGCAAACTCACTGTCCTCGAGTGGCCCAGGGGTGGTGGGAAAGAAGCAGAAATCCCGTCACAGCAGGGTGTGAGGGCTGCTCTGAGGGAAGCAGGTGCCTTCATGAGGAGGAGGCAGCCATGGCTGGAGGTGCCCTGTGAAGAGTCAGATTTGTCAACATGGAGCCCAGTGGAGACTCCAGGCTGGAGACTCTGGAGGACCCAAAGTATTTGAAACCATGAAATGAAATGACATCTGTTCCTTCTGCCACAGTCAATCACCACAGCCTCAGTGTCTGGACATGGCACCAGCTTATTGTCTCCCTGTCCTGGAGGTCAAGATCTGAGGTGGAATACAGTCAGGGTGTCTCCAGGTTGTGTTCCCTTCTGGAGACTCTAAGGCAGAATCATTTCTCGATCATTAGGCTGTTACTGTAATTCTGTTCTTTGGTGTAATAAAACCCAGGTCCTCATTTCCTTGCTGGCTGTAGCTGAGGCCCTTTATGAAGAACACCCCCATTCAATGTGGTGTGCTCAAGGCCCAAGCGAATGGGGAGAAGGGTCGAGATCCTTCATGACAAGAGGCCTGTGTTCTCCTGGGCATTGGCCTCCCCCAGTCCCTTCTGAGGGACCTAGCTTAATCCATGGGATAACAAATGACTCCCATCCAGGACAGACTGTGGCAGGGGCCTGAATGATTTCCAAATGTTGAAAGAGGCCCAATTCAAGAGAGCCTATGTCCAAAACTCTGGGGTCTAGACAGGCTCCTTAGAACAGGAGGCTGAGAAGAGAGATTTGGGAAGATGGAAGGATTTCAGCAGGTAGGGGTGGGTGTGGGGCAGGAACAGGGAGAAGGCAGGCAGAGAGTTGTGTGTGAGCACAGAGGAGCTGACCTTGGGCTTCGAGCCAGAAGGGCATCAGGGGTGAGGGTCAGGAGGAGGCCTGGAGAGGGCTGGCTCAGAACTTCCCACAGCTTCGCACACCGGAGCCCACAGCAGCCTCACTAAGGGGCGTGGCGGGGGGCACTGCACACCCACTCTCCCCAAGGGCCTTCCAAGGCAGGAGGTGTTGGTGTAGATTTCCAAAGACAAACCCTGTGTTGGGGTCAGAGCAGGAGAAGAGAAGCCTGAGGAGGGCCTGAGGAATGTGGATTCTTTTTGCACTTGACATGGAGATGAGTTTGCAATAGGCAACAGCTAAGTTCAGGTGAGCTATGGCCCCGTGTCTCCTGTGTATTAGACACTTCCCCAACACCCCCTACCCATCTCCCACACACACAGACACACACTCAGCCACACACAGAAACACACACACAGACACACAGCCTGACACCCAAGGGAGTCCTACACCAGGTCTGTAAGGGACCCAGGGCTCCCATCATGCATGCTGCCTCCACGGACCCCCAGTTCAGCCTGCAGAACCCATCTGGACTCCCTCCTCTGGGTGAGGTCCATGTCTCTTCACTGTCCCACCACCTGTGCTGGTGTTCCCACAGGACAGACCAGTGACACAGCCGAGGTGGTGAGGATTGCCACCTGCACAGTCAGGGGGTTTGCCTTGGGAAGGCTTCTCAAAAAGAGGGGCCAGGAGCCAGGTCAAGCACAGAGGAAGAGCCCTTGCTTGGGCTGGCATGAGGGTCCTGAGGGTGGGGGCAGCTTGGGGAGGCGTCACAAGAAGGAACAGGGCCATGTGTGCTCAGGAAGACGGGGACTCTCCAGGGCCATCTGGAGCTGGACTGAACCTGGAGCAGGTGGGTGTCTGTGTGTCAGGCTCAGAGCACAGTCTCTCCCAAGTGCCGGCTTCTGCAGCTTCCTTCAATGACACCGTCTTCATGGCCTGTCCTCGGTTAAGGACCTCACTGTAGACACCAAGGGCAAGGCCCCTCTCTTCCAGATGTTGTTCATCAATTCCTGGGAAAGCAAGGCACAGTGTTCCTTAGACAGCCGAGGGAGAGAGGGCCCCTGAGGTACTGGCCTACAATCAACACTCAGTACTGTGAACTGCCTATGAAATCCCCTACACAAAGCAGCACAGGTTTGTCAGTGATGGACTTTCTTTGTTAATCATGTTGGTGTTACATAAATAGGTCAAGATCAGTGGGAACAGAAATAGTGTATGCCTGATTTGGGGAGCCCTAGGCTGGGCAGTGTGACTTAGGGGTGTCTAGACTGGTCACCACTGCCAGCTCTCACTTTGTCCTTGTCCTGCCTAGACTCCTGCTGCACCAGCCCTGCCTCATGGCCCTCCTGCAATCCTGGACCTGAGTCATCCCAGGTTGTAGCTGGATTCTCCAGGGAAACCTCTACCTGTACCCAGTGCCAGGAATCCAAGGCTGTCACCTTTACCCTCCTCATCTTCTCCACAAAGCCCACCTACTGTCAGGAAAGTGTAGGAGGAGGGGAGCCCAGGGCCAAGGGGAGAGGGAGGTTTCTGGGCCCAGGAGGAGAAACACAACCTGCTTCTTCTCTTCTCCATCATCTTCTCATGGATCATCCAAAGGCAGATTCCAGCTGCAAGGATCAAAATCACAGCCATGTAACCCATTCCGATGCCTCCCATGAGGACAGCTGGGTCCTCTCCATGTGAGTCTGTTTCCCTCCCAAGGATACAGTGAAACACGTTAAGGCAGAGAGAAGATGAGGTTCACAGTGACAAGGGAGACAGAGAGAGGATGGAGAAAGGTTGGAAGGGGCCTGGGGCAGAAGCCGCAGGGGAGGGCATGGCAGGTCCACTCATTCAAGCAGTGGCCCAGGTCCTTCGTGGAGCAGGGGAGACGGGGATGAGCAAGGTGGGGTCTGTGCACAAGTCATCACCAGGAAGAGACAGAAGCTCTCAATCACCAGGTGAAGGATCTCACTGCAGTAGAGGTTGACCCATGTTCAAGGTCTCCAGTGAGACCCCCAAGGACATGCGAAGTCACCTATGTCTGGGGAGCAGCAGGAGTTTCACAGATACTCAGTGTGGTGGGGGTGTCCTGCCAGGGAGGGACAGCACAGGAGGCAGGGCTAGGTGGGGAGGCCCGGAAGGCAGCCGTGAGTCCAGGAGGTTTGGTGGGCCATGTTGAACTTCCTCTGAGCCTCCAGGGTGGAGGGGGCACATGACCAGGGGTGGGGACTGCACTGACCAGTCAGGTTCCTCCTGAAGCCCCTGGAGGAAGACTGAGAGAGGACGGTTGCACACGCGTCCCAGGCATTCGGGGTCAGTGAAACACCTACTGGGCGCAAACTGCTGGACACCTGGGCTAAGAGGAGAGAAGGATGTGTCCCCTGCCCTCATGGTGTCCCACTCAGGGTGGACTCAGACCCAGAAAGGGATCTTTCCACTCAGCGGGGATGGCCGTGGGCAGCTCCTTAAAGGGGCTGCAACTTCAGAGCCGGCAGTGGCTTCACACGTTAGGGAAGGTCAGCAAGCAGCTGTGTCCCTGTGTGGATGAGGCCACCATCAGGGACACAGGACCTTCTAAGCCCTACATCCTATGGGGACTAGGTGGAGGTCGACCCCAGAGATGACACAGACAAAGGCCACAATCCAATCTGTTTTTCCAAAGATGACTCTGGACACAGGGCATGATGACGGGGTGGGACAGGTCCTGGAAGGCTGCCCCTGGCCCAGGGGGAAGGGCCTGGAGGTGAGGGATATTTAAAGACAGTCCTGAGCTGGATGCCACCCCACACTTCTGGATTGGAGTGACCAAGGGAAGGCAGTGCTATTCATAAACACAGCAGCAAAAAAAGCCAGGGACCCTCAGGCTCCAGAGCCACCTGAGCCCCTCCCTATGCCCCTCCCTCCTGCAGGTGCACTCACCTGGGCTACAGAGGTCAAGGAGCTGTAAGGTGGCATTTTTCTGGTCCACTGGGTTGCTGAGGACACAGCTGAGGCTGACATTGGGCTGCCTCAGTGTCAGGCTCAGGGCCATGGTCCAGAGGTTGGGGGGTCCTGGTGCCCCTCTCTGCTCCAGCTCACTGGGGGGGACCTGGACCTCCCAGGTTACATTCAGGACCTCTACAGCCTCTCGGGCCTCACACTCCAGAGTGACATTGCACCAGCTGGGCGTGATGGATGCTGACATGGTCCGGATCTGGGCAAGGGGCACAGGATCTGAGGAAGTAGGGGACAAAGGAGAGAGCCTCCCACATGCCACACATTGTCCTCTAGAGTCTCTCTGACCAGAGGCAGGAGCCCTAGGAGGAAGCTGGGAGCATGTTACAAATCAAGCACAATTTCCCCAGAGCTACATGTTGACAAGTGACAGCAGCCACTTTATTAAGCTCATGTGATCTCACTAGATGAAGCAAGTCTAAACTTTTTTTCCATGAGAACATGATGGCTGAATCCCAGTTTTTAGGGACCATTATTTCTAGAAGATAGGGGCTTCTGGAAGGGGAGGAAGAGTGGGACAGAAGAGCTTGTCTGGGGCCAGGGTGCTGTGTCCTGGGTCTTCAGCTGAGACAGTGCCTGGGACTGCACAGCCCGACTGGGGCAGGACACCAGGCCAGCTCTGGGAGGACCCAGAAAGCTCAGGTCAAAACAGGAGACACTGTGGGAGATACTGTGGCTGCAACAGAGAGCACAGCTCTGCAGGCAGTTAGAACATGACCCTGAATGTGTGCTCCCTACTAGTGGAGAAGGGTCAGATCCACAGGCCAGTCTGGAAATCACACAGGACCTGCACCTGCAGCCCACTCTCTGCAGAGGGACTGCCCTAGGCAGAGAGGGACTGTGGAGACCCTGGAGTAGGCAAAATGGATCTTCTGGGATGTGCAGCAGCATCACTTCTCCTACCCTATCAAGGCTTGCAGAGCAGGATTTGTGGGGTCTGTGGAAGTGAGGCTGGCCTCTCACTGGCCACTCCCTGGAAGGATTGAAGATGGATACATGTGGATTCCAAATGAGGTAGAACAATTGTGTCCCACTGATGTTCACATCTTGATCCTCAGAACCTGTGAATATGCTAAGAAATGAAAAAAAAAAGAGAGAGCTGAGCTTTAAATAGGATTATCTGGATTGTCCCAGAGTCATCAAAAGGACCCTTAAATGTGGAAGATAGATTTGGGCATGGTGGTGAACAACCCCAATCCCAGCAGCTCAGGAGGCTGAGACAGGAGTATCTGAAGATCAAAGCCAGCCTCAGCAACCTGGCATGGTCCTAAGCAAATTAGTGAGAATTTGAATTAAAAATATGAAGCAATAAAAAAGGGCTGGAAATATTGGTTTTCCAACATTCAGTGGTTAAGCAGTCTGGGTTTCAATTGCTGGTACAAACAGAACAATAAGCAAAAGAAAACAAGACGAAAACAAAAACAAACTGAAGGAAAAGAGCAGGTATGAGGGATGCAAGAGAGACTCGCTCCCCTCACTTTCTAGTTGAGGCAGAGGAGGGGACCACAAGTCCAGGGAAGCTGGCAGCTCTGGAGAGTAGGAAAGGCAGGAAAGGATCCCCTCTAGATCCTGCAGAACAAAATGCAGCCCTGCCCACACTTGGATTTTAGCCCAGTGACAACCATGTCTGACCTCGACCTGCAGCATATTGTGGATACACATTTGTGTTGTTTTAAACCATGATTATGCATTGTTAAAACAGCAAAGGAAAACTAATGTACAAAATCAGTAAGTTTATTCCTACAAAGAGGAGGAAATGTTACTGCAAAAATGGCCAAATTTCCGTTTTGTCTCCCAATACTCAGATGTGATTTTTCTCCCTGGTATAAACCTCAGCTCTACTGTTTGTGGTGAATATCTGACGTGTTGGTGCCTGAGGAGAATCCTGCAGCATGTGGTCTCAGAGCCTCCTAGACTCAAGGAAGGAGGCCGGCCCTGGGACTAGGTGAGGGTGTCACTTACCATACACAGTGAGGTGGAAAACTGCTTTAATTTCTCTTCCCGTCCAAAACCTGATATGGGCCCAGTACTGCCCACTGTCCTGTGAGGTCAAATTGTTAATCCTCAGGGATGACATACTGGGCACCTGGACCCTCTGCTTGTACTTGTCCTGGAGACTGTACCACAGTGGATCTTCCTTCCCATTCTGGAGTCTCAGCATGAATGTGGAGTTTGACTCACAGCTGATGATGCCCCAGGAGATCTTTTCTATCTTGGGATCCTCTTGCTCCTGGATCACTTGCAGCTAGACCGAACCTCCCCGGATCGCCTTCAGATAAGTCTGGGTTCTAAAACCTTTAATCCCAGAACCATGAGCTCCAGAACTCTTGGCTAAAGTGCTGCAGACACCTAGGGCACTGGTAAAGAGAACATGGGTATTTCCTCAAGGAGAACAAGTGAAACAGACATTTTCATCTTAACCAATCCATCCGGCCCCTTTCCTTGACCTAGAGAGGCAGCCTTGTACAGTGAATTGGACCCATTTCTCAGATCAAGTCTGGGTTCTGCTGAAGTGTAACCTTGGGCTGGTGACTTAGCTGGACTAGACTGCAGTTTCCTTACCTGACTTGAAGTCAGGGTATGAACTACAGGAGGCCAGGGCTTGAAAGCTCCCAGCACATTGTCTGGCACATGCTAGATGGAGCCATGCTAACAGATGGGAGGGGTACCTCATGTGTCTTCAATTCTCATTTCCCTGATGATTAGAGATGCTGAGGATTTTTATAGCTCTGTTGCTGTTCATTTCTCTCTTTGAGCAATACTTGTTCAAATCTTTTGCCCATTTTAAAATCAAGTTACCTGTTTCCTTGCTATTATGTTACTTAGTTCTTTATACATTAGGGCTATTGGCCCCATATCATATGTGTGGTTTGCAAATATTCTCTCCCAAGGCATGGCTGCCTCTTCACTCTCTTGTTTCTTTTGCTGTGCAGAAGGTTTTTAATTTGATGTAATTCTGTCAGTTTTTGCTTTTGGTGTCTGTAGCTTGGGAATCCTAGACAAGAAATCACCACCCAAGCTCATGTAACTTCTATGTTTTCTTCTAGAGGCTTTATATTTCCAAATCTTATGACTTAGTTTTTCATCCATTTTGCATTTATTTTTGCATATGAGGTGAGTTAGAATCAATTTTCCTTCCTCTTCATGTAGTTCTCCCATCTTCCCATATGCATTTTCTGAAGACACTGTCCTTTCCCTGTTGTATATTCTTAGCACATTTGTCAAACATCACATCAACTGACTGAAAACACTGGGTTTATTTATGGGAATTTCTTCTTTTTCCATTGGTCAATGTGTCCGTTTTTGTGCCAGCACCCTACTGTTTTAATCACAATAACATTGTATTTTGATATCAGGGAGTGAGATACATCCAGTTTTGTTCTTTTGCATTTGTTATTTGGGGTTCTTTATGATTTCACACAAATTTTAATTTTTTTCTATTTCTGTGAATAATCATTTGAATCATGATAAATTTCATTAAATCTATTACAGTTTATTTTGCCCAGGAGCCAAAATGTGATTTCATGAATTCAAAGGTATCAAAAGATGTTTTTAGTATTTATTTGTTTCATATCTTGCTTAAAATGATAGCCCTCCCTTCAAAAATATGTTTCTCATTTTTTTCTAGTTTTCTTCAAGTTCTTTTATGGTTTTAACATTTGTGTTTAGGTTTTGATCAACCCAAAATTTAGTTTGGTTTCAGCTAGTTTCCACAACTGGATGATATAAAGAGTGGTTTCAAAATTGGACCTAGTCTTAGTTAGTCTAGGTCCCCCATCTTCTGGCTGTGTGAACTTGAACTGTTACTGAACCTCTCTGGCTTCAGCTTTCTCATCTATGAAATGGCAGTGATGGTCCTTAATTCATTGAATTTTTCTTTGTATTTAAGCAGAAAGAGCTTTGGGCACAGTATTCAATAACTGTGCTGTTCCCATTTGCTGCAGTTGGGTCTCTGTTCTCTCAGCTAAAAGGCCCAGGGGTAAGTCCAGTTGAATTGGGCTAATTGGGTACACAAAATACCTCACAAGAGACACAAATACCTTTTTTGGGGGGGTCACTGTGATGGCTTCTCTGACCTTAAAGGTCCACAGGAAGAGATAGAGCGAGAGCATGCGCTGACCCTTATATTGTGGAGAAGCTATTCAAATGAGGCAAGGGGTCAGGTTTCAGGGGGCTGAGTCTATCTTCATGATGTAACAGAGACTCATGCTTGTTTCCTTTTGCTAGGTCATATAATGGTCTTCCAAGTAATGAGTAATTTGGTACCCATGCCCTAAAAAAAGCCTTTCAGACCCAGGAATGAGATAATTTCCTCTTTAGTTTTTGGTATTGGAAGACTTTCAATAAGGCCTTTTCTCTGGGTTGTGATAGCTTTCTTCCCTTGGGAAATGTGGAACCCTAAGTAAACAACCTCAGAGAGACACAGCTGCACCTTTTGCAGAGAAACCCTATATCTTTAGTGATCAAGAAAGTTCAGGAGGGTGGCTGTGTCAGACTTAGAGGTTTCTGATGAGGGATTACAGAGAGGAGGTTCTCAATATATTGTAGGGGGGTTGAGTCTGGGCATAGAGGAAAAAAATCCTTGAGATCTCCAGCAAGGACTGTGGGAGGCCATCCTCGCACGTGATTTGAGTTACCTCCCTGGCTGGGCGAGAGGCGCTTAGACACACTTTATGTCCAGAGCTTTCCCCACCCTTCTCAGGTCCGAGGGCTTGTCCGTGTGAAGGCAAGTCTGGCCACTACCCCAAAGACCAATCGTCACCCCTGACCTTGGGACACTGCCCTCCTTAATCTTCATTTGATGGGATTTTCCCCAGAATTTTTTGTCTCTAATAAAGGCCACTCCCTGGCGTGTTCTCTCTCTCTCGCTGGCGTGTTCTCTCTCTCTCGCTGGCCTCTTCAGTAAACCTCGCTACTCTAATAGGTAGCTTGAGGCTGTAGGTAGGAGAAGATGTCCTGGAGCTGGTTTAAAGGTAATTAGAGTCTGTATCTTTAATTCAAACTCCCTTTGGATTTCTCACGTAGCTAACCTTCATTTATGAAGCCTATGCTGGCTGCGGGCTAAAGAGGACTTGTCCAAAAATATGTGGGCTGCCTCAAAACCCCTGGGGTAGAAAAGTCCAGGTTAATTGTCAGGAATGTCTAGTTTCCAAATCAGTTCAGGTGAAGGCAAATATGTCTTGGGATGAGAAGGATAGTGGAATCAAAAAGAAGGCATCTTTAAGATCAATAACTGAAAAACAGGTGGAGTTTGCAGAAATGGAGGAAAGGATATTATAAGGGTTTGGAACCAGGGGATGTATGGGCCTGGTTGAAGAATTTATTAACCTTAAGTCCTGCACCAAATGGTATGTTCCATGAGGCTCTTTTACTGCTAAAATTGGGGTATTGAATGGAGAGTGTGTGGGGCGGAGGAACCCCTTTCTCAATAAGCTCTGAATGATTGGTTTTAGGCCCTTAAGACTGTCCATCAGCAGTGGGTATTGGGCCTGGTTTGAGAAGTGGTTAGAGTCTTTAAGATGCACTTCCACAGGGGAGAAATTTGCAGAGGATGGGGTTTCAGTGTCCCACACAATTGAATCTACTATTTTACAGGAAAGGGCAAAAAGTGTGTTCTTTGGGGTCTCCACACCAGACAAAAAGGGGTAGAGTCTCTTCTTCATCCAGGAGTAAAGCCATGATGAAGATATGAGTAGGGTAGGACAATAAGGTTAGGTTATGGAGGCCTTCAAGATGGATTATATATCCCTTCCCAGCAAGGGAACCAGGCACTGAGGCATAACCAAAAAATGGTGTGAAAAGGAGAACTCAGATAAGGAGCAAGTGAGGGGAGGAGTGCTGTGCATGATGATGGTTTGACCTCCTACCCCGACCATAAGAGATTCGGAGGGATAGGTAGTTCCCCAAAACTCTCTCAGAACCAAGAATGTGGCCTGGTGTCTACCAAAATGTTTATGGAATGCCCATCCACTCAGAGAACCACCCTGGGTTCCTGCTTGGTGATTGAATAGGTCTGGACAGACGACCCAGGGTCCCGTCAATCCTCAGCCTCTAGGCCCAGCAAGTCACTGGCGGGGTGACTGACCTCAGCTCCCCTCTGGGAATTAGGGCAGTCCTATCCCCAGTGGCCAGGACGTTGACATCTGGGGCATGGTCTGGGCAGTTCCCTGGGTTAGGGTAAGCCTTAGCCCCATGCCCTTTATTACCACACTTAAAGCAGGGCCCAGGGGGGGGTCCTTGTTGTGGGGGTTGTTTTCTCCCCTTTTTCATAGTTTGGAAGTAGTCCTGTAACACCTGGGCCTACATCTGGCATTTTGGGCATTTTGCTCTTTCATCTCTGTTGTGGAAGACCTTGAAGGCCATACCAACACCTCAGTCTGAGGAGTCAACGGTCCCCTCTCTAATTTTTTTTGCTTTGCCCAGATGTTGGGGTAGCTGTGTGAGAAAAAATAGGTCATAAGAAGTTGCCTCCCATCTGGGGATTCAGGGTCCAAATTAGTGTATGAAGGAGAGCCTTTGTTAGTCAGTCTAGGAAGGCCGAGGGGTTTTTATTTTTCTCCTGGATGACTTCCTGGATTTTATCAAAGTTAATAGTCTTTTGTGCCACCACCTTTAGGCCAGCTATCAGACAGGGAATAAGGTGGTCTCTGCATCCCAGGTCTTGGGGGTCACTATAATCCCAACGTGGTCTTGGTCTGGAACCGCCTGGGTCCTTAGGGGATGGCGGGCATCAGTCTGATGAACCTGGTCTGCATAGGCCCTAGCCTGGTCCAGACCCTTCTCCTTTCCTCAGGGAGGAGAGTATTGGACAGAATCATATAGAGATCATGAAAGGTGAGGCTGTAGGCTTGGGTAAGTATTGAAACTCTTTAATATAAGAGACAGAGTTTGCAGTGTAAGATCCCATTTTTTTTCTACTTGAGAAATGTCAAGCATAGAAAAAGGAATATAAACCCTTAAAGTCTTATCCTGCCCAGCGACTTCTCAAAGGGGGGCCACAGCATGTGAAGTTTGAGTTGGGTGATGAGATGTGTTGACTTGTGGGTTAGGTGCTGCATTAGTGTGCAAATAGGTGGTGGGTGGACTAATCTGAGGTGGAAGGACCGAGGTGAAGGAACGGAAGTGGGAGGAGGTTGTGGGGGAGTGTTGGGAGGAGGAGGAGGGGGAGGAGGAGCGTCCACAGAAGAAGAAGCCACAGATGTAGAGGATGGGGAAGTGGGAGGGGGTGAAAGTGGGGAAAGCAAGGCTGAGCTAGGGGGGGAGAGCAGAATGGAGGGGCTCATCAACTGGGTCAAAAGTGGAGGTGGAGAGCAGAGAAGATGAAGAAGGGGGAGAAGGCGTGGAGTCAGAGGGTGGAGAAGAGGAGGAGGAAGGAGGTTTGTGAGTAAGGAGTAATGCTGAGGCTTGCATTAGGTGCAGATTGGGTGAGATCTAGCAAGGAAAAAGCCACCCCATAGGGAATCTAGTTCCACTTCTTCGATCACTCACAATAATTAAGAAGATCCTGGAGTAAATTGGGATCCAGAGACCCACATGTGGGCCAAACGTCTTGGCTGTCTAGGGGTGTGTAGGCCAGTCCTGGGGACAGAACTTTATGAGCCTTTTCAATTTAATATCAGGGCCAGGCTCAGGGATTTTAAATTATCTAAGAGGCACCTCAAGGGAGAATTGTCCAGGAGGGATGAGGAATTTCCCATGTTGGAAGGGCAAGATGGGAGTCAGAGTGAGAGAGAGAGAGAGAGAGAGAGAGAGAACTTGAGCTGGAAGGAGCTTCCTGGAGGCTCCTGAGCAGACAGAGGGTCAAGTGGGCGTCCCCAAAATGGCCTACCACCCCAGGGAAATAGAGGGCAGTGCCTGGTCGTCACCAGGGGAGTGCGATCTGTGAGACCCAAAAAGGGCCAAGGCCGTGGGCAACCCAATGTCAGGAGAGTTTTTTGACTGGAATGAAAGAGGCAGAGGGGAACTTTTTCCAGTGGGAATGGAGGTTCCAGGCTGAACACAGGTGAAACGAACTGTGGCAGCTGCACTAGCCCATCCACGGGAGCCGAGAGCGAGGGGAGATGGAGGAGTCAGGAAGGGAGAATCTATCCTACGTCCCAGGCGTTCGGCTCCCAGGGGTGTCCTAGCAGAGCGCCCGGGGTCCACCGCAACCCTGATGGGTCTGAGTGGGGTGTGTTCCCCGCAAAACACCCAGAGGGATTGCTGGACACTCAACGGCCAATTCCCTTGTCCTGGTGAGCTGGGTCAGGTGCTCATGGGAGGGGGGACTCACCAACCTGTAGGCCGGTGATGGTGGCAGGCAGGTGATCAGAGGAGTGGATTTCGACAGGAATGGTCAGGCTGGGAGTTCAGTAACGGGGTTCTGCCTTGAGCGATGGGGATCCCTGTTCCGGTTTGGGTGCCAACGTAGGAACCATGGAAAAGCTCCGAAAACTCAACAAGCCTAACAACCATAGTGGGACCACCATGGCTGATCACAGAAGAGAAGGGGGGGGAGAGAGATAGAAAGAGCACAAGTGAGAGCAGAGTGTTGATATTTATGGGCTCAACACGGAGTGAGAAGGAGCAGTGGGGAGTGGGCTGTTACTTCTTTATTGGCTGAGAGTCCGTCTCTGGGCAGGACAGGGTATGAGTCTCCTAGGGGTTGGAAGTCACAGTTCATGCCATTTCAGGGATTGGAGATGATGGTTTGCACCACTTAGGAGGTAGTTTGTGCCATTCAGTGCATCATGGAACTGTACTATTGGAAGAGCCCTCCCCCATCTTTACCAACATAGAGATCTGTATTTGACTGAAGTTGTGTTCACCTTAAAATCAGTCATCATAACTGTTTTATGTAAATCTCCTGGTAAACAAAAAGAAGCAAAGTTATAATAGGTACACAAAATAGAAAGAGAAATAAATCAAAGCTGACCATTACGGAACCCAACAGATCAGAGGATGGGGGTATAGCTCAGGGGTAGAGGCCTTGCCAAGTATGCACAGACCCTGGGCTCAATTACCAACACACACACACACACACACACACACACACAATTGTTTTCATCATTAAATAGGAATAGGGTTACAGAGGGACAGGAAAGAGGACAGGGAGGACAGCGATGCCCAGCTGACTGTCCTCTGCACCCTGCTGTCTGCTGCCCTCCCAGCACAGCCCCAGGCTGCTGGATGCTCCCCTGCACCCCTTGCAGACCTGGGCTGAGGCTCTTTTCTTACCTGCAGGAAGGAAGGTCAGGGAAAGACCACAGTGCACAGGTTCTCCTGCAACCTGGCCTCTACCTGGCCCCTAGCCCTCCTCCTGCTCCAGGAAACATCAACCCTGGGCCCCCCTAGGGTAAGAGAGTCCTGACTGGACTTCCTCAGAACTCTCACTCACTCCCCCTCCTGGGGCACACCATGGCTGGGTTGTCTTCCCACATATATCACAAATCCTTTTCACAATCAAACAGTCCCAAACAAGTCCTTGCAACAGAGCTTTAGGGACATGGGAGTGACAGTGTCACTGATCCCTATTACCCTGAATGTGACCAGTGGATGAACTGCCCAGATTCTGTCTCCATATGAGAAGGTTTTGACTGTGGGACTTATGAACTGCCTTTGAAAGTCACCTCCCCATGTTTTCTATCTGGGCCAATGCTGAGAAGTAGGGTCAAGGCATAGACTATTTTCCAGATGACACACTTGAGACCATGGGGCTTGGGGACTGGCTGTGACTCCAGGATCATTCCTAGACCTGGAGGTTGTGAGCTCAGACCTGCTCCTTGATTTGCTGTTGCAGGCTGTAGAGGGAGTTAAACTTGCAAAAGAATGGACTGTGTATCTCTTTAAGCCAGCACAAGCAGAAGGCATGAGACCATGGACTCCATCAGAGAAGGAACAACCTGGAAGATACTTGTCCCTGCTGATCACGATTCTGCCCTGGCACATATAGCATGAAGTGAGCAAAGACATCAACTGTGTTTGTCTTGTCCACTGTGACTGGAGCAGGTGTTTTGCTGTTACCTCCCCCTTGCCCTTTTTCTTTGTATAAACACGAACCCCAGGTGCTGCATGGTAGAGCCCTAGCACACCACACCCAAAGCCCTGCCTCTCTGAACCCTGTGAATTCTCTGGTAGTAGCATGTCGAGGTGCCTTTGGGGTGGGGAAGAATATGTGAAGGTTCTACAGAAGAGAGGGAAGCCATGAACTCAGGAGGGCTTAGCTCAGGCTTGCTTGTAAGAGGGAGATTCTGTGCTGGCCAAAGGCTGGCATTGAGATCAGGGCTGTCTGGAGAGAGCAGTTCACCCAGCGGGTGTGGGAAGGTGTAGTTACCTGAGACATGCTGGCTCTGCCTGCAGGAGGGGGCTTACCAACAGATGTCAGAGACCAGATGTCCATCCAGGCTCTGGTCGTTCGTACAGTTATTCTGCAATTTCTTAGAGCAAGTGAGGTTGCCTCTGTGAACTCTGGTGGGCTTCCTAACACTGGCCTGTGGCTCTGCCCTCAGAGCAGGGAAGCTCCTCCTCTTGCTGGTTCCCCTTTCGGATGTTTCCTCTGCAGCTGAAGAGGCCGGCAGGCAGCCAGGATGGGACACAGCTCACAGGACCCCCACCTCTGCTGGACCGCCAGGCTCCTGGGAGTCATTAGCCTGCTCTGTGAGTAGCTGGGTTTCCTGGAAGGGAGGGCAGTTGGGGTGCTGAGACAGCTGGGACCCTTCAGTCCTGGGGGCTGTTAGGCTCTGATGCCTTTGGAAACAAAAAGAGAAAGCCGCACTGTTATAATTCACCAGTGCAGTGTGGGTAGAGCCCAGGATGAACGGAAAGAGCAAAATGGCCTTTTTGTGGTGAGGACCTGGGACCCTGGGCCTGGGCAGCCCTGGCTGCATGAGGGACCATAGCCAGGGAGCTGAGGCCACCTGAGCTGCAGCAGGGAGGGGCTGGAGCTGCCTGGGGAGGGCGATGGAGACAGACCTAGAGCCTGTTTCTGGGGCACAGGGTGAGGATGCAGCACCCCAGCCTGGGCCCCCAGGGTCCTCAGGGCCTCTGCAGCTCTTCTGTTGAGGCCTCAACTGGAACCCTGGTGTCTGAGCTGGAGGAAGCTCCTCTGATCTGCACTCCTTCCCCCCACCCTGAAATGCTCCCAGCCCCAGAGACCTCAGGTGGAACCTTGCTTGTCTCATCAATGTTCCTGGTAAAGCCTTGGAAAAACAGGAGGCACCATCAATTGGTGAAAGATTGAGCAAACTGAGCAGTATCTGGGGCCTCCATGCATGGGATGTCATGGAGGCTAAGGAAACAGTGTCCCAGTGTTATGGGAAGAATGTCCAGTTTCCATGAGGGAGATGCCTGGATCCTCCTCAGCAAGATCCAGGGAACCCAGCATCATGAAGTCCTTATTGTATAAAAGGACAAGCAGCCTCTACACACCCACATGATTATGGGGACGTTGAACATGTGGGGAAACAATAGTGGTAGCTCCCACAGGCTACAGGAGGGGAAATTGTGCAGAAAATATGCAGGGGAGAAAGAGGGTGGGAAGCTAAAAGGAAGTGGAAAAAGTACTGAGCTAATGATTGAGTCATGTGAGCCAAGATCATGTCACACTTATGACATCATGGACTGTTGTGTTTGCTCCTATGAAGAAATAAAATAAAAACTAATGAGAAAACAAGAAGATCTAGTGAAGTGACTTTTGGTGAAAACTTTCTATCTGATTTTTTATCAATCCCAGCCACTAAGTGAACTTGCAGGAAATTCCCTGGAGCTTGGTGGTTTAGGGAGCACTTGTGAAAGGAGACTTATTAACTGAACAACAAGCTGCCAGTGGTAGAGGACTGGTCCCTTTTAAATAGCTCAATTTTGGAACAGCAAAATGCACACTCTTCCCTTTTCTACTGTGTTGTTTAACTATTAATGTGCAGCTCTCTTCAGAGGCAGTGGGGGTGGAAGATTTCAAAAGGAAGGAGAAGAACAGGAGGGGAGGGCGAGGAAGAAGGGAGAAGGAAAGGGAGGACTTGACTTTCCCAATTATTGGATTTGCAGCCTGAGCCCAGACAAAGAGGGTGGTTCTCTCAAGGTCAACAGAAATGGGGAAGGTTGAAATTGGTTCCCCCACAGGCCTGACCTCTGTGCAGCTGAATGAAGCAAAGCAGCTTGCAAGGAGTTGGTCAGAGTCTCTTCATGGAAGGAGCCTCACCCCTAGATTGCTCTGCACCCTTTCTGGAAGCCTGGAGTTCCACAGTTGCATTTTTCTTTGGTTTCTGGATTGTCCCCTGTTCACTCAGCCTTGCTTAGGGGAGAGAGATGGTGGTGAAGGAGTGATGGTGAGGGTGGTGAAGAAGTTGCCCATATCATGGTTCAAATAGCAAGCCCTTTCCTGCACATGGTTTGGAAGGGAAAGTGTGGAAGAGAAAGAGAAACTCAGCACAGCTTGCTTCCTGGAATTTCCACACTGCAGCGGGGTGATCCTGGATATGTGGTGGCTCCCCCAAACTGATAGCAACAGCATTTAAAGAATGCTGCCCCCCATCTGCTGGCAGGGAGCTGGAGAAGTTTCCAGGTCACTATTGGCCCAAGAGAAAGAGACAGTGTAAAGGGCTGCAAGTTTGGCAGTTTTGTGCATGAGTTGACAGGGAAATGCTTCTGGCATGGGAACGTGGAGATAGGAACCATGTTTGATGCCCACGGTTGCATTTTTAATTTTGTAGTATGAAGTTCACACTCTACCTGGTAAAGCCCATGTGCTCCATGGCTCCTCTTTTCCTTGTTTAGGATGAGCATCTTCTGTAGGTCAGAGAGCTCCTGCTGCCTCCCCTCTCTGCCTCCCTTCTCTGTCTTGCTGATGTCACCCACCATTGGGCCTCAGGGGCTGATCCTCCCACAGGCTGAGGCTGACCCTCCTCTGTATTTGTGGTTCCCTCTTCTAGGAAGTGGCAGTCTGGCCAGGCTGGCTGTCCAACCCTGGGCGAGGCAGAAGTCTCAGCTGTGCTCAGCCACTCCAAGGGGACACTGTCTCTGCAGGGGGGAGCAGTTGGAGGATGAGACTCCAGCAGCTGCTCAGGCCCTGGAGGGACCAGGTAACAGCTCAGGGACAGGCAGAGCTCCTAGTGGGCAGCATCCTGGGCTCCAGGCCCTGCTGTGCCCTGTGTCACCAGGACAAGTCCACTCCCCTGTGGACCCCCTGCTCTCTAACAGGAGGGGCCTCAACAGCTCACCTCTGAAGCCCCTCCAGGGTGACCCAGGGCTTCCACTCACACAGGGCTTTCTGTGGCCACTGCAAGGTCTCTGCTCTGTCTTTCTCGTCCTGACCTGTCCTATCCTGTGACCTGACAGGGAGTCACAGCTGGGGAGCCTGTTTAGGACTCCTTAAGAGAGGACACCCTGAGCTGTCCCTGTGGTCACTTCTTCAGCCCCCAAGGGAGGGAAGGAATCCTGCTCCTCAGCTCCTCCCCTGACCTGGTCTTCTCTGCCTCTGCTCCTGAGGGGACCTCAGGGCTGGTGTCCTCAGATCTACTGCCCAAGGACTCTCCCTCCTCACACCCTGTGCAGATGTGGTCTGCAGACCTTGCCCAGGAGGCCATGTTGCAGCTGTGCCCTTTAGACCAGCTGATGAAAGCCTCTGCCAGACCTTGAGGTTCCTGTTCAGCACAAAACACTGGCTTCCCTGAAGGACCCTCTTACAATGCTGGCAGTGGTGATCACAGTGACCTCATCAAATCCCTGAGGATGGTCTGAAATACAGGCTGTCAGAGCACCCCATTGCGCTGTATCCCCATGGGATAGCAGGCTGTTTCTCTGGGCACTGCATTAAATAGAGCACTTAAATGTACTGACCACCACTGTACTGACACCCAGCAAGTGCCTGCTGTCCATGCCCAGAGAAACCAACACTGCACCAGGTTTTGCAAGAAGAAAGAACTTCACAGTCACTCCCCTGACAAGGAGAGAGGAGGCACACTCTGTCTCCCCAGGGAGCAGGAAGGGACTTAAGCAGGGATGAGAAACAGAAGGCCAGCTGGCTGGAGTCGGAGTCTTGGTGGCATGGTCCACACCAGGTGCCCTGGGCCTGGTGGAACCTCTGGGTTCTTTGTAAGTGCACTGGTCTCTCTGACCCCATGCTCCCTTCTGCAGCTGTGGCTGCACCCTGGCTTCTAAACCAGGTCCACAAGACCCTCTTCTTGTTTCTCAGCTTCTCGTCCTTGGAGACTTTTGGTTCCTCTCAGCTCTCTAGGTCTCAAGGTCCTTAAAAAGCAACTTGCATAACAGTTTATAGAAAATGGGAAGTTGTCGTTTTATGACCCAATTTCAACCGAAAATTACACATTTATACAAGTGTGTAACTCTGATTAGGCTGAATGACCACAGTGCTAAAGGATACTTCTATTTTGCTTATTAATTAAATAGGGGACCATAGGATGTCACAATCCCTTCAAACGGAGAATGAATGTCGCCTCTCCAGACCACTGGGAAGGTTGAGAGGCATTTATGAATAGATGCCCAGGCTCACAGGGCTGGAGGGTCTCTGGGCACACGTCATTTCCAGTGCTTACCTTGGGATGGGGAACAATTTGTTTTCACTTAAAAACTCCACGACTTGGATTCTTGTTTTCAGTGTAACGGGTGATACTTCTGTATTAAAGAACAGCTCAAGATGTGGGGAGATGGGCAACCAGAGTTAGGATTATAAAATTTGTGGCTGGGGTTGTGGTTCAGTGGTAGAGAACTTGTGTAGCTTGGGAAAGGCACTGGGTTTGATTCTCAGCACAACATATAAATAAGTGAATAAAATAAAGATCCATTGATGTTTAAAAAAAATTTTAAAAAAATAATATAAAATTTAAAATCTTAATTCAAGGTAGGGATAAGGAGTCCTTCTCTCCCTGTTCCTACTCCTGCTTCTTGGCTGCACAGGGGTCCTGTGGTGCTTGGTAATGGTGCCTGCATCACAGTGAATTTCCTTTTAAACTCGACTTTTGTAAACAGGAAAGCCCTGGCTGGACCTTGACACCAACATGCACCAGGGAGATTGAAGCCCTAGGATGTGTGACTCCTGCATCCCATCCCTGTACTCAGGAGGAGACCCCCGAGAGGGGCAGCTGGAGGGGAGGAAGGGACACCAGCCTGGAACTGGGAATGTGTAGTTCTGACCCGAGGGTGCTGGGCCAGTAATGCCCATCATGGTAACAACAGCAGCGAATGGGAACAGCACAGTTATTGAATACTGTGCCCAAAGCTCTTTCTGCTTAAATCCAAAGAAGAATTCAGTGAAGTAAGCACCATCACTCCCATTTCACATATGAGAAAACTGAAGACAGAGAGGTTCAGTAACTGTTCAAGGTCACACAGCCAGAAGATGGGGGACCTAGACTAACTCTGACTTCACCGAGGTGAAGTCCAACCTTGTAACCACTCTTTTGTACCACCCAGCTGTGGGACCTTCCTGACACCAAACTACATTTAATTTGCTCAAAACTTAAACATAAATGTTGAAACCACAAGAAGAACATGAACAAAACTAGAAGAAAAATGAGAAGCTTACTTTTGAAGGGAAGGCTATCCTTTTAAGCATGACATGAAATGAATAAATACTAAAAAACTTTTGATATCTTTCAATTCATGAAATGACATTTTGGCTGCAGGGTAAAATAAAGTTAATAGATTTAATGAAATTTATCACAATTCAAATGACATCTTTAACAGAAATAGAATAAAAAAATCTCCTAAAATTTGTTTGGAATCAGATAAGACCCCAAATAACAAATGAAAAAGAACAAAAGTGGATGTGTCTCACTCGCTGATTTGAAAATACAATGTTATTGTGATTAAAGCAGCAGGGAACTGGCACAAAAACAGACACATTGACCAATGGAAAAAGAAGAAATTCCATAAATAAACCCAATGTTTACAGTCAGTTGATGTGATGTTTGACAAATGTGCTAAGAATATACAACAGGGAAAGGACAGTGTCTTCAGTAAATGCATATGGGAAGATGGGAGAACTACACGCAGAGGAAGGAAATTCAATTCTAACTCACCTCATATGAAAAAATCAACTTAAAATGGAAGAAAGACTGAATCATATGATTTGGAACTATAAAGTCTCTAGAAGAAAACAGAATTTCCATGAACTTGGGTGGTAATTACTTGACAAGGATTCCCAAAGCACAGACACCAAAACCAAAACCTGACAGAATTACATTAAATTAAAAACCTTTTGCACAGAAAAAAAAAAAAAACAGAGGGAAGACACAGCCCATATCTTGGGAGAGAATATTTGCAAAGCACACGTCTGATATGGGGCCAATAGCCCTAATGAATAAAAAACTAAGTAACTCAATAGCAAGGAAACAGGTAAATTGATTTAAAAATGGGCAAAAGATTTGAACAAGTATTGCTCAAAGAGAGAAATGAATAGCCAACAGAGCTATAAAAAATCCTCAGCATCTCTAATCATCAGGGAAATGAGAATTGAAGACACATGAGGTACCCCTCCCATCTGTTAGCAAGGCTCACATCTAGCACATGCCAGACGATGTGCTGGAAGCTTTCAATCCCTGGCCTCCTGTAGTTCACACCCTGACTTCAAGTCAGGTAAGAAAACTGCAGTCTAGTCCAGTTAAGTCACCAGTCCAAGGTTACACTTCAGCAGAACCAGACTTGATCTGAGAAATGGGTCCAATTCACTGGACAAGGCTGCCTCTCTAGGTCAAGGAAAGGGGCCGGATGGATTGGTTAAGAAGAAAATGTCTGTTTCACTTGTTCTCCTTGAGGAAATATCCATGTTCTCTTTCCCAATGCCCTATGTGCCGGCAGCATTTTAGCCAAGAGTTCTGGAGCTCATGGTTCTGGGATTAAAGGTTTTAGAACCCACACTTATCTGAAGGCGATCCGGGGAGGTTCAGTCTTGTTGCAAGTGATCCAGGAGCCAGAGGATCCCAAGATAGAGGAGATCTCCTGGGGCATCATCAGCTGTGAGTCAAACTCCACATTCATGCTGAGACTCCAGAATGGGAAGGAAGATCCACTGTGGTACAGTCTCCAGGACAAGTACAAGCAGAGGGTCCAGGTGCCCAGTATGTCATCCCTGAGGATTAACAATTTGACCTCACAGGACAGTGGGCAGTACTGGGCCCAGATCATGTTTCAGACGGGAAGAGAAATTAAAGCAGTTTTCCACCTCACTGTGTATGGTAAGTGACACCCTCACCTAGTCCCAGGGCCGGCCTCCTTCCTTGAGTCTAGGAGGCTCTGAGACCACATGCTGCAGGATTCTCCTCAGGCACCAACAGGTCAGATATTCACCACAAACAGTAGAGCTGAGGTTTTATACCAGGGAGAAAAATCACATCTGAGTATTGGGACACAAAATGGGAATTTGGCCATTTTTGCAATAACATTTCCTCCTCTTTGTAAGACCAAATTTACTGCTTTTGTATATTAGTTTTCCTTTGCTCTTTTAACAAGGCATATTTGTGGTTTAAAACAACAGAAATGTGTATCCACAATATGCTGCAGGTCGAGGTCAGACATGGTTGTCACTGGGCTAAAATCCAAGTGTGGGCAGGCTGCATTTTGTTCTGCAGGATCTAGAGGGGATCCTTTCCTGCCTTTCCTACTCTCCAGAGCTGCCAGCCTCCCTGGACTTGAGGTCCCCTCCTCTGCCTAAACTAGAAAAGGAGGGGGAGTCTCCCTTGCATCCCTCATACCTGTTGTTTCCCTTCCTCTTGTTTTGGATTTCTATTGTGCTTTTGGTACCGGGAATTGAAACCTTGGTGCTTAATCACTGAGCAACATTCCCAGCCTTTTTTATTGCTTCATATTTTTGAGACAAGGTCTCACTAATTTGCTTCGAACCATGCCAGGTTGCTGAGGCTGGCTTTGATCTTCATTCGGATCAGGATCATCCTGTCTCAGCCTCCTGAGATGCTGGGACTGGGGGTGTGCACCACCATGCCCAACACTTTATTCCATGACTAAGGGTCCCTGTGAGGACTCTGGGACTATCAGAAAATTCTATTTAAAGCTCAGTTCTTTTTTCATAACTTAGCATATTCACAGGTTCTGAGGATCAAGATGTGGACATCAGTGGGAAAGGATTGTTCTATCTCATTTGAAATCCAATGGTATCTAGTTCACCATCTCCAATCCTTGCAGGGAGTGGCCAGTGAGAGGCCAGCCTCACTTCCACAGACCCCACAAATCCTGCTCTGCAAGCCTTGATAGGGTAGGAGAAGTGATGCTGCTCCACGTCCGAAGAGATCCGTTTTGCCAACTCTAGGGTCCCCACAGTTCCTCTCTGCACAGGGCAGTCGCTCTGCAGAGAGTGGACTGCAGGTGCAGGTCCTGTGTGATTTCCAGACTGGCCTGTGGGTCTGCCCCTTCTCCCCCAGTCGGGAGCACACATTCAGGGTCATGTTCTAACTGCCTGCAGAGCTGTGCTCTCTGTTGCAGCCACAGTATCTCCCACAATGTCTCCTGTTTTGACCTGAGCTTTCTGGGTCCTCCCAGAGCTGGCCTGGTGTCCTGCCCCAGTCGGGCTGTGCAGTCCCAGGCACTGTCTCAGCTGAAGACCCAGGACACAGGACCCTGGCCCCAGACAAGCTCTTCTGTCCCACGCCTCTCCCCTTCCAGAAGCCCCTATCTTCTAGAAATAATGGTCCCTAAAAACTGGGATTCAGCCATCATGTTCTCATGGAAAAAAAAGTTTAGACTTGCTTCATCTAGTGAGATCACATGAGCTTAATAAAGTGGCTGCTGTCACTTGTCAACATGTAGCTCCGGGGAAATTGTGCTTCTTTTTTAATGTGCTCCCAGCTTCCTCCTAGGGCTCCTGCCTCTGGTCAGTGAGACACTGGAGGACAATGTGTGGCATGTGTGAGGCTCTCTCCTTTGTCCCCTCCTTCCTCAGATCCTGTGCCCCTTGCCCAGATCCAGACCACGTCAGTGTCCATCACGCCCAGCTGGTGCAATGTCACTCTGGAGTGTGGGGCCCGAGAGGCTGTAGAGGGCCTGAGTGTAACCTGGGAGGTCCAGGGCCCCCCCAGTGAGCTGGAGCAGAGAGGGGCCCCAGGACCCCCCAACCCCTGGCCCCTGGCCCTGAGGCTGCCGCTGAGGCAGCCCAATGTCAGCCTCAGCTGTGTCCTCAGCAACCCAGTGGACCAGAAAAATGCCACCTTCCAGCTCCTTGACCTCTGTAGCCCAGGTGAGTGCACCTGCAGGAGGGAGGGGCACAGGGAGGGGCTCAGGTGGCTCTGGACCCCGAGGGTCCCTGGCTTTTTTGCTGCTGTGTTTATGAACAGCACTGCCTTCCCTTGGTCACTCCAATCCAGAAGTGTGGGGTGGCATCCAGCTCATGACTGTCTTTAAATATCCCTCACCTCCAGGCCCTTCCCCCTTGGCAAGGGGCAGCCTTCCAGGACCTGTCCCACTCCGTCACTATGCCCTGTGTCCTGAGTCATCTTTGGAAAAACAGATCGGATTGTGGCCTTTGTGTCATCTCTGGGGTCGACCTCCACCTAGTCCCCATAGGATGTAGGGCTTAGAAGGTCCTGTGTCCCTGATGGTGGCCTCCTCCACACAGGGACACAGCTGCTTGCTGACTTCCCTAACGTGTGAAGCCACTGCGGGCTCTGAAGGTGCAGCCTCTTTAAGGAGCTGCCCACGGCCATCCCCCCTGAGTGGAAAGATCCCTTTCTGGGTCTGAGTCCACCCTGAGTGGGACACCATGAGGGCAGGGGACACATCCTTCTCTCCTCTTAGCCCAGGTGTCAGGCTGAGTTCTGGGCAGTTTGCGCCCAGTAGGTGTTTCACTGACCCCGAATGCCTGGGACCCGTGTGCACCCGTCCTCTCTCAGTCTTCCCCCAGGGGCTGCTGGAGGAGCCTGACTGGTCAGTGCAGTCACCACCCCTGGTCATGTCCCCCCCTCCACCCTGGAGTCTCAGAGGAAGTTCAACATGGCCCACCAAACCTCCTGGACTCACGGCTGCCTCCTGGCCTCCCCACCTAGCCCTGCCTCCTGTGCTGTTCCTCCCCTGTGGGACGCTCCCGCCACACTGAGTATCTGTGAAACTCCTGCCGCTCCCCACACACAGATGACTGCGCATGTCCCTGGGGGTCTCACTGGAGACCTTGGACATGGGTCAACCTCCACTGCAGTGAGATCCTTCACCTAGTGATTGAGAGCTTCTGTCTCTTCCTGGTGATGACTTGTGCACAGACCCCACCTTGCTCATCCCCATCTCCCCTGCTCCACGAAGGACCTGGGCCACTGCTTGACTGAGTGGACCTGCCACGCCCTCCCCTGCGGCTTCTGCCCCAGGCCCCTTCCAACCTTTCTCCATCCTCTCTCTGTCTCCCTTGTCGCTGTGAACCTCGTCTTCTCTCTGCCTTAACGTGTTTCACTCTCTCCTTGGGAGGGAACAGACTCACATGGAGAGCACCCAGCTGTCCTCATGGGAGGCGTCCGAATGAGTTACGTGGCTGTGATTTTGATCCTTGCAGCTGGAATCTGCCTTTGGATGATCCATGAGAAGATGATGGAGAAGAGAAGAAGCAGGTTGTGTTTCTCCTCCTGGGCCCAGAAACCTCCCTCTCCCCTTGGGCCCTGGGCTCCCCTCCTCCTACATTTTCCTGACAGTAGGTGGGCTTTGTGGAGAAGATGAGGAGGGTAAAGGTGACAGCCTTGGATTCCTGACACTGGGTACAGGTAGAGGTTTTCCTGGAGAATCCGGCTGCAACCTGGGATGACTCAGGTCCAGGATTGCAGAAGGGCCAGGAGGTCGGGGACAAGGACATCAACTAGGCACAGCTGGTGCAGCAGGAGTCTTGGCAGGACAAGGACAAAGTGAGAGGTGGCAGTGGTGACCAGCCTGGACACCCTTAGGTCACACTGCCCAGCCTAGGGCTCCCCAAATCAGGCATACACTCTTTCTGTTCCCACTGATCTTGACCTATTTATGTAACACCAACATGATTAACAAAGAAAGTCCATCACTGACAAACCTGTGCTGGTTTGTGTAGGGGATTTCATAGGCAGTTCATAGGACTGAGTGTCTATTGTAGGCCAGTTCCTCGGGGGCCCTCTCTCCCTCGGCTGTCCAAGGAACACTGTGCCTTGCTTTCCCAGGAATTGATGAACAACATCTGGAAGAGAGGGGCCTTGCCCTTGGTGTCTACAGTGAGGTCCTTAACCAAGGACAGGCCATGAAGACGGTGTCATTGAAGGAAGCTGCAGAAGCCGGCACTTAGGAGAGACTGTGCTCTGAGCCTGACACACAGACGCCCACCTGCTCCAGGGTCAGTCCAGCTCCAGATGGCCCTGGAGCGTCCATGTCTTCCTGAGCACACATGGCCCTGTTCCTTCTTGTGATGCCTCCCCAAGCTGCCCCCATCCTCAGGACCCTCATGCCAGCCAAGCAAGGGCTCTTCCTCTGTGCTTGACCTGGCTCCCGGCCCCTCTTTTTGAGAAGCCTTCCCAAGGTAACCCTCCCTCGGCTGTGTCACTGGTCTGTCCTGTGGGAACACCAGCACAGGTGGTGGGACAGTGAAGAGACATGGACCTCACCCAGAGGAGGGAGTTAAGATGGGTTCTGCAGGCTGAATTGGGGGTCGGTGGAGGCAGCATGCATGATGGGATCCCAGGCTCCTTTGCAGACCTGGTGTAGGACTCCCTTGGGTGTCAGGCTGTGTGTCTGTGTGTGTCTGTGTGTGGGGGATGGGTAGGGGGTGTTGGGGAAGTGTCTAATACACAGGAGACACTGGGCCATAGCTAACCTGAACTGAAGCTGTTGCCTATTACAAACTCATCTCCATGTCAAGTAGAAAAGGAATCCACACTCCTCATACCCTCCTCAGCCTGCTCTTCTCCAGTCTCTGACCCCAACACTGGGTTTGTCTTAGGAAATCTACACCAACACTCCCTGTCTTGGGTGAAGGCCCTTGGGGAGAGTGGGTGTGCAGTGCCCCCCACACGCCCCTTAGTGAGGCTGCTGTGGGCTCTGATGTGCGAAGCTGTGGGAAGTTCTGAGCCAGCCCTCTCCAGGCCTCTCCTGACCCTCATCCCCTGCCGCCCTGAACAACAAAATCTGTGTGGGGGAGTCTGGGCCACACTTCCTGAAGCTTCCTGGGCCATGGGAGCTTCACCTGAAGTCAGTAGGCATCTGATGGGCTGGCAGGGAGGGTCTCACCTCAGGTAAGTGGCAGGTGGGCAGGGTGCAGGATGATGGGGGTTCTTCTGAGGTCTCTAGGGGATGGGATGGACTCCCATATGTGTTTTTCCCCCCAATGAACAGCCTCTGGTGGGCTTTTGAAGGCACTGGGGTGCTCAGTGCATATCTGCTAAATGTTGCGGAGGTGGTTGAGCCTAGCTGCTGGTCTTGTTCTTGAGCGTAGGGGATACATTAGGAGGGGTCCAATCAGGAGGAATCCCAGTAGACTGTGGGCACGTTCTGGGGTCTGTAGATTGAAGTCTGCAGAGCCACAGTGTTTCCTGGGGGAGAGTAGCTGTGGCCTGAGGCCCATGGGTGGAGAGAGGTGGTATTGGGTTAGGTCTGACCACCCACACTGCATACAGAGGGATGCTGAGAACTGTAGAGAGGAGAACCACTCAGGAAGTCTGCGTGGCTGGTCTTCCACTTCTCTACAGATGACCTGCTCCAGAAGTCAAGGGAGCCCAGTAGAATGGTGTCTCTGATGTGGCTGGGGTGTGAGTGTCACTGACGCTGAGGTTGGGCAGGAGCCCTGGGTGGGAATGGGGCATATGCATAAAGCAGAGCATTATCTTCACCCCTGGGGGCTGCTCCAGGTTTAAAAGGAAATGTGGTTGGGATAGTGGACAAGACTGAGGTGAAAAGACTTTGTGAAAGCAGACTGTGAGATTCCTGTGCAGGACAGTGCTCCCTGTCCTGGGGGGAGGCCGTGGCTCATAGCTGGGGAAGGTCTCCTGGCAGCTAGAAGACCAGTGGAGGCAGCAGTGTGTGCGTGCTGAGCTGCAGCCACAGGCCTCAGTTCTCTCGCTGGGGGCGGTGTGGAGGGGAGGTGCTTCCTGGCGCTGGCCTGACCTGAGAGGTGAAGGGTCTTGGAGGAAAACAGGGCCCTGAGAATAGGATCAAGAAGATCTGACTGTGCAGGGACTACTGGGGAGTGCAGAAGCTCAGAAGTTGATCTGGGAAGGGGGACTAGGAGAGGGCTCAAAAGCAACGTGAAGGGGAACAGACACTTTAAAAATATTTTCTAATGAGGTAGAACAATTGCCCCCACTTTACAGATGAGGAAACAGAAATTAGAAAAGTGACATCAGTTCCTGAGGTTCAAGCTCCTGACACTTGGCCAATCTAGGACTTGAACCAGGTGTTTCATGTGCCTTGTTAATGTGGAAGATTCACTTCACTGAGAGGGGAACTTGGATCTGGGAAAATCGTTGGACAGGGAGATGGGAGGCCTGGGACTAGTTCTGGCTCTAACACTTAAGAACTTTCCAGACCTTGTGTTTACCAATTTTGTGCTTTGAAAATTCATTTTTCTCATCTGTAAAATGGAAAGGTAACCGTGGTACCCAGGACCTCTCACAGGTGAAGGGCTTGTAGACTGGGGTGGGTGTTGAAATATAGCTGTCTGGGACGCTTCTGCTGTGTAGATTCAGCAGGACCAGGTTGAACATGCGGCCATGTGTCCATGGGTCAGTCTCCTCCCATCTTGAACCTTGTGTGACTTAGCCAAGGGCTAAGTCTCATTGTCCTGAGCACAGGGGCCCATCAGTGACCTTCACACAGGACTTTGTATCACCCACATTTGGGGGCTCCTCAACCCAAGAATGGCTACTGTTGAGGTGCCCATCTCACAGAGTAAAGCTACTTCCCAAATGCCGCTCATGGAAGGGCACACCTGTCTTATTTAACATCCACATTCATGGGGCCTGAGGAGTCAGGATCAAGGCGCCAGCAGATCTGGATGGTAGAGCCCTCTCACCTGGGGGGATGCTGTGTCCTTACATGGAAGGAGGCTGAGTCCCCATTAGAGTAAGAGGCAGGACACTGTAGGATTCCTTAATCCCATTCCCCAGGGAGGAGCCCTCATGCCCAATCCCCTATTGAAGGCCCCACTTCCTGACACCATCACATTGGCAATGCCTGAGGTTTGAAGGGGACATTATTCAAGCCATAGCAGTGCTTGTCCCCCTTGGCTAGCTCCAGGCTGAGTCCAGATAGTGAGGACATATCCACTGAGATAGTGAGGATGGAAAAGAAAAGAGGAGGAAAATATTTTCAGGGAGAGGATCTCAGAGAAATCAGTAGTTAGGAAACCACAGGCCCTGAGTGGACAATGTATGAGCTTTTCAGTAAGGGCCTGTGGGGGGAGAAACAAGAAGAAGGATGAGAAGGGCACAAGGGACCTCAGCTAGGGAGCAGACTGGCAAGTGACTCGAGGGAGGAAAATTGTGATGTGTACAGTCAAGGGGAGAAATAAAGAATGTCCACGTACTTCTGCCCCTTTCTATGCTTTATTCACTCAAATTAATCAATACAATTTCTCTCTATAGGTTCTTAATCAGGAAAATGAGAATCCTTAATGCTAGGCACTGCAATAGACATGATCCATTCACAGTAAACAATTCTAGATTAATTAATTCACAGCAAACAATTCTAGATTAATTCACAGCAAACAATTCTAGATTAATTCTAAGTGTAGCACAACACTTAATCATGACAGGCTAATGACAGACATTCGCTCTGCATGCTGAGTTCAAAAGTCTCAAGCAGGAGGCTTTATGTCCAGCAGATGGACATTCAATTAGTCTGTGGTGACCAGGTCCAGAACTAAGGCAAGCTTTTCCTGGTGTGGAGTGGATGACCGTTAGGGAGAAGTCCTGGCTCTCACCAAGGTCCAGATGAGGCAGTAGAGTTTGAGAGGGTGAGGATCACACAGAGGATAAGGAAAAGATGACAAATGATGCGATGTCAGGTCCTCATCTGGCTCTCCAGCCCGAGTTCATCCTTGTTTCGACTGGCTGAATCCCTGCTCATTTGCTCTATTATATATGCTAAATTTAGAAGCTTTGGATCCCCCCTTTGAATCCTTATCAGCTACCACCAGATTTCTCTGTGACGTCATTTACCCTGGGGTCAGAAACGTCTGGTCTGGTGGTCTCCTTCCTGATCTTCTCGCCTTTCCCTCTTATCAGGGGAGGACAGCCTGCCAGGGCTTCACTCTGTTCATCAGGGTGAGAGGAAGTAACTTGTCTGAGGCCACACTGGAGGGCTCTGTGGGTGTGCCTGGGGAGACTGCAGGTTTCTTTTTTTTTTTTTAGGGATACATAAGAAACTGATTGCTATGTTTATGAGGAAGGGAACAGGAGTTTGGGAGGTCAGAAATGGAAGGGAGCTTTCTTTTTTTTAAAATTTTTTTTATTAGTTATTGTTGGACTGTTATTTGTTTGTTTGTTTATATGTGGTGCTGAGAACCAAACCCAGTGTCCTCACACATGCTGGGCAAGCACATTACCACTGAACCAACACATATTGCCCATGTCTTAAAGGGCCAGAAAGAGATACAAAGCAAAAACACAATGACAGAGAGGATCTCCAAAGTATGCCTGACATGAGCAACCAGAAGGAGACCACAAGTCTAGATGGACACTCTGCCTCCAGATAGGCCCAGACATCATTAGCGATTCAGTGTTTTTGCTGAATGTTAGCCTGACTTTAAGCACAAGGAAATTATTAGAAAACTACAAAATGTAGACCATTGAAAAAGAGAGCTGACATATCTTCTTTAGTCAATGTCACCAGGAATAAGATAACAGAAAGGCATTTGGGGTTAAAAAGATATTTTTTAAAACACATATATATATATGTAGGCATGTATACACACACACACACCAACACACACATGCCCATATACATGTATTTATGTGTGTGTGTGTGTGTGTATATATATATAAATAAATATGTAAGAGTGTGCTCTTCTCCTCCTCCTCTTTTTATATAAAAATTTATATATAATTTATAAATACATAAATATATAAATATAATTATATATAAAATATATATGCACATATGTAAATATATGTATATGGGTACACACACAAACACAAACTTTTGAAATCAAAGACCTCTTCATGTTTTTGTTGTCAGTTTTTGGTGATTTTGCCTAGTTTATTGAAGACAAATCAGTTGTTTTGCTTCCTGACCTACATTCTGCCATTCTACGACAGTCTCCTTAGAATGAAATACAGTCTGAACTTTTAGCTGAGAACACTGTGCAGATAAAGCTGTTCACCCACCATATCCAACCCACAGGCAGAGTGTCCTGTGTGTCCATCTCTTGAGGCTAGAGCTGGTCATTTGGTAATAGAGGTACCCACAGGGTCAGTCTGTGGAGTGGATACATTGTTTTCTCTGTCATTGTAAAACAATTTGAAGACTGGTACTTGGACAACATACAAATATTCTGTTTGGCAATATCTTTCTCTAAAAAAATTACCTTTGCTCAAGATCTCTACCTGTGTAAATTATTATATTTCTTTTTGAACACTAAAAAAATTTAAATTCACTTCTTCCTATGTTATTTCCTTGGCTGGTCTTGTGTTATTAAAAAAAATGGACTTCTCTCTGAACTTCAAATTTCTTCCATAGTTAATGATAACCTAAAAAATTAAATGTTTTTGTTTATCACTATGGACTCGTGTATTTCTTAATATCAATATTATAATCTTTTAGTACTGTGGCCACTTTTGTGGTTAAGGATATAAACATGTTATTTTTCTATTTATATTCTGACCTCTTCCATATCATTTAGGCTGTATTTACCATTTGTAGTGGGTTGTATATAGAGATTTTTCTCCAAGTTTGTGTATATGTTATTTGGTATTTAGGAACGGTCATATAGCTCATGTTTCACATTACCCTAACAACATTTGACATCTTTAGTCTCCTTTACTTTAAAAATATCATAATATTTGTTTTTATATGTGGGGGGGGGGGTGGTGACGAGGAACTTGCGTAGATTGATACAGCTGGAGTGGGAGCCGGTTATTGTAGGACCAGAGGGGTATTTGTTCATTCCACACAGCTTATCTTAATTAACATAAACTCCATACAGCAGTCAACCAATGAGGAATCTCCACACTTCATGGCTCACTGGCGTTACTTCACAAAACACTCCCTCTGGCATTTTGCCAGGCGCCACCCAGACTTGTTAACAAGACACAAGGTGGTGAGCTTAAGAAACTCTCTTTCCCTTACCACAGCCAAAGGCTTTGAGTCCCTACAGGGAGGGCCTGGAGGAAGATTTACAGCATCTACCTGTGACAGCAATGCAGGGCTCATTATTCCTCAAAGGAATCCAATCTCCCTTCAGACAAGGAGCTCCAGGCCTATGAACTGGATGAGAGGTCACAAATTCCCCCTGTGGTGACTCAAGCACATCTTTGTCTCAGAACTGGAGTTTGTCTGATGATTACATAAATCAATTTCTTAGTGGGCTTCTCACTTATTTCATTCCTAAAGATCCCACCATGATTAATCACCATCACATGTCCTTGCCTCTCCAGGTAATCACCCCCACTGTGTATAAATGGTTAAGTGCTACTGCCTGTCCTCACCCCCTTCAGTATCCTTCAGAGAAGGGAAGTCCATAGAAGCATCACTCCTCATTACCTCCTGTGGGAGACCAACCTAGCAAGTGACTTGAGTTAATCCCCTGCTGGGTGATGTGGCATCAGGCACCCATGCTGCCAGAGTTCCCCACTCCTCTAGGGTTCCAGTGACTTGTGTCTTTGTACCTAGGCATGTCCCCATGGGTGGAGCTATGCTCACCTGTTTCTTTGTAATATAACCCTTGTCCTGTTTAGGGTAGAATCTTCCATGGAAGTGCCTTGTGTGTGTCCCCTTCTCTTACTGTGTGCCCTTGAGTGTGGCCTACCCAGGTGTCAGTCAACCTGCTGACAGTGGACATCATGAAGATAAGACTCAGCCCCCTGAAACCTGACCCCTTGCCTCATTTGAATAGCTTCTCCTCAATAAAAGGGGTCAGCGCGTGCTCTTGCTCTCTCTCTCTCTCTTCCCGTGGACCCTTAAGGTCAGAGGAGCCATCACAGTGACCCCAAAGAAAAAGGTATTTGTGGTTCTTGTGTGATTATTTTGTGCAGTCCAATTAGCCCTGTTTACCTGGAGTGACCCCTAAGCCTTTTAGTGGCAAGAACAGAAACCTGGTAACCTCCAGCCAGCAGAGGGCAGGTTCCACAGGAGTTTAGCATGGATGCCACTGTGCCCCTCACCTGTGAATTCTTAAATATCATAGTGAAGAAAATATAGCAGCTGGGAAGAGGAAGGAGAGATTGTTCCAAGAAACAGGAAATGGTCTCTATTTGGATCCATGTCATTGTCACACAGATGTATAGACATGTAAAACCTTTAAGTTTAACATACAAGGTGTATGTATGTTATTCTATGAAAATTAAATTGAATAAAGTAATTTCATTATAAAAGTTTTTTTTTAAATGCAAAACAAAATTAAACAAGAAATTTGGCAATCAGGGAAACCATATTTGCATCTAGTTATTTTGAGGGTGATATGGCAAGACCTAACAGACAAGAAACAAGTGGGTCCATGTGCAATAGAAAATAACATCAGGGGCAAAGGGAGAAGGAAGGAGGGGAGAAAGAGAGGAGTCATAAGAGAGAAAATTTAAAACCATCAAAATCCAAAGTGAAATGAAAAGAAAAATGAGAAAGAAAGTAATTAAATCGCATGCTATGCCTTCTGGTGAAAAATTTTCTCCAAGAAAGAACTGGTATTGGCAAATTATCAGATAATCCCAGCCACTAAAATGGTGGCAGATATTTAATCCAGCCTCATAGCAACCCAGAGAGGCCAGCAAATGGGAAAGGCCTCCTGTGCCTTTAGTGCTGGAGACAGCCCTCCTTGAACCCAGGGTAAACAATCTCCAGTTATTCACAATTATTCACAGTGGAACAGCTGAGCTAGTGAGGACATGCTACAGGAGCCCAAGAGGCACAGGATGAAATTTTAAAAGCCAGATGACTGAAAATCAGAAGGCACAGACAAACCCCAAAGAACCTGAACTTAGCAGGAGCTAGAGAAACTGATGGGGCGACTGCTCAGAAAACACCCTAAGTCTGAATTTGAATCAAATCAAATGATTTTATTTTACCTATACTTTCCTGGCCAAGGATGCTTCTGCCAGGGCCCAAGCGGCCTTCTGATAGAAGTGTGCCAGGCTGTCTGTGGTTCCAACATTTAAGGAAGAAAACCACCTCCTATGGAATCTGCGAGTTGCAAGCAAGCAGGATTCAAGGGCTGATAAAAGCACTTAGCAGAGCAGAATCAGACCACCACATCCTGGGTTTGAGCACAGTTGTGGGTGTACATCATGGGTCCAGGACATTTTCAGGTATATGAAGCACAGGAAAACATTTTTTAATACTTCTTAAGCAGCTATATAACAGTTTCACATGGGAACCATAAAGATGGAGTCACTATGGCTATACTTACTTATACTTGTCTATAACTATTTTTTATATTTAACTCTTATTTACTGGCCTATACCTATCTGTAACTTAACCTATATTTGACTGGAACTTTCTGTAACTATATAAAACCTATGGGCATACACATATGAACATGCATTGTCTATATCTTATTGCTAACAACCTCAAATCTTATGTCTTCCAGTTATGTGATTATATTATTGTACTATTACCACTTCTGTCTTACTGTTATTTCTTCTATCTTATAATGAGGGCAGACTAAGGTAAATTAACATCACTAATTGTATAACACTTATCTTATAATCCTAAGGATACTTCTCATTCTAATCTATAATTTTTAATTATATAATCTACTCTATAATCTATAAGTTATTACTTGTATTGATTAATTTAGACCATAACAAAAGCATATAGTCCAATTCCCATATTTTAATGAAAAATGAAGACCCAAAGTCATGAGGTATTTTCCTCAATGTTATAAGTAATTCCTTATGGGCATGTATAGCAGTTCTGAGTTTATTGGGCATTTTGCAATATAAAATTACTTTTTTATGTTATTGTGTATGCAGTCATTTTCCTGATTTCTTCCACAGCTGGTTGGAGTCTATAGGAAAGCTGTTGATTTCTGGGTGTTTGTTTTGTAACTTGCTACTTTGCTCAACTAGAAGTCTTCTGGTGGGGTTCATTTTGTTTCAAGGGGGAGGGAGTCTTCTAGATATAGCATCATGTCACCAGCAAGCACAAATAATTTGACTTCTTTTCCTATTGGTATCCCTTTGATTTCCTTTGCCCAGTCTTGTCTTGTTCCTGATTTTAGAGGTAATGTTTTTAGTTTTCTTTTATTCAGTATGCTGTTGGATTGGGTTGTCATGAATGACCTTTAGGATGTTCAGTTGGAAAATTTCTTTAATCCCTAGCTTCTCCAGTGTTTACATGAATAGGTGTTGGATTTTATCCAAGGCCTTTTCTGTTCCTATTAGGATGATCATGTGATTCTTGTCTTTAATTCTGTTTAAGTAGTGCAATACATTTCTTGCTTTGCTTATGTTGAGCCAATCTTGCATCCCTGGAAAGATACCAACTTGATCATGGCTATTATCTTTTTGATGTGTTTTTGAATGTGGTTAGCTAATATTTTAAGAGTTTTTGCATCTATTCATGGGTGTTATTGTTCTGTAATTATCTTTCTTTGATGCTTCTTTGTCTGGCTTTAATATCAGCATTATACGGGCTTCACAGACTACATTTGGGAGTTTCCCTTACATTTCAGTTTCATGAAATAATTTGAGAAATACTGGTGTTGTTTCTTCTAAAGGTCAGGTAATACTCAGATAATAACCCATGTGGTTCTGGTTTTATCTTTTATGGGTGATTTTTAATTGCTATTTCAATTTCATTACTTGAAATTGGTCTGTTCAGATTTTCTAAATCTTCCTGATTCAATTTGATCAGGTCATGGATGTATAGAATTTTTTAATGTCTTGCAGATTTTCCATTTCATTGAGTATGTTTTTTAAAATAAGTTCTGATAATTCTCGGCACTTCAGAAGGGTATGCAGTGATATTGCCTTTTCACCTCTGATGTTTTTGAATAGTTCTTCTCACACTTTCAGTTAGTTTGTCTAAAAGTTTGTCGATATTATTTATCTTTTCAAAGCACACACTCTTCATTGCACTGATGTTGTGTATTGTGTTCTTAGTCTCAATTTCATTGATTTAGGTTCTGATCTTAATTGTGTCCTATCTTCTCCTAGTTTTGGAGTTAGCATGTTGTTCTTTTTCTAAGGCATTGAGGTAAAGAACGAGTTTAATAAGTTAGGATTCTCCCTATTCTTTTAATATACACAGCCAGTCATACTTTTAGAATTGCTTGTATACCATCCCAGAGACTTTGATATGTTCTATTCCTGCTCTCATTCATTTATAAACATGTCCTTATTTCTTATTTCATCCATTCTTTATTGCAGAGAGTATTGTTCAATCTCCATGTGTTTCTGTGTTTTTTATTATTTTTCTTGCTGTTGATTTCTAGATTTATTCTATTATGATCTATAGAATACATGAGGTAGTATTGATATTTTTGTACTTGATAGTATTGATATTTTTGCATTGTGGCCTACATTGTGATATAATTTGGAGGCAGTTCAATGTGCTTCTGATAAAAAGGTAAACTCAGTTGGTTTGGAGTGAAATATTCTGTAGATCTATTTGATTTAAAGTGTTAATTAGTGTGGAGATATCTTTATTGATTTGCTGTTTTGATGACCTATATATTGATGATAGGGTGTGTAGAAATCACCTAGTATTATTGTGTTGGGGTCTATCTAGGATTAAATGTATTAGAATTTTTTTATGTAATTGAGTGCATCAAAATTTGGGGCATAAATGATTACTATTGTTATACTTCTTATTAGAATTTTCCCTTTACCAAAATGTAGTGGCCTCTTTTTTTCATCCTGATTAACTGTTGTTTGAAAAAGTTTGCCTGTCTGATATGAGAATAGCTACTCCTGCTTCTTTTCAGGAAAAAAGAAATATACATGGAATAATTTATTTCATTCTTTTACCTTCAGCTTATGGGTGTCTTCACCTATGAGTTTCTTGTAAGCAGAGCATAGCTGTATGGTGTTTTCTGATCCATTTTGCTAATGTTTGTCTTAATGGGGGAATTGAGACCATTAACACAAACATAAAGTACAAAACTACTCCCTAAATTGGATAAAGAGCATTTACTACAAAACATTTAAAAGGCAACAAAACTAAATTTTAAAAAATGGGAAGAATGACTTACAATTCCAAGTACTTACTGTTTGGTTGAGCTTTAATGAATGCAATAATAAAAATAGAATATGATATAAATATTGTTATCAAATAGAAAAATCTTTGATTTCAGCATTTATTACTTCAATAAAGAAATTTAGAGGGCTAGGGTTGTGCTCAGCAGTAGAGTACTTGCCTACACATGCAAGGCCCTGGGTTTGATCCTCAGCACCACATTTTAAAAAAATGAATAAAACAAAGGTATCATGTCCAACTACAACTAAAAAATATATTTAAAAAAAAGAAATTTAGAAAACATTATATATTCTGTATTAATGAGAAAACTGATAAAAATTAGATTTTATAAGGGCAAGTATAATAAATGAGCAGCAACCCAGTATATATCAATAATTAGTGACAAAAAATAGAAAATGTTTTCATTAACAAAAGCCATAAAATATTAACCAAGAAAAATAAATTCAACAAAAAGCATGCAAGACTTGTAAGAAGAAAGTTTAAGCTATTAATATGGGATCTTAAATATTATACAATGATATGTCATGTTCCTTGTGGGAAGATTAATAAATAGCTAACATTTTATGGTTATATGTACAAACCACACAAGTCCAAATGGAACTACTTTGAATCTGAATTACTGTTAGATAAACAACTGCAATAACTATAAGAAATAATACTTTATTAAAACACAGGAAAGGAGTATTGTGGAAGAGTATGCCATAGAAGATTATTTTAAATACATATTGAATTAAGCAAAATGGTGTGTCATTGATGACAGAATATTAAATAAGGCATTACAAAGGTATAAACATTCCAGCTTGAAATTGAAATGTATATGGGGACCCAAAATATTATAAATTTGGCATTTTAACTCAGTGGGGAAAAGAATGGATTACATAATAATCATGATAACTGGATATCTTTTTGGGAAAACATTAAATTCTTTCCAACTAGATTCATTTTCCTCATATTCCAAAACACTGAGCATCAAACATTCTAGAAATTTCCAGATTAAAAAAGAAAATCATGTGCCCCCCAAAAAGATTAAAAAATGGAAAAAGAACAAAATTGACTTCACCAGCCACACTGAATTTCAAAAAAAGATAAAGACTTTAAATTCCTTACATATCTGATAGAAAATAGTGAAAATATCTATTAAGCCCTAATCTCCTAGCATGCTGTGTTGAACAATTCTATGTTCGTATGTGAATAGAAATGGTAATAAATCTATGACCATTGTCTCTACCAAGGAAATGCCAAATGTACTCCATTTATCATAGCAAGGGTCTGCATAGTTGTGTGGAAGCTGAAGATACAATCCTACATCTCTGTTTGGGAGTCTGCTGCTCACCCTTTGCAGCCTTTTCCTCATCATACTGGCCATAGTATGATGGCCAGCTTTGTTCAAGTCTGGCAGATGTTTTCTGCCCAGGCAAAGCCTAGTGCCTGTTCTCTACTGGAATAAACCCCAGGTCAGTGAGTGTAGTTGCATTGTTTTGTCCTCTATGTGTCCATGCTTAGAAAGCTTCAGTGCTCAGAACTGAACACAAGTTCTCCCCTGTGTCTCCCCCATCATGTCACTCCTATCTGAGGACAGGGCCATGTGCACACAAGGATTTTTCTGCTTTTAAATGGAATGCTGTGAACAATGTGGGTGTTATGTTCTGGGCATGTCCCTTAATAGAAAATAAACAAATCTCTTTAAACTTTTCCACATTTTTCTTTTTGTTTTGTTTTGTTTGTTTGTTTGTTTGTTTGGAGTATTGAAATTTCTGCTACAGGGTGGAGTTACTCCTATGTTTCGGATAGACTCCAAATCATGCCATGGGTAAAAAAAAATATGATTATTTTCAGATATTTGAGTGTTTTCAAAACCTTTAGAAAACAGTGTGGCTTCATTTTGTCAACACAAGATAACAATTTATAGGTATGTTGGTCATGCATATTAATGATTTTAGATTTTGTGATAAGGACAATAATAACTCCATGAAATGTTTTAAATCATGTGTGGCATGATCCAATTTACATTTTTGGAAGACCTGTCCTTCACAAGTGAAGCAATAATGACTCAGGAGGTCATGGATTACAGGACTTAGATGAGATGAAGTTATTGGCATTATAGGTGGAATCACAAGATTACTCAGAGGTAGAGTTCATGAGATTTATGATTAAAATGAATATGGAGAACAATGGGAAGAAACAGTCGAGAGCATGTCCAATGTTTCCAACTACAAGGGGGTGGACTGGAAAGACATTTTCTAATGCAGCAACACTGGAAGAGGTTTAGAGGAATAGAGAAAAGAGTTTGCTTTTGGACATGGTCACAGTATTGGGACTAGCCTGGAGTGCATTTGGAGGACATTATGGTCATGGATCTGGAATTCCATGAACCAGAATCACAGACCTTCTCTCCCAGGAAGCCTGGAACATTATAAGGATAAGATACATCTGGGACATAATCCACTTTAAAGTACAAAAGAGACTTCAGGGAATGAGGATGCCAGATAAAACATCTTGGATGCTTTGGATATATTACACATAGTTACATTGAAAATGTTTTCTGTTTACTGGACATTTAAATTTAATTGTGTATCTTCTATTTTATTTGCTAAATGTGACAATCCAGAGAATATACATATGTTCCTGACTCCCTAATATAATCTAATTTTCTGGCCTCTATACATCTCTGCCCTGGAGGAGATATCTAGTTGAGGGCTCAGGGTTGGAACATGAGCTTGTCTGGAGCAGCTAGTTGCTTTGCTGATGCTACAGTGTGTCCTGCAATAGGACCAGGTGAAGGGGATGTTGCCTGTAAATCTTTTTGTTCTATTCTGAGGAGCCCCTCATAAGGCTTCCCCTCTCCTGTCAAAGAGAAAGTTTTTCTCCAAGTGAGAGATGTTTTCTCTCTCCACACTTGCCCCACTCTGGACAGGTCTCTTATCTGGATGATGCCTGCATCAGCAGTCCGAGCCACAAGGGGGTGATGTGTGACACCAAACTGTGAATGGGAAGGATATCTGCACCTGCCTGCAGTGCTACAAAGGGGCAGGCTGCACAGATATGAGGATGAATGTGCCATGAGTGAGTACACAACCTTTCCCTGCTTCCAGTGAGGGTCAGATCAGTAAGCGTTTCACTGGGAGCTCATGTTACTCCAGGAGTGTGTTACACCCAACTCTCACCTCTCCCATTAAGTATCCTCTTTGCAATTAACTTTTCACCATCACCTTGTATTTCATTTGGAGAATTAAATATATGGAAGGTCTGTACTTGATTCTTCATATAAAGCCTTCCTCAGCAGCATTTTAGCTAGCTACAGCATACTGAAAGGCACTAGAGCATTGATAGCCTATGCTCTTTTTTTTCTTTGTAAATTATGCAAAAAAATAGAGAGTAGAAGTCTACATGTAGCAAAATGAAATGTCACCCCTATCTCTCACCTTGTTCAAAAATCAACTCAAAGTGGATCACAGAATTAGGCACTAGGACAGAGACCCTGTTCCTAATAGAAGAAAAATAAGGCCCAAATCTCTAACATGTCATCTTAGGAATTGATGTCCTTAACAAGACTCCTATAGTGCACAAGTAAAATCAAGATCAATAATTGGGATGGATTCAAATTAAAAAACTTCTTCACAGCAAAGACACAATGACATGAAAACAGAATCCACAGAATGGGGAAAAAATCTTCATCACACACACCTCTGATAGAGCATTAATCTCCAGGATATATTAAAAACTAAAAAAAAAAAAAAAAACACCAAAAAAACCAATAACTCAATCAATAGATGGGCAAAGAAACTGAACAGACACTTCAAAGAATAAATGCAATCAATCAACAAATATATGAAAAAAATGTTCAATATCTTTAGCTGAAGTCAGAATTAAAGACAGACATTCAGTGTAGATAGGCAAGAATCCGATCTAGAGAAGGGAGTCCAGTTTAGGTCCAGGAAGTTGGAGACCCCCTCTGAGGAACTGAAATCTTAATGTCTTCAGAGCCCTTCCTCCACCTTTATCAAGATAACCTGCCAAAGCTCCAACCTATTGCTAAGGTAACCTGCCCCAGGGATTGTCCCTCCCTTCAGGGAGTTGTAAAAATTGTTAATTGATGCATCCTGGGACCACTTCCTGCCCACATCACTCCATCCTGGCCCCTCCAACCCATCTGCTTCTCACCTTTTGACCATCCCACCTGGGCAATCTCCTGAGCCTAGTCACACATGCAGGAAGGAAAGAGAGAAGGAGAAGAGAGCAGGAAAGCAAAGGAAGACAGAATGCTCTCGCTCTTTGGGACACCAGGATACTAGCTATGGCCCCCTTCTCTTTCACAGGAGAAGTTTGCATTACCCCTCTATAAATAAGCCCTGTCTTATATTCTTGCCTCCGCACCCTTTTTAAAGTTATATTTAAACATGTGAGGAAGCAGATCTCATCACTGATAACTGGTGTATCCTAGCCATGAGAGAAATGCAAATCAAAACTACACTGAGATTCCACCTCACTCCAGTCAGAATGGCAATCATCAAGAATACAAGCAACAATAAATGTTGGCAAGAATGTGGGGAAATTATACACTCACACATTGCTGGTGAGACTGAAAATTGGTGCAACCACTATGGAAAGCAATATAGAGATTTCTAAGAAAATGTGGAATGGAACTACTATTTGATCCAGTCATCCCACCCCTCAGTTTAGACACAAAGGACTTGCAACCAGCACACAACAGTGAGGCAGCCACCACTGTCTGTCCCTGGAGTCCAGTGCTGTTCCCTGACCCTAGCTGAAGGCTGCTTGTTAGGAGGAGGCCCTGCTGCTCCTTCTGGGCAGGATTTGGAGCTCTTTTCTCTAAGAGCAAGCACATTCTATAGGTTTCACTGGCTTCTTTTGTATGCATTAGAGGCACAATTATGGATACAACAGTGATTAATAGAGAAGTAATATGTCCCAGAATCAAAGGAAAATTTATTAGTGGAATATTAACCAGTGTGTGCCTTTGCTAGAAGACAAACTGCCAACATCAGGGGAGACTTATTGAGATATCATCCTGGACTTAAGGACAATGGTCTATGTAGGGGACAGAGGTAGGGGACATAGTTATCTGCCCTCATTTTATGATGCTATTTTCAAATCCATTTCTTCAACCTTGTCAAAGACTTTCATCCAGGGCCTCACACATTCCAAGTTTAAAGACAGTTTTTTCTTTTTTCTTTTTTTTTACTGTAATATAAATCTAATACACATAGCAGACACATGCTGATGGTAAAGAAATTTGAATTTTGAGAAACTACTAATCTAAATACTTAGATTAATCTACATTAATCTAAATACACAAATGAAAGAATACATTTCAACTTACAGTGAGAGGAAGCAATTGCTGAGCCACAAAACCTAACTACTTAGGAGTATATCTATCAACATGTCATCATATTCTTCTCAATACAGTTTTTTTTTTACTTCCCTGAGCATAAGAAACACATCCCATGCCCTTGGAGCTGAGAAGGCCTGCCCCTCTCCACTTTTAGATAAGTCCCTCAAAAGGATAAATAGATCTTTGTGAAACCTTCTGAATGTGGGTTCACAGGCTGGGCCTTGCTCCAGGCTGGGTCCCAGAGAAGAGAATAGTTGTTTGAAAAGAAATTTGAGAGATTTGCCTGCATCTTCTTGCTGCCTTTAGAATGGAGGTGCTGCTGTGGGGCTTGCTGTAATTCTAGTTTTAACAGACAAGCTGAGAACCTGGGTGGGAGGTGAAGGAGGCTTTGTTTCCTGTGGGATTACATCATTATGCCAAGAAGCATCAGGTGTGTTTTCTAGGGAGGAGCGAGAGGGCTGGGTGTAAGTAGATACCACTGAGGGGCAACAGGTAGATATGAGTGGTCTGCAGCAGGTAGCTTAGAGAGGGATCCAAGGAAGGTCTCAGGGCCCTGCCAAATTCATTCATGCAGCTGTTAGAAGAAATTAAATAAAGAAGTGCCAGCAACGAAAGAAATGTTTGCAGAATTATAGGTGATTTAAATAGTCTCTATCAATTCAAAATATATAAATTTAAATTATTCCAAACTTGACAAAGCTAACCTCCTAATTAGCACATCCTCTTTAGTTAAGCACTGAAGCTCAAGGCTTTAGTAGAAATTGCTTCAAAGCTCAGTCCTGGAAGAAGAACATATTAATTTCAATTTCATAGACTCCTTGTGCTGTTGGAGGGTAAAATATTATAGAATTTTGCCCTCCAAAAGAATTTCTCAAAACCTAATGTTTGAATCACCTGCAAAATCTGAAGTGTATATATTGGGCCACACCCATCACAATCTATGTGATAGGGCATAGGCATCTCATTTAAACCAAGAACTTTAAGTGGCTAATTTGCACACTACAGTCTAAGAAACACTGAGAGATATTGAATTGTTTTCTTAGTTTTCAGAGTTCCATAAAACTATGCAGAGAGTATTTCCTGAGGTAGAATATATATATTAATGAAACTCTAAGAATGAAAACAAAATGGTTTTCTTTTTAATAAATTTAATCATTAAACTAAGTTAATATTCCATCGAGTAAGTTTCCTAGTGATTCCAATTACCATAGGTAGATATAAAAGAGGTTGACTAACTGAAAAGTGAACTAGTGGTAAGCCAGCAGAAAGCATGTTCCAGAGGTTTCTGGAAGTATACTCACAGCAACAGGAGCAGCAGCAGCAGGATAAGCCATCTTTGATGACATCTGAGGTTCTGAAGCCAGAATTAGACAGGAAGTCAGTATAGACAGGCAAATCCTCAGGTCAGATCAAGGAGGCCAATTTTGAGTGAGTCCAGGAAGTTGGAGATGTCTCCTGGGGGACTGAAATGTTAATTTATCAGAAACTTTCCTCCACTCTTACCAAGAACCTGCCCCGGCTCCAGTCTGTTGCCAGGGTTAACTGTCCCAGGAATTGCCCCTTCCTACAGGGAGTCAAAAGGTTGTTAATTAGTGTGTCCTGGCCTGCTCCATCCTGCCCCCCTTCAGCCCACCTGTTTTCCACCTTTTGGCCAGCCCACCAAGCAGCATTTCCTAGGCCTAGTCAGGAACACACTCAAAAGGCTTTGTCTCAGTATGAATTCTCTGTTGTTTACTGAGAGTGTGTTTGTGGCCAAAGGATCTCCCACACTCACTGCAATCATAAAGATTTTCTCCACTATAGATACTTTTATGATGAACAAATGTGGATTTGAGTATGAAGACCTTCCCACAATCATTGCACTTGTGATGCCTTGCTCTCCTGTGCACTCTCTGGTGTACACTTAGGTTAGAATGATGGCTAAATTCTTTTCCAATTTCACCACACTTATAAGGCGATTGTCCTGTGTGGATTCTCTTGGGCTGAATAAGGTTGCCTTTTCGACTGAACGCTTTTCCACCTTCATTGCACTACTAAGTCCTTTCTCCAGCGTGGATCCTCCGGAGCTGGACAGTGTAGCTTTAGGACTAAAGGCTTTCCCACATTCCCTACACTTGTGATGCATTTGTCCAACATGCAGGATCCCCCTGCTTGCAGTTCTCTGGTCTGTTTTCCTCTTCTTTTGGGTGGTCTTTTGTGGCTAGGGCCCAAGCTCACCCAAGCTCTGCAGCCCCCAGAGCTCCTGGAGCAGCAGGGAGCCCACAACATCGGACCTCAGCCCCTCCGCCCAGCCCTCCAATACCCTGCTGGCCCAGTGCCTGCTCACCCCGAGATTGTGCCCAATGAGATGTCTCTGCTCCTCGCCCTGGTGGAGAGCGCTACCAGCCACTGGGCTGCCCTCCAGACTGGCGCTTCTTCTGCGGTGACACCAGCTCTCACCCCGTGACCACCGACCGGCTCCTCATGTGGTGCTCCCCAGTTGGTGCAAAGGGGTACACAGCACCCAACTGCCAACAGCCTCCCCTCGCAACCTCCCCATGACCATCTGCACAGATGGGCCAGGTGCTGCGGGTCCCCTGCTCCCTCATAATTATTCCAGCTTTAAATGACCTTCTGTGGGGAGCCATTCTCACACGTGACTTGGCGACTCCCGGTTTGGGTCTGAGGCGCTCTGGCTGGGTCGGAGCTTTCCCGAACCTCTCCTGATGAGAGAACCCGTCTGTGTGGGGGTGTGACTGACCACTGACCCAGGGTGCCAATCACTGACCCTGAGCTTGGAGTGTGGCCCCCCTCAACCTTCATTGGATGGAATTCTCCCCTGAATTTCTTGTTCCCCAATAAAAGGCTACTCCCTGGCGTGCTCGCTCTCTCTCTCCTGCTAGCCCTGAGTAATCCTTTCTGCCCTACGGGTGGTTCGAGGTTGGAGCCAGATAGGGGAGCCATCTTGGACCTGGTCATAGAAAAAGGTAACTGAGTCTATGTGTTTTATTTCGATCTCACTAGTTAACTTTTATGCCAAGAACCTCATTAATGAAACCATGGTGGAATTGGCGCCCACAAGGGGGGCATTCTAGATTAGCTAGATTGAGTGGGAGCACGCTATAAAGAAAAAGATAAAGATAAAGGAAGTGGTGACGATTTGGGTCACAAAAGTACCTGGAGATATTGAAGGAAAGAGACATTAAATTCATTAAAATGGGAAATTCAACTTCTACAGATAAGGAAATGTATCTAACTATTTTAGACAGTATAATTAGTCAGAAAGGAAAACAGATAAAGAAAACTCAGTTATTACAATTCTTAAAGATTGTAGGTGAATATTGTCCTTGGTTTTGTGAACAAGAGTCACCAAATTTATTTACTTGGGAGAAATTAGGAAGAAATTTACAAAAGGTTTGTCTTTCTAATGAATTACCTGGAGGCATAGAAAATATTCAGAAAACTTGGACGGCTCTGGAAGTTTGTCTTTTTGAATATATGGGCCAGAGTTCGTGGCCCCCTGAAGACCTATTAAAAGGCATGCAGAGAGCTATTAGGTCTATTCAAATGGAAAATCTGCCTGAGGCTAAGTTAATTCCCTTTCCATTGAGCCATTTAAAAACAAAGGCGCTAGGGGCCAAACCAAAAGTTAGGAATGTGACTTTAAACTTGCAGGATCAGGCTAGCCTGCTGGGAGATTATAGGGAGGAACATCATAGAGGAGAAACCTCCGCAGTTCTAGAAAGTCCTCCAGAAGAGGTAGAGGATGTTCCTGGGGAGGAAAATCCGGATGAGATTCTTAGAGGGGCACAGAGTTCTTCTCCGCCACGTGGCTTAGAAGCCCAATTTCAAAATGGCTACAGCGCAGAGTCTGGCCATGACTCGCAGTCCAAAGGAGAAGAATCAGACGTTGAAATTCAGGACTTACAGAGAAATTTTAACAGGCTGCGTTTAACACCACCTGCCCAGGCTATTCGAATTTGGCCATTACCTGCTAAAAGGACAAAATTTAACAGGTACGCTGGATTAACAATGACCTTTCTCGTGGTGAGCCGTACTTATAGACCGTGGCCGCCATTAGAAGATGGCGCCGGCTTCCACTGTAGCCTGTGATAAACAACTCCTGATATGGAGAGTTGGCGCACAATCCCTTATCACCCTATGAGAAAGGTCCACGTGGCGGCTTGGGATTGGGATGTGGGGAGCTTTATCAGGCTATGCTTGGGTGTGTGGGGTGCGGGCCCTAGCAGATGATACACTAATCAAGGCCTGAATAAACTGTTGAAAGAAGAAGCCTGTGTCGTGTTTTTTCCCTTGCTGGCGAGGGGTCGCGACAATTGGTGGCCCGTCCTCGAACCCAGGATCCAGAACTTTCAGCAGTCAGGGTGGTGCACCGGTAAGTTCCCAGGTAAGTGGGAATCCGCAAGCAAATAGCGGGACGCTCCTCTGTAAATAAAGAGAGAGCGGGGAACTAATAGAACGGGATGCTCCTCTGTAGATAAAGAGAGAGCGGGGCTTTTGTACTTTCACTTTCTTTATCACTTAGAAAAACATTATGGGTGCTACCTCTTCAAGCCCAATTTTTTTTGGCCCTGGATGGGCTGCTACGTTTAAACTTGGGGTGTAGCAGAGTACTTTGCGGATGTTTTTAAGAGAAGCTGATATAGCTGCTCCTTGGTTTGTTTTTTCAGGGAGTCTTACAATTCCCAGCTGGGACAAATTAGGGAGAGATCTGGATTTCGCTTATGAGCAAGGTACTTTAGAGGATGGCGTTATACCACTTTGGAAGTTGGTTAGAGGGTGTATAACAGACGGTAAATGCCAGGAAGCTGTGAGTGAAGGTCAGGCCGTTCTTGAACAACTACATGAGGAAAAATCTGAAGGGTCACATAGCGAAGTGGCAGAGAGTATTACGAGTAAGATTAGTGGGAAGGCAAAAGAGCCTGAAAAGAAAAATAGGAGAAGGCTTTATCCAGACTTGACCGAATTCAAAACACCAGAGGACACAAGCGGCTCAGAGAGTTCTGAGGACCTTGATACATTGTTGCAGCAACTACATAAGATAAAAATAAAAAAGAAGAAAAAGGAGACACAAGGCACGCAAGCCTACTGTAAGAAGGGGGAGGGATCTAATATTGGTCAGCAGTATTCTGAGGAGGAGGAGGTTGAAAATCTAGAAGAAGATATGATGCCTGTTGCCCCACCCCCGTATGTGGGGGGAGCCAAAGTTCCGGGAGATCTTTTCATACGCAAGTTTGGAGGACAGTCAATACAGATATGGGACTTGCGTACCCGGTGTTTCAGGACAATAACAGGGGAAGGTATCATGAGCCTTTAGACTTTAAGATAATTAAAACCTTGGCAGAATCCGTCCACACTTATGGCATAGATGCTGCTTTCACCCTTACTCAGGTGGAGGGACTTACTAGATTTTGCATGACTCCCTCAGATTGGGCTAGTCTGGTGCGCGCTTGTGTTTCCCCAGGCAAATATTTGGACTGGAGAGCATTTGTGCTAGAGGGTGCAGTAGAGCAGGCTGCCCAAAATCATGCAGCAGGACGCCCCGCTTGGGATAAGGATATGCTTCTGGGACAAGGCAGTTTTGCTAATCAACAAACAGGATACCCCCCTGAAGTATATGAACAGATTAATAACATTTGTATCCGTGCATGGAAATCACTCCCAAATAGAGGAGAAGTCTCTGGCAATCTGACTAAAATTATGCAGGGCCCTACAGAACCTTTCTCAGACTTTGTTGCTAGGATGGTGGACGCCGCAGGAAAAATCTTTGGTGACCCTGATAGAGCAACGCCCTTGATTAAACAACTTGTTTTTGAACAATGTACTAAAGAATGTAAGGCAGCTATAGTGACAGCTGTGGTGGTGTCTGCTGCTGCAGCAGTTACGGCTGGAGTAGCCATGGCCAGCCAGGTACAAACCGCTGCCACTATTAATCAGGTTATTCAACAAACATCCACCATACTTGAATCTCAAAGTAGAATTAATCAACACATTCTATCTGGGATTTTGGCTGCTAATCAAAGGATAGATCTACTTCAAGTTCAAGTTGAGGAATTGTCTGACCTAGTACATTTGGGTTGTAATGATCAACGTGCACATTTATGTATAACCTCTGTCAGATTTAATGATTCCAGAAATGCCTCCCGCATCATCGGAGAGTATTTATCCGGAACCTGGTCCATGGAAGCAGAAAACCTGATCCAGTCTCAACTAACTCAGATTGCTGTTTTGAATAGCACCCGTGTCGAACCAGTGACTTTGGGTCAATTCACCAGTTGGCTATCCTCTGCCTTTTCCTTTTTTAAGGAATGGGTGGTAGTGGGCATTTTTGGTGCAATGTGTTGCTTCGGTGTTGTGCTTTGTTTGTGGCTTCTCTGTCGCCTTAAAACTCGCCATGAGCAAGAAAAGGCTATGATCGTACAGGCTCTTGCGGCCTTAGAAAATGGCATTTCTCCACAAATCTGGCTTGCACATCTTAAACAGTGATTTCTGGGCATGGCCATTGCACCCCAAGTTATTTTAACATTGCACTGGGATTGGCATGTCCTCTTCTTCATGCTCTCCCAGTGCTGGATAGCCCTTGCACTCTGCAGGTTTTGTTACCATTGCACGCAGAAGCGTTTCAGGACTGGTATTTCTTCTCTGCTATAGAATCTATACCTTCCTCTGGGGTTTAGGGATAGTGTTGCCAACTTAATTTTTGTCATTACTACCAGGCTACCTGTGTTATCCTACTTCTCGCCGTCATCACGATGCAGGATGCGAGGCAAGGCACTGCACTTGAGTGATCCCCCAACGGACCTCAAGGAAAGCATGTCCTATTGCATGCGGGTTTGACGTCCACGTCCCGCCCTACGAAAAAAGGCGTCGGCTGATATGGGGTCAGGTCTGGGGAAGGGCCCTCCTTAGGACTGAACCATACACTGCAGCCACTTCTGCACAGTGGGATAGGACCTCTACTTTTGCCTGCATTGTTTAATAAAACAGAAGGGGGAACTGTGGTGAGCCGTACTTATAGACCATGGCTGCCATTAGAAGATGGCGCCGGCTTCCACTGTAGCCTGTGATAAACAACTCCTGATATGGAGAGTTGGCGCACAATCCCTTATCACCCTATGAGAAAGGTCCACATGGTGGCTTGGGATCGGGATGCGGGGAGCTTTATCAGGCTGTGCTTGGGTGTGTGGGGTGCGGGCGCTAGCAGATGATACACTAATCAAGGCCTGAATAAACTGCTGAAAGAAGAATCCTGAGTCGTGTCCTCCTTTGCCGGCTGGGGGTCAAGACACTTTCTTACCTCGTTCCAGCGAGGTATTAAGAAAGCACAGGAAGATGGGGAGGATACTAACGGTTTTCAACTTTTTCCAGTTTTTGAGCAAGTTAATGAGCAAGATCAGAGAGTTACAGTTCATGCTGTAATCCCATTTAAAACCATTAAGGAACTAAAAAGTGCATGTGAGACGTATGGTCCGAATTCGCCTTTTGTACAGAGCCTGATAGAAAATATTTGCTCGCAGCCCCTTCCTCCTAGTGATTGGATTTCCTTAGCTAGATCTTGTTTGAGTGGGGGAGATTTCTTGCTCTGGCATACTTATTGGACTGATTTTTCTACTGAACAGGCAGAAAAGAATAACAGACAGAATTTAGAAACGCCGGTAGAAATGTTTTTAGGAACAGGTGAATTTACTGATTTAGAAAGACAGTTAAATTATGAATTTGTAGTATACAATCAAATAACTGATTGTGCGAAACGTGCCTGGAGGCAGATTGTCTCTAAGGACCAATCCAATTTAGTTCTTACCAAAATCAGGCAGGGTGCCAGTGAACCGTACTCAGATTTCATAGCCTGATTGTACCAGGCGGCAAACAGGTCAATCGGGGACCCTGGGGCGAGTGAGTTTATTGTTAAGCAATTGGCATTTAAAAATGCAAATAAGTATTGTCAAGACATTCTTAGGCCGCAGTGTAAAAAAGGGACAGTTTCTGAGTTTATCCGCTTATGTTCTGACATAGACTCTACCCATTTGCACACAGTAGCCCTAGCTGCGTCACTAAAAGAAACCTTAAGACCACAGGACTTAGTAAGAAAGCCCCGCTGGAGATGTTATGTTTGTGGGAAAAGTAATCATTTTGCGGGGGAGTGTGGCATGCGCAATTTTAAGTTCAGAGCTCCATCTACTGGTGATAATAGATATTGCAGGACTCAACCCCACGTGGCGGATCAAGATGGCGCGGATCAGCCCACCTTCTCGCCATCATTTCCTCCTAGCGGGAGGACAAAAAACGTCTGGACGGCCCCACCCCGGGCCAAGCAACAATACAGGGAATTCGAAGAGAGGTGGCACAGTGTGATGTTACTGTCGCCGACCAGGACTGCCCGCGATTTTTACCGGAACATAGATCGCAGACAGTTTTCTTAGGACCTTCAAGGATAGTTGAATTGAATCCTGAAACAGGGCCAGAACAAATCCCTACTGGGATTTTTGGGCTGCTTCCTGATAATACTATAGGTTTAATTTGGGGACGTAATAATTTAAAGGGAGCCATTGAGGTGATACCTGGTGTGATAGATTCAAATTTTAAGGGACAATTAAATGTTACCGTAAGGTCCAATTATGCCCTATGGCTCACTCCAAAGGATACATTTGCCCAATTGATTTTATTGCCTTGTGATTCAGGGAGACACCCACCAGTAGATTCAGTTTCTAAACCGCCAGACAGAGTATACTGGTCATAGCTAGTGCGACAAGAACGCCCTTTATTAGAACTTAAAATTAATAATAAAAAGTTCCTAGGAATTGTAGACACAGGGGCTTATATCTCTGTCTTTTCTAGTAGATTCTGGCCTAGGAACTGGCCTTTACATGTAGCACCAGCTAACCTAGAGGGAATAGGACAGATTTCACAGCCCTCTCAAAGTGCCAACTATCTCTGTTGGGAAGATTCCGATGGGAACAGTGGAGTATTTAAGCCTTATGTGTTAGAGTCTTTACCAGCTAACCTATGGGGAAGGGATATTTTAGCCAAATGGGATTATTATTAGTTACTCCAAACTCTATAAGGTCAGTTGAGGAAGTTAATCAGAGGTATTTTCCTGGAGATGATAAGGAGACCCTTCAGGAAGAGTATCTGTTTACAAACCAGTCTCCACGACAAAGATTAGTAAATGCTCCAAGCCAAAATTTTTACTAGGGGCCCTGAATACTTCCCCGATCCCTAAGACAGCTGAAAAACATCACCTGGCTCACAGAGGAGCCTATATGGATTTCTCAGTGGCCCATATCAGGGGAAATACTTAAAATAATTCATAGGTTAGTTGAGGAACAACTTCAGGCTGGTCATATTGAACCAACGCTTAGTCCTTGGAACACACCTATTTTTGTTATTAAGAAAAAGTCAGGAAATTGGAGATTGCTACAGGACTTAAGGGTGATAAATCATGCAATTCGACCTATGGGATCATTACAGCCAGGTCTTCCCTCCCCCACAGCCATCCCTTTAGACTATAGCTTGATGGTAATAGATTTAAAAGACTGTTTTTTCTCTATAAGGTCACATCCTGGAGATTGTGAGAGATTTGCCTTCAGTGTCCCAGCAATTAATTTTAAGGAACCTGTTAGAAGATATTGCTGGAAAGTACTCCCACAGGGAATGCGTAATAGTCCTACCCTGTGCCAAAAATATGTAGACCAGGCAATAGATCCCATAAGAAATAGCTTTCCTGATGCGTATATTATTCATTTTATGGATGATATATTATTGGCTCATGCTAATCCAGAGGTACTTTCAGAAATTTTTACTCAGTTAGAGACTTCACTTACAGCAATGGGTTTATGCATAGCTCCTCAAAAAATTCAAAAGGTGCCTCCTTTTCAATATCTAGGTCAGATAATTCAAGGACGTACAATCCGTCCTCAAAATCTTCAGATAAGAGTTAAGGAGTTACATACCCTTAATGATTTTCAAAAGCTATTAGGATATATTAATTGGCTGAGGCCATCCTTAAAACTAACTACTTCTGAGTTAAGTCCTTTATTTCAGATATTACAAGGAAATCCCTCTCCAACCTCTCCACGTCAGCTGACCTTAGAAGCTAGAACAACTTTAAGGAGAGTTGAACATGCAATTAAAAATGCACAGCTTACTAGAGTTGATCCTAAAGAAATAGTGTATTTATTAATATTTCCAACTGAGCATACCCCAACAGGAGCCATATGGCAAAGATTAGGAGTTATTGAGTGGATTTATATATCCCACTCCCCTCAAAAAACATTAATTCCTTTTCATGATTCTATAGCTCAATTAGTAATTAAGGGCAGAACTAGGATTTTACAATTAATTGGATCTGAGCCTGACATCATAATCATTCCATTTTCTGTTCAACAGACTAATTGGCTTTTTCAAACTTCTAGTTCATGGCAGATAGCTTTTGCTGATTTTCCTGGCCAGATAGATAGCCATTACCCTCATGATAAGGTTATACAATTTGCATCATTAACATCACTTATTTTTCCAAAGATTGTATGTGCATATCCTATAGATGAAGCTTTACTGGTGTTCACAATTGGTTCTAACTCAGGTAAAGCAGGTTTTTATAGTCGTGTTCACACAGAGGTAATACAAACTTCTTATACTTCTGCCCAAAGAGCAGAGCTTCAAGCTCTGATTTGTGCCTTAAATTACTTTTCAAATGAGCCTATTAATATTTATTCTGACAGCGTATATGCAGTCAGAGTTACTAAAAACATTGAAACTTCAGTTATTGGGTATACTTCATCACAGGAGTTATTTGAATTATTTCATAATTTACAAAAGGCAGTGCTAATGCAAAAATACCCATGTTCATAGGACACATACGAGCTCGTACTAATCTTCCAGGACCTTTAGTTTCAGGTAATGACAAAATTGATAAATTAGTAGCTTTTTATCAACAGATGTCTTCATATGACTGTGCACTAGCTTCCCATTCCTTACATCATCAAAATGCTTCTAGCTTACGTAAAAAATTTAATATTACTAGAGAACAAGCTCGTCAGATTGTAAGCCAAAGCCCTAAGTGTGTTATTCACACTCCATCTCTGCCATCAGGGGTAAATCCCCGTGGATTAAAACCAAATCAAATATGGCAAATGGATGTAACTCATATTCCTCAATTTGGTAAGCAGTGTTATGTGCATGTCATAGTGGACACTTATTCTAGATTTATTTTTGCCACAGCACGTACTAAGGAAAATGCTCAACATGTAATTTCTCATTGCCTAGCAGCTTTTTCTGTTTTAGGGTGCCCTATGCAGATTAAATCAGATAATGCTCCAGCTTATGTAAGCTCTTCTTTTCAACAATTTTTCCAAGAGTTTAAAATTAATCATAAAACAGGAATTCCTTATAACCCCCCAAGGTCAAGCCATTGTGGAACGAGCTCATTTATCTATTAAGCTTCAATTACAAAAATTAAAGGGGGAAAATAGGGTTATGACTCCCCAAAATAGTCTTAATCATGCTTTGTTTGTTTTAAATTTTTTAAACTGTGAAGCAGAAGGTCACACTGCTGCTGAGAGGCAAATGTCTCCCTCAGTAACAGGCCCTTTAGGCAGAGTTTTGTGGAAAGATTTACAGACTGGTCAGTGGAAAGGCCCAGATCCAGTGATTATGTGGGGCAGAGGTCATGCTTTTATATTTCCAGAAGGTGCTTTCCGTCCTATTTGGGTGCCTGAACATGCTATCAGACATGGAAGAGATAGAACCCAGATTCAAGCATCTGAGGATCGACCCGGAGGAGCCCCTATCCAAAAGGAGATATTGGAAAAGGATGAAGAAAGACCAGATTGACCCATCTGAAAAGCTGATTTCATGGGAAGACATGAAGAAGCTAACAACCCAGGCTTCCCAAATACTTCAACACCTAGGAGAGAACAGGACCCAGTGACGATGGTAGCAACAGTAATTGCCCTGCTGGGCTGTCAGGTAAAGGAGGATCAAGTAGACACTTACTGGACATATTTCCCAGATCCACCCCTGGTACACCCAGCTGTGTGGACTGGAGAATCCATTCCAGTATTTACTAATGACTCATTCATGATGGGAGGATTTACAGATACTCATATTACTCCCAATCATGTGACTAGATTTAATTATTCTGGCTACAGTGCCCAATTACCTTTGTGTTGGCCACACGATAAACATACTGGCTGTCTGAAGGTATCATTCGAAGAAAAGACAGCGATTGGTAGACCTAGACTGACAAATAATTCTATTTATGGGGACTTAAAACCTTATACTAGATGAGTAATTAAGATGGGACTTTCCCATAACAAGCCAGTCATTTCTGCAAAACCTCCACGGATTCACCACTGTCCAAATAGTTCTACAATTGAGATTGGCACCTTTCCTAGATGGATGGATTGTGTAAATACCTTTCCTGTACAACATAAGGTGTCTAAAGATAGTGGGTATATTTTAGACTGGTCTCCAAAAATTGATGACACAATTATGAAGAAATTCTGCTATGACACCTACAGGATTTGTTAGTAATATTTTGACTTATAGTGAAGGTGATATTCAAAAGGATGTTTGGCATTTAATTGCTGCCTCAGAATTCTTACATTTTACAGACAAGCCTTTACCAAAATTTGTTGGCAAGAACTGTAAAGAGGGATCTTGCTATGGCTTACGAGCCTGTGTTATGGCTTACATCTCCTATGTTTTAATTATTGGAAATGTAAAAGTTAAATGGATAAATGACAGATATATTGTTACTTGTAATAAATGTAACCTAACCAATTGTATTACTAGGTATAATGGAGGAATAGGAGTGCAGATACTTCATCAGCCCTCTTTCGTTTTATTGCCTGCAAATATTTTAGAGCCATGGTATGCTGATACTGATTTACAAGTCTTACAGCAAATTCATGCCCAGCTAGCAAGACCTAACCGTGCTATTGGAGTTATAATTGTTGGTGTTTTGGTGCTAGTCTCCTTTATTGCCTCAACTGTCTCTGCGTCTCTGACATTGTCTCAGAATATTCAGCATGCAAAATTTCTTAATAATTTAGCCCAAAATACTTCCAAGGCTCTGCGTAATCAAGTAAATATTGATGAAAGGATTGAAACTAAATTATATGCCTTAGAGGCGACTGTTATAGACATAGGTAATGAACTTTCAGCCTTAAAATTTAAAGAAAGGCTTAAATGCCATGCTAATTATAAGTATGTGTGTGTTACAGCTGCCAAGTACAATGCTTCTCTCTCGGATTGGGAGAAGGTTAAAAACCATTTGTTAGGTATTTGGCAAAATAGTAATAATAGCTTGGATATTCTGGAACTTCATCACCATATCCAAGACATTCAAAATAATAGAGCTGATTTTTCAGATCCTTCTTCTTTGGCTAACCAAATATTGAAGGAGTTGAATGGATTCAACCCTGGAAACATTCTTAAACACTCAGCCTGGTACATTATTGGATTATTCTCTTTGCTGTTAATTCTCTTTTGTGTTGTAATTATAGGATGGCGAGTCTTTGGAACAAGAATACAGAAACTCCAACGAGTGAACCGCCACCTCATTTTTAAGAAAAGAAAGGGGGGATATGTGGAGAGCCATTCTCACACGTGACTCGGCGACTCCCGGTTTGGGTCTGAGGTGCTCTGGCTGGGCCGGAGCTTTCCCAAACCTCTTCTGATGAGAGAACCCATCCGTGTGGGGGTGTGACTGACCACTGACCCAGGGGGCCAATCACTGACCCTGAGCTTGGAGTGCGGTCCCCCTCAACCTTCATTGGATGGAATTCTCCCCTGAATTTCTTGTTCCCCAATAAAAGGCTACTCCCTGGCGTGCTTGCTCTCTCCATCCTGCTAGCCCTGAGTAATCCTTGCTGCCTTACAGGTGGTTCGAGGTTGGAGCCAGAGAGGGGAGCTGTCTCGGACCTGGTCATAGAAAAAGGTAACTGAGTCTATGTGTTTTATTTCGATCTCGCTAGTTAACTTTTATGCCAAGAACCTCATTAATGAAACCAATGCGCTGGCCGCATGGTGGAACCTTCTATTTTTTACATTAAACATAAAGCAACACTAATCTTGGAGATGGAAACTAAGAAGAAAAAGTTTTATTTATATTGGCAATGATTTCTTATATTTGATATACAAATAAGACAAACTATTAAGGTTAAAAAATGATGAACAACATTGGAATCATAAGCTTCTACTGTTTGAAAGATTCCATCAAGTAAATGAAAAGACAAGTCACATATAATATTTATAATAATAATAATAATAATAATAATAAACTTGATAGATTAACATTATTCAGATATCTTATTTTAGGCTTATATCTATTATTAAATTATTAAAATTTATATACTTAAGGGCATATAAAAGTTTCTAACTTGGGAATAGTAAGACAAGAAACTTAAAGAGGGATCAAATATTTCAACTCATACTGCACAAAGAAGAGAATGTAAACATCGAAGAGCACCTGAAAAGATGCTCAAAAGCATGAGTCATAGGAAAACAAAAATGAAGACCAACTCACATCCATCACAATGTCTAAAATTCAAATGACCATGCCAAGTGTTAGAAGGATTTAGAACAATCAATTGCAGCTCTATTCACTGTTGGTGAAAGGGATAAATGTTACAATCACTTTGAAAAACAGTTTGGTGGCTGCTCTAGGTGAACATACATTTATCATGTGCCCCGTTAATGCTGTCACCAGACATAGACGTACAAAGCTACAAAAGGACCTGTAACATGAACTTCAGAAGTGCAGTACTCAAGAGCAATTCCAAATGGAAGCAATCAACACGACAATTAGAAAGTGCATGGTTAAAACAAGTTATAGTCCTTACAATGGAATACTATTCAGCAATAAAAAACCAACATCTGATACTAGTAATAACAGGAAAGAATCTCAGAAATGATATGCTGAGCAAAAGAAGTCTCAGATAGCAAAGAATGTATGACAAATTATTCCATTTATATTTAGTTGCACAGGCGTTTTCCTCCCTGCAAATTGTTCTTTTCGGGTATTTTGTTCACAGTGAGAAAAACCTGACAAAAACAATTCTATTTCATGAACTTGAAAAATATGATAATATTGGCATATAAACAAATATGCTAATGATATATCAAATCAGTGGAAGACAGGATAGCTTTTAAAAGAAAATCATCTATTCTGGCACAATTAGGTGTCCATCTAGAAGGAAATGATCCTGGGCCACTGTCTCATCAGACTCAAAAATAATTTATGAATAGATATAAGCTAAAATGTAAAGGAAAATTAACTTAAATATTAATTTCAAGATAGTAGATGTATAACATCAGCATTAGGGAGAAGTTTTTCAACTAACACTGGAAACTCAGCACATGTAAAGAGAAAAGTAACTTATTTGATAACACTAAAGTCTTCCAATTCTTCTCCATGATATATCTCTTCCTTTGTGGATACTTTTGGGGGTTTGTTCATTAACCTTGAATCCTATGACCCTGGCAAAAATCACAAATTAATACCAACAATTTTAGGAATATTTCTTAGGATTTTCTACATACTTTTTTTTGTAAATAAAAGTAGTTTAACATCTTCATTTCTGTACTTTATTTCTCTCGGCTTGTCTTTATTTTTCCTTATTTTGTGGACTAATGCCAGGTTTCTGTTCTTGCGACTAAAAGGCTCAGGGGTCACTCTAGTTAAACTGGGCTAACTGGGCTGCATGAAATAACCACACAAGAGACACAAATACCTTTTTCTTAGGGGTTGCTGTGAAGGCTCCTCTGACCTTAAGGGTCTGCAGAAAGAGAGTGAGCGAGAGCATGCGCTGACCCCTTTTACTGAGGAGAAGCTATTCAAATGAGGCAAGGGGTCAGGTTTCAGGGGGCTGAATCTGTCTTCATGATGTCCACTGTCAGCAGGTTGACTGACACCTGGGTAGGTCACACCCAAGGGTACAGTAAGAGGAGGGGACACACACAAGGCACTTCCATGGAAGATTCTATCCTAAACAGGGCAAGGGGTTATATTACAAAGACAGGTGAGCATAGCTTCACCCATGGGGCTGTAGCAAGACACACCCATTTCTGTGACTGAGCGCCTCAGCACCCAGCTGGGGAGTGTAACTCAGTCACCCATAAGCTTGGCCTCCCACAGACTAAGATATCCAGCATGATAGTAAGTGAACATGGTTCCAGAAGCTATCCTCACCTTGTTTCCTAGGTTACATGGGGAATATTCAGCATGTTACTAGTACCTGTATAAGTTGTTTGTTCTTCATAGATGCATTTTGTCATTAAGAATAATTTCCTCCTATTCCTAGTTATCACACACACACAAAAAGAATTAAATCAGGAATGAGGTGAAGGAAGAAGCCACCAGCCAAGAAGTGGGTGGCTTCTAGAGCCAGAAAAATCAAGGAAGCCAGATGTGCCTGACCTCCTCCACTAGGTGACAGCCCTGTTCCCCAGTGATTTTAAACCAGTGGGACCTTCTGTGAACTCCTAACCTACCACTCTGACATAATGGATTTGTGTTCTCCTCAGCCATGTCGCTTGTGGAAATTTGTTACTGCGGCAATGGAAAATCACCCCTAGGGCCTCTGTCACTCACCTCAGCAGTGAGGAGATCTGAGGGACATGACTCTGTAAATTCTGAAGGTCTTAGGTCAGCAGGTCAGGAGATACTATTCATATTTGAAGTGATACAACAGGTACTTGTCCTCTGTTTTCTTTTTGTCCTCTTTTCTGGGTCTTTTCTTCCCCTTTTATGGGGCTTTCACTCTATTTTCTGTAGAAAGCTGATTTGCTAAGTGTGACTATTTGAGTTGTCCTGTGATCATTGATTATTTTATGAAGGCACCCAGCCCTTGAGGCACAGAGATAAAAGAGAGAACTTTGCAGACTGCTGAAATAACCTCAGGGCCAGAGGTCTTTACTATTGGCTGCTTTATCTTTAAATTCAATAATGGGTCTGAGGACTTTCCAACCATTCAGCTAATTTTGCCAGCAAATTCCTCTGTATTATAAAGGCAAAAGCAGTCGTACAAATCCTTAAAACACCTGGTGAAATGCAGGTTGACTTCACATCTCCCCATAGGAGTGGCCATGTCTCTACCCAGGGAGGTCTCTTGAAGAGTCTTTTGTTGTTGCTGCTGGTAATGGTCCTGGTTTCATTGATAATGATTACAGTTTTTGTTCTAGCTGCCATTATTTCTGTTCATTCTTAACTATTTCTAGGACATCATTGTAGAGTAATAGCTTTATTTTAATTGTGGAAGGTAAAGGACACAAGAATTTTCTGAAGTATTTTTTTTAATTTTTATTTCAAAATTTATGGAATGATTCGATTTTCAATTAAGGTTCATAAATAAGTTCATTGTTGTGACTCAGTGACATGCACAATGTGTGTATCAGAAACATCACCAATGTGTTAAATTGTGCCTGCATCAGAATCACCTGGGATACTTACAGAAAGATGCAGATCCTAGGTGAGAGTTCAACTCCCACTAAAGCCCTTGCCATTGCAGCCAGGGAAGTTGTACCCACAATCCCATAGCTGATGGTGAAACAGACAGCCTTTGAAATGAAAATCTTCAAATTCTTTTAACCTTCATCTTCTTTATACTGAGGATGCAGGCCAACAAACTGCCTGGCCCTGATGGGCACTGTAAAGGGGACCATGCACTGAGACAGGTTTCTGGCTAACACAGCCTAGCTACATATATGCTTGGGTAATTCCTGTCTTTTTTCCCCACTGTGCCCTCTGTTCTTATAAAAGCCTTCAATGACACTGAGTCACCAACAATGGAGACTCATGAAAGAAAATATTCTCCTTTATTTTACTCAACCCACAATGGAAAGAGACCTATATTTTCATTGCCATGCAGACTCCTGAGTTTTAATGCTGAAGAATAAACAGCAAAATATGTCCTTCCCTGTGAAAACTGCAAAGGCACATCAAGTTTAAGAATAACTCCATCATATCTTAGATTGGAGATTTTTGCAAAATGGCAAAGAGGGAAAATTATAATTTTTAAATTTAGACTTCAGAATTAGTGAATATGGTTTCTTCATGATGTTTTTATTTTATAGTCTTCGTTTAAATTTTTATAATCTTTTAAATTTTTTTCTAAGTAGCTATACATGACAGTAGAATGCATTTTGACACATTGTACACAAATGGAGCACAACTTCTCCTTCTTCTGGCTGAACATGGTGCAGTCACACCAATAGTGTAATCACACATGTATATAGGATGCTGATGTCCTTTTCATTCCACTGTCCTTCCCACATCCTCTCCCCTTTCCTCACTCCCCTCTGCCCAATCCAAAGTTCCTTCATTCTTCTCTACACCCCTTCCCCCTCCCATTATGAATCACTATCCTCTTATCAGAGAAAACATTCAGCCTTTGGTTTTTTGCGTTTGGCTTATTTTATTTTCTATTCTTAACACTTGTTCTAGGGACTGGTCTAGAAATGGGAAACAAAGCCAAAAGAAAAAAGAATGAAAGAAAGAAAATAAACTTTTTTATATACAATTTTGCTTTAAAAGAAAAAATGTCACTGAAAGACTGTTATGCTGTTTCACCCTCCAGGTCCATGAGTGATGTTGGCCTTCAATGTATGGCTACAGCAACATAAAAAGAAATCTCTATCATACATGTATACACACCTACTCACATCCTAGGAACACTCTGAAGACACAAAACAGACTTCAGTACAATTGGTGTCTTGCCCACACCACTAAAAAACAAGGAGAGGGCTGCCATATGCCTTTGCATAGGCTTGGTGTGGACATCAGTCTCTTTCTGAGGGAAGTCAGGTTAATAAAATGGGACAGCATACTTAATGGGGGACAGGAGGGCAGTAAATTTTGGAGAACATGTTAATAAAGGAAGCAGATTATGATAAGCTGTGAATGAGAGGGCCTTTTTGAAGTCACCAATATCCTTCCCCTTATGGACTCAAAGAGCTCAGACCTGATGGTGCAGTGCAAAGTCCAGCTGGCTTGGCTCAGAGGAGCTACCTGGTGAGGTGTGGATCTGTGAAAGGTGCTTGCTAAACACCACTGACACTGTCCAGCAGTGCCTGCTGCTCACTAGGGTGCTTCTAGGACTGCCAAGGAATGCCATGTTGGGAACTCATGTGTAGGGGGCAACTGTTGTCCCCAAGCTGATCATCTGAGGAGAGCTGCTGAGGTGAGAACCATGCTGCGGCAGGTGTTGTGCCACAGAAGCTGTTAGGAAGCAGTGTCACAAAGTTTACCATGCAATCTTAGGTGCTCTTTCCTTAATGCTGGACCTGGTAGTATTTGGCTATGGGTATTCCATCACTGTCAGGAAGTAATTTTGTCTTTCTGCCTACCCTCGTAGGACACATCTCTGATCACCTCTTCAGACCTGCACCAGCTTTGAAGGAAGAGGGCCCGGATGCTCCTTAGCAGATGGGGTTATTCAGATAGGGGGAGGAGGCAGGCCAAGGCTTCCTTATGCTTTAGAGACCCGTGGTGGCTTTGCTTCTTGTGTGGCTCCTAGAAGGAAAGGCTCTCAAGACAGGAGCACACAGCAGGGCCCTTAAGGATTTCATGGGCAAGCAAACAAAACAACCCTGTTCAGATGGAACTGTCAGATCTGATGATAGTGCCCAGAGGCAGGAAAGAGGGCAAAGCATGAGGAAGGTAAGAACAGGGTGGGAGATGGTTAAGAGGATGAGCCAAGGGGATGCACTGGGTCTGGAGGAGATTCCAGGTTCCAGCTTAGAGGAGAAGTCTCCCTGTACCTCCAAATCCTTGCTGTCCCAGCCACCATCCCACTGCATGCTGTGTGGTCATATCCTACCACTTCCTTTTCATGAGCCAGTTCATGCTACAAGTTATGTAGTCTGAAGGGAATTAAAGGCCTTTGTCATATCCTGGGAAAAGAAGGATGGAGCATGAAAAACACACATGTAAAAACACCCTGTGGTGATTGGAGAGAAGATGTTGGGGGAAGTTCCCTGTTAAGTGTGTGTATCAGTTTTCTTAAGGAGAGGTCAAATTGACAGGGACCTCAGACATCATCTAAGTCTAGGTCCACCTTTTACAGATAAGGGGCATCAGCTCACAGAGACAAAGAGGCCAGCTAAAGGCATACAACCAGGTCGTGACAAGCCTGGAGTTACAGACCAGATATCAGGAAGAAAAGAGGGTGGACTGCACACTGGAGGGAGCCAGTGGGAACTGAAGGCTTCTGGGTTAACTTGGCAGGGACAGGATGAGGCTGTACAGAGACAACCTTTTAAGTATTGTGCTAAAGTGGCTCAGGAAAGAAAGCAATCCTCAGAGAAGAACCAAAGGGAAGTAGAAAACAAGAGCCAGTTAAATCAAGGCCCTTGATCCTTGATCATGCTATAGAGGTCAAAGCTCTAAGGGTACAATTTAGGAACATTCCTAGGAGAATGCTCAGCCCCTCTGATGTTTACCATCTAAGTGTAATGGTTTAATTTCTGATTTTTAAAACAATCAGTTACATATCAAGTTTTTCTTCAAAGTATTTCTAGGGAATTATAAGCACAGTATTTAAGTAAATGTATACAATATCTGGTACACATATTTTAAAATTTTTTCACTTAAAGTTCAGTGGTTTTTTTGAATTATCATTTTTTTTCTTTTATGACAATGAGACCATATGGATCTTCCTTCATTTTTTTAAACTGATGTGTCAAAATCAAATTGCTGTTCTTAACCTAATATTGTGCACTCAAGTCAATTTATAAGGTTATGCCTTATTTAATTTTTTATAAAGTAGTTCAGGAAAGTCCATAATATACAAATGGCCTCAAGATCTCCTTGTAGACCACTAATTTACAGACTTTAAAAGTTTCTTCATTCAAGGACGAACTTAACTGCATTTCTCCCACCTCCTTGCTTGACTGACGTCAAGGAGGGAAAATTGGGGTAAAGAGGAAAGACAATGACACAGGAGAGCAAGGGCAAGGCAGGGAGCTGAGAGGGCACGAGGGTGAAGGGATAGAACTCTAGCTAGAGGCTATCTAGGAGCTAAGACCTGTCTAGTGGACCAGAATATATGCTTCTGGAAGGTCAAAGGAGGTCAGAGTCACTTACAGATCTGATCATAGACGGTGAGGTGTTTGAAGCAGGCTCTGTGAGTGTGAAAGGTGCAATCGATTCTTTAGCTCCAAGTTAGTCCTTTCCTTCTTCAAAACATCATGTGCCCTGGTCACTGAAACAATAAAAGAGCCCCACAAAGCAGGAGTTACCAACTGGGCCCTATTTTCAACTGTGTTCTGAAGGAGCCTCTCCAGTTTGGATACTTGGGCTCGAAATTCCAGGAGCTTCCTTTCCATTGACTCAACCTGGGGAAGCGGGACAGGCTCTCAGACAACTGATTGGAGATTGGATGCATCCAGTGTTTTGTGGTTCCTACCAATCAGAAGCACAACTCCACAATCTTCTCAACACTTCCCAGACTGAGTTCTCTCCATTGCAGCCTCTCAATCCTCCAGCTGAGAACAGCTGAGGAAGAGACCATAGGTAGGAATTTTGAGAAACTAGCACAGACCTACATTTCTGTGGTCAAGGAGACCCTGACTCCACACCTGCAGGAAACTCCCAACTGCAAACAAGACCTCCATATCAGTCCTTGTAAAAGTTTTCTCTCACCCTTCCCCCATACATGAAGGACTTGGAATTTCAAAGATATTATGTCTGGGACACAGGGATGCCCTGATGACAGTGCTCAGGTTTCAGAATGTCTGTACCTACCTGAAGAAGGTAAAGTACCCTCCTGGAATTAACATAGATTCATCCTAAAACATACCAGCAACATTAATGTAGAACTGGAAACTGGAGAGGGGATCAAGAATCTATCCCACCTCAGGGTTGGCAATAAGAAACAGCCTAATATATGAACAATTCTTTAATGGAAGGGCGGGTAGTGGTTGTCTATCTTTCCCTAAGACTGGCACAGAGATAAAAATTTTAAAAGTATGTTGGGATTCTAGGAGCATGACCAAAAGAAGTTGCAGGGTCATAGTGATATCCTCTGACCTTTTGACCTAGAAGACCTAAGGAGTGAAGAAGTTTAAAAGACACCCGAGGGGCTGGGGATGTGGCTCAAGCGGTAGCGCGCTCGCCTGGCATGCGTGCGGCCCGGGTTCGATCCTCAGCACCACATACCAACAAAAGATGTTGTGTCTGCCGAGAACTAAAAAATAAATAAAAAAAAAAATAAAAAAATAAAAGACACCCGAATTTCTGCTCAAACTTCAGAATTATTGGAAGTGAACATTTATGGATTACCAGGGTGTCCATGTCTGTGCTCCTCCATTTCCTTTTCTTCTCTTTGAATTATTATCTTGGGGCTGGGTGTGAGGAGGAGTTAAGGTAATCAGAGCTTCAATGAAGGCAGCCACGATAGACCAGGAGTCTTCCTCCAGAATCCTCCACTAAGGTCTAGCACATTCTAACAACCCATGTAGCTCCTGAACCTCAGAAAGCCCTGCAACTGAGAATACAGAATCTTATAAGGCAGAAGAGCTAGGCTTTTACTAGAAAATGACAAACTGAATGTTATAATGTAATTTGAGAAGAATGCAGATATACCTATTAGCCATGGTGACAAAACACTAGGGATTTGTTCAAGAAATTGTGAAGAACTATAGGATTTTAGTGAACTATTGTGAATATAGAATTGAGGACAGTGAAGCTAGACTTGGACAAGATTAAAAAAAAAAGAGCCATAATCTGGAAACCAGTGTTAAACCACAATGCAAAGAAAAGGCCACCAAGAAAAAGAAAGAAAGAAAGAAAGGAAGAAAGAAATGAAGAAAGAAAGAAAGAAAGAAAGAAAGAAAGAAAGAAAGAAAGAAAGAAAGAAAGAAAGAAAGAAAGAAAGACCATTTCCAATTTTAAACTAAGTACCATGGTTTTCCAGGAATGAATAACAGAATTTTCCTATAAATAAAGTCTGAGCATAGATATAAATTTTAAATTGAAGCTAAAATTGTGCAACTTGTATTATTTAAAAAATGTTTCTTCCCTTTTCTAAAATTCTTTTCCCCCCTTGATATGGCTGAGTGAACCCTGGGGAGATTTACCAATGAGCCACATTCAGAGCCCTTATTTTTTTTTTTTTTCATGTTTAAGAAAGTTTTAAATGTTGCTTTTCTGAACAATACACTTTAACACGCTGCTGCCATTTCATCAAATTCATGGAGGTAGTTATATGTAAAAATAAAAATTACCATAAAGTAATATGCTGTATCATAATAATACATAAGTGTGCAAAATGCCGACAGATGGGTTGACCCTTTAAAGTTGAACGCCTCACAGAGATTCAACCAGATTCAGTTTTGTAAACCTTTCAGCTGATAAACTCTAAGACTAGATAAGCAGTTGTGTGACACAAAGCTATGGTATCACTGGAGGAAAAGAACACAAAGCTTGGAGAGGGCCCGAGGGCTTGGGCATGGAGAGCCTCACCATCTCGGTGAGACCATCTTGGACATGCACAATTGTCGCACGTCACACATGTCATGCGCTTCCCACCACCACTTCTCCTCCATTCAAGAATCCAGATTCGATTCAGGAGAGTATTTCTAAATGGAACATCTGCTGACATGATATATCACCTTGACAGTCCATCATTTCTACGCTAATGGCTACTGGTCTAAGGAAGTTTTCTTTTAAAAATCATGTACCCCGGAGCATCAGGCAAAGAGTATACACATTTTCTTTGAACAATGTTTCCTGTAAACCTATTTCTTGTGAAATATTAAGTTCATATTTTAAAGCTTCTCTTAAAGGTAATGATTTCTTTTCCTGCTCACACAGCATCTGATTATTTCAATGGCTACTTTCAGAGGGTCAATCAGAGGCCAATGTACTGTTTTAATGGTTATATTATTTATGAATTGAGGATGATGAAAATTTGAGAGCAGGTTTTTTGGAAAAAAAGAAATTTAGACATAAAAATTTAGTAACTGTATGGTATACAAACTCCCCAAGGAAACAGATTATGTAGTCTACTAGATACGTTATCATTTCTTCTGGACGTATTTAAGCAGTGAGACAGACAGTGTGTTTCTGAGTATTCGAGGCATGCCTTGGAGAAAATAAGGCATGGGATTAAAAGTCAACTGGCTTAAGCATTTCAATGGGGTGGCAGTTTACCAGGAAATGCGCTTAAATTTCACTACAATAAGCACTAAAAGAGAATTATGCTAAACTTTGACCCGCTGCAACTTTCAAATAGCGATAAAGCATGAGTATTCATGTTTAAAAAATTAGTCTGACTATGTAGATGACTGTGTTCTTTAAACTGATTGCTAGTGATTAAATTTAACATGGGAACAGAAGTGCCTCACAAATGTTATGCCAATTATTTAAATCTGAGGTGAAAAATGATACATATAGGTTTATTTTTTAAAAAATGGTGTTTGGCTCCGAATAGCACATGCCACTAGTCTAAATATGACTTTTTATCAGACCATTTACTTGGGTCAGACGAAACCCTTTTGCAAATAGTTTTCCATGATCTATAACATGTTCCATTGTTCTCAGAAAATAAAGCTTGGGAACTTTGAAATGTCTATTTCCTATAAGGTTGAAGCTTAATTATTTGTAATCCTTTGCTGCTGAGCCTTCTTTGTGTTCAACATGACATAGTAAACCAAAGCAAAATGTTGACAAACCATTTTTGAAATAAGCTGGGCTAATGACTATACATCTGCCTAAAAACATCTCCTGAAATTGGTTACAAAGTATCTGTAAACATTACTCTGGCATAGTTCATTATGCATAATTGTTATTCTGATAAACTTTAGGGGAGTACAAATTATGATCATACCACACTAGCAGAATGAGCTCATTCTGTTGCTTATTACATGGGCATGTATATTTCTAATCAAAAATTACTTTAAAAGTTTTCTCTATAGATATCTTCCCAGGAATAAAAGGCCTGAAGTTCAACTCTCCCTAAATTTGCTCTTTCCTATAACCACTAAAAATCATCTCCCACAGCCTAATTTAGGCATTCTATTTAAAACTACATAAAATAGATTTATATCCTTCCATTAGAAAGAATAACATCCCCAGGCCATACTCTCCATTTGTATCACAAAGAACATTTTGCTTTTAAACAAACTAATTATTGTTATCTATTATAGTAAGATAGGATCATCATTAAGTATCACAAGGAGGAAATTATCTTCCTTCAATATTCGATGAATAGCTTTAAAAATGTCCACATCACCTTTTCCCTCACTTAGTGCTGTGCCCCAGCCAGAATGGGAATTCCCTTCCTTTATCCACTTCACCATCAAAGGCCTCTATTCCTGTTTGTGATCATGGAAGGTTTAAAATCAAGACAAGCATCTGTCACACTCGAAAACAAAATCCTGAAAACAGACACTCCCGGTATTTCCATCGCCACCCCTTCTGACGTACTTCCATGGACTCCTGCAGAACAGTACCACGAAACTCACAGTGAAAAATGACAGGTGCATAAACGGTTTACACGCAAAGGGCCGGGGGGGAGGGGGGTCCCTCCTGGACAGTTTGGCATTGATTTCCCTCAAGGTGGACCCTTGCATTTGACATTTTGCGGTGGCATGGGGTTTTTTTGTTAGTTGGTTGGTTTGTTTGGGAAGTGTCAAAGATCAGTTCCGTGGCCCCACTGAACCACAGACTGGGAGCAACACACATCTGTGGCATTTTAAAAATGGAATTGGCAACTGCATGACATTGAAAACGCATATTCCACTTACAGTGTCTAGACTTTCCTATGTGTGCTCAGATACAATTAATGAAGCCAAAGTATACATATCACCCCTACTGCTATTCAGTTGCTACAGAGCCATAAATGTGAAAAAGCAATACTCTGAAATAAAGATTTTTGTTTTGTTTTGTTTTTTTTGCCCTAGCCTACTTAGCTGCACAGTTTAAGTAAACACGAAAACTGTGCTTGAGATGCTTGTCTTTCCAAAGATGTAAACATCAGTCCCAGTGTCGTAAACTTTGCTGTATTGAATGAGACAGAAGATCTGAGGCAGAAGGACTATCACACACTAGTCACAGAAGCTTGTAAGCAGTTGGAAGGTTTCTGTAGTTTCTCAGCTTCGCTGGTCAGGGGGTCTGTACTCGCGCGGAAGTTGAAGGCTGACCCAGCTACACCATGGGCTGGACTCAGAGCCGGATTCTGACGACGGTTACTCTCAACAATGCTTGACGTGTTGGAAGCCAGGCTCTCCTGAGTATAGTCCAGATTGGTGATCTCTACAGCTGCAGAAACTTTTTTTTTCAATTCCGTGGGGAGTTGAATCCACTGTCCACGGTGATGCTGCTGCTGTCCATGCTGTCGAGCCGGGCTGAATGGGTGGCTCTCTGGTTGCTGCTGCTGTCGGTTTCTTTTGGGGTGAGGAGGGTGAGGTTCTTCTCAAACTTCCTCTGCAAGTCTCTTTCCTTCTCCCTCTCCAGAAGCCACTGCATGGTGCCTACATCATCTCTATTTTTCTCCTCCTCAGCGTTTTTGTTTGCCCCTTCCTCAGAGTCGTCGTCATCGGAGACATTGTAATAGTCAAAAGAGGCTTCCTGGTTCCCTCCAGACTCCTGCTGACGCTGGGAAGATGGCATGGCTTGTGCTGCCGAGGTCCCCAGGGACGGTTCCAGTTTCTCGCATCGGCCTGGCAATGTGTCAGTAGGGGTCTTCGGGTGCGATTTGAGGAGGGACAGGCTTGACTTGTGATAGCTGTTTACAGACAAGGTGCTGTGAAGAGGCTTGAACAGTGTGTCTTTGCTGAATATCTCTTTCCTCTTGTCCAGGCTGCCGGGTTCTGCACCGTGGTGCTGGACCAGGCGTCCGTTGGCAAGGCCTTCAGCCACTCCACCCGAAGCAGCAGGGCCCCCGCCTGACCCTTTTGGTGACTCCTCCTTGTGGCCGACAGGCTCCCTGGAGGAATGCGGGGCCTGCCTATCAGAGGGAGACAGCTTTTTCACGCCTTCTGCCAGGGTCAGAGTGGCATGGTCCTCCTTATTCTTCCCCAGAGGTGACGGTGCGGTAAGCACCGTCTCACTAGAAGTGTTGCACTGGAAGTAGTCATCAGCGGCTGTTTTGGTTGGACAGGTGCTGAGTTCCCCGTAGGGTGGCAAACTCTCGGGGTGGTTTGCCTGGCTCCAAGAGGCTACAAGCACTGGAAGGCTCCTTGCTGCCACCAACTATTTCTGGAATACATACCTCTTTATAGCTTGCGGATGAAAGGAGAGCCCTTTGATGACCAACAGCCTGAGCGGGCCTTAAAGTACTGTCATCGATGTAGGACTGGCTGGGGGTCTGGTCGTCTTGGCTACAGCCTTCGGTCAGGTCTTCGGGTGTGCCTAGAGAAGAAGCGCCCAGGGGGCCTTTGGAGTTATCCATGGATCTGGACCTCTCCTTGGCTTTGCTGGGTCTCTCATTCCTGGACCTTCGGTCCTGGGTATGGCTGTGGCTTTGGTGCACTTTGGAGTGCGAGCTTCCCCTGGAAGGTTCAGGAAAAGGCATCTCAGTTCTCCTTTTGGCCAATTCGCCGGACACATCCCATTCTGGTGTCATGGGGAAATGGGACTCAATCACGTTCGTGTTACTGTGCATGATGAAGTTGTCGCCTTTGTGTTCGATGATGAAGCAGCCCTCCCTGGGCGCCCTGGTCAGAGGGTCACAAAAGTCATACTCTCTTTCACCAGGAATGTCCAGATGCGAACCGTCCGAAGGGTCTCCTTTGGACACCCGCGTCTTGCTGTGTGACCGAGACTTCCCATGGGACTTTCGATGAGTCCTGCTCTTTTTACTTCTTCCGCTGTGGTGGGCAGAGGATCCTGCTTTACTCCTATGCGCTTTCTCTTCTTCAAGTTTCTTCATCAGTGCAGTGTGCCTCATGACATTTTCCACAGTCAAGTCCGGGTTGATCCGCCGAATGATCTCCATCTCCACTTCCCGAGGGATGGTAGTGGGCGTGTCTTCGTCCCGCAGGGGCCACTCCTCTGGAGGAAACTGGGCAGAAAAATTGGCCAGCTGTTTGGTCTTGTCTTTCTTAAAACTTAGCCGGAATAACTTGAGCCCGAACTTTTTGGACTGCTTTTCACTATCTTTAGGTTTCGAGAGAGTTTCTGTCTTATAAGAAAAATTTACAGTACTTTTGCTCTTTTCAGTGGGTGGCACCTGGCACAGAGAAGGAGGGCAGTAAGGGTCTTTGCAGTCCTTGGCAGATTTCCTCTGCAGAGTGGACGCGTGCATGCTGTGCATGTCTTCTCGGCAGCAGTGGCAAGAGTCGCAGTGGTTTCTGGGCAATGTCCTTTCCCTGACACAGCCTGAGGCAGAGGGCGTTATGGTTCCAGGTTGTGGAGAGGTACACTGAGACCTGTCAGGTATCCTCTCATCCAAATGGTACCATTTACTGTTAGTTCTTATGAGGGAAGGAGTTATGAAGTAAGTCTGTGGGGTCACAATGAAATAGCCACCCGGAGTGGGATAGATCTTCCTCTCCCGTACCAGGGTGTTCAACGTGTGCCGCAGGATTTCTTGGCTTGGGGTTGGAACACCTGGAAAACAAGTTGTCAGGTGTTCCATCAGTGCTTCTTGGGTGACAGGTTTTCTTGCCGAGTTCATTGCCGATATTGCCAAGCAGAGGATTTCCCCGAGTGGAATAAACTGAGATTGACTGATGGGAGACATACTGATTGGTGATACACCACCCAGGCAGCGGATGTGGAAGCCCGAGGGTGGCCGCAGCGCCCGGCGGGTCCAGCCCTCTCGCAGCGCTTCCAGATGCTCCTCCTTTCCCTGGATCAGCAGGACCTGCTCGTCGATCCAGCCCAGGAAGAAGGTCTCGGCCACCGCCGCCGTGACCTTCTTGTTCCAGAAGAGTTGCATGTTCTCGGCCTTGAAATCGGCGAAGATCTCGTAGCCGATGTGATGTCGGGCGAGCTGCCGGGGCTCGACCGGGGGCTCGGGCTGCGCTGCCCGGGGCCCCTCTCCAGCCGGCCCCTCGGCCGGGCCCAGGACGATGGCTAGAGAGTGAGGCGCGATCTGCAGAAACTTCTCCATCTTCGGAAGCATCCGCCGCATGGCCCCCGCTCACCGCGGCCGCCGTCCCTCGCCCGTCCAGAGAACAGCCGCTCGGACGTAGCTGCAGCTCCGGGCCACCCTCCCGGCTCCGCTCATCTTCCTGCGGCTGCACCCTGCCTCCCACGGCACCGGGCGGCCCCAGCGGGGGCCAGAGCCCTTATTTTTTGAGACAGGATCTCACTAATTTGTTGAGACTGGCTTTGAGCTTATGATCCTCCTGTCTCAGACTCCTGAGCCACTGGGATTAAAGGCATGGACCTCCCATTCCTAAAATTGTAATTATCATATTTGTGCACCCAGATTTCTTTCAGGAGACTTTAATTGAAAACTCTCCTGAAGGCTGGGATGTTTCAGTGCTAGAACACTTTCCTTGCATGATGAGGCCCTGCGCTTGAGCTCCAGTGCTAGAGGGAGGGAGGGAGGGAGGGAGGGAGGGAGGGAGGGAGGGAAGGAAGGAAGGAAGGAAGGAAGGAAGGAAGGAAGGAAGGAAGGAAGGAAGGAAGGAGAGAAAGGGAGAAAGAGAAAGGGAAAAAGTGAGGGAGAGAGGGAAGAAAAAGGAATGGAAGGAAGGAAAAAACAAAGAAAGGAAGGCAGGTAAGGAAAAAGATCAGGAAAAGAAAATTTTAATTTTAATTAAAATTAAAATGTCTTCTGCTAACCTACATATTAATCATCCAATACAGGAACCAAAGCCCTTGTATGACTATTTAAATTAATTAAAATTTTACAAAATCAAATTTCAGTATCTCAGTCCCACCACTTATTTCAAGAGCTCAGTAACCACATGGGCTGGTGGCTATCATATTGACAGTGCAGTGCATATTCTGTACATTTCTGTCATGGCAGAAAGGTCTATTGGACAACACTGATAAAGAGGAAGCATCACATCAAGATACTGGCATTGTGGATGTGTTAAAGAATATTCAATAAAATTCAACACCATTTATGTTAAAAAAAACTTAGCAAATTGTGACCTACAAGAGGAATCCTGAAACCAAAAGAAGACCTTCTTACCAAGCCAGTCAAATCGCAGCATCTCATTCATGATTTTGACAAAATAGCATCATTTGGAAAATAGCCTCTCTGCTGTGTATATACAAAAAAGCATTGGAATGACTTTAAAAGTCCCAATTCTTATGTACAAATCTGGGTTGATTATCAATTGAATGTTACAAATAGAAAACCAACCAGGAAAACTAGTTCATCTAATTCATAATAGCACAGCACTAAAATAATAGACTGGAAATTCTTCCATGAAACGAAGCCAAGTGAGGGGTGTGTTACCACAGTGAAAGTTCTTTACTGACTAACTGCTCAACAGGGGTAAAACTAGACTTCTGAAATTCATTAGGAATTTTCTAAAATTTTTTGACTGTGTCTGTCTTTAGCTCATTATGTACATATGTGAATATACTTTTTCAATTTAACTATTTTGTTCACTTTTTTCTAAATTTTTTTTGTTGAAAGAGTTCATAAAAAGTGATTTAAAAAACTATTGCTACTGCAGTTCTAGATACTAGTAGAGCTAAATTTCAATTTATATATGAAAATAGGGCCCTATATGATAACTTTGATCTTAAATCTGGTATCAGTAATCATAAGGTCTAAAAACCACTGCACTGAAGTTTAGTAACTCCTATTTATTCCATGCTGGGCATTATGCAAAGTGCTTAATTCCATTTATCTTATTTACTTCATGTAACAACTATGTGATATGAAGTAGGTAGTATTAATACCATAGCCTAACAGACTGATCTTAGTTCAATAATGTGCTCCAAATTGTGCTCCCAATGAGTCATTCTGTCAGAATTTGAACCCAGCTAGCTTCCATTTATTTTACTATCCCAAGATCTAAGGTTCTTAATGAGGAATATTAAAGAAAAAGATAAGTTAAAGTATTTAATTTTGACTGCTTATTAATATCAGGTAATTTTAAGTTTTTGTTTCTTAGTAGATTATTAAGACCACATGCCAACAGAGCACCATATAGGACTGTGCCATGACAGATGAAGGCAGGAAGGGCTAGTGCAATGAACTGGCCCAGGGCAGAACTGGAGCAGGAGCTGAGCCATCACCCAGGCAGCTGGCTGCAGAGCCTGCACACTTCATGGTGCTAGAAGTTCTGCAGGACTGTAAATATGTTCTGGTGTTTACCATCCAACCACAATGGCTCAGCTCCCTTCTATCAATGTGGAGAAGGGCCCAGGACAGCAAATCACAGGAGCAGTGCCTAGGAACCAGGGAACAGAGGCCAGCAGCCCCAAGTGGAGAAGGAAGTCAGATGAGATGATGAACCTGCAAGTGATGCTGATGTGCACCGGTCTGCAAACCACTGCCCAAAAATGTGAGAGAAGGACCAGGTGGCAGGGAAGAGGATTGTGGGCTGTGAACACGGCCAGTGGCAAAACTGTCAGACAAGTGTCAAGGTGCACAGTTTCGCTATCCCATGATATATATTACTCAATAAGAAATGTTAATCTTAACAAGGTGATGGTGAAGTGTACTGAGAATTTATTAGTTCGGGTACTGTTCTGAGCACTTTTCATCTCACTCAAGAAACTCAAATGAACTCCTAGTTGATCTACAAGGTTATGCATCTATGAACTCAAACTTGGCCATTTAATTAAATACCAATCAAGTTTGGTTTGTAAAAAAAAAAAAAAAAAAAAAATTGACACACACCAGGTACAGTGACACACATTTGTAATCCCAGTGAAGTAGGAGAATCTAAAGTTCAAGGCCAGCATGGGCAATTTAAAAAAGGTTTGGGGAAGTAGCTCTGTGGTAAAGCACCCCTGGGTTCAGTTCCCAGTACCAAAAGAAAAAAAAGTAAGTAAGAAAGAAAGGCACTTGTCCATTTTGTCAGGAAAAACTCAGTTCTTGCCCATGAACCAAGGTGCTCTTGAAAAAAATAATTCAGTAAATGTCTAGATTTTGCTCAGCTTCAAATTCTTGAACTGCTTTCTGAGTGCAGAAAATATTGTGGCCCAAACAGGCCATGATGTTCTCTAAGCCTCCTGAGCTCATTATGCACATCACTACATTTTGTGCTTTGGAACTTATAAAGACAATGTGATGAGTTAAAGGTCCTTTGATTTTTCATTCCCATAATGAAAAATCAGCATTTTTAGTTCATCTTCAACAAATTCCACTTGTCAAACTGATAGAATTAGCCAGAAGCAACTTCATTTTCTAGTCTGGAACTAAGTGCCTAAGTAGAGAAATAGTATTTCTAACTACAATGGTTAAAATAAAAATTTTACCACATAAACTATATGGGTGAAAAAAAGCTTGACTTAAAAAAAAAAACAGTTGTCCTATGTTAAGCATAGTTTTTATTTTCCAAATGACAATTGACAGCTTTATTTTCTAATATTTTCTGTATCAGCCAAAGATCTTTCTGAATAATATGGTTTTGTTACATTTCAGTTTTTAGTTTTTTAAATATGTCCATAGTCTTTCAGCACAGTGGCTTCAACAAGAAAATTATACATTTCCAATAAAATTCAATGCTGACCATTTGAACATTGTATGTAACTGTAAAAGAAGTTCAGAACAGTGTTGAAGATTAAAAAAATAAAGTATGTAAAACAGAGCAAACATATTTAAAGAGTGATGAACTATTTCTGGTTTTAAAACAAGTAACATGGCTTCTTCAAGCCTCACAATTCAAAGAGCAGACTAACTGTATTTCTTTTATTGTAAAAATGATAATTTATAAAACTGTGAATTTCTAAAATTGTGGTACAATATAGTTTTTTAACAGATAAAGCTTTTTTTAATTTCAAGGAGTATCTATGTAATCATCAAGGCAACTATGTACAGACACAAGAGGGGAGCCTAATTTCTTGGTCTCTTTCTCCTTGGACAGAGTCTTGACGTTCTCCTCTTTGCCCTGGAATGCTCCTCACAGAGCTTGTATTCCTCTTTGGTCTCAGCCTGGTCAGCCAGAAGCTTCTTCTTGGCATTATCTGCCTTCAGTTTTAGAATATGTTCCATGACAATCCACTTGTTTTTGCAGACATTGCCCTTTACCTTCAGGTACAGGCTGTGATACATGTGGTGGTTAATCTTAGATTCATGGTATCTCTGAGTAGCCTACACAGAATTCACATCCTCTTCACCCAGGTGACCTTCTCCTGCATTGGAGCATTAACTATACTGTTCTGCTTACCTATGCCCACATGCCTGTGTCTCTGGGGAGCCAAGGAATTTTTCTGGCATGGAGCCTCAGAATGAATAGTCACTGGTTTTGTGGATGATCAGCTATCTTTGATCAGCTTCCAAATCTGATGATGAGAGTTGGCATTGAAGATTTCATTGGTTTCATTGGGATCCAACCAAAGCTTCTTTTGCCACAGCAAGGGAAACTGGAGGCACCTCTACTGAAGCCCGAGCATCCTCCTGGCTGCTCCTGTAGCTGTGAAAGAAAAGAGCCCAATATAGTTTGAAATTTTTCATACTATATCTAAGATTTAAACGTAAAATACTTGTAACATGTTTATATAGATGTTTATATATATTATATATATATATATATATAATGTACACATATATTCAAACAATTGTCTTCATTTGTTAACGGTGCACAAATGGTTACATAGTACAGAGATCATATTTACTTAAGCTTGTTAGCTTATTTCTGAAGAGTTCCGTGAATCTTGTTAGTTTTTCATTTTTCACATTTGAGCAAAACATCCTGAATTCAATGCATGACTCTCTCTCTCTTTTTATATATATATATATATATATTTAAATAAATGTGATACAAATCACATAGACCAAATCTGGCCTGCCATTTGTTTTTGTTTGTTTGTTTGTTTTATACTAAAAAATGTTTTGAGGATTGTTTCAGTTTGAGTCAGGGTCTCTTCATATTACCCAGGCTAGTCTTGAACTTGTGGGCTCAAACAATCTTCCATTTTCAGGCTCCAAGAAGCTGAGACTACTGGTCCCACCATGCCTGACTTTTTTTTTAATATTGGGGTCTTGCTAAGTTGCCCAGGCTGCCCTTGAACTCGATTCTCCATCCACAGCCTCTTGAATAGCTGGGACTACAGATGTGCATCACCTAAAAAATTATTATTTTAGGGAGACATATTGGACAAGATAATTCAAGTCTTTGAGATCAGACGTCAAAATCAATAGTGAGTATAGGAGACCCCTGAAAGATCTGCTTAAAACGTGGATTTCTAAACTCCATGCTTCAAAACCAAGATAACCCACATGTGCATACCCAGCTGTCAGTCATCAATTCCTGCTATACAAATTGTATTTGATGATTCAACATCAGAAGTAGATAATAGGCAAATATGACTATCTCAACTCAATACCTTCTAACAGAAAAAAATAGTATCTCTAAATATTGTAATACTGTATTTTATTTCTGAATTTCAACACTTGTGATAATAAGCCTATCACAACTTCATTTTCACAGTTGCCAATTATTTAGAAAAGTCCCTCTTTTTGGCAGATGAGCCAGCCATGAGGAGACAGTACCTCCCAGTCTAGTTCCCTCACTCCACAAGTGAGACTTCAACATCAGGGAATGTTCATGGCTTACCTGAGGTGCTTCTTCTCTTCACTACTTCAGCCTCATTAGGACTCTGAGCTCATGATTGCCTAGAAGCCTGGGGTTCTCTCTATAAGAAAGATGTTAATTCTTCATTTAATGGCAAATTTGTTTTCTGTTGTAAGTTTGTGTGCATGTTGGGATGAAGCTATGTCTGGGGACAGTCAGTTGGAACCCAAGTCTGCACATTCTATTGTGCACTAGTAGATTAGACTTGGTTTTCAATTTCTCTGCCTCAAACTAACATTAGGAATTTAAGAAAATGCTAAAGTTGGTTTAAAACTAGTCATATATTAAACACAACTTGTACAGAATTAAAAGTATCAGCAATTTTCAAATGCAATTTGATGGTAATTTCTAACATCATCTAGTATTAGATGAATCTTTGAGGAAGACATTTACTCCCAACTAAAAGCATAGGACATACAAATTTCTTGAGGCACCATAGAAAAAAATATTATTTACGGAAAGATGAAAGAATAGTTTAAAGTTAAAAAATTTCAAAGCCAATTTCTTATGCACATTGCATAATGAATTAACTAGAATAAATCAACAGGGAGAACTTCAGCTATGAACACTGAACACTGAACAAGGTATTCGTAGACAATTATCGGAAAAAATACATCTTTGAAGCAATGCAGTGAGACCCCTGAATAGAGGTGACAAACTAGTCCTGTATGGTGATATCTATTTATTCAGAATAGAATTGAAGTTCCACTTTAAACTTACCTAAAGGAATTTTAATTTTTTTTCGGTGAGGGACAGGGTCTTCCTATGTTGCCCAGTTTGGCTTTGAAATCACATTCCTCTAGCTAAGTCTCCCAAGTCGATGGGATCACAGGTGAGTACCACAAGGCCAAAAAAATTTTTATAATGATATCAATTTAAATGTTAATCCAAAGAGGGATAGCTTTTTAAAAATGTAAAACAGTCCTTCATAGAGTAAGTTATTAAATTTTCATAGTTGGCTTAAAAAGAGTCCACCAATTAAGAAAACATTCAAGTGCAACAAATTCTAATACTTTCCCATTATTTCCATAAATGTCTAACAATTTTCTAGATTAATCATTAGATTAATCAATAGAAGAAATCATGTTAATATAAGTACCAAGAAATAAATTGTTCTGTCATAAAATTACACAAGAATGGCTATATATTGATAACTAGAGTCTAAATAAAAACAGATTAATCTGTTGACTGTTTATACAAATAATCACTAACCTCACACAGGCATGTTACTAAGAAAAGATTCTACAGAGTAAAAGGATCTCTGGAAAACACAAATCTCTCCTGTTTACCAAAATCATCACCTATAGCATACTTTGCATCAGTCATGCCTTCTCAGTGACATATTATTAACAACTACAACATCCTGATTGTGCAGAGGTCGCACAATTATTTGTTTCTTAAATATGGACTTGTATGAATGACCATACTAGGATAATTGTCTTAATTTCAGTGAAATTGACCTCTCCATGAAAACATAGGGATATTAAAATAACCTCCCCTCTGTGTCACCATCAGCCCTGACTAGGTGAAGGAAAAAGCCATTGGCAGACTGTCACTGAGACAAGGGATCCAATCTGCCAATGGCCAGAGCCCCCCGCCCCCCCCCCATGCACTTCTGTAGCTTCTGCAGATTGCAGCCCTACTCTGCAGGGTCAGTGCTGGCAGCACGAATTGGGTGAAAGTGCTATTCAAGTCACAATGGTCATCTTCTTCGGGGCAGCAGGTTGAGTGCTCTCCCTGGGCCTCCTGGGCACAATGCTCCAATGTCTCCTTTCCTCTCTCTCATCCTCCTTGGTAATGGTCTGCTTCTTTTTGCTGGCCTCAGCACTGCTGGCAGCAGGGGCTCCAAGAAATATCTGTCAGGCTTATTCTCTAGGGCATCCACCTGCCTCTGGGGGCTGGATCAGTGGGCTTGACAGCTGATGGCCTGTGATCCACAACCGCCCTCAACTGCCGCTGGCCCTGGTTCCACCCCCAGGAGCGCTGGCCAGTGGCTGGTCTCTGGGGGACTTGGCAGTGCATGGCGGGGAGGGGCTTATGTGGCCAGTGTGGTCTTGGAGGTGGCTTGATAGGGCATCCAAGGGCCATGCGTGGGGATGGAGGCAGCGAGCTCTGGCCTCTCTCCCCATGCATTAGGCGGGAGTCTGAGTCCTGGACGCTGGAGGAAGCGGGGGGATGAGTGTGGGATGGAGGTGGTCGCTCTGGCGCTGCATTGGGCTGGGGACTGCAGAGATGGCTGCTGACCAGTTGCCATCTAGGGTCAGGACGGCCATAGGGTGAAGTGGGAGTCCCGCAGGGGAGGCAGCTGCGGGCGGGGCGGGGTCTCCCGGGGGATGGAACCTTGAGATGGGCGCCCAGGAGCGGTAGACGTCAGCAGCGGGCACTATGGGAACCGGAACACTGTGGTCCTTGGTGATCAGTGAGCAGTTGGAGCAGGACGAGGACGCTGCGGCAGCTGCGGACCAGAGCGATACCCGTGATACTCAGGATACTCATGGGTTAACTTGACTTTTCCTTCTTGGTTTTCGGGTCTTCACAATCCTCTTTCCCACTGGGATCTTTTTGTAAGTGTCTTGACATTTCCTGAAATTTCATTCTGATGAGCACCTAGGTAGAGATAACTAAAACGTGCTGTTCCCTTTTTACTTTTCTTTACCCACTTCACCTCATCTAGGCCTTGGTTGATGAGTACTTTGGGGAGGGAAGGGGGGCCTAAAGGTGCAGGGACAGCCTCCTTGCCTTTCTTTCTGAGGGCCTCCTCTGTTGGATCTCTATCCTACCTCTTCTCTGTCCTTCCCTTATTACTGCCCCTTCTGTTTCCATTCACCATTTTCACCCATGACCTTAGCACACAAAGTTAGGGTGTAAATTGGAATTGATAAGCTGGGAGATCCCAACTTCTACAAGGAGAGTATGTCCCTGTGAGTATGTGGCCAGGATGCCCCAAGACCCTGTGGGTGACAAAAATCTGGTGTTCCAAAGGTCGCCCCCCTTCTGTGGAAACCAAGTGGACCAGGACTGTCCTTTTCTTTGAGTCAGACAGGTGCTGGTTTATTTCACTTTTTCACTACTGTCCCTGCCTAGAGACCAAGGAGAGGGTTCCACACTGAGTCATTTGGATCTTTGACATCCACTGAGTTCTTTGGATCTTTGGGGGGAAGGGAGGAGTGTTAGGGGTTTTGTGAATATTCCAAGACCATTTCTAAACAGCAGGCAGCTTTTTGTTCTATATCAGTTTTGTTCTTTTCCTCTTTGGGTTCACTTCACCTCCTTATTGAGTTTGGGTGTAGGGGTCTCCCTCTTCATGAAAAAGAATTCAAAATTAGATGTGAAGGTGAGTATTTAGGATGAGTAAATAAATCACAGCACATTATACATGTATACATGTGTGTCGTTGAAATTGAGATCCTCCCCCTGCCCCAGTGTGTTCTTTAAGCAGTTTGCCAGAAATGCCTACTTAGAAATGCTACCTTATTGTAAGAACTGTGCAAGTGAGGAACAGTGACACTTAAGCCTCATTAGGTTGACAATACCTATAGCTCTGGTCTCATGATTTTGACAAAACCTTTCAGACTTGAGTTGGAAGAAAGCCCAATGGGCCCAGGTAGAAAAGTTTCACCCCCTCCAAGTTGGCAGGATATTGAAGTTTGGCTGAGTTGAAGAATCACTGTTCAGTGAATGTAGGGTAACACCAGCCCACTCCACACTCCAGAAAATAGAACAACCTCTCAATTATCATCGCCTTCACCTCCCACCTGTAAAAGCCCTTGACCTAGGAATCTGGGCATTTACAACTGCTCTTGGTCCCAGGGGGTTAGTACTACCAGTGAACAAAGATGATTCTTAGAAGGGATTCTGGAAGGATTTTGATTCCTTTCTATCATAATTGATTCAGCATTCACTCTGAAAATTTAGCAGGATCTCACTTTATGCTAGACAGAGTCCCTGTAGAACCTTTCCATTTAATGAGTGGCAGAATACAATAACCAAAAACTAGAGACAAAGAATGATCATTTTCAATGGAGGGAATGAAGTGATATTTCTGTGTGAGCTTGAAAGTAAAGGGTAACTTGAATAAGCAAAGAAGTGGGGAGGCTTTCTGCACAGAATTTCTGGTTATCTCTAATGTCTACCAGGATCTCACTGCTTTGACAGTGCAGCCATGTGCTCAGAGCCACTGAGGAATCTAAAAGAGAGCTCTGTAGGTGGCCAGAATGTGCAGGTGTCTCAAATCAAGTCAGAACCACTTGATTTGAGACAACAAGTCACAGACAATAGCTCTACTTTCAAGTTTTGAAGAGTATTTGTTTTGCTGTTTCTTTTTAAATTCCCATTCACTTTCATCATGGTGATGAGCCACACACATAAAGATAATTCATGTGTGTAAAGAATCCAGGGGATTGATAAAGGTTGGGAGCACATTTTGGTCTTTTCTGTGGAAAGTGGTATGTGTTTTATTAATTGTCTTTATTATGACCTGATAAGGAAATGACCCATATAAACTTCAGAATCAACTTATTAATTTCTGCATAAAAACGTGCAGGGTTCTTCCAAAATCCTATATACTTGGCAATAAAAAAAAATAAAATCATGGCATTTGCAGATAAATGGATGGTGTTGGAGAAGATAATGCTCAGTGAAGCTAGGCAAGCCCAAAGAAACAAATGCCAAATGTTCTCTCTGATATAAGGAGGCTGATTCATAGTGGGGTAGGGAGGGGGAACAAGGGAGGCCTCTGGAGCAGAGGGGTGGGAGGGGAAGGGAGAGACCATGGGGTTAGAAATGATGGTGGAATGAGAAGGTCATCATTATGCCAAATACATGTATGAAGACACGAATTGGTATGAATAGACTTTGTATATGACCAGAGATGTGAACTATTGTGCTCTATATGTGTAATATGAATTGTAATGCATTCCACTGTCATAAGTAAATTAAAAAAGAAAAAAAATGTGTCTTTTATAAGAGACCAATAAATGAGATGCTTTTTTATGTTAGAAATGCAAAATAATAGCTTTTTGTAATATATAAATAATTTCAAAGTCTAAAAATTATTCCAAGTACAATATCATGTGGTATATGTTTTTGTCCTTTACCCTTCTTACATAGGAACATTTCTGTTGTTAGGACCCTGCTCCCTTGGAACATTTCAGCAATCATTAATGGCAAAAGCAGCTACCACCCATAAGTTCAGAAAATGGAGATTTCCTGCAAGATGTATATACTGTGAACGCATTGTCCTATTTCGAGGTTTTAAATGCGAAGAGGTAAGATCTTTTTGGAATCACAATTTTTTTCTTTTGCTATATACTTTTTTGTTATGATTTTACTTATTTGGAGATGTATGTGTCCACACACAAACACACATATAAATATGTTGTCTGTACACCTGGGAACTAAATTCAGGGTCTTTCACATGCCATATTTTTAGAGAGACAGAAAGAAGAGAAAGAGAGAGAGAGAGAGAGAGAGAGAGAGAGAGAGAGAGAGAGTTTTTTTAATATTTATTTTTCATTTTTCGATGGACACAATATCTTTTTTTTAATTTTATTTTTAAGTAGTGCTGAGGATGGAACCCAGTGACCTGCGCACACCAGGCGAGTGCATTACTGCTTGAGCCATATCCCCAGCCCATCCACCCTTTCTTAAAATTGTGTTTTGAAATGGGTTCTTGCTAGATTGGTCTGGCCTTCAACTTGTGAAATTCCTGTTTCAACTCTCAAGTAGCTGGAATCATGGGCATATGCCATCACACCTGGCTTGCCAATACATTTTTAATAAAGTCCCACAGTTTATTTCTATAGTTCTCTACTTTGTTTTGCTGTTAAATGTAATTCACAAACCACAAGTAGTACTTTTCAACTTATTTTTGTCGTTATTAGTCTGCCTGTAATTTTCTTAGTTGTGAATAATTTTAAGGTGAGTCAATCATTTTCAAATATCATTTTCTTATAGTGTCTTCTTGTCTGCCATAAAAAATGCATGGCAAACTTAACCATCGTTTGCGGACATCGGAAACTTCCGGGGAAAATGCACTTATTTGGAGAAGAATTGTCCTGTGTTGCCAAAAAGGAGCCAGATGGCATTCCTTTCATAATCAAAATGTGTATTTTAGAAATTGAAAAGACTGCCTTGTGTTTACAGGTATGTTGTTCACTCTTAAAACTCTAAAAACATAAATGCCTTTGTGATTTGTTTTAATGAAAAAGAGACTTTCAGAAAATCAGCACTCTCCATTTGTAATAACTAAATTTATTCACATTTATTTGGAAAAGGTTAATTTATTTAACTTCAACTAGTATTTTCTAAATACTAATAAAAATTGAAGGAGATACATCCACTCTGTCTACATGTCTGCATTTAGCCCTTTGTACTAAAGTAAAATATTGCATTCTGTTTTTCTTTTCTCTTCAAGGGAATTTATCGAGTCAGTGGCAACAAGGCAAAAATGGCAATGCTGTGTCAAGCCCTGGAAAACGGAAGGCATTTAGTAGATCTGTCCCAATTTTCTTCACATGACATATGTGACGTGTTAAAATACTACCTTCAACAGGTTAAAGTTTTATTCTAAACCTACCATCAAATGCAAAGAGCAAAAATATTTTATATTTCATATTTTTCATTGGTATAGACTATGTCATCACCCCCCTCATTATTCTAAGATTTTATAATGATGTATTTTGATGTGGATATATTTCCATCCAGTATTCTGGCCACTCCATGAGCTCCGTCAGTTGTGAGCACTTTAGTTCTTGGAACTTTTCTTGATTTTTATTGCCATTCTCCCACCCACCAACTGTCTTTGTAATTTGCACTTGAAGCTCTTGTTTGGAGATGTGTGTGTGTGAACATACACAAACACATATATAAATATTTATAAATTTGTTATTTGTACTCATGGGGATTAAAAATTCAGGGTCTTGCACTTGCTTGGCAAGCATACATGTACTCCAATTCCCTTACCTTTTCTTTATTGTTCTTTTTTTCTTCAAAAAATTTCTAAGACAGTTCCTTGTCTTTTTCTTCTTGAATAAGTAAAGTATTCCATTTCTGAGATCATGTTTTAATATTCAAGAAGTCTGATTTTCTATTCTTTTGATAACGTTTTTTAAATGATTATATGATGCTCTTTTATTGTGGATATTCATAGATTTTTCTCATTAAGGGTTCTTTTCTCTATTTGGACTCTAACCTCTGTAGAAATACAATGTGACCCTCATATATAACATTAAATTTTCTATAGCAACATAAAAATTAAAAATGAAGTGAAGTGATTTTTAATATATCATTGAACAATTTGAATATCTAGTTTTTCAAATTATGAGGTATTTTGTTTATTTATTTATTTGTATTGCAGCTCTTCTTCTTTGAAATCTGGTGTCTATTTTTCATTTAGTGCACATCTCAATTTAGATCAGCTGCATTTCCAGTGCTCTTTCTCCATATCTGACTAGTTGACAGCATATCGATAGCATCATTTTACACCTTCAATTTGTTCTTTTTCTACCCATTTTGATTTTTGTCTTTCATGGTGCCTAGATATATTAGAGTTTGGACTTGAAATCACTTTGGAAGCACTTGAACACATCAAGGCTTTTTAAAAACTTTGAACTTTACTATAAAGTGGTCTAGATGGACTGTTTGGTATGTGCCTAATTGCATGTCTAGTTCCCTGTTCTGGGACTGGTGTGATCTTCTTGGGAAGGCATTTTTTTTTAATTCTAGATGGACACAATACTTTTAATTTATTTATTTATTTTTATGTGGGGCTGAGGATCAACCCTAGTGCCTCACACATGCCAGATGAGTGCACTACCATGAGCCACAGCCCCAGTCCCCTAGGAAAGGTTTTTTTCCTTGCCTAGAGATACAGTACCAATACCGTGGGAGCCAGGGTTACTAAGACTGTAGGATCTGTGCTTTCAGTGTGCATATAGCAATCATATCCCCATTGGAAGACAGTTACCTCTCTGTTCCTTATATTTGGCAATGCCTCGATTCAGAGAGCCTCTGTATCCCATTGCCCAGAGAAAAAATTCCCAGAGCTTTAGGAAGGAGATTGCCCTAGTACATGGAGTGGAGATAGGATTCTATAGAGAGCTAAGCTTTCTCAGCTGGCCCACCTGCAACCTAACCCAAGATCAGAGGACCTGGTAATGATTTTCCATGTCCCTTTAGGATTCTGAAAAACATGTTGAGTGACAAAGGGTCAGTTCTCTTGGAAATGCTGCATCAGGACTTATTCATCTGCTCTTCTACTTGTGAATTGTTGCTTTTTGTTTTCTCTATTTTCCTAGTCCTTATGAGCCTACTGTATTTTAGTGGAATTTCAGGAGGGAAAGAAATTAAGTATACATTGCTTGATCTACAAAGTTAGCCCAGGAAAGCATTGATAACCCTTTAATCACATTCTACAGACCCCTCAACTGAGAAATGGAGGTGGATACCTTTGAATGACTGGAAGTCTCATAATGTGTCATCCTTAATCTTGTTTAGTCAGTTAGGGAGAGGAGATGAATTGGGTCCAGTACAATAAACTTGCATTCTGTTGAGGAATTTTGTATGTCTAAGACTTTCATTTGGGAAAGTGTGCTCAATTCTTGCAATAGTGTTAAGAGAGTAGCCTTTATCTGACTCATTGACCTAAAGCTCCAACAGGTGAAGATAGAAACTGATCACAGGGCAACACCTTCACTTCCCACAGATATTATAGGACATCAGGTAGCTAACAGTTCACTGAATTTTCTATTGTAGATCAGTAGAAACATTGAAATTCATTATGGCAGTGGATATTTGTTGTAAGAACTTCTTTTTTTGATCTATTCATGGCAAATCAGCCTCTTTTAAAGTTTCATGAGATGGCGACAGTATGTTTTTGTAGGTCATATTATCTTGTGCTAATCTTCATTCTTGCCCAAGTAAAATCTGTGCTCTTTAGCACTTTGATATTTTTACCCCTTACTCATAAAATCCATGGGTTTCTGATTCATTTTATAGATTTTGTTCACTATTCTATGTTTATTCCAGTAAAACAGCTGAAGATTATGCTATTTGGGGGGCAGATGTGAATATAATGTGTTTAGGATAGAGATGAAGAGTTTTAAAATCCCATAATGAAGCTTAAAGCTTCAACTTCATTTAAAGTTTAGAATTTCACTCATTATCTATTAATTTGTTATTAACATAAATATAATTTATAGTCAAGATTTTGATTTGCTTTCTAAGTCACTTCTCTGCCAAACATATATTTTTTATTTTATGGGCAGGGATGAAGCTCAGTACTAGAGTGCTTGCATAGCATGCTTGAGGTCCTAGGTTCAATCTCCAGTACTGAAAGAGATATCAATAAATACAGATTGACTTTAGATTTTGTTAATCTAAAGGGACATGCTAAATTAATTGAGTAACTCTCACTTATAGTTGACTTTAACAAAGAAAACAGGCAGAAGATTTTTTCAAAATATTTATTTTTTGGTTGTAGCGGGATGCAATACCTTTATTTTATTTATTAATTTTTATGTGGTGCTGAGGATCAAACCCAGGTCCCCGCATGTGCTAGGCAAACACTCTACCTCTGAGCCACAACCTCAGCCCAAAGGTATTTTTAATATAATTTTGTTTCTTTAGCTACCAGAACCATTGGTTTTATTCCAATGGTACCAGGAATTTATGGAGCTTGCAAATATCATCCAACATATTAACCAAGAACAGGACAACAAAAGGGACGACTCTGAAGACAACACATCTCCAAATATGGGTATGGAAATCAACCAAATTCTTCTCAAAACCAAGGACCTTCTAAGAAAATTGCCACCGTCCAATTTTAACACTCTACGTTACCTTATCATCCATCTTAAGAGGTAAGAATTTTTATACCATCTTAGCCATTTTTAATTGAACAGGGCAATAGTATTCAGTACATTTATATTGTTGTGTTATGATTTTCAAAATGATTTTTAGGATCTTCTTATTATGTGTTGAGAGAGGGATACATTGAATATATTTTCATGCAGCAAACATGGTGCCCTCAGATGCTTCCTGTGTGCCAGGCTCTGGCTGGTGAAACTAGGATGGAAACATAGGTTTTCTGCTATTTGGGCTTATCCTCTTGGGTTACAGATCTGTATATAACCCACAGTTCACCATCCTCCTTTTTCTAGTAGCTGTGCACAGCTTGTAGGCATGCAGAGGAAGTTTTGGGGGTAGAGATAGAGCAGAAGAGGCAAATGCCCTTGAGTTCAACTTTAAGAACTGCATGATGATTTGGTAGAGAATGTGCAGAAGAGCATACGAGGCAGAGAGAAACAGACATGGAGACACAAGAAAGCATTTTGCATTTGGAAAATCTGATTTCATTAAGCTACAATATAGCAAGCAGTAGCAGGAACTGTGCTACTCTTCCCAGAGACTTGATAAAAAATCTTACGAACCTGGCAGATGAGTTGACCATGTTGTTTCTATACCCACTAAAGAACTTGGAATCAGGAATTTCGCATATTCAGATTTGCCAGCTAGACCTTTCTGACAGCAATTAAGATCTCCTTTTTTAATTTTTTTTAAATTTATTTTTGTGGCTGGAACTGTGGCTCAGCAGTAGAGCATGTGCAAGGTCCTAGGTTCGAACCGCAGCCCCACATACAAATAAATAAATTAAATTAAAAATTTTAAAAATTTATTAGTTCAAATCAGTTATAAATGACAGCAGAATGTTTTTCAATCCATTGTACACAAATGGAGCACAAATTTTCATTTCTCTGTACATGATGTAGAGTCATACCACATGTGCCATCATACATGAACTTAGGGTAATGATGTTCGTCTCATTCCACCATCATTCATACCCCATACCCCTCCTCTTCCTTCCCTCTCTTGAGCCCAATCAATGTTCCTCCATCCCCAGAGACCCAATTATGTATCAACATTTATTTATCAGAGAGAATTTTGGCCTTTGATTTTGGGGGATTGGCTTACTTCATGATATTCATGAACCCCATCCATTTACCTGTAAATGCCATTATTTTATTCTCTTGTAATGCTAATAGTCCATTGTGTATATATACCACAGTTTTTTAAACTATTCATATCTTGAAGGGCTTCAAATTATTCCATGAAATACAAAAGGAGGAAACCCTTCCAAACTCATTCTGTGAAGCTAGTATCACCCTGATAACCAAACCAGCCAGAGACACATCAAGGAAAGAAAATTTGAGACCCATATCCCCGATGAACATAGATGCAAAAATTCTCAATAAAATTCTGGCAAATCACATACGAAAACATATGAAAAAAAGCAATGCTCCATGATCAAGTTGTGTACTTCAGGGATGAAAGATGGGTTCGACATACAGAAATCAATAAATGTAATTCATCACATCAATAAACTTAAAGAGAAGAATCCTATGATTACATCAATTGATGCAGAGAAAGCATTTGACAAAATACAGTACCTTTTCATGTTCAAAACATTAGAAAAACTAGGGGTAGTAGGAATATACCTCAACATAGTAAAAGCTCTCTCTGCTAAACCTAAGGCTAACATCATTCTAAATGAAGAAAAATGGAAGCATTCCATCTAAAAATTGTTCAACATAATCCTTGCCACTCTAGCCAGAGCAATTAGATGAAAGAAATTCAAGGGAATACAAATAGGAAAAGAAGAACTCAAATTATCATTCTTTGCCAACTACATAATTTTACACTTGGAGAATCCAAAAAACTCCACCAGAAAACTTCTAAAATAATCAATGAATTTGGCAAAGTAGCAGGATACAAAATTAATACCCATAAATCAAATGCATTTCTATACATCAGTGATGAATCCTCTGAAAAACAAATAGGAAAACTACCCCTTTCACTATATATATATATATATATAAAGCTGTGAGATATATATATATATATACACATATATATATCACAGCTTTTTTACCCACAGATGAATCTAGTATCATCCTGATAGCTAAACCAGGCAGAGACAGATTTCCTTAGATAGTCATAGAAATAACAAGCTGAGAGTGTTTGAAGTAAAACCAGAACATTGATAGTGGCAATAGAACAGAGAGATGTTCAGGAGAGAGAATCATTTGGGCTAGAAAACTAGCTGTGGGCAGCTGGGAGTGTGGCTGGTGATAGAACACTTGCCTAGCACATGGGAGACACTAGGTTTGATACTCAGCACTGCATAAAAATAAATAAATAAAATATTGTGTCCATCTCTACGTAAAAATTATTTTTTTAAAAAAAGAAAACTAACTGGGCAGTGAGAGAGAAATTGACAGTGATGTTTCTGATTCCAGTATAAGAAACGGGGAATATATCCCACATACAAAGATGGAGCAATTTTTAGAGGTGTTTTTCTTCCTTCTGCTACTGAGTTCAGTAGTTCCTTCTACTTACATGCATTTTATCCTAAAATAGTACTCTGAAACTCAGTTTGGTGTGTGGTAAGTATCATAATGAAACAAAGGATTCTTTCCCTAGACCCACCAACCTTGACCCTTGACAAATGTTTTGTAGTCTTCTATAGCCCGAGTTTTCTCCACCCTTCTCAAGTCATAGTAAACTACCATTAAGGACATCTATTAGGCAAATCTCATACACTTTATGTGTTCTTCTTTTCAGGGTTGTAGACCATTCCGAAGACAACCTGATGAACTCAAAAAACTTAGGGGTGGTATTTGGACCCTGTCTGATGAGGCCCAGGCCTACAACCACTCCTGGTACCATCTCCTCCTCTCTTGTTGCATATGCCAACCAGGCCCTGTTAGTAGAGTTCCTAATTACCAATGCACAGATGATCTTCGATGGGTCCCTAGAGCCACAAAATGTTTCATCCAGTACTGATGTTGTTGCACCTTGGATGGATAAAAGCCCTCCTTCCAAACACCTAATATCAACAGAAAATTCCACAAAGTCACAATATTTTTCTACAAAGCAAGTGAGTTTTGACCATTACAGAATTGGATTAAATATGTGATGTGTATGTATATGTTAACAAATTAATAGTCTTTGAACTGTTTGTTTTTGAGATGTGTTTCGCTTTTAGTTTACAACTTTTCTTGTATCAATAGGATATCCACACTGCAGATATTGAAATTAAAAATTATGAATTGGCTACATCATTTGAGGAATCAGAATGCAAGCAAAATGCATTGGAAAAATGGGATGCATGTGTCATTGGTGAGTGGTCATGTACCATATATCTTTGCATATTTCAAGCCTTGCCAAGAACTCGTGATTAAAAACCAAGGTGAGAGTTGGACTTGTAGCTCAGTGGTAAAACGCTTGCCTTGGCATGTGTGAGGCCATGAGTTGGATCCTCAGTACCATATAAAACAAATAAATAAAGATAAAATATTGTGTCCATCTACAATACTCATCCTTTAAAAAAAAACAAGGTATATTAATTTGAGGTAAGTTCAAACTTCAAGGTTTTATTAGTTAACTTTTCTAGCCACTGAGAAAGTTTAATGAATGTGATTTAAATGAATATCTTCCTTTGTTTCTTTCTTGTAAAAAGATATCTTGAAATTCATAAATTATTTTTGTTCTCTTTCTGAGATTTGTTTTCACCTTTACTTCCTTGTCATCAATTAAAGTCAAAACAGAAAAAAGCTGGACTCCTGAAACTCAAAAAAATAGACTCCTAAAGTTTTTTGATGTCCCTTTACCTGTGGCCTAACTTTAGCACATTAAGCACACATGTCTTCCATTTTCTTGGCTCCAGTCTTTTTGTTCACTGTTTTTTGATCACTTTATTTCAGTGAATGGTTTCTGGTAAGGGGGTTGAAAACCTTTCATTCGTTACTGCTTTAGTAGAGCTAAATCTGAATTTTTCAATATATAGCCATAAATGTTAAATTTGATATATAAAATTAATGAAATATCAATGAGTGTAGCCTGAGAAAGTCTGAAAACAAAGACAGTCCATTACCTCTCTGCCAAGAAAAGCACTGGACTCACTGATTCCATTTATATGATTTGATCTTATTAGCACTTCTGTGCTATGAACCTTGGGCTCCTTTAAGCCACGGCTAACAGTCTGAGGAAGGTAAATAATGCCAAGGGTCATGTCCCTAAATTATTGTTGATTCAGGGTTTGAATCTCATCCTCTCTCTTTATAAAAGTAACCTTGTTTTTTCTGTCCAATGAAATTGGATTCCCAGGTAGGTATAGTAATAACAATAAATAATTTTAAAATATTTGACATTTTCATTACATACCAGGTAATTCTGAGCCTTTTCTTTAGAAGATCATTAACACCACTTGCCAACATATCTCCACATAGGAGTTTGTCTTGACAGAAGAAGGCAAGTAGGGCTAGTGCACTAGGCTTGCCCAGGGCAGAAATGGAGCTGGAGCTGAGCCAGCACCCAGGCAGCTAGAAGTGGTGCTAGAAGTTCTGCAGGACTGTAAATATGTTCTGGTGGTTGCCATCCAACCACAATGGCTCAGCTCCCTTCTATCAATGTGAAGAAGGGTCCAGGACAGCAAATCACATGAGCAGTGCCTGGGAACCAGGGAAGAGAGGCCAGCAGCCTCAGGTGAAGAAGGAGGTCAGATGAGATGATGACCTGCGATCATCATCAAGTGATGCTGCTGTGCACCTGTCTGCAAACCACTGCCTAAGGATACGGGAGAAGGACCAGGTGGCAGGGATGAGACTGTGGGCTATGAACAGGGCTGTTGGAAAGCCATCAGACCAGTGGCAAGACACAGAGTTGTCTGATGTTTCTCAGCAGGGAGTCGAGGATCATGGCCAGATGGCTGCACCTTTCTAGCAACAGGAGCTTCTGGGGTACATGCAGCAAAGTTAGAGTGAGAGATGCTATGGTTCTAGGTGAGAAAATAGGGGCCTTGGGACCAGATGAGAGGAGAAAGAGAAGGAGGTAAATCTGGAGTCTCCAGGACCAGTAGCACAATGGCAATTTTGACCGCTCTTCAACCTTCCTTTGTCCAGAGGATGTTACCATGTATTAGTGGATCAGCTGGGAGAGCATCCAAGTCCTCTCTGGTGTGTTGCCCTCAGTATGGACAGAATGTAACTGGAAAGCAGATTAAGTGACAGGCAAAGTCCTTGGGATTCAGGACATGGCGTTTGTTGGTGTACAGAATAGTGTTACTGCTCTAGAGTTACCATTGTCTGCCTGGTGAAATCAGGAAAGTCTTAACACAGAAAATATTCATTCATGGGTAGTATATTAAAAGAAGTTGCTACAAGAAGTGTTTTTTTAATTTTATTTGCTTTGTGACTATTTGTTTTATTAAGATGAATTTTAAAAAGTAATGCTTTAATTAAAAATGTGCCTTTAATATTGTATGGATTTTTAATTCCTCTGCATAGATGACTGAGAAACTAATGTTGGAAAAAATATGTAAGACTCTGTTGTTTGAGAGAATGCCCATTCATAAATAACCACACTTCCTAATTAACCAAGCTTCATGAAGTTAAAAAAAAAATCTCTTCTTTTTCAGATCACAAAGAACTTGAATCATCATCACAAAAGATGGACAATATGTGTAAAACCACGAAACCACTTAGTCTGAAATCTGATGTGACAACAAATGATATACAGAGGCCTATGCCAAGCCCCAAGATGAGATGTTTCTGTTTGCCTGTAGATAGGTTCCATCTTGCAAGCTCCCCTAATGAGAAAAACAGCAGAAATGTGGGAACTGTCAATTCAGACAAGTTTGGCCAGAATCTTACCTTTGAAGGACTTAATAGAAAAGATACACCTACTAGTTTTGGCCCCCAAATTAATGGTTTTGATCAGCAGATTCCACAAAAAACTCAGGGACAACAAAGTGAACCAAAGAACTTAACTGGCACGAGTGCAGTGATTGTGCCAAGTGTACTCCAGGAAAAAGTGACAATGAGCATCCAGGTGAGTGGTGACCATTCCAACGGTGCCACAGAGCCCAACACGCCAGCCAGTTTAGCAAGAGAGGCACCAGAGAGACTGTCCTCGCATTCTCACCGTCTTGCTCCTGCAAGAGCACCCAGAATACTGCAGCCCCATCTTGGGACAACATTTTACAAACCACCTACCCCAACCAGCAAAGTCAGGGGGACTGAGGAGAGACCAGCTTCACCTTCAGCAGCAGTGCCTCCTAGCACAGCTCTTACTCCCCTGAGTCATGTGGAGAAATCTGTGCCAGAGGCAGACAGCACATCAGCTTATGCTTTGAAGCCAGCTGCTGAGCATAAAGAGAAATCTGAGGAGATCGGCCTACCTGACATGAATCCAATCTGCCAGGGACTTGGGCTCAAACTAATGGAAGAGTTACAAGACCTTGAATTTGAAATGCCACAGTTTGTGTAGTTGTCAAAATTCAGTTTTTCTTTTTCTTGTTTCATTTTTATGCATTTTGTTTATTTTATGAAAGAATATTGTAACAGAACCCCTTTTGTTTAGGATTGCCAAAGTATATATTTTGCCTTTTGGGCTTGTATTGTCTTTGCTAGTCATATAGAATGGTAGTGTTTTAGTCATATAGAATGATAGTGCTCACTGGTATTGTCTTTAAATTCTGTGTTTTTGAAGTTGTGCATAAAATTGCCAAAGTTTATATTTTGCCTTTTGGCCTTGTATTGTCTTTGCTAGTCATATAGAATGGTAGTGTTTTAGTCATATAGAATGATAGTGCTCACAGGTATTGTCTTTAAATTCTGTGTTTTTGAAGTTGTGCATAAAATTGCCAAAGTTTGTATTTTTCCTTTTGGCCTTGTATTGTCTTTGCTAGTCATATAGAATGGTAGTGTTTTAGTCATATAGAATGATAGTGCTCACTGGTATTGTCTTTAAATTCTGTGTTTTTGAAGTTGTGCATAAAATTGCCAAAGTTTATATTTTTCCTTTTGGCCTTGTATTGTCTTTGCTAGTCATATAGAATGGTAGTGTTTTAGTCATATAGAATGATAGTGCTCACTGGTATTGTCTTTAAATTCTGTGTTTTTGAAGTTATGCATAAAATTGCCAAAGTGTATATTTTGCCTTTTGGCCTTGTATTGTCTTTGCTAGTCATATAGAATGGTAGTGTTTTAGTCATATAGAATGATAGTGCTCACTGATATTGTCTTTAAATTCTGTGTTTTTGAAGTTATGCATAAAATAAGTATTATAATTTTAAATTTAAAATAATTTTCTCTATAAAATGTTTCATGTAAATGCATCTTTAATATATAATATTGTTCTCAACAAATAGGGGCAGTAGGGAAAAGTGAGCTTTATTTTGGAGCAAACCTTGTGCTGATTCATAAAATGCTTCTGAATGCAAGTGCCTGAAAAACTTGATTGGGTATGAATATATATTTTTCCCACATAATGTTCTAGTGCATCTTTGACCACTTGTGTTATTATAGCATGTATGGAAGCATTGGCAATTCATATAACTTTTTTAATATTTACATAATGGCCTTAAAGCTTGCCAATCTGTGTTTACTAGCATTCTACTTGTTAATTTTTACATATGGTAATTAACACAATTGTAGAAAGAAAATGCACTTCAATACTAAAAAGTTTCAGACATTGGCAGAGACAACACAGACAGACAGAGTTGAGGCATCTCGAGCCTAAGAGACCTGTGACCTCTCTGCTCTCAGCTGCGGCCTGTTGCTGGATTGCCTGCGACTTCTGGCTTTCTGCTGAGGAGAGCAAGTGGCCAACAGCTAGGACAAGATGAAGCTCTCTCTGGTGGCTACAGTTCTGCTGCTGCTCTGCGCAGCATGGATGAGGAGGATGACAAGAAAAGGACATGGGTACCGTGGTCGGCATCGACCTGGGGACCACTTACTCCTGCATCGGGGTGTTCAAGAATGGCCACTGGAGATCATCTCCAAGGATCAGGGCAACCGCATCAGGCCGTCTTATGTGGCCTTCACCTCTGAAGAAGAACGTCTGATCCGCGATACAGTCAAGAAGCAGCTCACCTCCACTCCTGAGAACATGGTTCTTGATGCCCAGCAGCTCATTGGCAGCACTGGGAATGACCCTTCTGTGCAGCCAGACATCAAGTTCTTGACTTTCAAAGTGTTTGAAGAGAAACCTAAACCATACATTCAGGTTGATATTGGAGGTGGGCAAACTAAGACCTTTGCTCCAGAAGAAATCTCAAAAGACTCAAGGAGTGCATTGATAGTAGGAATGAGTTGGAAAGCTATCCCTACTCTCTAAAGTATCAGATTATAGATAAAGAAAAGTTGGGAAGCAAACTTTCCTCTGAAGATAAGGAGACCATGGAAAAAGCTGTAGAGGAAAAGATTGAATGGCTGGAAACCACCAAGAAGCTGACATTGAAGACTTCAAAACTAAAAAGAAGGAACTAGAAGAAATTGTTCAGCCAATTATCAGCAAACTCAATGAAAGTGTAGGCCCTCCCCCAACTGGTGAAGAGGATACAGCAGAAAGAGAGGAGTTGAAGACACTGATCTGCGAGTGCTGTAATATTGTAAATTAGACTCAGAACTTTCCTTAGGAGAAAACTGAGAGAACTTAAGTCTCCAATGTACTTGGAATCTTCACCTCAAAGTGGAGTTGAAAATGTTATAGCCCAAGTGGCTCTTTACTGCTTTCCATCAGCAGTTGCTCACATGTTTTGGGGAAGAGAGAGAGAGGAGGAATTGGCTATCTTAAAAAACTGGATATAAAAATGTGGGTGAGGATGTGTGTTCACCTCATAAATGTTCTATTTAATGATTGGGTCATGCAAATCTGGTGTAGGAACTTTTTTCTACCATAAATGACACCAATAAATGTTTGTTATTTAAAAAAAATACTAAAAGTTTGGAACTGTCATAAAATAAAAATTTGTACAGATAAAGCTAAAGGATAAAACACTATCAGAAGCATTAAAACCATCTAAAGCCAAATAACTAAACTATATAATTTAAATTATAATATATTTATATATTATATATTATATACTACATATTATAGATTTACATATATCTATATGATATATTATAAGTTGTTTATATACAATTATAATATAATCCTATGTTTTATACATTATATTAATATATATTATACTAATATAATAATTGTATTATTATCTTATTAATAATAGAAATTATATTATTATATAATTACATTACAATGATATTCAATATAATATAAATTAATATAAATCTAAATATATTATATGATATATAATAAACATGTTATATATAATAAAATAATATTTATATATTTAGTTTATATATTATTTTATTACATGTGTTTATAATATATATGTATTTCATATATTATATATAATTTATATGAAATACATATGAATCATAAACATTTGATATATAATATATATAATTTATATAATATATATTTATCTATTTATATATTAATATATATATATAATTTATATATAAATATATAAGTATGTTATGTAAATATATTATATAAATTATATATAATATATTATCATTAATATATAATATATTTATATATTAGGATACATAAAATATGTATAATTTATATATTTTTATTTTATTATATATAACATAAATGTATTATATATTATAATATAAATTAGAATATTATATGATTATATTGTATTTAATTTATATTATATATGTATTATATATTTATGTAATATATTTATATAATATTATAATTTAAATTATATAGATAAATTATGTCTTATTTGACTTTAGATGATTTTAATACTTTTGATAGTTTTTAACCTCTTAACTTTATCTGTATAAATTTTTATTTTATGACATTTTTAACCTTTTTAGTATTTTTTATAATGGTCTTTAAAAATGCTTGCTTCAGATATTTTTAATTTCAATGCATTTTCTCTTCACATTATGAGGGTTTGGTTAAAACCATTCCTTTGAATGTATGCCTGTAATCCCAATAGCTTGGGAGGCTGAGACAGGTGGATTTCAAGTAGAAAGCCAGCCTTAGCAATGGCAAAACTCTTAGCAACCATTTCTTTAAATAAAATTCAGAATAAGACCGGGGATGCGGCTCAATGGTTGAGTGTCCCTTACTTCAATTTCCAGTACCCGCCCAAAAAAACTCCTTTTGTATGAAATGTTTTGACTAACAAATCACGTTACCTACTTTTTCTACATGGACTATCAACCAGTGAAAACGTATATGTCATTACAATTGAGCAACAATTTATTTAAGTTCATTTTGAGAGTACAGTAAGTCACATTGTTTGCAATTTGAGAGATGTAGATGACTGAATGTGTTTCACTTATAAAATACCCAGTTTTTAGAAACTAGTCCATTCCTGTTATTTTCTGGGTTTCATCATCTTGCCTAAAATATGATGTAAAAGGGACAAAAATAAAATAGCCTTCTTTGGTATCTGTGAACTATATTGTGAGTCAATGTTTTTGTATGATCATATTACACTTGATAAAAATTATGTACAGGTTTATACACACATTATTACATGTAAATAATTTCAAGTACAATAAGTTATTGTGGCTTCTCTGAAATTGTTGCCTCTTGGAGTATGATACTTTAAGATTATTAACTATTGACTCAGTGGTCAACACATGGGCTCATCACTCGACTATGATATGAAATGCGTTTTAGGGCATGTTGTCTTATAGTTCTCCATAACATTAAGGACTAAGGAGAAATGAACAAATGGCCTTTTTAATGCTAAAGCCATTTTTTAGCCTTCCTTATACAAAGGACAAAAATCATATTGGTTTGAAAACTTAAAAATAAAATCAGATCTAACATTTATTGAGCTTTCTTTGTGTATTTACACTTTACCGAGTTGAAATTTCACAGCAACCTCTAATGGGTAAGTAAGCATTTTATAATTCCTGTGTTACAGATGAGGAAACTGAGGCTTAGCTAAGTGACATGCTTTTAGTTTTCAGAGATGCAGCAAGCAGAATTGAATCTCAAATACAGGGTTGTGAAATTTTGATTAGTGCTTCTTTTTTGGGGTACCAGAGAGCCACATCCACATTAATCCTATAGCCTAACAGGCTGATCTTAGTTTAATAATGTGCTCCAAATGAGTCGTTCAGTCAGAATTTGAACCCAGCTAGCTTCCATTAATTTTACTATCGAAAGATCTAGAGCTCCTAATAAGGAATATTAAGAAAAGATAAGTTAAATTTTTTAGTTTTGACTGCTTAATACATACCAAGTAATTCTAAGCCTATTCCTTAGTAGATCATTAAGACCACATGCCAACATATCTCCACATAGGAGTCAGTCTTAACAGAGGAAGGCAGGTCGGGCTAGGGCAGTGCACTTACCCAGGGCAGAACTGCAGCAGGAGCTGAGCCAGCACCCAGGCAGCTGGCTGCAGAGCCTGCACTCTTCATGGTGCTAGAAGTTCTGCAGGACTGTAAATATGTTCTGGTGTTTACCATCCAACCACAATGGCTCAGCTCCCTTCTATCAATGTGGAAAAGGGCCCAGGAGACAAAATCACATGAGCAGTGCCTGGGAACCAGGTAAGAGAGGCCAGCAGCCTCAGGTGAAGAAGGAGGTCAAATGAGATGATGACCTGCAAATGATGCTGGTGTGCACCTGTCTGCAAACCACTGCCCAAGGATGTGGGAGAAGGACCAGGTGGCAGGGATGAGGACCATGGGCTAGGAACAGGGCCATTGGAAAGCCATCAGACCACTGCAAAGGCACACAGTTCCACTATCTCAGGATATAGAGTACACAATAAGAAATGTTGATCTTAACCAGGTGATGGTGAAGTGTACTGAGAATTTATTAGGTGAGTTACTGTTCTAAGCACTTTTCGTCTCAAGGAACTCAAAGGAACTCCTAGTTGATCTACATAAGATCATTCTATGATTGCAAGAAGAGTTTGTGGTGCTATTTAGTCCAGGGCCAGTGCAGATGGTGTGAACAGTTTGGTCATATGGGAAAATCGTCAGGGAGTTTAAATTAAAGACACAGACACCATTTTACCTTTAAACCAGCTCTGGGATGGCTCCTTGAACCCTCAGCCTCAAGCTCCCCATGGGGGCAGTGAGGTTTTACTAAAAAGGAGAGAGAGAGAGAGAGAGAGAGAGAGAGAGAGAGAGAGAGAGAGAGAGAATATGCTAGGGATAGGGCTTTTATTGGGGAACAAAAAATTCTGGGGAAAATTTCATGCAATGAAGGTCAAGGGGGGGCAATGTGGCAAGGTCAGGTGCAATGATTGGATCTTTGGAGCAGTGATGAGACACGCCTCCACATGGAAAAGCTCTCAAACCCAAAGAGGGTGGGGAGAGCTCTGCTACATTAAAAGTGTCTGAGCACCTCACAACTAGCCAGGAGTAAACTCAGTCAGTTCAAGGATGGACTCCCACAGAGCTGCACTTCAAAGGGAAGGGAAACAAATATATATAATGACTCCTCTCTAGGGAGCAGAGTGGCTCAGCAGCTCAGCAGTTTGGGGGTGGCCCATTCCAGGAATGGTGGGGGGTCCAGAAAACTCACCTAGTTCCAGAACTGCAGGGTTCTGGGACATCACTCCATTGTAGGGTCTAGGATTCTTATCCAGTTCCAGGACTGCAGAATCTTGGGAGACCTGCCACCCCCAGCAGCCCAGGCAGTCAAACTAAAGGTTGCTTGAGTGAATTTCCTAGGTAGCCAAATAAAGCACCCAGGACAGCTCCTCTGCCTCAAGCTCCCCCAATGGGAGAGCAAGGAATGTCACGAGGGGCTGGTGAGAGTGAGCATGTCCAAGAGTGGACTTTTACTGGGGAGATCCTCATTCTTCAGAAAATTCCATCCAAAAAAGGTCAAGAGGAGCAGGGTTACAAGGACAGGTAAGGTAATTTGATCCCTGGGGTTATAGGAAGGCAAACCTAAGCATGAAGACACATTCTGCTACTTCCAGGATCAGGGCAGCCATGTAGGGCCACTTTGAATGTGGCCAGATCCCTGGAAGTGACTGACAGAGCTGCAACCAATCAGGGAAGGAAAATGCAACAGCCCCCCACAGAGGCGGATCCAGTTCTAGGGCTGGAAGGTCTAGGAAGCTCACACAGTTCCAGCATTGCAGGGTCCTGGGTCTTACCCAGGGTTGTAGGGTTTTCTGACCTGTAGGGTGAGGATGCAGCTCAGCCAATGCTCTGTTTTCTGAACCCATGGCACTACATTCATCTCAGCCCTTGCAAGTCTGGCTGCTCAGCTAGGTCCCAAGAAGTGATGTGAACCTTCAGTCAGACATGGGTTATGACTGCTGTGGGCACTCAGATGCCTCTTCCAGGAGGCAGCCTACAGTCCCAGGCGAGGCCCTGAGGGGCAGGGTGCACCAGAGACTGGGAGCACTGATGTGTGGCTTCACTGCAGCCTGGCCCCATGGGGTAGGCTGTGACAGGGGCTGAGCTCAGGAGTGGCAGGCCACCAAGTGTGGGTGGTTTAGCAGTGCCTAAGTCTCAGGGAAGGTGGGGTGCCATGGCTGTTTGTCACCTGAGCAAGACACAATCCAGCAGTATTTCCAGTCCCCAGGTGCCATGGTCTAATAGCTGTGCTGGCCACAAGAGTGGGGGACACGGTCACCTCCTTCTCTTCTGGAGCTCAGATGTGTGGACTCCAGGCAGTCCCCTCAGGGGAGCTGAGTGGCATGAGAATACAAGAGTCCTAGTAGTGAGTATGGAAGATGTCCAAGGTTTGGGTGGGAGCCGCTGGGGTCCTCTTGCTTCATTAGTCCACCCAGGGAGGAGGCTCCCTTGTTCTGAGCTGCTCCTGGCTGTTGATGGAGTGTCAGACACTAAGTGTGTCCTATACTCTGTGTGAACATCCCAGGTTCCCATGCTCTATCTGGCTTCTGCTGATCTTTAGATGTGCTCTGAGGCTCTCTTCACTTACCCTCACCAAAATGCATTGCTTATTTTGGGAGTTGTCTTTGTGGGAGGAAGGATGGTAGGGCTTCTAGTCAGACTTCTTGCTAGCATCTCTCCTCCCTAGAAATGTTTACTTTCAAATCAGAATAATCGTACCCGGTATCACCATGTTTAATCAAATTTGTATTGGAGATCCTCTGAGTAAAATATAATGAGAATAAAAGAAAGTAGAAGAATGGAATACTAAAATATAGAATGCTTAAACTTCCATTATTTTCAAATGATGACTATTTTTTTAATATTTTTTATTATTTTTTTTTAGATGGACCCAATATCTTTATTTTATTTTTTTTTAATGTGGTGCTGAGGATCGAACCCAGTGCCTCCCGCATGCCAGGCAAGTGCACTACCTCTTGAGACACATCCCCAGGCCAAACTATATATATTTCGAAAAAAAAATGTAATCTCCAGAAAGATTATTGGAAATACCTATAGAAATTGTCAAGGTTCCTGATAAAAGTTTGAGGTATAAAAGTAAAAATAAAGTATTATATTCCAGTGGCAAATGATTAGAAATTGTGATTGAACAGGATATACTATTTGCAATAGTATCAGAGACTGAAATTGCCTAAATAATCAAAAAATAAACTTAAGACTTCTGTAGACAGATTATAAAATTTTATTAGGTGATGTTCAAAAGAACATAAATACATGAAGGCATATACTACATTTGTCAATATAAGACTTAGTCTAGGCCATTTTTAAAAGTATTTTTAAGGTAGCCAGGTGTGGTGGTGCAAACATGTAATGCCAGCAGCTCAGAACGCAGAGACAGGAGGATCATGAGTTCAAAGCTAGCCTCAGCAAAAGCAGGCACTAAACAATTCAGTGAGACCGTGTCTCTGAAACAAAATACAAAATAGGGCTGGGGATGTGGCTCCATGGTAGAGTGCCCCTAAATTCAATCCCCAGTACATCCTCCCCCTCAAAAAAAAAGTATTTTGAACCTAAAACACCATGAAATCTAAAGAGGAACCTGGAGTGGGTCTAGTCTATCAACTAACTATTTAGCTATTATTATTATTATAAATTAAGCTATTGTCATTATAAAGTTGTTCTGACTAAAATAGTATGATGCTGGTAGAAATTACGTTAACTACAAATATGTAGAAATTACATTAATTAAAAAATGTAGAAATTATATTAAGTACAAAACTACTTTGATGTAACAGCAATCTCCTATCAAGTAGACATTCCATATTGCATGGAAACACAGAGGCTCACAAAACAACTCAGCATTCTAGAATCACAAAGTTTTTGAAGAATTTAAAAATGTTCAGTAAAATGCAAGAGGAAATTCATTGCAAAATTACACACTAGGGTAGTGTGCAAGACAATGCAGAATGGAAGCAATATACAATCTAAATGTCTGAATGTTCTATTCCTCATGGCATACCCACTCCCATGCACACATTAGGCTTTCTCAGTAACAGTGTAAGAGGTCAGTTGTGAGGACCAGACTGAAGGTAAGCAAGGCTTCTCAGCAGAGGGAGTTTTCCGAGAGCCATGCACTCTTGCTCTTTTGGGAGATGCAGGAGCAACGCTATTGGTCAAAGCCACAATTCTCTCTTTTTAAAATTTTTAATGTGTTTCAATTAGTTATACATGACAGTAGAATGCACTTATATACTTTGATATATCATACATAGATGGGATATAATTTCTCTTTTTCTGAGTGTACATATTGTAGAATCACATTGGTTATACAGTCACATATATATAAAGTAATAATGTGTGTTTCATTCTACTATCTTTCTTATCCCCATATCCCCTGCCTTCCCCTCCTTTCACTTACCTCTACCTAAGGTAACACTATTTTTTTTTTGCATTACAATTCTTAATACACATATATACCACAATTTTTGTATTTCTGTTTGTATATAAAGTATGTGGACACCCAATTCAAGTCTTCATACATCACATTTCACCATGCTTGCTAATCCCCTGCCCCCTCCCTTTCTCTCCCACCCCCTACCCTATTTCTCCCATGCTCTGCCTCCCAACCCCACCATGAGTCAACCTTCTTATATCAGAGAAAACATTCAGTATTTGTTTTTTGGAGGGGATTGACTAACTTCACTTAGCATTATCTTCTCCAGTGCCATCCATTTACATGCAAATGCCATGGTTTTGTTCTTTTTTAATGCTGAGTAAAATTCCATTGTGTATATATGCCACATTTTTTTATCCAATCATCCACTGAAGGACATCTAGGTTGGCTCATGTCTATTTCATTCTACTAGCTTTCCTATCCCCACATTCCTGCCTTCCCCTCCTTTAGCTATTGTGAATTGTGCTGCTATAAACATTGATGTGGCTGTGTCCCTGTAGTATGCTGTTTTTAAGTCCTTTGGATATAGTCCGAGGAGAGGAATAGCTGGGTCAAATGGTCGTTCCATACCTCCATACTGTTTTCTATATTGGCTGCACCAATTTGCAGTCCCACCAGCAATGTATGAATGTACCTTTTTCCCCACATCCTCACCAACACTTATTGTTGTTTGCCTTCATAATAGCTGCCATTCTGACTGGAATGAGATGATATCTTAGAGTGGTATTGATTTGCATTTTTCTGATTGCTAGAGATGATGAGCATTTTTTCTTATATTTATTGATTGATTGTATATCCTCTTCTGAAAAGTGTCTGTTCAGGTCCTTAGCCCATTTGTTTGGGTTATTTGTTTATCAGTGTTTAGCTGTTTGAGTTCTTTATGTACCCTAGATATTAGTGCACTATCTGATATGTGAGATGTAAAGATTTGCTCCCAGGATGTAGGCTCTCTGTTCACCTCATAGATTGTTTCTTTTACTGAAAAGAAACTTTTTAGTTTGATTCCATCCCATTTATTGATTATTGGTTTTAATTCTTGTACAGTAAGAGTCTTATTAAGGAAGTTGGGGCCTAATCCCACATGATGAAGATTAAGGCCTATTTTTTTCTTCTATTAGACGCAGAGTCTCTCACAACTCTCTTTACAATACTGAGTAAGTGGTAATTATTTTACTTGGTTAGACTTTTCATAGGGTCAGAATAGATGACATGAAAGAAAGCTGTCCATCGGTGGGGGACAGGTCTCTGCTTCATGGCTACTTAGTGTTGAGTGGGTTCTATAATCAGTGTTCTGATACTCACACATTAAAAAAAATATGTCCAACATATATTCTTCCCAAGGAAAGCTCTATCACACAGGTTAATACTATTACCCTTCTATAAAAGTGGATGTCTTATGATCATATTTTTTCTTTTTACTCTGTAGTGGAAGGAAACATTCTCAACCGATGTAGCAAGAATCATTTATCAACAGAATAAAAACACAAGTTTATCAACACATTCTTAAGATTCCCAGAAACAGAACTGTCCAAATAGACAACTTGGATTCACGATGGACATGGCATCATAGAGAAGTACGAAAAGAGATAATTACTTAACAAATGGGACTGGAGAATTGGCATTCCACAAATAAAATACACACTTGCATTCCTACATCATTCCATATGCATGGTCAACTCGAGATATATTAACCATGTTAATATTTTAAAAGGAAATTTTAAAATGATTAGTGGAAAATATTGCAGATAGCTTTTAAAACACATGAAAACACAGGATCACATGAGAAAAGATTATTAATTTGAGCACATAAAATTAAAAACATCTGGGGTTGGGGCTGGAGCTTGGTGGTGGAGTGCTTGACTACCATGTGCAAGGTGCTGGGTTTGATTCTCAGCACCACATAAAAATAAATAAATAAAATAAAAGTATTGTTTCCAACTATAACTAAAAAATATTTTTTAAAAACATTAAAGATATCTGTATGTCCAAAGATGTATTAAACAGGACGACCGGGGTGCTGCGGGGTGAAAAAGAGTGCCCAGCAAAGATGCTGCTGGACTTGTCGCAAGAGCCTAAGGAGCACCTGGCCTTCCTGCAGAAGTGGTAGTGGAGTTTGAGTGGATCGGGGTGGAGTTCCTGAGGCCAGGGACCATCCCCAAGGTCTACGAGGGCGCCGCCAGGAAGCTCAACGTGAGCAGCAACACTGTCCAGCATGGTGTGGAAGGGTTGACCTACCTGCTCACCAAGAGCTCCAAGCTCATGATTTCTGAAGTGGATTTCCAAGACTCTGTTTTTGTTCTGGGATTCTCTCAAGAACTGAGCAAATTATTGCTTCAGCTTTACCTCGACAACAGAAAAGAGATCAGGACTAGGGGCTGGGGATGTGGCTCAAGCGGTAGCTCGCTTGCCTTGCGTGTGTGCGGCCCGGGTTCGATCCTCAGCACCACATACAAACAAAGATGTTGTGTCCACCGAGAACTAAGAAAAAAATAAATAAATGTTAAAATTCTCTCTCTCTCTCTCTCTCTCTCTCTCTCTCTCTCTCTCTCTCTCTCTCTGTCCCCCTCTCTCTCTCACTCTCTCTCTAAAAAAAAAAAAAAAAAGTAAAAAAAAAAAAAAAAAGAGATCAGGACTATTCTGGGTGAATTGGCACCCAGCCTTCCCAGTTACCACAGCCTTGAGTGGCGACTACATGTTCAACTTGCAAGCAGAAGTCTCAGGCAACAGATTCAGCCAGCAGTGACTATCAAACTACACCTAAATCAGAATGCAGACCACAACACCAAAGTTCTGCAGACAGACTCAGCCACCCTACTTCATTTAGTTCACAACTGCAACAATCCTTGGAGGGGATGAAAACAAACCACTGTAGGAGAGTAGGTCACAACATCAAGTAGTACCAAGTGTTAAGGTCCTAATGCCATTGACTCATTTGTGAATGGAGGAAATTCAGGAATTACTTTTCAGAATTAATTGTTATTAATTGGTGTTGATAAATGCATCTAGATTCCATGAAATTCCTTTTCCTATTCCAGGATATTGAGGTCATGATCAGAAGCTCAAATCAGGTTCCTTTTCTGGTGCTAAATGTGGTCAGCTTCTTGACAGACTGAAATTTAATTTTGTATTTTAAATGTGTAAATAGGATTGAATCAACTAGAAATAAATCTATACTGTTCATATCTTCTGTATATATGAGTAATACCCTGGTTTTCATACATTTTTGTCTGCTTAACTAGTATGTTCCTCCTTATTGATCAATTTTGAGAAAATTGACAGCTAATTCCTTTCCTATTCAGAGTATTTATAAATAGTACAATATTTCTGACTTTTCAAAGCATCTCATGATGTTACTAGCTACAGAATAATGTAAAGTGAGTATGAGTTTTTTAAATTATATGCCCATATTGTTATAGGAAGTTCATGCAGTTTTCTTTGAATGTAAACATAAGTAGTTTTTACCATATTGCTGAAGTTTGACTTATGGTTCATTGACTTAAGTAGTACTCAATTTTGTGTGATTGTTAATAATATTTTCACAAGGATTAATTTTTCCCATATACCCAAAGCAACTAAGAGACACACTGTCATTTACATTTGTAAATAATGGATACAAGAATAATGTAATCAATGCTTGATTATCCAGGGGAAAAATTATGTCTTAAAATAAAAATGTTTAGAAATTTAAGAATATATTTTTTTTTAATGTTAATATAATTTATTTCCAAGTGTTAGGATTACAAATTTTTTCCCTTTTTTTTTTAGCTTATAAGTGAATTCTTTCCTTTGACAGACTTATGATTCAAGAGTTTTCGCCATTGCTGATAATAACTGCAATTCATATTTTATCTCATAGTTTTCTCTGGTAACACCTTTACTTTTTGGATGACTTTACAATGGATGAACATGAATTATTTTGAAAAGTTGCATTATATAAAACTACAAATCATCCAGTAACTGATATATAAATCTAACAAAACTGCTGAAGATCATCCATACAATCTGGAATGAAAATAACAAAATATTACCTCCAAGGTCTCCCAATTTGTAACACAAAGAGAAGGCATACTACTTCTTCAAGTCTTAATCATATAATCTTCCTAACTAGACAATGTTGTTCCTACTTAACTACATTTAATGAATAAATGACATGCAAACAAATAACACTTTATATTGTATGAATCAATATTGTAATTACTGTACAAAAGATCATATTTTCACATTATGTCCAATACTACTAAAATAGTTTGAAATTCAACATCAGTACTAACCATTTTCCAAATTCCTCTGAAATGTTACCAAAATAAACACTTTATTGATAACAACTTCATGCTTTTTATTTTTCTAACTTCTGATTCCCAAAAGGAACTAATGCCTATAACACAGATGACTATCCCAAAACTTACTAAACAGAAAGAGAATCAGTCTAAGTGTAAGCAACACTTTCACAAATTACACCTTACTCCATAATTTCTGTAAGAAAAATACAAAGAATGAAAAACAAATTTATGGCTAAATTCCAACTCTTTGATTTGCAAAGCTACTACTCAATTGCCACATATACATTTCAAGTACTTCTATGCAATAATTATCTTCCTTAAGAAAGCGAAAACTATTATGAAGATCAAAGTTGTTTCCCCAATCTGGGAGAGGAAAGGAAAGGGAAAAATCATCAACTCCCTATTTGTCCTTATCTCTGTGCTCTTAAGTACATCAAAAACGATCTTAAAACTCATCTCATTCTCTAGTGTCAGTAACTATGTGGGTTTCACCTCTGTACATCACTTGTGATCCATGCTACACAGGCAGAATTCATCTAGAATTATGGAGTGAACACTACATCCAGAAAATCTATCTTCCCTTGATGTAGTATGCTTCATAAACCAATAACTAGTTATTTCAGGTAGAGATCAGATCATATATTAGAGAAGGTCACTTTTACAATAGGTCTCCTAAACTCTGAAGGCTAAAATCCAGGAAAGGCAAAGAAGAGGACAGCATTTACAAATTATTTCCCCTCCAATTTCAATCATGCTTAACAAGCTTACACAGACAAAACCCTGGACATTAGAGATGATGAGGAATGGCTTTTCAAAGATAAGGACAAAAGTTTACCTGACAGCAATTAATCCCACATAGTGCAACAAAAACAGACACAAGACACATGGTAAACGCAAGGAAGAGAGAAATTATTTGATCCAAACCCATGTGTCCAAGAGTTTCATTAAGGATAGCCTCCTTTCTTTAAAAATTAAAAAAAAAAAAGAAAGAAAGAAAGAAAGACCCTGCTACTTTGTGAACCAAAAAAAAAAAAAAAAAAAAAAGAAAATACAAGTAAAACATTATTGACAAAAAGATGTGACATATGAGATGGTATTTTGTGCAATGCAGGAAAGCCTAAAAATTGGAATAAACTTTCCTCTGGCAACAATTTATAAGTACATAAAGTTCCTTATTGTTTTCCATCTTAAAAAGAATCTCTTTGAAAAGTTCTACTTAAAAAACGTAAATTGTGCATTAAACTATGGTGTGGTATAACTCTTGCTTAACAATGATTAAAGGCATACTTAAAATATGCACTCAAAACACTAAAAAAGAATCTGATTTTACTAGATGGGACTATATCTGAAGTAGTCTTACATAATATTCTTTAAGTTCACTTACCACTATTCTTCAATAAAAACAAAACAATCACAAAACACATTTTCATGCTTTTTTACATACCAATTTTTGTAAAAGGCAATCTGAAATAAACACTTGAAATTTTTGGTTAAACTACAGTTTCCCACAAATTATGACTATATATCCAAATGATATACATAAAATACAACAGTTCTAAATATACATATATGTACAATCAGAAATAATATCTATTTCTTTATAGAATACTACACATTTATGACTTTTGACTAGCAAGACACACAGACTATGGTAATGTACAAGGCTGATAACTTGAAGGAAAGGATTCTGAAGGTCTGTAAATACTCATACATTTACCAAAGGCTAAGTCAGTGAAATGTTGTTATCACTAAGGCATACACCTATCCTTAATGAAGACTGAAGCAACTTGACTACTTGTCAAAGATGTTATGAAATAGTAATGAAAAATTATTGGGCATTTAAAAGCAAGCAGGTATTAAACATTGAATATGAAAACATCAGATTACTTACAGACTTTACTAAGAATTCTGGAAAAGCTTTGAGCAACAAGTTATAGTCAGAAAGGATCTAAACTAGCTCACAGCCATAATGCTACTTGGGAAAAAAAAATTAGTTCCAGTATGGTGTATTTACCTATCATAAAATATTTTACTCTTAAGCTAAAAGAATAATGAAATTCTCTCCTGCTGCTTCTCTAGTTCCAGAAAGCAGTAATCTTGGTCTTTTAAGGTATACTGACAAATCCCAAACTCCTAGATCAGTGCCTGGTACTAGTCCTCAGTATTTCTTGAACAAACAAATGACTGGGAGTAGAGAACAGGTTAAGAGCAGACAAACCTAAAACTATCAAAGAATTGATCACAAACAATGATAGAATTGATTAATGGGAATAATAACAACCTAAGTGTGTTGAGGTCAAATATGAATTGTTCCATATTTTAGCAAAAAAACCTGAATGAACTGTGTAAGACAATGAACATAACCTGTTATATAAAACTAGTGACTTCACAAAATTGTGAATAATCTCACTTCTGCTAAAAAAAATGGATCTGATAGTCAACTGGACGATTTAGGTCGCAAATTCATAAACCCAGTTCTTTGCCCAATTACAAAGAAAAATGTGCTAGTGAACTTATTAATGCTCTTTTGTCAATACTTCTCAGTTTCTGATGTAGTTTCTCACAAATATTTAGAAAGTATTTCAAGCATCCAACCCTCCTTAATATAACGTAAAAATACATATCCTACTTATCTACATAAAGCCGGAAGTTTCCACACATTGACACTAACTAGTACTTATGTGCAGGCAATTTCAAAATTCCAAGTATATTCTTTTGTTTTAAATTTTATGAATTTAAAGTGATCCTCAGTTCTCTAGGACCAAGCTACTCACTCAATTAGGACAATTCCATTAAAAGGTGGGTCACTCTCCTCATCACAACTAAACTTCAGAAAAAGTATGCTTTAAAAAGTGAATACAAACCCGCCATTTCACACCTGATATAATGTATTTATGAATCTAAGGCAAAATGAAAATATTTCTCTAGTTCTACTTCCAAAAACTTGTTTGATTGCTAGTTTGTCTATCTTGACTTACACCTGTTACTGCAGCGACGTGAGCAAGTACGTCCAGTTTCTGTTACAACAATATATTGTAATTGCTTGCCACTGGCTGTTTGAATCAAGTGTGACATCCAGAGTTAGACCCTATACACTAAAGAGTGTATGACTCCATGTAATGACAAAAGAGAAAGTTTTTAAACAGAATACGTTTGTTGTCGCTAAAAGTGACAGCAGAAAAGTACAGCAGCTCTGCGTGGTGACCAGACTCCTTCTTTCAGACTTCCAAGGCTAAGAAACGGAAAACTAATTGTCCAATTTGTTGGGTCTCGCCTCCTTCCCGCCGGCCCTCCTACGAGTGGCCAGACAGTTCCTGAACCAGAGTTTGTGAAGTGCTTCGGAGGCTTGTGGGATGAAAGATGCTATAAAGACGCTTCATGTTATGAGTATATTGCCACTGAGCTTTTCGGGGAACCACTGTCACTGCGTCGGGGACAGGTTGGTGGCACAACCCTTGCCGAGGAGGGGGGAGAGGCGGGCACAGCCCCCTTGGTGGCCGTGAAGCGAGGCTGGGTCACGTTTCACGCCGCAGCTAGACCACACGTGAAAAGTTACACACACGCCCCACACCGAGGACTCCGGTCGGTCTCCATCCCCGAGGGCTGGAGTGCTTGAGCCCGGGGGCAGGAGAAGCGCGGGGGCCCGGGCCTACACCCCACAGATGCAGGGAGGGCCAGGCGGCGCGGGCCCCGCGCAGCGACGCCCGGGGCGGCGGGGGCCGGGCGCGGGGAACGGCCCGGGAGGGCGGCCGCGCCGGGCCCCGCGCAGCCCCGTGGCCGGGAAGGCTCGCGCCCCGCGGCCGGCGGCGTGGGGGAGGGGAGGCGGGCCTGCGGCCTGTTGGGGGAGTTCAGCCCGGGCCTCGCGTGCGGCTCTCGGCCGGGGCCCCGGCCCCGGGGTCCCGGGCGCCGAGGAGGGACTCACCGGAAAGGCCCGGATCCGCATCTTGGTGTCCTTCCGGCTGCCCGTGCCTTTGCTCAGATTCGACGTGGTGCTCGTCCCCTACCCGGCGGCGGCTTCGGGTCGCACTCCCAGGCGCCGGTGTCACATTTAAGGCGGGCGGGCGGGCGGGCGAGGGGCGACGCTGGGGGCGGCGGCGGCGCGGCCCCCGGGCTAGGCTGGAGAGCGGGCCGGCCCCTGGGCGGCCGCGGCGGCGACGGCTCCGGCTCCGGCGACTCGGACTCGGCTGGGGGCTGCGCTGGCGCGGCGGCTCCGCAGGGTCCCCCTCACGCCCGGCTCGGCTCCCTTTATCGCGCTCCTCCGCGATGGCGGCGGCGACGCCGACGGACAAACATCTCACTGCGCAGGCCCAACGTCCTCCTCCTCCTCCTTCTCCTCCTCCGCCTAAGAATATATTGTCAATATAACTGATAGAGTTTCAATATAATTAACACACTTGAAAATTAAAAATATGTAAAGATAACCTGCAAATTGGTAAGAAAAATATAATTAATCTAGTTAAAAATGACCAAAATATATGAACAGAAATTTTACAAAGGAATACAAATGACTATCAAACACAGAAAAGGGATGTAACATTATCAATAACAATAAATATAGACCTCATAATGAAACAGCTTCTGAAGGTTTTATTGCCAACAGCTAAGAGACCGTGAGAAAGTGCCTGGACACCTCCAAGGAGACTAGACGAAGGGCATCTCACATGTGATGGACACTTGTAGCAACTGATGCTGCTTCTAGGAAGAGAGCTGGGTGTGATCCCTGGGCTGACCTCTCATATGCCCTGTGACCAGCAGCCACATTCCCAGCACATATACTAGGGACAGTCCCAAACAAGGGAGGCCTGTGCCTGAAGCTCGTGGCAATGAGGTTCAGAGCAGCATAAACCTGGAGACTCTCAAAAGTGCATAAGCAGGAGAGTGAGCAAGGCAACCAGGTACATCCACAGGCTAACTCCAGTCAAAACCAGTGAGCACAGTGGATGAGTTTAAGGACCACCACTCTTTGATGTCTATTTTTATGTGTCCAGCTGGCAAGGTTATGGTCCCCAGTTGTTTGGTTAAGCATCAGTCTAGATGTGGAAAAATACTTCTTAGCTGTGATTAACATTGACTTTGAGTAACACAGGCCACACTTTATAGTGTAGGTGGACCTCATCTAATCAGTTGACAGCCTGAAGAGCAAGAACTGAGCTTCCTAAAGCAGAAAGGATTATTCTCAAGGCTGAAACATAGAAGACTCACCTGAGTTTTCAACCTGCTAACTTATGGAATTGATTCGAGATTGCAGCATCTACTTTTTCCTAAATTTCCAGCCTGCTGACAAGTGCCATGGATGGTCTGCTCCCATAATATGAAACAACACATCAAAACTAATCTCTCTCCCATTCTCTCTCTCCTTATCTCTTCCCAGACTACACAGAATGCAGATACATTCAACAGAGTATTTTTGTTAAAGGATCACTAAACTGTTATACATTTATATGTATTTGTGTACACACACACACACACACACACACACACACACACACATATAATGTTAGGAATACTAACAGCTTCAATAAAACTTCAAAGAAAGTGAGAGAATAAGAACTCCTAAAGGTGAAAGGAGGCAGGGGAAAGCATATACTTCCATGAAAGTTATTACACTTGAATTTTCAAGGTAGGTTTATGAGAAATAACTAAAATCTTAATAAAAGAAGGCCAGTATGGACAATGGAAGTGTGTTATCAATGTGAGCTATGGGCAATTGAATCTTTGGCATCTGATATCTTTTGAAACATGAGAAAATTAATAATCAATGTTTCAATGATGTGCATGGATTTCTGGTGGCAGTGGATGGGGGTGGAAGAGGAAAACAAAGGCCACATGATGAGGAGAGACACTTTCCCACACTTGTGCTCATTTTTCAGTCATCTGACCAGCGAACAGAACTGTGGAACCTTGGCTGTCCCTGGAGTCCCCTGGGAAGTTCTTAGTGCCTGGATCTCGCCCCCGACATCCACATTTCTTGAGTTTAGTAAAGGACATATCTGAAGGCTCACCAAGGGGTGCTCAGTGCAGGTCTTGGATTCCCTACAGGACAGGATGCTCTCAGGCTGCAGGTGTCTGAGCTCTGATTTAAAGTTAGTTTCAAGCAAGTGAAGAGCACAACCAGATCTGCTTTGTACAAAGAGTACAGGGCAGAGGGTAGAGGACAGATGAGCAAGAGGACCGGCTGGCAGTCGCAAGGCAGTTGGACTCCCTTCTTGGTGGCTTTGGAGAAAGGTGAAGCATTTGGAAGCAAATGTGCTGACTGCAGAGTGTGGAGACCAAGAGGGGAAGATGCTCAGGGGTGTCTTGTGGGGCCCAGCATTTCAAGTTGGTGATTAGGTAGGTAGTGATGTGATGTGATTAGGAAGTAGTGATGGTGAGCAGATTGGAACCCCTGGCCCTTTGATGTGCCAGCTTTGCAGCGCCTGGGAACTCTTTGCTGCAGAAAAATATTTGTTAATCATTGGATGGCTTGAGAGAAGGTTGAAAGCAATGAGTGATTATGGGCATGGTGACATATTCCTGTAATCCCATCTGCTCAGGAGGTTGAGGCAAAAGGATCCTGAGTTCAAAGCCAGCCTCAGCAAAAGTGAGATGCTAAGCAACTCAGTGAGATCCTGTCTCTAAATAAAATACAAAAAAAGGGCTGGGATATGGCTCTGTGGTTCAGTGACCCTGAGTTCAATCCCTGGTACCCTTACTCCCCCCCCAAAACTTTTTTTAAATAAAAGCAATGAGTGATCTATGGGTTTCCTCCCAGAGGACTGTTCAGGAAAATTTGCTTCTCGTTCTCTGGTTCCTTGTGCCATGTCTGTTGGTGGCACAGCTTTTCTAGAGAGCAGGATTGATAGTTACTATGAAACCCACAGACTTCTCATGAGTTGTTCCACGGGCCAGTTGCACTCACCTCTGTCTTCAGGTTTCCAAAATGCTGGTGTAGTCCCATAAACATCTTCTTGGTTTTATTTTATCTGTTTTTAAACAAAAGTGAGGATCTATTGAATTGTCATCTAAAGTAATTAGCAAATAACATTGTCCCCCTTAGTTCACAGTGTCACAGCAAACCATCTAAAAGGTATTCATTAGCAGAGTAATTTTAATATTGATAAACCTAATGATGATTTAAAAGCAAATTAAACATTTAATCTTTCATTAATTCATGACATAGTTATAGAAAGCCTAGTTATTATGACTTCAATAAAAGGTCTTTTGGAGATTATCACATTTTATTTGGAAAGAAACTGAAGGGTAAAATTTTCTAAATCTAACTTGCATTTCAAATCTTACAATTCCCCGTCCTTTTCTGGAGGCAGGGTGAGGCTTAAAGACTTCCTTTCACTCTTTTGTGCTCTCTTATTATGGACTTCCCATCTCCTCCTGGCTGATGATTTATGTGAGTTTCTTAGGATGGAGGAGGAATAATCCAGGGGATGGGAAACAACCTTCAAGAGCTGCAGCTTGACTAGACAGCACACGGACAGGTACCTGGGTGAAAAGCTGCAAGTGCTGGGTCCAGGGGCCCCCCCGCAGCCCCAGACACAAATGTTTGCCAAATTAAGCTTAGAAATACGTCAGGATTTTTTAAGGGCTTGGGAGTAGAGGAAAAGCATCTCTGGATTGTGAGATCACATGAGGAGAAGATGGTCACCTGGGCCGCTGCTCTGTCAGGTCACTGGCTCTGGAATAGAGCTAAGTACAAGAAAAGGTCAGAGCCCAGTCAGAGGTTGCCCTGCCTCTCGCCTCCCTGTAACTGTGCTTTCGCAGCCTGCACCCTCTGATGGACTCAGCGCCAGTATCTGCAGCTGCTCCATCTGCCAGAAGAGCTGTGTGAAGACAGGCATGTAAGGAGGTGTCAGGAGTAGTAGGATGAGAGCCTGGGCCTGGCTCCAGCACAGGAGCGAGTCTGAGCCGCACCAGGTTGTAGAGATGGCTGCATGGCAGCCTGGCGAAACTCAACTGCCCTGACCTCTGAAGGTAAGGATGAGCCCACATTGCTTTTGGAACCATGCTGCATACCACTTTTAAATATGTTTATAAGGAACTGGCTTCAGAGTTATCACCAGGCACTGCTCACGGAGTTGGGTGAGAGGCCAGCACATGTTTCCAGAAGGTAAGACAGAGATGCCCAATGAGATCCACCCCCTCACACAGCATCCTCCTCACCCTCTCTCCTGTACAATAAAACGTGTGAAGGTCATTACACCTCTCAGCACTGGGCTGGGGACACATGGGTGACTCGGTACCCTGAATCAAGTCTGGCTGATGGCGTGACTATAACAGGGCATGTCTGGAATGTTAGAGGGGCATTTATGATCATTAGAAATAATAATCAAGTCCAGACCAAGGAAAAAGGTCTAAGAGAATGTTCGATAATTTATAGCTAATTGACTTTGGGACCTCAAGATACAATATCCAGGTGGTTCTTAAAGGACTCATAAATACTCAATTTAAAGGGGAAATATTAACATGGAGGTTTATGATCAGAGCATTGATATTACATTGATCATATCTACTCTGGTTCTAAAAACAAAAATGGAATAATAATCCAACTATCTAAGCAAGAAGGCTGCAAGCCATGTCTTGCATGGTAAAGCAACATCTGCCATTGGCACAGATCAGGGACTGTGCTCCAGGATTCCTTCCTGGAAACGCCCCCAAGGACTCTCAATCGACCCATCTTCTAGCCCCAACTCTGCCTGTCAGGGGTGAGTGTGTGCATCGTTTGCTGTTAGCTTTTGTTTCTTTGAGGCAGAGAGGACACATATCAGAGTGAGAGAGGTTGATGGAGGCAGCTTCTCAGGAAGAGATCTGCCCATGAGCTGGAATGGAACCTTCCAAAGTTCTGGTTGTCCTGGGGCTGGCATGGAGAATGCAAAACAAGAGGTGATCTGAGGGTCTTTGGTGAGGGTTTACAGGACAGAGGGGTGGACCACGATGAGAAATGGAGAAGTGTGAGGCCTTCCTAGGGAAGCAGAGTGCCCGGGCCTCTCCTTAGATACCCGCAGCTCCTGAGAGGGTCGAGGAATACCAAGCTGGTTCAGACACCTCCTAGAATGGAAATGACAGAAAAACTCACAATTCCTGCCCTACCTACCCTAGGATCTGTTGGAAAAATGCAGTAAGATCATCCTGGAAATAGATGAATTCTAGAAAGGGCAGAGGGGTGGGAGGGAATGGGAAGGGGCAAGGGATTAGCAAGGATGGTGGAATGTGATGGACATCATTATCCAAAGTACATTTATGAAGACATGAACTGATGTCAACCTGCTTTATATACAACCAGAGATATGAAAAATTACTGAAAGCATCACAATATCACACAGCAAATCATTGTATACCACGGGAAAGTCAAACAACAACTCTTAACATTGATTAGCATATTCAATGGTGGGAACAAGTTGGGTAGGGGTGATTGGTTAGTACAAAAGGGGGATTTGTTTGAACTGATTGGTTTAGGCCACGAGGGGTATACGTGCTAAAACTACATGGTTTCCCAACATGTTATCAACCACCATAAATTACTTGGGTGTCATCTGGCATTCCAGGTATTTTCCTTGTCTCATGCTGATTGGAGGTTGCTAGGAGGTTGCTATGGGTCCTCACCTAGCCTAACTGAGTCAGGGACACCTGGTGCTACAGACCTCCCCTGTTATTTACAGACAAACAACTCAGCAGGGTAGGTATGTGCTTAGGAGTGCTCTCTGGGTTTTTCCAAGGACAAGGGTCATGCCCTCTTCCTTAGGACAGGCCTTGAAGTAGAAGCTGCTGTTATTTATTTATTTTTAAAAACGGAGTTACATTAGTTTCTCACTAAGAGGGGGTCAGGGGCTTGACCCCTCCTCTGTGGTCTTAACACTATCCAATAAATGCCATTCATGGGTTTGATCACATGAGGCCAAGAATTTCCCATGGATTTCACAGAAATGTGGAGGTCATTGTTGACGTCAGAGGGCACTTTGAAAGGGAGGTGTGTTAAGAGGTTAAGAGGAAACTTGTGGAAGTTAAATTGAACCGTTTGAACAAATAATATTCCTGAATATTCCTGAAGCAGGCACTTCTCAGAACCAGGACAAGGCTAGAGAGCTCTGCTCTGTAGACGGTGGGCATTTCCAGATCAAGCTGGGAAGTTGAGTACAGACAGGGCTCCCCTGTTGAGAGCCAGGAGTTTGCCTTGCCTGGTCACGCATGGTCTGGTGCTAGGCAGCTTGTGATTGGCTGAAGCTCAGCTATGTGTGATTGCCTGAGACTTGGCTGCTTCCTTATACTACTGAGTTTAGTTTTTAGATTGTTTTTGAGCTACATTGGGTGGCTATTTGTTATACGGGAATTCAAAGCATGACCAGTCTCTGATAGGGACTCCTACTCATTTAACATGACAGATGAGGGCAAGAGCTTCACTGAGGAGCATTCCAGATAGAGCTCAGAGAGACAGTCTACAGGTAGAAGAAGACACTTGGGGAGCTGAGCCGCTGAGCTTGTTTGGAGATGGGTGGGAGACGTAAGAGGGGAGCTGAGCCACCAGAGGAGGAGCAACAGATCCCCATGAGTCTGAGGCCCTGGCAGCTTTGAATCCACAGTGTGAGCTTGTTTGGGTCCTCGTTCCCATGTCTGAGGCTGTGTAAGCAGGTCTCCTTCTTTCTCTGACACTGAAATCCTTCAGACAAGTTTCTAGAGGCAAAAATACAAATCGACATAAGAACCACATACAATTGGGAGTGAGCCCAGGGCTTCACGAAGTAAGAAAAGTGAAAAGACTTGAAAGAACCTGAACCTTGCAGAACTAAACAAACAAGTCTAGTGCTGCCTGAAAGCTTTTGGGGTGACCTTCAATGTGCCTTGTGACCATGCTGGCTTCATGTTCATGTAGTCCATATACATCAAAATTAGTGGCTTGTTTCTGTCCTTTGATAGAAAGTATTTTCTATCAAAGGACTTTTAAGATTTTCACTGTATGTTTACTGTGCACAAAGAACTTTATAGTCAAGAAGATGTTGAATGGCCTAACTGTGCAAATCTCACAATACCTCAGGGTACACAACAGATTTTTATATGCATCACTTTATTTACTATCAAAGCAACCCTTAGAAATAGGTCTTATCATCCACATTTTTTATAAAAAGAAATCAGAAACCCAGTCCAGACAATGTACTTCACAAGTGGCCACGTCAGCAATGGCTCCCAGGCTACCTTACCCCAGACCCAGGGCTGTTCCCAAATACAAGTCAGTCATCCCTTAGCAGTAGGGCATGTTCTGAGAGATGCGCTGTAAGGTGATTTTATTGTTAGGTGAACATAATAAACTGTGCTTACCCAAACTAAGGTATTTACAACATCAGTAAGAAATATGATTTTGAGATCATTGTGATACACAAAGTCCATCAGATGTGGCACATGATCATTCAGCAAAACTGGCACCCCTTTGTGATCACCACATTGCACCCCAAAGGCAAGGCCTGAACAGTGTAAGCACACAGGAGGAGGGAATCATGGGGTCACCTTGGAGCTCTGTCCAGGATGTTCTCTGAATCCCGTAGCTGTGTTCTCTTCTCCTCTCTCACCAGGCTTCCATCACTACAGGGATGGTTTCTGATGCCCCCAGAAGCCTTTGCAATGCCCACCTGGAGCTACTTAAGGTGTGGTCCAATCATACTGACATTTCTCGGCTCCTATTTTCTCACCTGAAAAATTAGAGGGTTGAGCTTCATCAAAGTTGTTTTTGTAGCTCTGAGGCCAGAATCACTCCTTTGAGGGTTTGTGGCTCTGCTCTAGGTAACTGGCTAGCTGAAATTTGGATTGTTGTATAAATAAGACATTAACTTATTTCCTTGTAATGAATGTGTTTATAACTAGCCCTTCTATTAGGATGTAGAAAAAATTCCATCTTACAAGCACCACTCAACAGACTTTGCCAGTACTTGGACACTTTGGATCTGATCCGTCATTGTGGAAAGAGAAGAGATGCAGTCTTTTCAGGGCAGAAATCACTTTAGTTCCCTAACTCTCCATCTCCATGTTTTCTCAGTTAATAAATTACATCTCATGTTTATTTTTTGAAGACTCTTTATATATAGAGGTTAGCCAGGCGCAGTGCTACATGCCTGTAATCCCAGCAGCTCAGGAGGCTAAATCAGAAGGATCAGGAGTTCAAAGCCAGCCTCAGCAAAAGGGAGGTGCTAAGCAACTCAGTGAGATCCTGTCTCTAAATAAAATACAAAATAGGGCTGGGGATGTGGCTCAGTGGTGGAATGCCCCTGAGTTCAAACCTTGGTACCCCAAAATATAAGTTTTTATCTATCGAGGAATTATACCTAATTTTCATATACATGAATTCAAGTAAATATGCTTTACACCAGTTAAGTCATCTTTAAAATAAAAAGAAAAAGAAAAAAGGAAAATGTTCTTTAACTGAGCAGTCTATATACCATGATATTTCCATGTACTTTATCATAATTCTTTAAAAATTTTGGGGAAATAACTGGAAAATCCAAACCATAAATCAATCACTAAACTTTTCTCTTTTTGAAGGCTTGCAAATAGAATTTACATATCACTTTCTGAGTAAAAATTCAGGTGCATATGATTAAAAAATACAAGCTTTGACAGTATAAAATATCACTTTTCATTGAGAAATTACAAGACAGTGTCTGATCTCTGTATTTTAAAAGAAAAAAAAAACCCTTTTCTTTACTATTATTCAATTTGAAGCAAAAATCCCAGAATTGTTTTATGGAAAAACTTTCTTTCAACCCAGGGCTGTACTTCTGAGAGTTACACTTCATGGTCTTTTCCATTCACATCTGACTGAAAGCAGACTGGCTGCAGCATTTTAAATAAATAAAAAGATCTAATGAAGTTAGGCAGAAAAGCATGACATTGCTTCTCTTCTTTTATTTATTTATTTATTTATTTATTTATTTATTTATTTTTAGCTGTTGGCTTTTTTTTTAATTTATTTGTATGTGGTGATGAGACTCAAACTCAGTACCTCACACATGTCAGGCAAGTGCACTACCACTGAGCCACAGCCCTAGCCCCTGCTTCTCTTCTTTTGGCATATTTCTTTCTGGGTCCCCTGAACTTGGAATTTCTTTTTTAAATGTCCCATTAATTCCTATTAGGGAGCTACTAGTAAGGAAAATTGCATGTTAGCTTCTATCAATCTGTATGAATAAGTGTTAACCATTCTCAGTTTAAAGCCCTCCTTTTAGCCCTACTTATGTGCAAACATCATGCACCTCAGCAAATCATTCAGGAAACTAATGCACTTCAGCCTACACAAGCACTTGTTGATGCATATTAGCATTACAGATTTTAATTTGAAATAATGTCAGTCTTTTCCGACCTGCATTGTAGTGCATGGGCTGCCATCTGCTTATAATAATGAGTCTGACAATCCACGTAAATTGATTTGCTACCTCTCTTGCAAGCATAATGGCTGGGATATTGATCCTAATCATAGAGCAGTTGCAGGTATTTCATTCAATACCAACAGGACAGATTGGAAGCTGTGGCTTCTGGGGACATAGTTGGAATGACAGTAGAAACAAAGATGCATTTTTCTGTCTCCCCCCACACACCACCAGGTTCAACTTTCCCCCTCTCAGAGTGGCTGTGGGTTTCATTCTTTCTCAATATTTCAGTACAACTAGAAACACAGTCAACCAATTTAGTGAGCAACAAGACTCAAGCGTAAAACACCTAAGCTATCCCTACCTGTCTCTCCCTGAGAGATGTCACTCCAGTGACCAGAAGGGCTCTGTGTACCAGCCAAACCCTTGATATCACTGCCCAATATGGTAGCCACCACACATGTTGCCAGTTATATTTAAAGTAATTAAAAGTAAGTGAACTAAGAAACAAACTCCTTGGGACACAAACAGATATCTGTTCAGTTATCTGCATATTCAAAAGATGAAACAATCCCACATTTTCAGTGATGGATGAATGGATAAACAAAATGTGGTATGTATGTATACACAGTGGAATATTATTTGGACTTCATTGACTCTAGTACATTCTGCAAAGTGGATGAACCTTGAGTACAGTACACTAAGTAAAATAATCTAGTCACAAAGACAAATATTATGTGATTCTCCTTATATGAGGTTCTCAGAATTATTGTTTAGTCCAAACAAAGTTTTACATTTACAAGATGGGAAATTCTGGGACTGGGGTTGTAGCTCAGTGGTAGAGTGCTAGCCTAGCACATTCAAGGTGCTGGGTTTGATCCTCAGCACCACATAAAAATTGATAAATAAAATAAAGGTATTGTATCCAACAACTACTAAATATACATATATATAGATATAGATATAGATATACACATACACACCACACACACACACACACACACACACACACACACATATATATATATATATATATATATATATATATATATATATCTTAAAGATGGGAAATTCTGGCAATGGATGTTGGTTATGGAGGCACAACAATGTCAATGTGTTTAATGTCACAGATTTAAAAGTGCTTACATAGCAAATTCTACATTGTGTATATTTTACTCCAATTTGAACCATAGCCCCTCATTTTCCCAGTAGCCCCATGTGGTCAGGGGTTACCACACTAGAGAGCACAAGGATGATCACTCCCCTTATCACAGGAAACTCTGCTGATGTCATTGCTTTAGCTTCAGGCTGTTGGGACTCAGGCAGGTGAAGCAAGGAGCTGAGCTATGGTGAGATTTGGTCCCAGTAAGAGGTGGGTGCCCTGCACCCTACACACACCACAAGTGCAGCATAAATGGTAACAGACCACCCTCTTGTGATTGAGACATGACCTGGTTTCTCTACCTTTGACTTAAATTGCTTCTATTTTCTTTGCAATGCATTTTCCATTTTCAGAACAACTAACCATGAACATACATGGGGCTATCCCAGTCAGGCACATCGTTTCAGTCATGGTTCTAAGTTCATGTATTTTTAAGTCAGAAGGGTTAAACGTGGTATCAGTCTAAACTGTAAACTAGAGTAATGCTAATAGAAGCCACCTCTGGATTGCAAATTCACTAACAGAGGAATCAACCAATTGATCATAGGGTATGGATAAACAGGGATGGGCAGGGGATCATTACACCATCTTATTTACTCCATTATGATCCCTTAACTTGTAGTGATGTGTGAATGCTGGGTAGCTATTAGGGATCACAATTCAAAGTCAGTATTTGAGAGTCCAAATCTGTCTGACCCCAAATTTAAGGTACTGCACTACAGTCTACAGGTATTATTTATGGTCCTTGTATTTATTTTTCATTGATATTCTTAAGAGTGGAGATGTATTTTTTTCTTTACACTGATAACATCTATCTTGTGGCACTTAGTAGTTCTTTAAAAATTCTTTCTGAATAAATGACCAAAGGCACACACTGGGAGTTCCCCCATCCAACTTCTGGCTTTTGTGCGTGTTGAGCCTTCAGACGTGAGCAGGTGAGACATATCTTCTTCCCTCCTCTCAAAAGCCCCTCATCATGAAGGAAAAAGTACATCCTCACCCAACTCCATGTTCACTTTCTTTTAGTTGTCAAAGATAGCTTTCTTATTTTTCATACTAAGCGCATTTTTAAATCTTATTCTAATTTAGTAGCAATAATAAAATATATGAAACTGTGTGAACAGAGTGTACCTGAACATGGTCTGTTCCATCATAAGTGGGTTCTGAGACACGTAGCATTTCATTGCTCTGGGAGATCCACTGGCTTCCTTCCCGTTCAGCATCTCCTCTTACCCATGGGGAGGCCTCTAGCAACCATTCCACTCACCAGGGGATGGTTTCATTAACTGTTTAGTTAACTTGGTTTTGACAAGCATACATATGAATACTGCTTGCCAATTTCTTTATTTTCAGTGAAATAGAGAGCTTTTCCACTGCACTGAGCCTTTTGAAATTTGAAATTCATTCTTCTTGTAACAAATTAGGTTGAGTCACTGACAAGCCTTGAGGACCTTCTTAAGAAAATAATTGAACTGTCGATTTTGCAATTAGACTTCAGGTGTAACCACTTTGTTTTACTTTTGTTATAATTTTAAAAAGACAAATTATTGTAAATGTTAAATCTGCAGTGTGGTTTGATTCTAGAAAAGAAATCTTTCCATTGTTTTATAATAATTTGAAGCTGAGAATATTTTTTTAAATATATGCTCATCAGTCTAGAAAATTAATTTTTGGAATATTTTTCCACCTAGTTTCTTGAATTTTAAATATCTGCATCATATATATATATCTGCATCATATATATATATATATATATATTATATATTACACATATATATGTTAGATACATAAAATTATATAGCTATATAGATACTATATCTATATATCGATGATATAGACATTGATATATAGACATAGACAGTTTTCTAATTACCACCTCATAATCACATTCGTGCATTCATCTTTACTAATCAGAAGACTGAAAGGAAATCTTTTTAAGTGCATTTGCATTTACTTCATTTGCTACTGCATTTATTACAATTAATAAAAGTAGTGCAACCAGCTTTTATTGATCATCCTTTTGATTTCAGGCTGCTGAGTACTCAGGAAACCAGAATCCTTAGATATACCAGACAACACTCCTTTCAAGTCGATGTTCCAGTGTTGGAGACAAATGTGTCAACTGTGACTCATCGAGCAGAAGTTCTTCTAAGGAGGAGAATGAGCCAGGAGAGTGGAGGCTTTCTGAGGACAGGCAGTGCCCTTGCAGCTTAGCAAGATCTGGGGGGCCCAGGGGGCCAGCACTGAAGCCACCAAGCATTCTATGCACAGGGGCTCCTACAGACAGACTACTGAAGCAGTTGTTAGAAATGCACTCAGGTTAGAAGTTCAGCTGACAGGTGTATGCTGGGGACAGGTGGGTGTGGTTGTGTTCATCTGTATTCTGAGTACAGGAGGCAGAGCGCTCCAGGTGGGCAGGCTATCTGGCATTTCTGTAGTTGTGCCAGAACATCCCTGTGACTTGAGTCTGGCCCTTGGAGAAGCAGCATGAGCAGACATAGTGACTTTCCATCACCAGAATGCTTAGAGGCTTAGGAGATGAGGTCATGGCTAACAGGGAGGACAAAGAGGACATGGGGACCAGGGCTCAGAAGGAATCAGCAGGAGGCACAGGGAAGGCAGGGGGAGAGCACAGAGAAGGTGGGGAGAGGTTTCAGCTACTACACAGACCAGTCTGAGAAGGAGGGAAATCAGCAGGAGGTGTGATAGGATGCAATAGCTGACCCTGAACAAGGACACCTGGGGCCCAGGACAGTGGGAGTGGCTGGGAGAACTGGAGCAGCAGGCACCATCTCTCTTCTCCACTTGGCAGCTGCATATCAGACCTGGTCCATCTGTGACTTCCGAGTCTACTCAGTCCTCCTTCCATGTAAATGCCTTCTTTCACTCTCAAGCAAACAGATTAAATTTGCCATGAGAAAAGTTCCTCATCTAGAACCAAACCCTCTGCCTTTCAGGCCATTAGGCCATCACTATGTCACCGCATGTGAGGCCCTAAAGCAAGCGTCCATGCTCTGCACCCACTGAATGGAAGCCCCACCTGGGAGGAACCTGGAGGAGGCAGAGCTGGGCTGATGCAGGGCTCCCAGCAGCCCCGCCTCCCTGGGACCTGAGGCAAGTGGATCTGCATCCAAGTGGCAGCAATAGAGGCTCAGTGGCAAAGTGGCTCTCTGGGTTTGGATGCCAGATGGAGCAACATGATTTCAATTTATTTGGAAATAAACAAGCAGCCAACCTTGATTCTAGATAGGACATAGTCATATTTGTGTTTCAAGAAACAAGAAAATAAAGTGCCCAGATGTTTACGAGGCAGAGTCCATTGGGAGAGGCTTGAGGCAGGGGATTATTAGAAGCTAATTTCCTTAAGGGGACCCAGGGCTGTGCCAGGAAGGGGCAGAAGAGGTGCAGCAGCAGAGTCGTGTGGGGGACTCTGGAGGAGAAAGACAGAGGTCATGGGTGCCTCCTGTTCCCAGCATTCGTAGCCAGAAGCATGTCTCATATTTGAAATAGGGAACCCAGAAAAGAAGACGTGGAGGAAAGGAGACTGGGATTAGGTGAAGCTTTAAAGGACCAGCAGCTTGAGAGGCCTGGCAGGCACAGGGAAGAGAAGGTCTCCAGACTCAGATAAACCCAGGTTTGGGGAGATGTGTGCAGGGGAACTCTGTGTGATCCAACTGGGGGAGGAAAGCAATTGAGAGAACTAAAAAAAAAAAAGAAAAGTCCCAACAAATGCAGGCATCCAAGGCAAGCATGAAAGGAACGTTTAGAAACCAAGCTGCCTGTGAGGATGGAGGCCCGTCGAGAGGATGACTTCCAACCCAGTGAAGCACCTCTACCTGGGAGAGGCTGTAGCTGGGAACAGACCCCTCCAGGACCAAGGCCCAGCACCTGCAGGGCTGAGTACAGAAAACAAGTGAAGCCAGAGGTGAATGCTGCTGGGTCATGTGATCAGAAAGCTTCCTACCAGTCAAGGTGGGGCTTAAGCAAAGGGCTCCATGTGGCAGGACCCACATAACTCAGGTACGAGGACCTGGGAATGTGAGGGAGCAAGAAGGGCATTGTAGGTGCTAAGAGAGGCACCTGGGTAAGAAGACAGAAGGTAGATTTGTGTTGCACTAAAAAGGTGAAAGAAAACCACAGGAGCTTGCAAGCAAGTTCTGAGGTGCACAACTTGGTTTTCTATGTAGATGCCCCTCCCTGTACTCTGGGGTCACTCCTGCTGCCACACCTGGGGGTGTGGGCACTTCTCACTGAGCTGGGACCAACCACAGAAGCCAGGGAGGGAGAAGACCCTTGTCAGGACACTGCATGGGCCCTGCAAGGGTGACTGGAGAGACCTTCCAGCTGTCCTGACCCGGGCCTGGGGAAGCCATTTATCAGTCAGGGAAGGCTTATAAAGGGGAGGCTCAAGCACGCTCACACACCTTTCCCCCAGTCTTGGAGCTCTGCTGGGAGATAATTTGTTTTATATATTTTACAGATGTATTTGGTAACATAGGAAGTTCCCAATGTTTATTGGAAATATAATCATATGTCCAAGTCAGGTCAGACTTTAATGACTTCTCTCCAAATTCAGTGTTGACTGGGCTTTGAAAATCAGTAAAATTTTTATGTTAATTGTGCTGCCCTCTAAACTGGAAGGGAGTTGCCCTTCCCTGAGTCACTCCAACATGTGTCTGTGTTAGTTCCTGCCCAGGCCCTGCTGAATGACAGTTGCCGCACACGACCCCATCTGCAGGTGTTTCCAGGACAAGGCACCCCAACCTCTATGTTAAAAAGGGTTCCCTTGCTGTTGAATTTAACATCAGACCAAAGATAGTAACTATGTCTTTTACCACTCAAAGAGAGCAGGGAAAATCCAATCTCCTTCTCAATGTAGTCAAAGCCAGTGCAGCATTTTCCAGGGGGAAGCAGACCGAAGGGAAGCCCACCATGTTGTGCTGTCATACACAGGAGCTCATGTGCTCAGTGCAGGTGGGAAGCAACATTGGTCATCAGGCATCCTCAAAAAGGCTAAGAGAAAGGAGAGCCACAGGAGATCTTTCGTGGCAGATATTAAACTTCTTCCATCTCATTCTAAATACAGAGCTCAAAATACACCTAGTGTTTTGAGGGGTGGAAAGACCATCTTGCCATGATCATGCAAAAGAAATATAGTTATGCAATAAATTTGAGCCAATTGTTTGCCTTTTCAAGAAAAAGGAATGACTGGCCTTGGTGGCATTTGGTGTCCTTTGCTGGACCAACCTAGTGATGAAAAGTCCTGGAGAGCTGAGGAGAACCAGCCCTTCCTAGTTTCTTTTGCAGTCCCAAAGTCTAACTCTGCAGAGGTTGAATGTGATGGTATAGAGGTTGGTATATCTTGGCAACCTTGGAAGATTGCTCTACTGATGAGGGATATTAAGTGGAGAATGGTCTGGAGTACTTGGGGGTAGCTAGGGAATTGGTAGCACTATACAATGCCACAGAACATTTACCTATACACATTTAGTAAATTACACATAAACAGTGTCATAATGCTTTAAGGAAAGGTATTAGAAGGGGAGGGAAGGCCCGGGGGTCACACACCTGCAGATGCCAGTTTCAATGAAGCTATCCCCTCTGCCGAATTATGGTGATGTCAGTTTTCTGCCATTGTGGTGTCTATTGCAAAGGAAGGCCATTTGTTCCCTTTGCTGGGTGTCTTACACAAAGGGTGGGTCCAGTCAGGCTCTCCCAGGTCCTGTCTCAATTCTGGGCCTGCTGCCTATGAAGGCTTGGTTGGTATCATCTCAAAAGGTTCCTGGAGGAACCGAAGAGTTGCTTCTCTATTCCACAGGAGCATCTGTAGGGCTGAGTCATGACGGTTTGTCAGCGAGATGCAGACAATCAGCCAGAAACTGCATACGGAGAGCCTGAATTCACCCGTTCCGGGCTTGGTGTGGGTTCTGAGGGGTGCAAACTGATCTCCCCAGGTCCACTTCAGCCCAGCATTGCCTAGTGATTCTGAGAAAACAGCATTCAGTCAGTTTAGGACTCCCTTTGCCCACGCAGCTGAAGAGGTCACAGAATTGATCTCTCAGTGCCTGCTGCCATGTGCCAAGTTCTCTTAGTTGAATCAGTCAGCAATATTCGATATATTGCCATTGAGGAGGGCTTAATTTCAGAGTGTCTAGTCCAGAATAATGGGAACAGCCAGAAACATCCAATGCCATGTATCTGACCAAAGAGAGAAGGCGGAATTGCAATCCTCGCAGTGCGCTCTACAAATGCTGAGGCCTTTGCTGCAGCAGCCTCTGTAGACATGGCCCCAGGGAAGACAGGTCAGGTCTCAGACAGAATGTGGGTGGGGGCATTGGAGCAAGACCTGGAAGGCTGAAGCCAGGTCCTTTACTCACCAGTTTTGTGTCTCTGCCCAGCTCACTTATTCCCTCCAGCCTTTGTGGTCTTATAGGACAAATGGACACTGGTCACTACCTAGCTCCAGGATGCACTGAGTATTCACTTACTTTAAAATTCCCCCTCCCCCTGAATCTGGGGGACATTTTGTTTCTTCCTTTTTTTCTTGTTTTCTTTCTCCAAGGCTTGGTCAGTCTTCCTACAGCTTTACCTTGAAAGTTCTCTTAAAGCAACTTAAGACTATTTTCCATCATTCAGAACCTGGAATTTATTCAACAGGAATCTTGAGGTTTACTTTGAGTGCTTGGAGAGACTAGTAAAATGCTTGGCAGGTACTTGAATGCTACATGAGCTAATGGCTTAAAAGTCCTTCAAGGTGGTGGAAATAATTCCCCAAAATATTCATAGTGTTTGAAATAGGAATTAGCAATATTTGGGCCTATAAAAATTATATCTGGCACTCTGATTGTACTATCTGATTATAAATTCTTACATATCATATAGGAACATGACTTGGCATTATTAAAAGTGGATTTTTCTTATGCATCTACAATTTTCTCCTTTTTTCATTTCTTGTCAATAAAATTGAGGTAATGGGAATGCTTTTGTAAAAAAGGACTGGCTGGGACTATTGCACAGTAAAATTTTTTCAGATTCACTAAATAAATGAAAGGTATTTTGTTTTAACATTTATTGAGTTTTTCTGTATTTTTATTTTTTTGGAAGTACAACAGATTCTTTAGGCAAACAATTAAGAAACAAAATTTCCCTTTAAAAAGCATGTCTGAGACTCACCACTGCACTGTGTTGCCTGATGCTGTAGTGACATGTCATTCTTACAGAGCAGAGAGGTGTCTGAGGAATGCTCAGCCATCAGCAGATGCAGTCACTCATTTTCTACTTGGAGAAATGGAGCCCCAGAAAGGGGAGCCACTGAACCTCAGTTTTCCCTCAATTAGGCAGAGCACAGAGAGGATGGTCCCCAGTAATAGGTTTACAGTTTCGCTTATGCCTCCTGAGTGTGCATGGGCATCTCATGGATATGTACCCTGCTATCATCCGGTCACTTCACATCAGAGAGGAAAGCAGTATCTGCAGCCTGATGCTGGGTCTTCTGCACAGAGCACAGCCTGGGCCCCTCTGGTCACCAGGGATCCCTAAGGGTCACTGTGCCTCATCACCCTTGGGTGCCATCCTGCCCCATGGTGGCAGCACACTCACCTGTCTGAGAGCTGTACTTCTGGATCTTCTCTGACCACTGCTATCCACCCCAGCCAGAACCATGGAGCACAGGGCCTTGACTGCTTGCTCCTGGCCTCTACTCACAGTGCCCAGTGCACAGTTCTGGTTCCTAGATGCCAAGACAAAAGGCTATTTAATATGAGAGGACATTTTCTCCAAAGTCAATCATGGCTCAACTTAAGGTCTGAAGAGTTGAGTTATGAGCAATATGATTATCCACATGTCCAGGAGTACATTCAACCTCTGCAGAGTTAGACATTGGGACTGCAAAAAAAAAAAAAAAAAAAAAAAACCAACTAGCTCTAGGGCATCCACCTGCCTCTGGGGGCTAGATCAGTGCGCTTCACAGCTAATAGCCTGTGATCCACCACCTCCCTCATTAGCCACTGGCCCTGGTTCCACCCCCAGGAGCGCTGGCCAGTGGCTGGTCTCTGGGGGACTTGGCAGTGCATGGCAGGGAGGGGCGTATGTGGCTTGATAGGGCATCCAAGGGCCATGCGTGGGGATGGAGGCAGCGAGCTCCGGCCTCTCTCCCCATGCATTAGGCGGGAGTCTGAGTCCTGGACGCTGGAGAAAGCACAGGGATGAGTGTGGGATGGAGGTGATCGCTCTGGCGCTGCATTGGGCTGGGAACTGCAGAGATGGCTGCTGACCAATTGCCATCCAGGGTCAGGGCGGCCACAGGGTCACATGGGGGTCCCGGTTGGGAGGCGGCTGCGGGAGGGGCGGGGTCTCCCCGGAGGATGGAACCTTGAGATGGGCGCCCAGGAGCGGTAGACGTCAGCAGCGGGCACTATGGGAACCGCAACACTGTGGTCCTTGGTGATCAGTGAGCAGTTGGAGCAGGACGAGGATGCTGCGGCAGCTGCGGACCAGAGCGATACCCGTGATACTCAGGATACTCACGGGTTAACTTGACTTTTCCTTCTTGGTTTTCGGGTCTTCACAATCCTCTTTCCCACTGGGATCTTTTTGTAAGTGTCCTGACATTTCCTGAAATTTCACTCTGATGAGTACCTAGGTAGAGAAACTAACAAGTGCTGTTCCCTTTTTACTTTTCTTTACCCACTTCTTCTCATCTAGGCCTTGGTTGATGACCACTTTGGGGAGGGGAGGGCCTAAAGGTGCAAGGACAGCCTCCTTGCCTTTCTTTCTGAGGGCCTCCTCTGTTGGATCTCTATCCTACCTCTTCTCTGTCCTTCCCTTATTACTGTCCCTTCTGTTTCCAATCACCATTTTTCACCCATGACCTTAGCACACAGAGTTAGGGTGTAAATTGGAATTGATAAGCTGGGAGATCCCAACTGCTACAAGGAGAGTATGTCCCTGTGAGTATGTGGCCAGGATGCCCCAAGACCCTGTGGGTGACAAAAATCTGGTGTTCCAAAGGTCGCCCCCCTTCTGTGGAAACCAAGTGGACCAGGACTGTCCTTTTCTTTGAGTCAGACAGGTGCTGGTTTATTTCACTTTTTCACTACTGTCCCTGCCTTAGAGACCAAGGAGAAGGTTCCACACTGAGTCATTTGGATCTTTGACATCCACTGAGTTCTTTGGATCTTTGGGGGAAAGGGAGGAGTGTAAGGTGTTTTGTGAATATTCCAAGACCATTTCTAAACAGCAGGCAGCTTTTTGTTCTATATCAGTTTTGTTCTTTTCCTCTTTGGTTCACTTCACCTCCTTATTGAGTTTGGGTGTAGGGGTCTCCCTCTTCATGAAAAAGAATTCAAAATTAGATGTGAAGGTGAGTATTTAGGATGAGTAAATAAATCACAGCACATTATACATGTATACATGTGTGTCTTTGAAATTGAGATCCTCCCCCTGCCCCAGTGTGTTTTTTAAGCAGTTTGCCAGAAATGCCTACTTAGAAATGCTACCTTATTGTAAGAACTGTGCAAGGGAGGAACAGTGACACTTAAGCCTCATTAGGTTGACAATACCTATAGCTCTGGTCTCATGATTTTGACAAAACCTCACAGACTGAATTGGAAGAAAGCCCAATGGGCCCAGGTAGAAAAGTTTCACCCCCCCCCCAAGTTGGCACGATATTCAAGTTTGGCTGAGTTGAAAAATCACTGTTCAGTGAATGTAGGGTAACACCAGCCCACTCCACCCTCCAGAAAATAGAACAACCTCTAAATTACCATCGCCTTCACCTCCCACCTGTAAAAGCCCTTGACCTAGGAATGTGGGCATTTACAAATGCTCTTGGTCCCAGGGGGTTAGTACTACCAGTGAACAAAGATGATTCTTAGAAGGGATTCTGGAAGGATTTTGATTCCTTTCTATCATAATTGATTCAGCATTCACTCTGAAAATTTAGCAGGATCTCACTTTATGCTAGACAGAGTCCCTGTAGAACCTTTCCATTTAATGAGTGGCAGAATACAATAACCAAAAACTAGAGACAAAGGAATGATCATTTTCAATGGAGGGAATGAAGTGATATTTTTGTGTGAGCTTGAAAGTAAAGGGTAACTTTAATAAGCACAGAAGTGGGGAGGCTTTCTGCACAGAATTTCTGGTTATCTCTAATGTCTACCAGGATCTCACTACTTTGACAGTGCAGCCATGTGCTCAGAGTCACTGAGGAATCTAAAAGAGAGCTCTGTAGGTGGCCAGAATGTGCAGGTGTCTCAAATCAAGCCAGAACCACTTGATTTGGGACAACAAGTCACAGACAATAGCTCTGCTTTGAAGTTTTGAAGAGTATTTGTTTTGCTGTTTCTTTATAATTTCCCATTCACTTTCATCATGGTGATGAGCACACACATAAAGATAATTCATGTGTGTAAAGAATCCAGGGCATTGATAAAGGTTGGGAGCACATTTTGGTCTTTTCTGTGGAAAGTGGTATGTGTTTTATTAATTGTCTTTATTATTACGTGATAAGGAAATGACCCATATAAACTTTAGAATCAACTTATTAATTTCTGCATAAAAACGTGCAGGGTTCTTCCAAAATCCTATATACTTGGCAATAAAAGAAAATAAAATCATGGCATTTGCAGATAAATGGATGGTGTTGCAGAAGATAATGCTCAGTGAAGCTAGGCAAGCCCAAAGAAACAAATGCCAAATGTTCTCTCTGATATAAGGAGGCTGATTCATAGTGGGGTAGGGAGGGGGAACAAGGGAGGCCTCTGGAGCAGAGGGGTGGGAGGGGAAGGGAGAGAACATGGGGTTAGAAATGATGGTGGAATGAGAAGATCATCATTATGCCAAATACATGTATGAAGACACGAATTGGTATGAATATACTTTGTATATGACCAGAGATGTGAACTATTGTGCTCCATATGTGTAATATGAATTGTAATGCATTCCACTGTCATAAGTAAATTAAAAAAGAAAAAAAATGTGTCTTTTATAAGAGACCAATAAATGAGATGCTTTTTTATGTTAGAAATGCAAAATAATTGCTTTTTGTAATATATAAATAATTTCAAAGTCTAAAAATTATTCCAAGTACAATAAGATGTGGTATATGTTTTTGTCATTTTACCCTTCTTACATAGGAACATTTCTGTTGTTAGGACCCTGCTCCCTTGGAACATTTCAGCAATCATTAATGGCAAAAGCAGCTACCACCCATAAGTTCAGAAAATGGAGATTTCCTGCAAGATGTATATACTGTGAACGCATTGTCCTATTTCGAGGTTTTAAATGCGAAGAGGTAAGATCATTTTGGAATCACAATTTTTTTCTTTTGCTATATACTTTTTTTTATGATTTTACTTATTTGGAGATGTGTGTGTCCACACACAAACACACATATAAATATGTTGTCTGTACACCTGGGAACTAAATTCAGGGTCTTTCACATGCCATATTTTTAGAGAGACAGAAAGAAGAGAGAGAGAGAGAGAGAGTTTTTTTAATATTTATTTTTCATTTTTCGATGGACACAATATCTTTTTTTTTATTTTATTTTTATGTAGTGCTGAGGATGGAACCCAGTGACCTGCGCACACCAGGCGAGCGCATTACCGCTTAAGCCATATCCCCAGCCATCCACCCTTTCTTTTTTTTTTTTTTTTAAGATTTATTATTTTTTTATTATTTTTTTTTTAATATTTATTTTTTAGTTCTCGGCGGACACAACATCTTTGTTGGTATGCGGTGCTGAGGATCGAACCCGGGCCGCACGCATGCCAGGCGAGCATCCACCCTTTCTTAAAATTGTGTTTTGAAATGGGTTCTTGCTAGATTGGTCTGGCCTTCAACTTGTGAAATTCCTGTTTCAACTCTCAAGTAGCTGGAATCATGGGCATATGCCATCACACCTGGCTTGCCAATACATTTTTAATAAAGTCCCACAGTTTATTTCTATAGTTTTCTACTTTGTTTTGCTGTTAAATGCAATTCACAAACCACAAGTAGTACTTTTCAACTTATTTTTGTCGTTATTAGTCTGCCTGTAATTTTCTTAGTTGTGAATAAATTTAAGGTGAGTCAATCAGTTTTCAAATATCATTTTCTTATAGTGTCTTCTTGTCTGCCATAAAAAATGCATGGCAAACTTAACCATCGTTTGCGGACATCGGAAACTTCCGGGGAAAATGCACTTATTTGGAGAAGAATTGTCCTGTGTTGCCAAAAAGGAGCCAGATGGCATTCCTTTCATAATCAAAATGTGTATTTTAGAAATTGAAAAGACTGCCTTGTGTTTACAGGTATGTTGTTCACTCTTAAAACTCTAAAAACATAAATGCCTTTGTGATTTGTTTTAATGAAAAAGAGACTTTCAGAAAATCAGCACTCTCCATTTGTAATAACTAAATTTATTCACATTTATTTGGAAAAGGTTAATTTATTTAACTTCAACTTGTATTTTTTAAATACTAATAAAAATTGAAGTAGATACATGAACTCTGTCTACATGTCTGCATTTAGCCCTTTGTACTAAAGTAAAATATTGCATTCTGTTTTTCTTTTCTCTTCAAGGGGATTTATCGAGTCAGTGGCAACAAGGCAAAAATGGCAATGCTGTGTCAAGCCCTGGAAAACGGAAGGCATTTAGTAGATCTGTCCCAATTTTCTTCACATGACATCTGTGAAGTGTTAAAATACTACCTTCACCAGGTTAAAGTTTTATTCTAAACCTACCATCAAATGCAAAGAGCAAAAATATTTTATATTTCATATTTTTCATTGGTATAGACTATGTCATCACCCCCCTCATTATTCTAAGATTTTATAATGATGTACTTTGATGTGGATACATTTCCATCCAGTATTCTGGCCACTCCATGAGCTCCGTCAGTTGTGAGCGCTTTAGTTCTTGGAACTTTTCTTGATTTTTATTGCCATTCTCCCACCCACCATCTGTCTTTGTAATTTACACTTGAAGCTCTTGTTTGGAGATGTGTGTGTGTGCACATACACAAACACACATATAAATATTTATAAATTTGTTATTTGTACTCATGGGGATTAAAAATTCAGGGTCTTGCACTTGCTTGGCAAGCAAACATGTACTCCAATTCCCTTACCTTTTCTTTATTTTTCTTTTTTTCTTCAAAAACTTTCTAAGACAGTTCCTTGTCTTTTTCTTCTTGAATAAGTAAATTATTCCATTTCTGAGATCATGTTTTAATATTCAAGAAGTCTGATTTTCTATTCTTTTGATAACATTTTTTAAATGATTATATGATGCTATTTTATTGTGGATATTCATAGATTTTTCTCATTAAGGGTTCTTTTCTCTATTTGGCCTCTAACCTCTGTAGAAATACAATGTGACCCTCATATATAACATTAAATTTTCTATAGCAACATAAAAATTAAAAATAAAGTGAAGTGAATTTTAATATATCATTGAACATTTTGAATAACTAGTTTTTTCAAATTATGAGGTATTTTCTTTATTTATTTCTTTATATTGCAGCTCTTCTTCTTTGAAATCTGGTGTCTATTTTTCATTTAGTGCACATCTCAATTTAGATCAGCTGCATTTCCAGTGCTCTTTCACCATATCTGACTAGTTGACAGCATATCGATAGCACCTTCAATTTGTTCTTTTTTTACCCATTTTGATTTTTGTCTTTCATGGTGCCTAGATATATTAGAGTTTGGACTTGAAATCACTTTGGAAGCACTTGAACACATCAAGGCTTTTTAAAAACTTTGAACTTTACTATAAAGTGGTCTAGATGGACTGTTTGATATGTACCTAATAACATGTCTAGTTCCCTGTTCTGGGACTGGTGTGATCTTCTTGGGAAGGCATTTTTTTTAATTGTAGATGGACACAATACTTATTTATTTTTATGTGGTGCTGAGGATCAACCCTAGTGCCTCCCACATGCCAGATGAGTGCACCACCATGAGCCACAGCGCCAGTCCCCTAGAAAAGGGTTTTTTCCTTGCCTAGAGATACAGTACCAATACTGTGGGAGCCAGGGTGCCTAAAATGACTGTAGGATCTGTGCTTTCAGTGTGCATATAGCCAACATATCCCCATTGGAAGACAGTTACCTCTCTGTTCCTTATGTTTGGCAATGCCTTGATTCAGAGAGCCTCTGTATCCCATTGCCCAGAGAAAAGATTTCCAGAGCTTTAGGAAGGAGAATGCCCTAGTACATGGAGTGGAGACAGGAATCTATAGAGAGCTAAGCTTTCTCAGCTGGCCCACCTGCAACCTAACCCAAGATCAGGGGGCCTGGTAATGATTGTCCATGTCCCTTTAGGATTCTGAAAAACATGTTGAGTGACAAAGGGTCAGTTCTCTTGGAAATGCTGCATCAGGACTTATTCATCTGCTCTTCTACTTGTGAATTGTTGCTTTTTGTGTTCTCTATTTTCCTAGTCCTTATGAGCCTACTGTATTTTAGTGGAATTGCAGGAGGGAAAGAAATTAAGTATACATTGCTTGATCTACAAAGTTAGCCCAGGAAAGCATTGATAACCCTTTAATCACATTCTACAGACCCCTCAACTGAGAAATGGAGGTGGATACCTTTGAATGACTGGAAGTCTCATAATGTGTCATCCTTATCTTGTTTAGTCAGTTAGGGAGAGGAGATGAATTGGGTCCAATACAATAAACTTGCATTCTGTTGAGGAATTTTGTATGTCTCAGACTTTCATTTGGGACAGTGTGCTCAATTCTTGCAATAGTGTTAGAGAGTAGCCTTTATCTGACTCATTGACCTAAAGCTCCAAGAGGTGAAGTGACTTGCTTCAGATCCCAGAGTGGTGAAGATAGAAAGGGATCACAGGGCAACACCTTCACTTCCCACAGATATTATAGGACATCAGGTAGCTAACAGTTCACTGAATTTTCTATTGTAGATCAGTAGAAACATTGAAATTCATTATGGCAGTGGATATTTGTTGTAAGAACTTCTTTTTTTGATCTATTCATGGCAAATCAGCCTGTTTTAAAGTTTCATGAGATGTGGACAGTATGTTTTTGTAGGTCATATTATCTTGTGCTAATCTTCATTCTTGCCCAAGTAAAATCTGTGCTCTTTAGCACTTTGATATTTTTACCCCTTACTCATAAAATCCATGGGTTTCTGATTCATTTTATAGATTTTGTTCACTATTCTATGTTTGTTCCAGTAAAAAAGCTGAAGATTATGCTATTTGGGGGGCAGATGTGAATATAATGTGTTTAGGATAGAGATGAAGAGTTTTAAAATCCCATAATGAAGCTTAAAGCTTAAACTTCATTTAAAGTTTAGAATTTCACTCATTATCTATTAATTTGTTATTAACATAAATATAATTTATAGTCAAGATTTTGATTTGCTTTCTAAGTCACTTCTCTACCAAACATATGTTTTTTATTTTATGGACAGGGATGAAGCTCAGTACTAGAGTGCTTGCATAGCATGCTTGAGGTCCTAGGTTCAATCTCCAGTACTGAAAAAGATATCAATAAATAGAGATTGACTTTAGATTTTGTTAATCTAAAGGGACATGCTAAATTAATTGAGTAACTCTCACTTATAGTTGACTTTAACAAAGAAAACAGGCAGAAGATTTTTTCAAAATATTTATTTTTTGGTTGTAGCGGGATGCAATACCTTTATTTTATTTATTAACTTTTATGTGGTGCTGAGGATCAAACCCAGGTCCCCGCATGTGCTAGGCAAACACTCTACCTCTGAGCCACAACCTCAGCCCAAAGGTATTTTTAATATAATTTTGTTTCTTTAGCTACCAGAACCATTGGTTTTATTCCAATGGTACCAGGAATTTATGGAGCTTGCAAATATCATCCAACATATTAACCAAGAACAGGACAACAAAAGGGACAACTCTGAAGACAACACATCTCTAAATATGGGTATGGAAATCAACCAAATTCTTCTCAAAACCAAGGACCTTCTAAGAAAATTGCCACCGTCCAATTTTAACACTCTACATTACCTTATCTTCCATCTTAAGAGGTAAGAATTTTTATACCATCTTAGCCATTTTTAATTGAACAGGGCAATAGTATTCAGTACATTTATATTGTTGTGTTATGATTTTCAAAATGATTTTTAGGATGTTCTTATTATGTGTTGAGAGAGGGATACATTGAATATATGTTCATGCAGCAAACATGGTGCCCTCAGATGCTTCCTGTGTGCCAGGCTCTGGCTGGTCAAACTAGGATGGAAACATAGGTTTTCAGCTATTTGTGGGCTTATCCTCTTGGGGTACAGATGTGTATATAACCCACAGTTCACCATCCTCCTTTTTCTAGTAGCTGTGCACAGCTTATAGGCATGCAGAGGAAGTTTTGGGGGTAGAGATAGAGCAGAAGAGGCAAATGCCCTTGAGTTCAACTTTAAGAACTGCGTGATGATTTGGTAGAGAATGTGCAGACAAGCATACAAGGCAGAGAGAAACAGACATGGAGATACAATAAAGCATTTTGCATTTGGAAAATCTGATTTCATTAGGCTACAATATAGCAAGCAGCAGCAGGAACTGTGCTACTCTTCCCAGAGACTTGATAAAAAATCTTAAGAACCTGGCAGATGAGTTGACCATGTTGTTTCTATACCCATTAAAGAACTTGGAATCAGGGATCTCACATATTAAGATTTGCCAGCTAGACCTTTCTGATAGCAATTAAGATCTCCTTTTTTAATTTTTTTTAATTTATTTTTGTGGCTGGAACTGTGGCTCAGCAGTAGAGCATGTGCAAGGTCCTAGGTTCGAACCGCAGCCCCACATACAAATAATTAAATTAAAAATTTAAAAAATTTATTAGTTCAAATCAGTTATAAATGACAGCAGAATGCTTTTCAATCCATTATACACAAATGGAGCACAAATTTTCATTTCTCTGTACATGATGTAGAGTCATACCACATGTGCCATCATACATGAACTTAGGGTAATGATGTTCGTCTCATTCCACCATCATTCATACCCCATACCCCTCCTCTTCCTTCCCTCTCTTGAGCCCAATCAATGTTCCTCCATCCCCAGAGACCCAATTATGTATCAACATTTATTTATCAGAGAGAATTTTGGCCTTTGATTTTGGGGGATTGGCTTACTTCATGATATTCATGAACCCCATTCATTTTACCTGTAAATGCCATTATTTTATTCTCTTGTAATGCTAATAGTCCATTGTGCATATATACCACAGTTTTTTAAACTATTCATATCTTGAAGGGCTTCAAATTATTCCATGAAATAGAAAAGGAGGAAACCCTTCCAAACTCATTCTGTGAAGCTAGTATCACCCTGATAACCAAACCAGCCAGAGACACATCAAGGAAAGAAAATTTGAGACCCATATCCCCGATGAACATAGATGCAAAAATTCTCAATAAAATTCTGGCAAATCACATACGAAAACATATGAAAAAAAGCAATGCTCCATGATCAAGTTGTGTACTCCAGGGATGCAAGATGGGTTCGACATACAGAAATCAATAAATGTAATTCATCACATCAATAAACTTAAAGAATCCTATGATTACATCAATTGATGCAGAGAAAGCATTTGACAAAATACAGTACCTATTCATGTTCAAAACATTAGAAAAACTAGGGGTAGTAGGAATATACCTCAACATAGTAAAAGCTCTCTCTGCTAAACCTAAGGCTAACATCATTCTAAATGAAGAAAAATTAGAAGCATTCCATCTAAAAATTGTTCAACGTAATCCTTGCCACTCTAGCCAGAGCAATTAGATGAAAGATATTCAAGGGAATACAAATAGGAAAAGAAGAACTCAAATTATCATTCTTTGCCAACGACATAATTTTACACTTGGAGGATCCAAAAAAACTCCACCAGAAAACTTATAGAATAATAAATGAATTTGGCAAAGTAGCAGGATACAAAATTAATACCCATAAATCAAATGCATTTCTATACATCAGTATAGAAATGCATTTGATTTATGAAAAACAAATAGCAAAACTACCCCATTCACTATATATATAAAGAGCTGTGATATATATATATATATATATATATATATATATATATATATATATATATATATATATATCACAGCTTTTTTACCCACAGATGAATCTAGTATCATCCTAATAGCTAAACCAGGCAGAGACAGATTTCCTTAGATAGTCATAGAAATAACATGCTGAGAGTGTTTGAAGTAAAACCAGAACGTTGATAGTGGCAATAGAACAGAGATGTTCAGGAGAGAGAATCATTTGGGCTAGAAAACTAGCTGTGGGCAGCTGGGAGTGTGGCTGGTGATAGAACACTTGCCTAGCACATGGGAGACACTAGGTTTGATACTCAGCACTGCATAAAAATAAATAAATAAAATATTTTGTCCTTCTCTACTTAAAAATTATTTTTTTAAAAAAGAAAACTAACTGGGCAGTGAGAGAGAAATTGACAGTGATGTTTCTGATTCCAGTATAAGAAACGGGGAATATATCCCACATACAAAGATGGAGCAATTTTTAGAGGTGTTTTTCTTCCTTCTGCTACTGAGTTCAGTAGTTCCTTCGACTTACATGCATTTTATCCTAAAATAGTACTCTGAAACTCAGTTTGGTGTGTGGTGAGTATCATAATGAAACAAAGGATTCTTTCCCTAGACCCACCAACCTTGACCCTTGACAAACGTTTTGTAGTCTTCTATAGCCTGAGTTTTCTCCACCCTTCTCAGGTCATAGTAAACTACCATTAAGGACATCTATTAGGCAAATCTAATACACTTTATGTGTTCTTCTTTTCAGGGTTGTAGACCATTCCGAAGACAACCTGATGAACTCAAAAAACTTAGGAGTGGTTTTTGGACCCTGTCTGATGAGGCCCAGGCCTACAACCACTCCTGGTACCATCTCCTCCTCTCTTGTTGCATATGCCAACCAGGCCCTGTTAGTAGAGTTCCTAATTACCAATGCACAAATGATCTTCGATGGGTCCCTAGAGCCAAAAAATGTTTCATCCAGTACTGATGTTGTTGCACCTTGGATGGATAAAAGCCCTCCTTCCAAACATGTAATATCAACAGAACATTCCACAAAGTCACAATATTTTTCTACAAAGCAAGTGAGTTTTGACCATTACAGAATTGGATTAAATATGTGATGTATATGTTAACAAGTTAATAGTCTTTGAACTGTTTGTTTTTGAGATGTGTTTTGCTTTTAGTTTAAAATTTTTCTTATATCAATAGGATATCCACACTGCAGATATTGAAATTAAAAATTATGAATTGGCTACATCATTTGAGGAATCAGAATGCAAGCAAAATGCATTGGAAAAATGGGATGCATGTGTCATTGGTGAGTGGTCATGTACCATAGATCTTTGCATATTTCAAACCTTGCCAAGAAGTCCTGATTAAAAACCAAGGTGAGGGTTGGACTTGTAGCTCAGTGGTAAAACGCTTGCCTTGGCATGTGTGAGGCCATGAGTTGGATCCTCAGTACCATACAAAACAAATAAATAAAGATAAAATATTGTGTCCATCTACAATACTCATCCTTTAAAAAAAAAACAAGGTGTATTAATTTGAGGTAAGTTCAAACTTCAAGGTTTTATTAGTTAACTTTTCTAGCCACTGAGAAAGTTTAATGAATGTCATTTAAATGAATATCATCCTTTGTTTCTTTCTTGTAAAAATATATCTTTAAATTCATAAATTTTTTTTGTTCTCTTTCTGAGATTTGTTTTCCCCTTTACTTCTTTGTCATCAATTAAAGTCAAAACAGAAAAAAGCTGGACTCCTGAAACTCAAAAAAATGGACTCCTAAAGTTTTTTGATGTCCCTTTACCTGTGGCCTAACTTTAGCACATTAAGCACACATGTCTTCCATTTTCTTGGCTCCAGTCTTTTTGTTCACTGTTTTTTGATTGCTTTATTTCAGTGAATGTTTTCTGGTAAGGGGGTTGAAAACCTTTCATTCGTTACTGCTTTAGTAGAGCTAAATCTGAATTTTTCAATATATAGCCATAAATGTTAAATTTGATATATAAAATTAATGAAATATCAATGAGTGTAGCCTGGGAAATTCTGAAAACAAAGACAGTCCATTACCTCTCTGCAAAGAAAAGCACTGGACTCACTGATTCCATTTATATGATTTGATCTTATTAGCACTTCTGTGCTATGAACCTTGGCCTCCTTTAAGCCACAGCTAACAGTCTGAGGAAGGTAAATAATGCCAAGGGTCATGTCCGTAAATTATCGTTGATTCAGGGTTTGAACCTCATCCTCTCTCATTCATAAATGTAACCTTGTTTCGCTGTCCAATGAAATTGGATTCCCAGGTAGGTATAGTAATAACCATAAATAATTTTAAAATATTTGACATTTTCATTACATACCAGGTAATTCTGAGCCTTTTCTTTAGAAGATCATTAAGACCACATGCCAACATATCTCCACATAGGAGTTTGTCTTGACAGAAGAAGGCAAGTAGGGCTAGTGCACTAGGCTTGCCCAGGGCAGAAATGGAGCTGGAGCTGAGCCAGCACCCAGGCAGCTAGAAGTGGTGCTAGAAGTTCTGCAGGACTGTAAATATGTTCTGGTGGTTGCCATCCAACCACAATGGCTCAGCTCCCTTCTATCAATGTGGAGAAGGATCCAGGACAGCAAATCACATGAGCAGTGCCTGGGAACCAGGGAAGAGAGGCCAGCAGCCTCAGGTGAAGAAGGAGGTCAGATGAGATGATGACCTGCGATCATCATCAAGTGATGCTGCTGTGCACCTGTCTGCAAACCACTGCCTAAGGATACGGGAGAAGGACCAGGTGGCAGGGATGAGAACTGTGGGCTATGAACAGGGCTGTTGGAAAGCCAGTGGCAAGACACAGAGTTGTCTGATGTTTCTCAGCAGGGAGTCGAGGATCATGGCCAGATGGCTGCACCTTTCTAGCAACAGGAGCTTCTGGGGTACATGCAGCAAAGTTAGAGTGAGAGATGCTATGGTTCTAGGTGAGAAAATAGGGGGCCTTGGGACCAGACGAGAGGAGAAAGAGAAGGAGGTAAATCTGGAGTCTCCAGGACCAGTAGCACAATGGCAATTTTGACAGCTCTTCAACCTTCCTTTGTCCAGAGGATGTTACCATGTATTAGTGGATCAGCTGGGAGAGCATCCAAGTCCTTTCTGGTGTGTTGCCCTCAGTATGGACAGAATGTAACTGGAAAGCAGATTAAGTGACAGGCAAAGTCCTTGGGATTCAGGACATGGCGTTTGTTGGTGTACAGAATAGTGTTACTGCTCTAGAGTTACCATTGTCTGCCTGGTGAAATCAGGAAAGTCTTAACACAGAAAATATTCATTCATGGGTAGTATATTTTTTTTTTGTCCAAACAAGTTCTTTATTGAACTGTATATACAGGTGGACCACATGGAAAAAAACAAACATAAAAAGCTTGCCTTATTTCAATTGAATTTATAAGGTATAATATTAGAGTTTACTTCAACAAATATTTACCAAGATCCTACTATATGCCAGGCCATGTGTGGGGTACTGGGGACCCAAAGATCTATAAAACATCTGTCAGAAGCACCCACCACAAAGGATTTAAAGAACAGCATAAAACAGAGGTGATGTTTAACCTCTATTTTTAAAAATATTTTTTGGTTGTAGTTGGACACATTACCTTTATTTATTTATTTATTTATTTATTTATTTATTTTTATTGTTGGTCGTTCAAAACATTACATAGTTCTTAATACAACATATTTCACAGTTTGATTCAAGTGGGTTATGAACTCCCAATTTTACCCCGTATACAGATTGCTGTATCACATCAGTTACCCTTCCATTGATTGACATATTGCCTTTCTAGTGTCTGATGTATTCTGCTGTCTGTCCTATTCTCTACTATCCCCCCTCCCCTCCCCTCCCCTCCCCTTTTCTCTCTCTTCATGGGTAGTATATTAAAAGAAGTTGCTACAGGAAGTGTTTTTTTAATTTTATTTGATTTGTGACTATTTGTTTTATTAAGATGAATTTTTAAAAGTAATGCTTTAATTAAAAATGTGCCTTTAATATTGTATGGATTTTTAATTCCTCTGCATAGATGACTGAGAAACTAATGTTGGAAAAAATATGTAAGACTCTGTTATTTGAGAGAATGCCCATTCATAAATAACCACACTTCCTTATTAACCAAGCTTCATGAAGTTAAAAAAAAAATCTCTTCTTTTTCAGATCACAAAGAACTTGAATCATCATCACAAAAGATGGACAATATGTGTAAAACCACGAAACCACTTAGTCTGAAATCTGATATGACAACAAATGATATACAGAGGCCTATGCCAAGCCCCAAGATGAGATGTTTCTGTTTGCCTGTAGATAGGTTCCATCTTGCAAGCTCCCCTAATGAGAAAAACAGCAGAAATGTGGGAACTGTCAATTCAGACAAGTTTGGCCAGAATCTTACCTTTGAAGGACTTAATAGAAAAGATACCCCTACTAGTTTTGGCCCCAAAATTAATGGTTTTGATCAGCAGATTCCACAAAAAACTCAGGGACAACAAAGTGAACCAAAGAACTTAACTGGCATGAGTGCAGTGATTGTGCCAAGTGTACTCCAGGAAAAAGTGACAATGAGCATCCAGGTGAGTGGTGACCATTCCAACGGTGCCACACAGCCCAACACGCCAGCCAGTTCAGCAAGAGAGGCACCAGAGAGACTGTCCTCGCATTCTCACCGTCTTGCTCCTGCAAGAGCACCCAGAATACTGCAGCCCCATCTTGGGACAACATTTTACAAACCACCTACCCCGACCAGCAAAGTCAGGGGGACTGAGGAGAGACCAGCTTCACCTTCAGCAGCAGTGCCTCCTAGCACAGCTCTTACTCCCCTGAGTCATGTGGAGAAATCTGTGCCAGAGGCAGACAGCACATCAGCTTATGCTTTGAAGCCAGCTGCTGAGCCTAAAGAGAACCCTGAGGAGCTCGGCCTACCTGACATGAATCCAATCTGCCAGGGACTCGGGCTCAAACTAATGGAAGAGTTACAAGACCTTGAATTTGAAATGCCACAGTTTGTGTAGTTGTCAAAATTCAGTTTTTCTTTTTCTTGTTTCATTTTTATGCATTTTGTTTATTTTATGAAAGAATATTGTAACAGAACCCCTTTGGTATAGGATTGCCAAAGTATATATTTTGCCTTTTGGCCTTGTATTGTCTTTGCTAGTCATATAGAATGGTAGTGTTTTAGCCATATAGAATGATAGTGCTCACTGGTATTGTCTTTAAATTCTGTGTTTTTGAAGTTATGCATAAAATTGCTAAAGTTTATATTTTGCCTTTTGGCCTTGTATTGTCTTTGCTAGTCATATAGAATGGTAGTGTTTTAGTCATATAGAATGATAGTGCTCACTGGTATTGTCTTTAAATTCTGTGTTTTTGAAGTTGTGCATAAAATTGCCAAAGTTTATATTTTTCCTTTTGGCCTTGTATTGTCTTTGCTAGTCATATAGAATGGTAGTGTTTTAGTCATATAGAATGATAGTGCTCACTGGTATTGTCTTTAAATTCTGTGTTTTTGAAGTTATGCATAAAATTGCCAAAGTTTATATTTTGCCTTTTGGCCTTGTATTGTCTTTGCTAGTCATATAGAATGGTAGTGTTTTAGTCATATAGAATGATAGTGCTCACTGGTATTGTCTTTAAATTCTGTGTTTTTGAAGTTGTGCATAAAATTGCCAAAGTTTATATTTTGCCTTTTGGCCTTGTATTGTCTTTGCTAGTCATATAGAATGGTAGTGTTTTAGTCATATAGAATGATAGTGCTCACTGGTATTGTCTTTAAATTCTGTGTTTTTGAAGTTGTGCATAAAATTGCCAAAGTTTATATTTTGCCTTTTGGCCTTGTATTGTCTTTGCTAGTCATATAGAATGGTAGTGTTTTAGTCATATAGAATGATAGTGCTCACTGGTATTGTCTTTAAATTCTGTGTTTTTGAAGTTATGCATAAAATAAGTATTATAATTTTAAATTTAAAATAATTTTCTCTATAAAATGTTTCATGTAAATGCATCTTTAATGTATAATATTGTTCTCAACAAATAGGGGCAGTAGGGAAAAATGAGCTTTATTTTGGAGCAAACCTTGTGCTGATTCATAAAATGCTTCTGAATGCAAGTGCCTGAAAAATCTTGATTGGGTATGAATATATTTTTTCCCACATAATGTTCTAGTGCATCTTTGACCACTTGTGTTGTTATAGCATGTATGGAAGCATTGGCAATTCATATAACTTTTTTAATATTTACATAATGGCCTTAAAGCTTGCCAATCTGTGTTTACTAGCATTCTACTTGTTAATTTTTACATATGGTAATTAACACAATTGTAGAAAGAAAATGCACTTCAATACTAAAAAGTTTCAGACATTGGCAGAGACAACACAGACAGACAGAGTTGAGGCATCTCGAGCCTAAGAGACCTGTAACCTCTCTGCTCTCAGCTGCGGCCTGTTGCTGGATTGCCTGCGACTTCTGGCTTTCTCCTGAGGAGAGCAAGTGGGCAACAGCTAGGACAAGATGAAGCTCTCTCTGGTGGCTGCAGTTCTGCTGCTGCTCTGCGCAGCATGGATGAGGAGGATGACAAGAAAAGGACATGGGTACCGTGGTCGGCATCGACCTGGGGACCACTTACTCCTTCATCGGGGTGTTCAAGAATGGCCACTGGAGATCATCTCCAAGGATCAGGGCAACCGCATCAGGCCGTCTTATGTGGCCTTCACCCCTGAAGAAGAACGTCTGATCGGCGACACAGTCAAGAATCAGCTCACCTCCACTCCTGAGAACATGGTTCTTGATGCCCAGCGGCTCATTGGCAGCACTGGGAATGACCCTTCTGTGCAGCCATACATCAAGTTCTTGCCTTTCAAAGTGTTTGAACAGAAACCTAAACCATACATTCAGGTTGATATTGGAGGTGGGCAAACCAAGACCTTTGCTCCAGAAGAAATCTCTGCTATGATTCTCACTAAAATGAAAGAGACTGCAGAGGCTTATTTGGGAAAGAAGGTTACCCATGCAGTGTTCCTGTACCAGCCTATTTTAATGATGCCAGTGGCAAGCAACCAAAGATGCTGGAACTATTGCTGGCCTGAATATTATGAGGATCATTAATGAGCCTACAGCAGCTGCTATTGCTTATGGCCTGGATAAGAAGGAGGGAGAGAAGAACATCCTGGTGTTTGATCTGGGTGGTGGAACCTTCTATGTGTCTCTTCTCCCCATTGACAATTTGATGTCTTCAAAGTCATGGCCACCAATAGAGATACTCAACAAGGTGGAGAAGACTTTGACCAGCGTGTTATGGAACATTTCATCAGGCTGTACAAAAAGAAGACTGGCAAATATGTTAGGAAAGAAAATAGAGCTATGCAGAAACTCCAGCATGAAGTAGAAAAGGCCAAGTTCGCCCTGTCTGCTCAACATTAAAAAGAATTAAAATTGAGTCCTTCTATGAAGGAGAAGACTTTTCTGAAACCCTGACTTAGGCAAAATTTGAAGAGAAAACATGGACCTGTTCTGGTCTACCATGAAGCCTGTTCAGAAAGTACTGGAGGATTCTGACTTGAAGAAGTGTGATATTGATGAGATTTTTCTTCTTGGTGGCTCTACTCAAATTCCAAAGATTCAACAACTTGTTAAAGAGTTCTTCAATGGCAAGGATCCATCCTGTGGCATAAACCCAGATGAGGCTGTTGCATATGGTGACACTGTCCAGGCTGGTGTACTCTCTGATGATCAAGATACAGGTGACCTAGTACTGCTCGATGTATGTCCCCGGACACTTGGTACTGAAACTGTGGGAGGTGTCATGACCAAACTGATACCAAGAAACACTGTGTACCCACCTGGAGTCTCAGATCTTTTCTACAGCTTCTCATAATCAACCTACCGTTCCAATCAAGGTCTATGAAGGTAAAGGACCCCTGAAAAAAGACAACCACCTTCCAGGTACATTTGATCTCACTGGAATTCCTCCTGTGGGGTCCCCCAGATTGAAGTCACTTTTGAGATACATGTGAATGTTATTCTTTGGGCGACAGCTGAAGACAAAGGTACAGAGAACAAAAATAAGATTACAATTACCAATGACCAAAATTGCCTGACACCTGAAGAAATTGAAAAGGTGGTTAATGATGTTGAGAAGTTGGCTGAGGAAGACAAAAGACTCAAAGAGTGCATTGATACTAGGAATGAGTTGCAAAGCTATGCCTACTCTCTAAAGTATCAGATTATAGATAAAGAAAAGTTGGGAAGCAAACTTTCCTCTGAAGATAAGGAGACCATGGAAAAAGCTGTAGAGGAAAAGATTGAATGGCTGGAAACCACCAAGAAGCTGACATTGAAGACTTCAAAACTAAAAAGAAGGAACTAGAAGAAATTGTTCAGCCAATTATCAGCAAACTCAATGAAAGTGTAGGCCCTCCCCCAACTGGTGAAGAGGATACAGCAGAAAGAGAGGAGTTGAAGACACTGATCTGCGAGTGCTGTAATATTGTAAATTAGACTCAGAACTTTCCTTAGGAGAAAACTGAGAGAACTTAAGTCTCCAATGTACTTGGAATCTTCACCTCAAAGTGGAGTTGAAAATGTTATAGCCCAAGTGGCTCTTTACTGCTTTCCATCAGCAGTTGCTCACATGTTTTGGGGAAGAGAGAGAGAGGAGGAACTGGCTATCTTAAAAAACTGGATATAAAAATGTGGGTGAGGATGTGTGTTCACTTCATAAATGTTCTATTTAATGATTGGGTCATGCAAATCTGGTGTAGGAACTTTTTTCTACCATAAGTGACACCAATAAATGTTTGTTATTTAAAAAAAAATACTAAAAGTTTGGAGGTGTCATAAAATAAAAATTTGTACAGATAAAGCTAAGGGATAAAACACTATCAGAAGCATTAAAATCATCTAAAGCCAAATAACTAAACTATATAATTTAAATTATAATATATTTATATATTATATATTATATACTACATATTATAGATTTACATATATCTATATGATATATTATAAGTTGTTTATATACAATTATAATATAATCCTATGTTTTATACATTATATTAATATATATTATACTAATATAATAATTGTATTATTATCTTATTAATAATAGAAATTATATTATTATATAATTACATTACAATGATATGCAATATAATATAAATTAATATAAATCTAAATATATTATATATAATAAATATTATATATAATAAAATAATATTTATATATTATTTTGTTATGTGTTTATAATATATATGTATTTCATATATTATATATAATTTATATTAAATACATATGAATCATAAACATTTTGATATGTAATATATATAATTTATATAATATATATTTATTTATATATTAATATATATAATTCATATATAAATATATGTTATGTAAATATATTATATAAATTATATATAATATATTATCATTAATATGTAATATATTTATATATTAATATACATAAAATATGTATAATTTATATATTTTTATTTTATTATATATGATAAAATAAATGTATTATATATAATATAAATTAGAATTTTATATAATTATATTGTTTTTAATTTATATTATTTATGTATTATATATTTATATAATATATTTATATAATATTATAATTTAAATTATATAGATAAATTATCTCTTATTTGACTTTAGATGATTTTAATACATTTGATAGTTTTTAACCTCTTAACTTTATCTGTATAAATTTTTATTTTATGACATTTTTAACCTTTTTTGTGTTTTTTATAATGGTCTTTAAAAATGCTTGCTTCAGATATTTTTAATTTCAATACATTTTCTCTTCACATTATGAGGGTTTGGTTAAAACCATTCCTTTGGATGTATGCCTGTAATCCCAATAGCTTGGGAGGCTGAGACAGGTGGATCTCAAGTAGAAAGCCAGCCTTAGCAATGGCAAAACTCTTAGCAACCCTTTCTTTAAATAAAATTCAGAGTAAGACTGGGGATGCTGCTCAATGGTTGAGTGTCCCTTAGTTCAATTTCCAGTACCCCCTCAAAAAAATCCTTTTGTATGAAATGTTTTGACTAATAAGTCACATTACATACTTTTTCTACCTGAACTATCAACCCGTGAAAATGTATATGTCATTCGAATTGAGCAATAATTTATTTAAGTTCATTTTGAAAGTACAGTAAGTCACATTGTTTGCAATTTGAGAGATGTAGATGACTGAATATGTTTCACTTATAAAATACCCAGTTTTTAGAAACTAGTCCATTCCTGTTATTTTCTGGGTTTCATCATCTTGCCTAAAATATGATGTAAAAGGGACAAAAATAAAATAGCCTTCTTTGGTATGTGTGAACTATATTGTGAGTCAATGTTTTTGTATGATCATATTATACGTGATAAAAATTATATGTACAGGTTTATACACACATTATTATATGTAAATTATTTCAAGTACAATAAATTATTGTTGCTTCTCTGAAATTGTTGCCTCTTGGAGTGTGATACTTTAAGATTATTAACTATTGACTCAGTGGTCAACACATGGGCTCATCACTCGACTATGATATGAAATGCGTTTTAGGGCATGTTGTCTTATAGTTCTCCATAACATTAAGGACTAAGGAGAAATGAACAAATGGCCTTTTTAATGCTAAAGCCATTTTTTAGCCTTCCTTATACAAAGTACAAGAATTATATTGGCTTGAAAACTTAAAAATAAAATCAGATCTAACATTTATTGAGCTTTCTTTGTGTATTTACACTTTACCGAGTTGAAATTTCACAGCAACCTCTAATGGGTAAGTAAGCATTTTATAATTCCTATGTTACAGATGAGGAAACTGAGGCTTAGCTAAGTGACATGCTTTTAGTTTTCAGAGATGCAGCAAGCAGAATTGAATCTCAAATACAGGGTTGTGAAATTTTTATTAGTGCTTCTTTTTTTGGGTACCAGAGAGCCACATCCACAACCCTATTTTGTTTTTTTATTTAGAGCAGGGTCTCACTGAATGTTTTAGCACCTTGCGCTTGCTTTTGCTGAGGCTGGCTTTGAACTTGCAATTCTCCTGCCTCAGCCTCCCAATGGGATTACAGGCATGAGCCAATGTGCCTGGCTAGTTAGTGCTCTTAATGAATGTGATCACTAAATAATAGCAGGAAACACTGAACAATAGAAAATGCATCTTTCGATGTTTTTATTGTAAAATACACTTACAATTTGCCATTTAGACCATTTTGAAGTGTACACTTAGGTAACACTAAGTATATTCACATTGTCCAAGATGGTGTGTATTGCTGCATCATCAGATGACAGAAAGCAGAAGTGGGGAAAGGGATGTGAATGAAGTGTGAAGCCTCTTATATAAGGGCATTCATTCTGTTAAAAAATATAGAGCCCCATGACCTAAACACATGTTTTGACTTATAAATCACATTCCATACTTTTTCTACCTGTACTATCAACCAGTGAAAATGTATATATCATTAGAATTGAGAAATAATTTATTTAAGTTGATTTTGAGAGTATAGTAAATCTCATTGTCCCTTTTGCTGCTGTCACAATGGTGATTGTCACAACATATACATTTGGGAAGAACATATTCAGACCATAGCAACCATGTTTAATACACTGTAAAGAGAAATCCTTCTGGGGAAAGAATGTTGGTTTTAAATCATGTGGAAAGTCCTTTCTAACTCTGAACCTAAGACTGTAGGGTAAGTAGACCTTGATTCTAATTGGGCTGTTTCCAAATATGTGTCCATACACATGGCAGTGGGCTGTGCTGATGCAGCTTGCATCCTGAAGTTTCAGCTACCAGCCAGGGATCACTGCACTGTGGCCCTGGATCCCATCTCTTTCTTGCTACTAACATGAACTGATGTCACTATTGGATTGTAGGATTTAAGGACTGTTGTGTAGTTTGAAGCTTTAGGTTGTTGATATTTAATTATAATAATTAAACAAACATTTAATGACAATTTACTATATACTATCACTATGCTAGATAACAGAGACAAGACAATCTTTAAACACACTTACTGAGCTGGAATAAAGCTCACAGTTAAGTGCTTGCCCTAACATGTGCAAGGCTCTGCGTTCAATTTCCAGTACTAAAAACAAACAAAAAACCTTTCTGTATTTGTGGAACTTACAAATAAATACTATCAGGAATTGGCAGCTAACTATCAGTGGATTCTATTTTCACATTTGAAAAAGTCAGATTTGTTTAAGTACCATGTTTTCAAGAAAAAAATAGCAGAATGACCTGTAAATAAAGTCTGAGAATAGGAGTAAACTTTTAAATTGAAGCTAAAATTATGTAACTCGTATTATTTCAAAAATGTTATTTCCCATTTGTAAAATTCTTATCTTCCCCTTGGAACTGCAGAGTGAACCCTGGGGAGCTTAACCACTGAGTCACATTCACAGATCTTATTTTTTCAGACAGGATCTCACTAATTTATTGAGACTGGCTTTGAGCTTATGATCCTCCTGCCACACACTCCCAAGCCTCTGGGATTAAAGGCATGGACCTCCCATTCCTAAAATTGTAATTATCATATTTGTGCACCATGCTTTGTTTCAGGAGACTTTAATTGAAAACTCTCCTGAAGGCTGGGATGTGTTTCAGTGGTAGAGCACTTTCCTTGCATGCTGAGGCCCTGGGATTGAGCTCCAGTGCTAGAGAGAAGGAAGGAAAGAAGAAAGGAAGGAAGGAAGGAAGGAAGGAAGGAAGGAAGGAAAGAAGGAAGGAAGAAGGGAAAGAGAGAAAGGCAGAAAGAGAAAGGGAAAAGTGAGGGAGAGAGGGAGGAAAAAGGAATGGAAGGAAGGAAGGATCAAAGAAAGGAAAGCAGGTAAGGAAAAAGATCAGGAAAAGAAAATTATAATAAACACCAATTAAAATGTCTTCTGCTAACCTACATATTAGTCATTCAATACAGGAACCAAAACCCTTGTATGACTATTTAAATTAATTAAAATTCTACAAAATCAAATTTCAGTATCTCAGTCCCACCACTTATTTCAAGAGCTTAGTAACCACATGGGCTGGTGGCTATCATACCTGACAGTGCAGTGCATATTCTGTACATTTCTGTCATGGCAGAAAGGTCTATTGGATAACACTGATAAAGAGGAAGCATCACTTCGAGATACTGGTATTGTGGATGTGTTAAAGAATATTCAATAAAATTCAACATCATACATGTTAAAAAAAAAAAAAAACACTTAGCAAGTTGTGACCTACAAGAGGAATCCTGAAACCAAAAAAAGGACCTTCTTAACAAGCCAGTCAAATCAGCAGCATCTCATTCATGATGTTGGCAAAATAACATCATTTGGAAAATAGCCTCTTTGCTGTGTGTATACAAAATAGCATCGTAATGAGTTTAAAAGTCCCAACTCTTGTATACAAATCTGGGTTGATTATCAATTGAATGTTACAAATAGAAAACCAACCAGGAAAACTAGTTCATCTAATGCATAATAACACAGCACTAAAATAACAGTTGCACTGCTTGGCCTACTTTGGTCTGTGAGGCTGTGGCCTTCATGCTGGTGTGGTAGGATGTCCGGGGATCTGCAGAAGTTTCTATCCATAGAGAAGTAGGAATCCCAATAGTGACTCCATTCTCAAGATAGCACCAAGCAACAGCTGCCTGCACTGCAGGGTTTGGGCAGTAGACAATGCTGAATTTCTGCTCTGAAACAAAACTACTCTGTGGGCTCCAGGTACCTCTCATAACTGGGGTCCAAGACTGTGATGACTGTGTATCTCCCTTATAGCCAGTGTTGCCAGTGGCCAGAGTGTTGAGACTCCTGGGACTCCCCAGTTTCTCTCTCTCCCGAAATGGGAAATCTCTCTGGCCGAGAGCTGGGACTGCTGTTGCTCTGGGCTTTGTCCCTCCCTCTCTCCTGCCCTCCCAGGACCCACTAGGTTCCCCTCTCTCTCTTGCTGAGTTTCAGTGCTCCCCCTTAGCTGTCAACTCAAAATGCAGCTAGTCATTAGGTATTTTGTTTCTTCTTGTGGAGGAGGTGAACTTGGGACACCTTTACTCAGCACCTTGGAATCTCTCTTTCCATGGGTTCTTTTTGTTGCTGTTGCTGTTATCCTTTTTAGATATACATGACAGTAGAATGTATTCTGATGTATTATACATACATGGAGTATAACTTATTCTAATTAGGATCCCATTCTTGTGGTTGTGCATGTCATGGCATTTCACCGGTGGTGTGCTCCTCTATGGACACAGGAAAGTTAGGTACCATCATTCCACTGCCTCTCCTGTTCCCATCCCCCTTCTTTCCCTTAACCCCCCTTTGTCTAATCCAATGAACTCCTATTCTTTTCTCACCACCTCTCCCCCCCAACGATTGTGTATTAACATCCTCATGTCAAAGAGAACATTCAGCCTTTGGTTTGGGGGACTGCCTTTCCCTTGCCATAGTTTTAAGGTATGGAGGGATATTGAAACCCCACCCCTTTTTCTCCCTTTGCTTCCTCGGTCATGCACTCCCCACCATGATGGCCTGTCTCACCACAGGCCCAAAATCAATGGGGACAAGCCACCAGGATCTGCAACCTCCAAAACTGCAAGCCAAAATAAGTCTTCACTCTTCACGAGTTGATTTATCTCAGGTATCTTCTGCAATGAAAAATTAACACACCATTGCTTCATTGTATACTATTTTGTGTTTTCTTCACTTTACATACCTCTTTTTGGCTTATAATAATAAAAAGTGATTTATACGTAGTTTTATGTTTGCATATCTTTAATTAACATTATTATAAAATGATTTACATCAACACTGGGTAATAAGAATTCTTTAAAAGGAATTTTCTCATGTGGAAAATAAAGCAAATTTGCATTTGATTATAAAAATTGAGGATAAAAAGAGTATTTAATAAGCATAACACACATAAGAAACTGATAAAAATAAAATGAATACAATATAATTTCATTTATGAATAATGATGCAAAAATCCCCAATAAAAATAATATCAAACAGCAAAATAAAAGACTACATGAAGTGGGGTTTATTTCAGTAATTCAAGAACAGAACTCTATTAATGTGTTGTTAATTGAAAAACTGAAAAACATGATATATTCAGATGCTGAAAAGAAGATAAAATTTGACACTTTGTTTTTGAATAAAAAAATTGTTAAAAATCATATATACTTTTGTAACACGATAAAATATATATCCTTAACCCCCAAAGAATGAATAATGGGGAAATCATTGTCAGGAACAAAGTAATTATCATGTTATCATCACTATATTTAACATGGCTTTGGAGGTACTAACCAACGTACTCATGCAAGAGAAATGAGTGAGGCATAAAAACTGGAAAGAAGCAAAATTTACAGTTGTTTGTTGATAAATATGGTTATTTACCCCCAGAAATTCAAGGGGATAAAGTAAAACAACTATGACAAACAGTTGGGAAATTGAGTAATGTAGCTTAATATATAAAACATACATATTATTTTCTCACAATCAAGCAAACTATACTGAGGAGAAGACTCTATTTATAATTGAGAAAACATCAGAATTTCAACAAGACATACCTTTTGTCTTTTGTACTTTATTCATATGTTATGTAATAAAACTAAAAGGACTGGACTAGAGGTGTGGCTCAGGGGTAGATCATGTGCTTAGTTAGCATGCACGGGGCCCTGGGTTTGATTCCCAGTGCCACCAAACATAAACGCTAAAACGTAAAGGGGGTCTGTGAATAACTTGAATTCTGGGAGGCCCTGAGACATTAAATTTACTGTGCTGAGAATCACCCAGTAGGCAGCAAACTCAAGAAATGTTCCCTCTCACCCTGGGCTGAAGTGACCTGGATCTCCATCTACAGGCCTCATGGGCCTGGTCAGTCAAGCCCCACTCCTCTCTATCTTGGGTAGTGGGCTTGACTATGATGTTCTGGAAGTCCTTTACCCAAGGCCCATCTTTCTCAAAGGCCTTCTATCCCAATTCTCTTCAAGAAAATGCCCAATCCCCTAATGGGGGTAAAGCTAGCCAGAGGTCAGTGATCAGAAGTCTGGCAAACTGCTAAAATGTTTGCCTCTCCTACTTCGAAGTTTAAAAAAGCAAAATAACTGCTCATAACCTGTAAGTCAGAAAACTTTGGTACATTTATTAATCTGTTTATGTTGCTATAACAAAGGATCACAGAATCAGTAATTTATAAAGAACAGAAAATCATTTCACACTGTTCTGAAGACTGGGAGTCCAAGGTCAAGGCCCCAGGAGGGCTGCTGGCCCCCTGGTGCTGCATCCTCCAGAGGGGATGAACATCAGCTGTGTCCTCACATGGCAGAAGGAGACAGGGCAAAAGAGATGCCTAATCCCACTCATGAGTCTTCTCAGGAATTTTAGAGGAGACACAACCATTCACGTCATAACAGAGGGGAGCCCAAGGGAGAAGCTCATGCTGCTTTGCTGCCTCAGTGGGATGGATCAAGAAGAATGGGGGTCTAGGAGGGATAACTGAAAACATGGGGTGAAGTGAGGGGGGGACCAAGGCCTGTCATCGTCCAAGTTCACTCCTGATCTAGGTGTCCCCTTTCTGTTTTGGACTTTTATGGATCTTCTCATAAACAGTGTGGACTGCCGGAGTCGGCTTGGGGGTCTGTATAAGGCAGATGTCCAGGTTATCCTACAATTCAAATGGGGGTGAGAAGGGGGCTGGGTTTGCTTCTCAGAACCAGATACAAGAGCCAGTCAAGCTACATCTCTGTGGGCTTCTTCCCTACCAGGGGGGAGTTCTGCCTCTGGACCCTGATAACACCCCAAAATGCAGCTTCACTCAGGCCCTCCCTTGAATGTCACTTGCTCTGTCTCCACTGGGATGCTTCCCGTGTCCCTGACCACCGGGCACCTCCACACTGCTCAATCGCTCCCTCAGCTCCTCTGGGGCTTTCTTCTCAGTGCTGTTTTCCCTGCTCAGTGACAATGGAGACCCTGCTGTCACCACCTTCCCCGCTTTGTTCCTTAGCATTTATCATCACCCAACATTTCACACTTGGCCTATTTATTTTATTTGCCATTGTCACCCCACCCCCATGTTGGAAGCCACCCATGAAATGCATGTGGCCCAGATCGGCATGGTGGCCACTGAATGGGAAAATCTGGTATCTGGGAATCCCTGCTCGTGAGACTGCCCAGATACACCTGAGCTCCTATTCAGCTCGGCCAGGTCCACACAGCACCAGAGATGGGGTGACCTGCTGCAGCAGCCACACAGCCTAGCCACACAGCCTAGCCACACAGCCTCCCAGAGATGGGTGTGGCTTATCAAGATTCCAAGACACCAGAGTCAAGACTCCACCCACTGAACCCTTATCCCTGCCTTTGATGCACCCCCTAAAAGAAAAACCTGATCCATTTTCTGGCAGTTCTGTTCCAGCTCCCAAACAGGACTGGAAGAATCTATCAGGCACTCCCTTTAAACTACTTCTCTGACTTTGTCTCTTATTTCTTCACTAATTACTTCACACTATATTTTTCCCAGGGGCTTATCCCCTTCTGAGCAGGAAAAATTATCCCTGCGATGTGTTGGCACCCTGTGATACCCCCACCCTCACTAGAATGCAGATTCTCTGAGGGGAAGGACTTTCATTGCTTTGGTGACTCCTTCAACCCACATTAGAACGATTCTAGGAACACCTTAGGCACTCAATAAATAATTGTTGAACAAATTTGTAAATCACACTGACTGCTCTCAGGGAAAAGCATCAGCTCAGTGTCAGGCATTATTTTTGCAACCCACATTTTTTAAAAGAAGAAAACGAGGTCCAGGGAAGTAAAGTAACATTTCTACGGTTAAACACGAAGTCAGTGTCCAACCTGGGTTTCATGCCCCTCTCTGCTGACTCTGCTCCTTCATGTCCCTTTCTGTGTTTGTTCCCCTGTGTCCTGGGAGGGTATTCATTTTTGCCAGAGGGCAGAGCTCCCCAAGGCCAGGAACTGAGGTGGAGGGGACTGCAGGATAGGGCTAAGAACTGGAATTAGATGTCACCTGATTTTGGTTTTCTCCCCCAAAGCCATTAGTGCCCCTCTCCTGTGGTGCTCTGGTAGTGGAGGTCTAGGGCTTAGGTGGGAAGGAACTATTTCCTGAGTCCCTGAAGGCCCCAATCAAGTGGAGATGTAACTCAGAAGGGCTGAGAAGGGAAGCAATTGTGACAGACACTGAGGCAGTTGGGGACAATGGACAAGCACTGGGCTAGCAGAGAGGAGACCCCTGTTCTGCCTTGTCTTGCCATGGTCCTCTGGATAAATCCAGTGATCATTTGGGGTCCCACAGTCTCCACTATAAGTTGCTTGGACTGGACCCAGGAATTTCTGGGTCTCAAAGATCTCGAGTCATTCGTTCCTTAGTGTTGAGAGCCACAATTTAGTCAGAATGACACCTGACATTTTTGCCAGAGGGAATGGTTGGAAGGTGACCCTGCTCTGGGATTAGGGTGGATCCTGCTGGGATTAGGGCGGATCCTGCTGCCTCAGCGCCCACTACTTTGGTGTTCCTGTTGAGTTCTTGCGGGGTTCTGAGAGAACTGTCACATGGAGCCTGGTGGAGGCAGTGTGTTCCCGGGAAGTGTGTGTAGAGTGCCGGTGAGAGTTGGGGAATAAAGAGTTGCTGTTTGAAACTCCATACGGGCCACCAAATGCCGCAGTCTGTCTGGGCACAAAATAACCGAGCCACCACAAAGCCTTGTAGGTTCAAACAGCAACTCTTTATTCCCCAACTCTCAACGGCACTCTACACACACTTCCCGGGAACACACTCCCTCCATTCTCTCAGAACCCCTCGAGAACTCAACGGGAACTCCAAAGTAGTGGGCACCCAAGGCAGCAGGATCTGCCCTAATCCCAGCAGGATCTGCCCTAATCCTGGAGCCACCCTAATCCCGGAGCAGGGTCACCTTTCAACCATTCCCTCTGGCAAAAATGCCAGGTGTCATTCTGACTAAATTGTGGCTCTCAACACCTTAGAGAAGTCAGAGGATGGGAGGGGAGAGGAGCCAGCCCCTCGCTATCCCTGGGGTGCAGACTGCAGCTGCACTAGCTGTCCCTACTCACCCCTTAGCCCAGTGATTCTCAAGGTGTGAGACCAGGTGTATCAGCATCACCTGGGAGCTTGGTAGAATTGGAAATTTCGAGGTCTACCCCAGACCCACTGAATCAAAAACTCAGTGAGTGGGTCCAGAAGTCCATTCTGTCAAACCCTCCAGAGAATTCTGCCAGCAACTCAAGTTTGAGAATCACTGCTTCTGGGGATTCCCCTCAGGGCCCTCTCCTTCCCTGGCTCAACCTGTCTCCCATCTTCTCCTAGGTGGGGTTGCTCCATCTGAGACCACGGCACCAACTTCCAACTGTGGGCCAGTGGCCAACAAGGTGCCCGCCCAGGGATACTTCATCAGGGGGACAGCATACTCAAAGGGGTGGCATCTATGGTGGGATCAGGCAGGGAGAAGAGGGTCAGAAGAAGGTGGCTCCTCAAACCCTTGTGCTCACCCTGCCTTCGGGCCCTGCTGGGACCCTGCTTTTACTTCCTCTGGGTCTTGAGCTGACCGCAGAGTCCCACCAAAGCCTCGGCCATTTACACTCGGGCCTCTCCTCTAGCCTGCATTTCAGCCTGTGGGTGAAGAGCTCCTCCAGGGTTCTAGGGCAACTTGCTCACTGCCAGGCTGTGTGTCCTTGAGTCAGTCCCTTGGCCGCCCTCTCCTCCTCACTGGTGGTGAGAATCTGAGGCAACCATACGGTGGATGGGGAGATGGATGTGCAAGGTGACCTCCCTTTGCACCACAGCTCCCAGCATGCTGTGGGTCCTCAGACATGCAGCCACATTGTTCAAGGCAGGGAACAGACCCAGAGCCTGACAGAGCCTGACAGTGGGACAGAGTGTCCTGGACATCCTGGGACTCCCGCCTCTGAGTACAAGTCAGTTGCCCTAATTCAATTCCCTTAGACTCACCTCAGTGGGCCTCAGAGGGTTGATCTCTGCATAGGGATGGTCGTGGCTGTCAAGTCCACCAATCTGCGGGTCATCAGAGTCTGCTCTAGGAGGGTCTTGGGGAACAGTTGCTGTCATTTAAAGTGTGCAATTGAGTGATCCCTCACCGGGCCCGGGGCAAGCTCATTGTTCCCAGGCTGTGAAAGCGGGGCCCAGACCCTGTCTTGTTCCTGCCACCCTTGGCCTTCCCTCACTGGCATGCACCACCTCCCACCCTCAGCTCTGCTCCACCCCAGCTGCTGCCAGGAAAGTGCCTCTCTCTGCCCATGGACTTCCCAGGCTGCCAACTGTCTCTAGGGCCACCTGCATCCACTGCCGCTCTCCAGCACCCCCATCCCTCAGTGTCTCCCCAGCTTCTACCTCTCTCAGTCTCCATCTTCTTTCTCTTGCAGATCCACACTCCAGCCCCCAGACTCACCACCACAACCATGATAAGAACTCCTCTCCAAAGCCATTTGCTCTGAAAAGAACCTGAGGTCAAGGACAACCTGGTGTCAGATCTGTTTCAACCAGGAGTGGAAGGTGGGGAGAGGGTGGGGAGACGACACGACCACCCAGGCTCCATCTGTCTCCCGGGACCCAACTTTGCTGCAACCCAAAAGAATGTCCTTTCGCATAGTCTCTCCAGTGAGTGGCCAGTGACTCTTTCATTTTTCTGCTTCCAAGTCTTCTGTCCAATCGCTGCCAAACCTCAGAGGCTTCCTCTACCTAGAGTGTCCATGTACATCCTGGCCTCTCTGTTCTCCTTGCAGACCTCCAGAAGGAAGGTACATGGCAAGAGGGAGGGGGGTGGAGGGATCTGGACCTACACACCTCAGAGCATGTTGTCCTTTGGGTCTGTGATTAATTTTTTAGACTGTCACAAGAACACTCCTATTCATCCTTCAAAGCCCAACTCACTTGTTCTCTGTCAGACCTTCCCCAACTCCTGTAGCAGTTTCTCAGGTTATCTTTTATTTCCTTGAACCACTCTTTATATTTGCCTCAACTTCAGCATTCAACATCTGGCTTTCTGTTTAGAAACAAGCCAGATGCAGTGGCATACGCCTGTAATCCCAGCAACGTGGGAGGCTGAGGCGGGAGGATCACAAGTTCAAAATCAGCTTGGGCAACTTAATGAGACCCTGTCTCAAAACTAAAAAAATAAAAAGGGCTGGGGATGTAGCTCAGAGGTAAAGCACCCCTGGGTTCAATCCCTAGTACCCAAAAAAAAGAAGAAAATAACAATTTATATGTGTGTGTGTACTTAGAAATTTCTTCTTCCTCTTTTTAGTATATATTATCTAATGAATATTGATTGATAGGTTTACATAGATTACCTCTTTCAAATCTCACAACAATAACTGTTGAGTAGGTAAAAATATTAACCATCTTATAAGTAGAAAGGCTTAAAATTAAAATTACGTGATATATTCATGGTCACACAGCCAGGATGTGTCAACGTCCCACTGCACTGTTCTTAGGGAGAGATGGCTTATCTTGTTCTTCACTGTGCACCATCCACTCAACATATAGTAGGTATTCAGTGCAAATCTGTGGATTGAATCTAAATGGAGGAGTAAGAAATAACAAGGAAGAAATGTGAAGTCCCCCCCACCCAGGGAACACGCAGAGTCAGGAAGACAATGGTTGAATAGGGTAGTGACTGATAATCACACCTCCTTTTGCACAATCACTGCCCCTACTGTGCAATTCTGGGAAGGTGGGAGGGTTGGTCTTTACGAAACACGGCTCCTTTATAAGAGCTAACACACCTTGAAGGCCTTTAACACAGCCCAAGTGAGCCTGAAGGCTGACTCAGGGAAGTATAACTAGTTGGTCATGGAGGCTGCAGGTGCTCATGCTGTCCAGAGGGAGCTGACTGTGGCTTATGTAGTCAGAGATGTTAAACATCCTCAAAGGAGATGTCTGGGGTTCAGACATTTGTCTGGGGGTGGGGGTGGGCACTGAGGGTTCACTTACTCCTTGAGTCCTCCCCCTACCTTGCTTGGATTCTGATGACTAATTCAGCCTCGCAGGCTCTATGATACTGGGAACTGGGATGCCCACATGCCAGTCTGTTAGGGTTTAGATGTGGTGTCCCCCAAAAGCTCACGTGTGAGACAATGCAAGGTTTGGTGGAGAAATGATTGGGTCATAGTGTTAATCTAACGAGAGAATTGATTCCTGATGGGACTAACTGAGTAGTAACTGGAGGCAGGTGGGATGTGGTGAAGGAAGTGGTTCATTAGGGGTGTGGCTATGGGGTATATGTTTTGTATCTGAATTGAGTCTCTCTCTGTCTCCTAATCATCATGTGAGCTGCTTCCCTCTGCCACACTCTTCTGCCATGATGTTTAACCTCACCTGGAGCCCTGTGGACTGGCTGTATATGGACTGAGACCTGTGAAACAGTGAGCCCTTAGATAAACCTTTTCTCCTCTACAGTTGTTCTGGTCGGGTCTTTCAGTAACAGCAGTGAAAAAGCAACTAAAACACAGCCCTGTATGTAAGTACCGGGGATGCAGCAGTCTGCATACACTGGCCTAACTCCTGGACTTGCAGATTTGAAGACTTTCATGAGAATGTGGTTGTTCACTGAAGTGAGGCTCTTTAGGTTGTACCAAGTAAACTGCTTTACCATGTTCCTCAGTCCCATCCCTGTCCTGAGTCCTCCCCAACTTGGTACCCATCCCCATTCATTGCCATCCCATTTCCATCACCCCTCCTGGGAGACCACACTCACCCCTCTGTGGGCAGATGCTCTCCAGGTCTACAGTTGCATTCTTCTGGTCTGCAGAGTTGCTGACCACACAGGTGAGATGGCCATGTGACTGACTCAGGGGCAGGCTCAGGCTGAGATTCCTAGAGTTGTGGGTGGCTGACAGTGTCCCTCTCTGCTCCAGTTCCCTGGGAAAGCCGTTGCTCAACCATGTCACTGTCAAGCTCTCTGTGGTCTCTGGGGTCCCACATTCCAGACTGACATTGCACCAGCCTGATGTGTTGGATAATGAATGAATCAGAATTTGGGATTCAGGAATGGGCTCTGGAGTAAGAAGGAACAAAAGAGAAACATCTTCAGAACTGGAGGCTCACCCTAGTACATCAGCCATTTTCCCTAGGTAATGCAGCAGTGAGATGTTGCCAGTTTTCTAAATGCAGGCCTGGGGAAGGAGCCTATCCCTCACCACACTCACCAGTGGTTCTGACTCCCAGCCCACAGGCAGATGGCTGAAGCCTTTTCTGCTCAGAGAGGGGACCTAAAGCTCCTCATCATCCATCTACTCCAAGGAGCAAGGTGAGGATCACTTCCTGGACCTTTCCCAGGCTGCCTGGTCCTCACCATTGTCCCATAATTCTTAAGTTCCTTAAAGTCACCCTGCTCAGGTATTTTCCATGACCTTTATAAGAAAATGGACTTGAAACTAGAATTTTATACTCTACTCACCTAGCATTAAACTACAAGGGCAAACAAAGACACTCTAGGACACTCAAGTGCTTTGAAAGCTAATCACCTCTTTAAAAGGAATTCGACAATATGCAGGGGAAAAAATGCAAAATGAATTTAAGAATAAAATAAACAAGATACAGCATTGATCAAAGAGCAAGACCTACAGTCAAATCTAGATAATTTGGTAAACATCACATATGATTATCATTGCATAAATATATACACACATGTGTGTATTATATTATATATAAATGTGTATGTATGTATATAATAGATATCCACAAGGCAGAGGAGTTGCAAATACAATGGGAAAACATGATAAAGTTCTTGTTTTGTTCAAAGGGAAAAAATATGCTGATTAACTTTAAATGCTGAATAAAATCTTTTTAAAACAATTTTTTAGATATACATGGGCACAATATCTTTATTTTGTTTATTTATTTTTATGTGGTGCTGATTATTGAACCCAGGTCTCACACATGCGAGGCGAGCACTCTACCACTGAGCCACAACTCCAGCCCCTGAAGTAAAATCTTAAGTTTAGTAACCAATAGGATTAAAGTATAGGGTAATTATGTTATCAATCTAATAAAAGCAAAAAAAGTTATGTTAAATAGAAAACATTAAATAAGATGTCAGGAGCAAATTCATACATGTGAAATATTGAAGTACACTTACATGCATTATCACCCGCTATTAAAATAAGGCCAAGACACTCAGATTGGGTAAACCCAGTGTGCTCTTTACGCTATCTAATGACATAAAAATATTAAAAAGAAATATATGAAAAAAAGACCATAAAAATATCAATAACTTAATAGCAAATGTGGCAACAATTACTGCAAACTGCATACAATATAAGATTTGGAAACACAACAAATGGGCCAAAGAGAGAGATTAAAGTACAGGGTAATTCTGTTGTCAATCCAACAAAAGCAAAAAAAAAAAAAAAAAAAAAAAAAAAGTATGTTAAATAGAAAACATTTTTTTTGTTTTTGTTGGATTGATAACAGAATTACCCTGGTCTTTAATCCTATTGGTTACTAAACTTATTATAGTTATTATGTATCTAACAACACAGTATAAGAATGTATAAATGTTACAAAACAAAACTAGTGGAAGTTCAAGAATAAATTATTGACTCCCCAACTACTTGGGTGGACAGATCAGGTGAGAGGAGAGGATGTCATACAGATAGAAACAAACATTAGTGGCCAGGGGTCCAGTCCAGGTCACTCCACCCACATTCAGGCCCAGCCCCCACTCCATCCCTGCCTCCCTCCATCTGCTGTCCAGAGTGGCAGAGCTACATTTTAAGTCTCTCAAATCTTCTTGTGATTGCAATTTTGACCAATGAAGTCAAGCAGGGATTTGGTGGAGGGAAGGACAGGTCTCCTCTTCCTGAGGAGACAAAGCCTCAAAATGAGAAAGAATCCCCCCTCACCCTAGCCCTTCTCTTTGGCTGCCTTTATTGCAGAACAGCGTCTGGATAACAGCCATCCTGGAGCCAGCAGACCACAGCACAGGATATATAAGACCTGGGCGCCAAGGATGGCAAAGCAGACAGAGCCAGCCCAGGTCCCCAGCAAGAAAGCTGAGCACCAGCCAATGCCAGCAAGTGCTGTCCCCTGCTCCCTGTTATATGAGAAACATAAATCCAACTCAGTAAGCCTTTGAAAATCAAGTTTTATTCTAACTGTTATCAAGCATATGCCTAGACGACAATAAAAAAAGAGCTATTCAATCAGCAACACCAAAATTTAATTTTTAAAAAAATGACCCATTAAAAGAAAAAATATTGATTCCTCTGACTAAAACATTTAAGCCACAAGTAAGTGATACTAGGAATGAGAACTGGAGCATAACTACAGACATAAAAAGTGTTTTCCATATTTTATATATATATATATATATATATATATATATATATATATATATATATATAGAGAGAGAGAGAGAGAGAGAGAGAGAGAGAGAGAGAGAATGGGAGGCTGAGGCAGGAGAATCCCAAGTTCAAGGCCAACCTCAGAAACTTTGCAAGATGTTTCCTCAAAAAAATGGGGGGGGCTGGGTATGTAGTTTCTATAGTTCAGTGGTAGAGCACCCTGGGGTTCAATGGCCTGTATTTCCAAAGAAAGAGTGGGGGAGTAAGAGGAGGAGGGGAGACCAAGGAGGAGGAGGAAAAGATCATGATGAAGGAGAGGAAGATGAGAAGAAAGGAGGAGGTGGAGAAGATAATGATAAAAAATAAGAAGGAGAAAGAGAAAGAGAATGTGAAGGAGGAGGTGGAAACGATGGCAATGAAGGAGAAGGAAAAAGAGAAAAAAAAGGAGAAAACGTGAATCCATCCATAGTCTCAGAAGCAATTAGAAAGGTAGCCAGGGATCTGTCCTTGTGGGAGGCCATCCTCACACGTGATTTGAGTTACCTCCCTGGCTGGGTGAGAGGCACTTAGATGCAACTGTGTCAGAGCCTTCCCCACCCTGTCCCAGGTGCAAGGGCTTATCCGTGTACAGGTGTGTCTGGCCACTGCCCTGAAGACCCAATCATTGCCCCTGACCTTGAGATGCTGCCCCCCTTAAATTTCATTGACTGGGATTTTCCCTGGAAGTTTCTGTTCCCCAATAAAAGCCCACTCCCTGGTGTGTTCTCTCTCTCTCTCTTTTCTTCTCTTCTCTTCTCTTCTCTTCTCTTCTCTTCTCTTCTCTTCTCTTCTCTTCTCTTCTCTTCTGTAAGCCTTGCCACCACATTAGGTGGCTGGAGGCGGGAGCTAGGAGAAGCCGTCCCGGAGCTGGTATTAAAGGTAATGAGAGCCTGTCTCTTTAATTTAAAACTCCCTAGCAATTACTTATGAATGGAACCTTTTTTCATGAAGCCAGCGCTGGTCGTGTGGCAGAAGTGGTGCCCAGAAGTGAGGCGTGAGTGAATTGACTAGGTTGAGTTAGGGAGCGCACTATATAAATATGGAATTTGTAACATTTTTAAGGTCATGGAAGTACCAGGCAGTTTTTGGAGCAAAGGGATGTTAAAAATTTTAATAATGGGGAATTCAGCTTCTACTGATAAAGACAAGTATTTGACTATCTTAGAGAGAATAATTAATCAGAAGGGAAGGCAAATTCAAAAGACTCAGTTGCTACAATTCTTAAAGGGTGTAGGTGAATTTTGCCCTTGGTTTTGTGACCAAGATTCACCAAATTTACATACATGGGACAAATTAGGAAGGAAATTACCTAAAATTTGCCTTTCTAATGAATTACCTGGAAACTTTGAGAATATTCAAAAGGTTTGAACTGCATTAGAGATCTGTCTTTTTGATTACATGGGCCATAGTCCCTGGCCCCCTGAAGATCTATTGAAAGGTATTCAGAGAGCCATTAAGTCTATTCAAATGGAAAAATTGCCTGAGGCTAAGGAAATCTCCTTTCCTCTAAGCCAGCTAAAAACTAAGACAAATTATATCCAAACAAAAAACCTCGGGGCAAAACTGAAAGTAAAAAACTTAGCCTTGCCTGAGGAAGCCAGAGTAGTCTGGAGGAAGAACATAGAGAGGGAGATCATAGAGAGGAAGCCTCCAGGGGGATAGAAGTTCCTTCTTCTAGAGAGGAAAATCATAGAGAGATAGAAAGTCCTTCTCTTCCGTGTCTTACAAGCTCAAATTCAAGATGGCGACAGGAGAGAATCTATGGAGGAATCGCAGTCGGATGGAGAGGAATCAGACAATGAAATCCAGGATTTACCAGGGAATTTCAACAGGCTGTGCTTACCAGCACCTTCCCTGGCCATTCAAATTCGGCCATTGTCTGTTAAAACGACAAATTTTAACAGATATTCTGAGCTGGCAATGACTTTTCCTACTCCATTCCAGTGGGGAATTAGGAAGGCACAGGAAGCTGGGGAAGATACTAGCGAATTTCAGCTCTTCCCAGTTTTTGAATAGTTAATGATCAAGACCAGAGTGTTTGCATCCACATGTTAATTCCTTTTAAAACTATTAAAGAGTTAAAAAATGCCTGCGAGGTCTATGGTCCAAATTCACTATTCGTGCAGAGCTTGCTTGAGACTATTTGCTCTCAACTGCTCCCACCGAGTGACTGGATTTCCATGTCAGGGCTTGCTTGAGTGGGGGAGATTTTCTACTTTGGAGGTCATACTGGACAGACTTTTGTTCCTAGCAAGCAGAGAGGAATCAAATGCAAGATCTCCAAACACCCATGGCGATGTTTTTAGGAATGGGCGAATTTATTGATTTGGAAAGGCAGCCCAAATTATGAATTTGCAGTGTATTATCAGATTACAGCCTGTGCAAAGCATACCAATAAACTATGCAATTCAGCCTATAGGAACATTACAGACCGACTCCCTTCCCCCATAGCAATTCCCCTAAACTATAGCTTAATGATAATTGTTCTCAAAGATTGTTTTTCTCAATAAGGTTGCATCCTGAGGATTGTGAAAAATTTGCTTTCAATGTCCTGGTAATTAATTTTAAAGAGCCTGTTAAAAGATATTGCTGGAAGGTCTTGCCTCAAGGGCTGCGTAATAGTCCTACTTGATGTCAAAAATTTGTGGGTCAAGCGATAGTTCCTATAAGAGATAATTTTCCTGATGTATATATTATTCATTTTATGGATGATATATTATTGTCTCATGCTAATCCAGAAGTACTTTCAGAAACTTTTACTCAGTTAGAGGCTTCACTTACAGCAATGGGTTTGTGCATTGCTCCTCAAAAGATACAAAAGATGCCTCCCTTTCAATATTTAGGCCAGATAATTCAAGGATGTACAATCCGTTCTCAAAATCTACAGATAAAAGTTAAGGAATTACATACCCTTAATGACTTTCAAAAATTATTAGGAGATTTTTAAGATGGCTGAGGCCATCCTTAAAACTGATCCTTAAAACGGAGATGGCTGGTGTACTCTCCACCACTCACTGACTGGAACCACATCTTGGACACTCAATCCAGTTAACCCAGTCTCTTCTTAAAAGCATTCCCATCTTCCATGTTGGAGTCCCTCACCCCTCTCCCACTCTCTCCCAGTGAAAGGCTGCCTGTCATGCAGGGGACTGTGGGAGGTGACTATTCTTCCCTGGAGGGCCACCAGCAGATCAAGGAGAGGAAGGGCCATTAGAATGAGGTGAAGAGTAGCAAATACGGAGCATGGCTCAGGGAGAAATTAGGAAAATAGCTTGAAATGTCCTTGAATTAACCAGTTAAAATTTTTATACTGAGTCCAGTACATATAAATCTCTTTTTAAATTGTTTTGATTTTCCATATCATCTGTTTAGATAATGATATAAAAATCTTTTTATTTGAAAAATATTTTATCATTAAAATCTAGAATATAAAGACCTTGTTTTACCCAAAGACGATTTCTTTCTTCTTTTTAGGACCTCCAATGTGTGCTTCCTCTCTGTTGAAGCATCTTTTTCTTCTAGAATTTTTTCTGGTTATATTTTGGAATAATTTTTGAAAACCTTAGAATCTAAACAAATTATTGCACTTTGATAAGAAATATCAATGAAAATATAGTGAAAGTTCTTAGATATTTCTGTAGACAGAATTATATTTGTTTATCATCTTATAAAAATTTGTACAATTACTTTGAAAATTAGAAATTACTTGAAGGTTGTATTCTCTTTTAAAAGCAAATTTATAGTAAAATACATTTATCTCAAATATCTGTAACTAAAAGGCAGAGTATCAGATAAATGTATGTATAAAACATACAAATTATGGGTTTTCTGTTGAAGAAAAACAATTAGACAACTATATATACTAAACAATTAGACATGTATGCTAATTATTTTATAGATTAACAACTATAGGTTATTTAAATAACTATAAAAATATATTAAGAATAAAGGCACAACTTATAATTGTATTAACTTTATGTAACCACGTGGTTCTTAAAATCTTTGGATCCATTTTAATTTATTTTTAATTAGGAGTGCACTCTTCTATGTGAAGTCACTTGATGTAACTGAAATAAGATACTTATGTATACATTTTTATGTCTTGTAATAATATAGTCAGGAATGAGAATAAGGATTTTTTTGTTCATCACAGAAACATTGCCGGCATTTGTTCCTATGGCGAGCAAATGCATCCCCATAACCTCCAAAATTAAGGTAAAATGTAAACAAGTATGTTTAGTATCTGTCAATGGAACATTATTTAGTAACACAATTATAGAGAAAAGTCAGGTTATTTAACTCAAAACTAACAAATTTAGGGCTGCAACACATAAACCTGTGGAATTAATATTTTTGCCTGAAAAAGATATTTTTCATTAGCTTTTGTAGGTGAGCATTTCTAAAAATGTATGCTCTGAGCAGCACAGGTAGCAAGCTCAGGCAGGTCTGAAACAGGAAGTACAGGTTTGTGGCTAGAAGGTGGGACCAGAAGTCCTGTCTGAGAGACAGTGGAAGAACCAATGGGAAGCCCACGAAAATGCGGGAGGCGGGACCAGGAAGCCCCCCCTGCTGACAGGCATCACCTGGTTACCAAGATGACGGAAACAGCATGGAGCCTGTTGCCCATTGTTGGGGCAAAGGTTCCCTGAGTTTTCCTAGCCAGTGGCATTTTGTTTGGTATTGTCTGCATTCCCCCACCTGGTCAGGATCCTATGGCGAGTAGCAGCTTGCCTTGTCTCTGCAACCTGTGGTGGCAGCTTGTGTCTGCTGGTATTTTGTACTTTTTTTGTAGCACATGGGTGCTTTAAAAGTGAGTTTTAGTGGCAGATGCCAGTGTTACTATCAGATCTTAAAGGAGTCAGCATTTAGGTCAGGTCATTTAAGGGTTAAAAGCACTGCTGTCCGCGGGTCTAGTTTCAGACTAGTTTAATGTCACAGATTTTCCTTCTAACTAATTCACTTACTTTCTACAATTCATCCCACAATACTCTGCAATCCTAAGCATGCTTAACTTCTGGATAGAACTTTCAACTCACTAAATTTTTAATATTTATACTGGAGTCCTCTTACGGGCCACCATTTGTGGCTTTCTTTCCCGACAACTTAAACACTCAGACCTTGTGCCCACCCAGGGACTCCACTTGCCGGGTTCTTCATGACTAACACACTCAGGGGTCATTCCAGGGGAACTGGGCTACATGAAATAACCACACAAGTGACAGAAATACCTTTTTCTTTGGGGTTACTGTGATGGCTCCTCTGACATTAAGGGTCCACAGAAAGAGAAAAAGAAAGAGAGAGCCCACTCATACCAACCCCTTTTATTGAGGAGAAACTATTCAAATGAGGCAAGGGGTCAGGTTTCAGGGGGCTGAGTCTTCAGGTTTCAGGGGGTTTCCTGATGTCTGCTGTCAGAAGGTTGACTGACATCTAGGAAGACCATACCCAAGGGCACAGTAAGAGAAGGTGACACACAAAAGGTGTTTCCATAGAACATTCTATCCTAAACAGGGCAAGGAGTTATATTACAAAGAAACAGGTGAGCATAGCTCCTCCCATGGGGATGTAGGGTTAGGGTTAGGGTTAGGGTTAGGGTTAGGTGTTGAGAGCCACAGCTGAAGGGGCCCCAGCAAACTTACAGCTGCCAGCAAACTTTCAGACTGCCAGCTGATGATTGGCTCACAGCAGCCCCAGCAACATCTAGCTGATTGGCTCCTCTGCGGTGATGCTCATTGGGCTGTTTCCCTGCCCTTTCAGACCACGGAGCTGCTCACTGGGGGACTTTTTTGGCTCCGCCCATGTGACCCAGCCAATCGGCCTCAAGAGCAGGAGGATTGTGGGAGGTGGGGAGGCGTGTGTTAGTGTGAGAGGCTTGTGGGAAGCCAGTGGTGGCAGTTGGGCTCTGAGGGTTTTTCCTGAGGAGCTGTTTTGTTTGGCATGTGTGGTTCTAAAAATAAAGTTAGTTTCTTTTGACAAGTGGCTCCTGAATTGTGCCCAGACAGACTGCGGCAGTTAGGCACACCCTCACAGAAGACACAGTCCCTCAAACCCAAGAAGGGCGGGGCTGTCTAGCAGCATAGGTGTTGCCTGATGCCACATCACCCTGCAGGAAAGTTAACTCAGTCACGTGCGAGGTTGGTCTCCCACAACTAGGTTGCTCAGGCTGACCTCAAACTTGCAATCCTCCTGCAGAGGCAGAGGCAGAGCCAACCAATGGAGAGTGCTCTGGCCATTGGATGCACTCGACTCTACTCCTTCTTCTCGCTGTTCTCACACTTGCTCCTCTGCCCAGCAGCCTCTGCTTCCTTGGGAAGAATGTTGGTTTGTTTTTTGGTCTGGGGGATGTAGGACACAGAGGCTGTGTCACCTTCTGCATCTTCAACTTGGCTCTATGGCAGAGTCTTGTTTTGAAAATTTGACAGTTGTACTTCAGATCAAATTATCCAAAACCATTTTACCAAGCCAGGCATGATAATGCACACCTATAATCCCAGCAACTCCAGAGGCTGAAGCAGGAGGATTGCAAATCTGAGGCCAGCCTTGCAACTTAGTAAGGCCTTAAGCAAAGTAGCAAGACCTCGTCTCAAAATAAAAGGGCTGGGGAAGTGCCTCAGTGGTAAAGCACCCTGAGTTTAATCCCTGGTACCAAAAATTAAAATAAAGCCATTTTACCTCATGATCATTTCTAACTTTCAGTCTCCTTTTCAATGGGTTTTTTTCCTTCATCTTTTCAATGTCCAGTTTTGTCATTTTTACCAACTTATCTCAGTCACAGAATTTTTAAATCAGCTCTTGAAACAGTCAATTAAAGACTTTTTTAATATAACTTTATATTTCTAATAATCAATTTTACAGTATCTCATGACTGAAGAAAGTTTGTTTAAAAAAAAAACTTTTGGGTGACTCCCAGTGCCAGTAAAAAACTGCCATTTCATGTGCATTTTGTATAAATGATAAGAACTTCAGCTAGTTTTCCCTAAGATGTATCTTTGAATTTTAGTTTTCATTTTTAGGACATCTTCTGATGTCCTAACAAGGATCTAGTTTATTTTTTGTTTTGGGTTTTTTCATCACCTGATTTAAGGCCAACTTACTTCAGCAACATGGCTGTTGGAAAGCCTGCTTGGGCACAGAACCCAACTCACCATGGACGCAGAGTCTAAAACCTTTCTTCTGGGATTTTCCTGTGTTGTATTTGATTTCCGCTACATACAGTCCACTCATTTCCATGGTGAGATTCGAAATGCTCAAAACATACTTCTCAGTCAGGCAGAATCTGTGCTTGTATTTGTCTTCAAATTCATACCACTCTGGACCCGAGGGCTTCCAGGACAACAGGAGCTGCTGCTGCTCGGCTGCAGTATTCCACTTCCATTCTATCTCTCGGATGTCAGGGCTAAAAGTGTAGTTCAGGGGCAACTGAACAGATTCCCCCACCACCCTGTTCAAGGTACAGGAAGGGCTGGGGTCTCTGACAGTCTGGAAACCTGCTAAAGGAAGAGCTGAGTTAGCAAAAGAAAACAGCACATTGTATCTGCACTAGGATTTCACGTCCCATGGATATTTACAGAGAGGGAGCCAAAGCTGCAGAGGGGACTCGCTTGGGTGTTGATCTTGCCTAGTATGTGGCGGTTTTGATTCCAGCCACATGTCTGTCCCCCTCCTGGACTCTGGCTCTTTCCTTCTCTTGCTGGGGTGCAAAGACAACAAGCAGGGTGAAGCTTCTATCTCTAAACCATGGAGCTTCTAATTTAATAAATGAAAACGGTTAAAAATGCAAGCTTGCACCCAACAGGGGCCTTGGTCTAATTCCAGGAAAAGGAAATTGACAATATCAAAGTTGATAAATGATACTCGAGCAGTTCCATTCGCCTGAAACTTGTTTCAGCTTTCTCTGCTGCTGACATTTTTCCTCAACCCACTGCAGTGTGGCCTCTGGCCTGACAGTCCTCTGAAATTGCCCTGGATTAGGTCACTAATAAACCCTTATTTATCGAATCCAGTCTCCACTCCTCAGTCGTATTCTTCTGACATTTGACATGTGACTAGTTTTCTCTTTCTTGAAGCTCTGCTTGTCTGGTACAAAAGTTTACCCCTTGGGCTCTCAGCTCAACTTCATTCAAAAAATGTTTAATGCACTCTGCACTGTTGAGGTTGCTGGGAGGTGAGGACGAGCAAGCAGAGCAGATCTCTGTCCCCATGGGGATTCTGTTTGAATAAATGGCAAGTGAAGACAAAAATGATTTCAGATATTTTAAGTGCAATGAAGAAAATTTTTAAAATGCAGCACAGATCCCTTGCCTAGCACTAAAATTTCTCAAAAATCTGAGAATTTTCTGCCTGATCAGAGACTATCTCCTGCTACAGAAGCTTAAAATGCCAGACACTCATAGATAAGACAGATTCCTTCACAGATAAGACAGCACACAACCTATGCTCCTCAATCACATGCACGAGACCCAGACTTTCAAATGAAAGCCAGTCACATCAAAAGAGCAAGGCCACAAGCTCTGTACTGCTGATGTGAAACCCACGCAGCAGTCAGACCTGAAGCAATGGTGACAACTGTTTTGGAGCAGGGCAAGTGTCCAGGACCATGACACTGGAGTGTGAGCTGTGAAGTCTCTGCCAGAGGGGACAAGCCAACTTCTACTGGACCAGCTCTGTGGTATGACTTGGGATGTGGTTCCTGGATGAGTAGTCTCAAAGCCTAGTCATTTGGGCCCTCAAAGATCAGAGGACACTTGCTAGTCTCTGACGCACATTTCCAATTAGTCTGTTCATTTCTGTTGTTTGGAAGAACCCTGATGAACACTTAGGATAATGTGATGGAATAATGGTGGTTAAAGGAGTTATGGGGTGGGAGTTACTCACCAAGACAGGTCCCTAGGAAGGGTCAATTACACAGGGTCCTGAAGGATGACAGGGAATGTTCTGGACAGAGGAAGAGTGTGTACAAAGGTTCCAATACAGAATCTAGCTTGACCTGTACATAGAATGGAAAGAACAACCATGGCTGGAGCAGATTGACTAAAGAAGAGATCTGAAGACCTGAGATTGAGAGTCAGGAAAGGTTTTATGAGGATCAGGAGTTTGGATTATGAGCTCAACAGCAAAATATCAGATGAGCTTTATAGAGTGATATCACAAGATCCGCATTTTTAATGATCACTTCAGAATAGATAGTCTAGGGATAATGATTTCCCAAGAGTGGGAAAAGGAGGGCCATGGATAAAGCTCTGTGTCAGGCCACTGGACATCATGTGTGAGGCTCTAGGTTCAATCCCTGGCACCTCAAGAAAAGGAAAAAAATGGAAATAGTGGGAAGGGTTACAGTTAAGAGAACTTTTCAGTAGAGTAAGAGAAGAGTGGTGTCAGGGAAGGAGGAAAAGAAGAGGAATTCAGGAAAAAAAATACATCTGGACTATTGACTGTAAAATCGTTCACATATTCTCTTATAATCTATTTAACTTCTCTAAAGTTGGGAATATGGCCCCACTTTATTATTCGAGTTTAATTCTTTCTATGTCCTCTCTTTTTTTCTTAGATTAGCTAAAGGTTTGCCAATTTTGTTGACATTTTCAAGGTACTAACTTGGGGATTCATGGATTCTTATGTCATTTATCTCTGCACTATTTCTTTCCTTCTGCTGCTTTTGCCCCAAATGCCTTCGACTCCAGCTTCCAGCCTCACTCTGCCCTACCTCAGCACCAAGCCAGCTCCACACCCTCAGGCTCCAGGCCTGCCCCAGAGCCAGGCTGGCCTCAGTGAACCCAGGCTTCAGTCCTGCCTCAGTGTCAGGCCACCCCAAGTCCCCAGACTCCAGTACAGCATGGAAAGCTCAGGCCTGCCACTGAAGCCCCAGGACATATACCTACTCCCATAGACCAAACCTCCAGCCCAGTCAGTTCCAGGATGGCCCCTGAAAGACCCACAGACTCAATCTCCAGATCCACCCCAGAATCAAGCTGGCACCTTACACTCAGAGCCAAGCATAGTCCAGTGGTCCCAGGTCCTAGATTGAAACCCTAAAGATTCAGCCTCCATATCCACCTCTCCTCCTGGCCAGCCTCATTGACCCAAGCTCCAGACCAACCCCATTATCTGACAACATCCCTAGCTCCTTCCCTGCTTAAATGCCAGTCCACCTAGGCAAACCTAGATAATAGGCCAGAAACTACAGACCCAGCCACCAGCATGCCCCAGCTCCAGGTTGTCTCTTACTATCCCAGACTTCGAGATGGCACCCACCCAACCAGCTCCAGACTGACCCCCACAGACCCAGGCTCCAGACCAGCCCATGTGCCTCCAAGTACCAGGTCAGTCTCACTAAGCCAAGGCCCAGACTGTTCCACTGCCCCCCCAACCAGAGACTCAGGGTCTAGGCCCACTGCAGTGCCAGACCAGTCCCTGAGGACTCGGGACCCAGGCCCATCCCCATGGACCCAGCCACCAGTCCCTGTTCCAATGTCAGGTCAGCCCCTATACACCCAGGTTTCAGGCTAGCTGCCACAGATATGGGCTTACAGACCTCCCCCATGGACCCAGTCAAAGGTCCATCCCAAGGGATGCCAGCACAGGACAGCTCCCATAAACCCAGAATCCAGGCCTTCCCAAACCCTAAGCCCTAACTCATGAACACAGGCATCAGGCCAGCCTGCTCAGGGACTCTAGCAGCCACCACATATGGGCCCTACCAGATGACCTGCCCAGACCTCGGTGACAGATTACCATTCCAGGGCTTTCCCTGCTGAAGCTAGTCTGTGAAAAACTGGACGACAAGCCTACTTCTTCAAATGTGAAGACTCCAATGCAGGGCCACAAGGATCATGAACAACAGCAAAGGGAATTAAGGGGAAAAAACAAAACACAAATAACAGATCCTAAACAAATGATGATTTACAAACTACCTAACAAATAATTAATCAACCTAAAGAACTTCAGTGAGCTTTAAGAGAGCACAGATAGCTGGGCATGGTGGTACACACCTGTAATCCCAGGAACTCAGGGGGCTGAGACAGGAGGATTGAAAGTTCAAAGCCAGCCTGAGCAACTTAAGCAAGGTCCTGAGCAACTTAAGAAGACCCTGTCTCAAAATAAAAAATGGCTGAGGATGTAGCTCAGTGGTTAAGCACCTCTGGGTTCTTCCCTGGTAGCAAGACAGAGAGAGAGAGAGAGAGAGAGAGAGAGAGAGAGAGAGAGAGAGAGAGAATGCAGATAGATAGATAGATAACTAACAAAATTTCATAGGTTGAAAGAGATATAGAAACCATTAAAAAAGGAAGGGAGAAAGTGAAAGATCCAAAAATTCTGGAACTAAAGAACTCAATGACTAAACTGAAAAACTCTATAGATAGCACCAATAAAAGACTCAATCAGTGAAGAAATAAGAAAGAACGAGTAAGATTGAAAACAAGTTATTTGAAATTACCTAGTCAGCCAAACAAAAAGGCAACAGAATAAAGAGAATCAACAGGAACTGTGAGAGGGGGGATAGTAGAGAATAGGACAGAGAGCAGAATACATCAGACACTAGAAAGGCAATTTGTCAATCAATGGAAGGGTAACTGATGTGACACAGCAATCTGTATACGGGGTAAAATTGGGAGTTCATAACCCACTTGAATCAAACTGTGAAATACGCTGTATTAAGAACTATGCAATGTTTTGAACGACCAACAATAAAAAAAAAATAAAAAAATAAACAAACAAACAAAAAAAAAAAAAAACAGGAACTGTGAGATTACCACCAAGGAACTAGTATATGCACTATGAGTGCCCCGGAGGGACACAGAGTAAGAAAAAAGGAAAAGCTTATTTAAAGAAATAACTTTAATAAATATATATCCAAAGGATTTAAAATCAGCATACTACAGTGACACAGTAACATCAATATTTACAGCAGCACAATTCATAAGAGCTAAGCTATGGAGCCAAGCTAGGTGCCCTTCAACAGATGAATGGATAAAGAAAATGTGGTGTGTATACACAGTTGAGTATTAGCCCTAAAGAAGAATGGCTTTATGGTGTTTGCCAATAAATGGATGGATCTGGAAACTATCATGCTAACTAAAATAAGCCAGTCCCAAAAAGCTAAAGGCTGAGTTTTCTCAGATATAGCACACAATAAAGGGCAGGGAGGGTAAAAAAAAAAAAAAAAAAAAAAAAAAAGAATAGAAGATCAGTGGAGTAGACAAGGGGAATGAAGAGGGGAAGGGAGGAAAGATGGATCAGAGAAGGCAGTGAAATGAATCTGACATAACATTCCTATGTACATATATGAATATACCACGGTGAATCTCACCACTGTGTACACCTACAAGAAATCAAATTTTAAAAAATAACTATGGGTGACAGAACAATCAGTAGAGTAGAGGGAAGGGGAGCAGGGGAGGGGGAAGGGAAGGAGAAGGAGAGGTACAGGGGACTGTATTAGAACAGGATATATTCCATGCTCTTATAATTATGCCAAAATGGAATCTATTGTTATATATAACTAAAAAGAACCAGTAAAAATAAAATTAAGACAAAAAAAGAAATAATGTCAGAAAACTCCCAAATCTGGAGAGAAAATTGAACATCCAAAATCATGAAGCCCAAACAACTCCAAATAAGTACAGATCTCCATTGACACATATTATAATTAAATTCTCAAAAGTAAAAAACAAAAGAAAAATTGGAAAGCAAAGAGAGAAAAGAAAATCATCACATAAAAAGGAAAATCCAGAAGACGTGCCAGGAGGAGGAGGAAGACCGGAGGAGGAAGACGTGCCAGGCGCCCAGCCAGACGGGAGGAGGAAGTCTGGCCCTGCCCTGAGTGCTAGTCCGGAAGAAGCCCATTAACCCTTAAAACCCATCAAAGGGGTGTGGCTACCAGCACGGTTCTGCGGCTGATCCAGGTACCCGGTTTCCAACTCCCCCACCCTTAGCTGCGATAACTCAAAATATTTCCCACAAGCTCTTGGGGGTTGTAGCTATCAACGCAAAACAACAACTGTACAGGCACCTGGTTTCTACCTCAGAGACTAGAGTAGGGAAGATACAGGTGGAAGCTCATTTCCTTTCACACTGGCTATACCCACCACCCTGAATACAGAGGCTCAAGCTAGGAATAGACAACACCACCTACTGGAAGCAAGGAAAAAAGTGTTCTGAGAGACTTTTTTTCTCTCTCTCTTTCTCTTTTCTTCTCTCTCTTCCACAACTTCAGCATATGTGAAACCAAGAACTGTGCATGAACAATCGAATTACCAAAGTAATATAATATAGAGGAATTGCATATACCCCACCTCCCCCCCTTTTTTTCTTTATTTCTATCTTACTTCCCTTTCCTTTCTCTTATTTCTCTTTTCTTCCTTGTTATTTTTTTATTTTTTTTAATTCGTATTCTCTCTATTCCACTTTCAATCTCCTAACTTTTGCTCTCTATACATAGGGTAACTATCTAAATAGATAGGAGGTTGAGTCTATACATTCTTCCATAAATTACCAGTCTAGTGGTTAGAGTTCCCCAAAGGTGCTAAGTTAGTTTAACCTCATACCCTCACTCCTTTCCCTCCAAGTACAACATCCTTCATCTGAAATTAAGTTTTCTATATGCCACCAGATATGGTATGCCTTTTATGAAACTAAGGAATATATTCTTAAGTAATAATTAAAACCAATATCTATAGTCTTAGAATCTAACTATAAATGTATTAATAATGAAAACTTGTGCTTAGATAATGTACTGTTGATATTGGGATCTGTTAACATAGTCTTTCTCTGCAAAAGAGGAATTTTGGAGCTATACAAGAACAATACAAATATATAAGGGTAAAAACATTAGCACAACAGTTTCACAAAGCTAGAAAGAATCATGAGCAGTATGAAAAGACAAGGAAAGAAAGAACCACAAACAATACAGGTCAATTCAACATTAGATGAGGTAATATCTGCAGCTGATGAAATGTCAGACAAAGAGTTCAGGATATACATGCTTCAGATGATCTGGAGTCTCAAGGAAGACATTATACATCAAATTCAGACAATGAAAAATCACTTTGACAATGAATTACATAAATAAATCCAAGAAGCAAAAGATCAACTCTATAGGGAGATAGAGGATATAAAAAACAAACAAACAGAAATCCTGGAAATGCAGGAAACAATAAACCAAATTAAAAACTCAAATGAGAGTATTACCAGCAGAGTAGAACACTTAAAAGATAGAACTTCAGACTTTGAAAACAAAGTTTTTCAACTTGAAAAGAACATAGACAGCTCAGTGAGAATGTTAAGAAATCATGAGCAGAACATCCAAGAAATATGGGATAACATCAAGAAACCAAACCTAAGAGTTATTGGGATACAAGAGGGTACAGAGGTCCAAACCAAGAAAATGAGTAATCTATTCAATGAAATAATACTAGAAAACTTCCCAGACTTAAAGAATGAAAAAGAAATCCAAATACTAGAAGCCTACAGGACACTGAATGTACAAAATTATAAGAGATCCACACCAAGACACATAATAATGAAGATGCCCAACATACAGAATAAGGAGAGAATCTTAAAAGCCACAAGAGAGAGGAAGCAGATTACATTTAGGGGTAAACCAATCAGGATAACTGCTGATCTTTCAACACAGACTCTGAAAGCTAGAAGATCCTGGAACAACATATTTCAAACACTGAAAGAAAAAGGGTTCCAACCAAGAATCATGTATCCAGCAAAATTAAGCTTCAAGATTGAAGATGAAATAAAAATCTTCCACGATAAACAAAAGTTAAAAGAATTTGCAACTAGAAAACCAGCTCTTCAAAACATCCTTGGCAAAACATTACAGAAAGAGGAAATGAAAAATAACAATGAAAACCAACAGTGGGAGGTAGTACAGTAAAGGAAAAACTAAGCATAGAGGAAAAACAAATCATGTTAAGTATTGTACATAACCAAATATGGCTGGAAATACAAATCATATCTCAATAGTAACCCTAAATGTTAATGGCTTAAATGCACCAATCAAAAGACATAGACTAGTAGAATGGATTTTAAAAAAAGATCCAACAATATGCTGCCTACAGTAGACTCATCTGATAGGAAAAGACATACACAGACTGAAGGTGAAAGGTTGGGAAAAATCATATCACTCATACGGACCCCAGAAGCAAGCAGGGGTGTCCATACTTGTATCAAATAAAATAGACTTCAAGCCAAAGTTAATCAAAAGGGATAAACAAGGACACTACATACTGCTCAAGCGAACCATACACCAACAAGACTTGACGATCATTAATATATATGCCTCAAACAATGGTGCAGCTACATTCATCAAACAAACTCTTCTCAAGTTCAAGAGTCAAATACACCACAACACAATAATCATGGGAGATTTTAACACACCTCTCTCACCAATGGACAGATCTTCCAAACAAAAGTTGAATAAAGAAATCATAGAGCTCAATAATACAATTAATAACTTAGACTTAATTGATATATACAGAATATACCACCCAACATCAAGTGGATACACTTTCTTCTCAGCAGCACATGGATCCTTCTCAAAAATAGAACATATATTATGTCATAGGGCAAATCTTAGCAATTACAAAGGAATTGAGATACTACCATGCATTTTATCTGATCATAATGGAATGAAATTGGAAATCAATAATAAAATGAGAAAGGAAAAATCCTACATCACATGGAGATTAAACAATATGCTACTGAATGAACAAAGGGTTACAGAAGACATCAAAGAGGAAATTAAAAAATTCTTAGAGGTAAACGAAAACTCAGACACAACATATCGAAATTTCTGGGACACTATGAAAGCAGCACTAAGAGGAAAATTCATTTCATGGAGTTCATTCTTTAAAAGAAAGAAAAGCCAACAAATAAATGACCTCACACTACACCTCGAAGCCTTAGAAAAGGAAGAACAAATAAGCAGCAAATACAGGAGAAGGCAAGAAATAATTAAAATTAGAGCTGAAATCAATGAAATCGAAACAAAAGAAACAATCAAAAAATTGACAAAACTAAAAGTTGGTTCTTTGAAAAAATAAATAAGATTGATAGACCACTAGCCACGCTAACAAAGAGAAGAAGAGAGAGAACCCAAATTACTAGCCTACGGGATGAAAAAGGCAACATCACAACAGACAATTCAGAAATACAGAAGATAATTAGAAATTATTTTGAAACCCTATACTCTAATAAAATAGAAGTTAGTGAAGGCATCGATAAATTCCATAAGACATATGAGCTACCCAGATTGAGTCAGGAAGATATAAACAACCTAAACAGACCAATATCAAGTGAGGAAATAGAAGAAGCCATCAAAAGACTACCAACCAAGAAAAGCCCAGGACCGGATGGATATACAGCAGAGTTTTACAAGAACTTTAAAGAAGAACTAACACCAATACTCTACAATCTATTTCAGGAGATAGAAAAAGAGGGAGAACTCCCAAATTCATTCTATGAGGCCAATATCACCCTGATTCCCAAACCAGATAAAGACACTTCCAAGAAAGAAAACTACAGACCAATATCCCTAATGAATTTAGATGCAAAAATCCTCAATAAAATCCTGGCAAATCATATACAAAAACATATCAAAAAGATCGTGCACAATTATCAAGTAGGATTCATCCCTGGGATGCAAGGCTGGTTCAATATCGGAAATCGATAAAGGTTATTCACCACATCAATAGACTTAAAGATAAGAACCATATGATCATCTCGATAGATGCAGAAAGAGCATTCGAGAAAGTATAGCATCCCTTTATGTTCAAAACACTAGAAAAACTAGGGATAACAGGAACTTACCTCAACATTGTAAAAGCTATATATGCTAAGCCTCAGGCTAGCATCATTCTAAATGGAAAAAAACTGAAGGCATTCCCTCTAAAATCTGGAACAAGACAGGGATGCCCTCTCTCACCACTTCTATTCAATATAGTTCTCAAAACACTGGCCAGAGCAATTAGACAGACAAAAGAAATTAAAGGCATTAAGATAGGAAAAGAAGAACTTAAATTATCACTATTTGCAGATGACATGATCCTATACCTAGAAGACCCAAAGGGTCTACAAAGAAACTACTAGAGCTTATAAATGAATTCAGCAAAGTGGCACGATATAAAATCAACATGCATAAATCAAAGTCATTCCTGTATATCAGCAACAAATCTTCTGAAATGGAAATGAGGAAAACCACCCCATTCACAATATCCTCAAAAAAAAAATAAAATACTTGGGAATCAACCTAACAAAAGAGGTGAAAGATTTATACAATGAAAACTACAGAACCCTAAAGAGAGAAATAGAAGAAGATCTTAGAAGATGGAAAAATATACCCTATTCATGGATAGGCAGAACTAACATCATCAAAATGGCGATATTACCAAAAGTTCTCTATAGGTTTAATGCAATGCCAATCAAAATCCCAATGGCATTTCTTGTAGAAATAGGTAAAGCAATCATGAAATTCATATGGAAAAATAAAAGACCCAGAATAGCAAAAGCAATTCTAAGAGGGAAGTGTGAATCAGGAAGTGTAGCGATACCAGATTTCAAACTGTACTACAGAGCAATAGTAACAAAAACAGCATGGTACTGGTACCAAAACAGCTGGGTGGACCAATAGTATAGAATAGAGGTCACAGAGACCAATCCACAAAATTACAACTATCTTATATTCGATAAAGGGGCTAAAAGCATGCAACAGAGGAAGGAAAGCATCTTCAACAAATGGTGCTGGGAAAACTGGAAATCCATATGCAACAAAATGAAACTGAATCCCCTTCTCTCGCCATGCACAAAAGTTAATTCAAAATGGATCAAGGAGCTTGATATCAAATCAGAGACTCTGCATCTGATAGAAGAAAAGGTTGGCTCCGATCTACATATTGTGGGGTCGGGCTCCAAATTCCTTAATAGGACACCCATAGCACCAGAGTTAATAATAAGAATCAACAAATGGGACTTACTTAAACTAAAAAGTTTTTTTATCAGCAAGAGAAACAATAAGAGAGGTAAATAGGGAGCCTATATCATGGGAGCAAATTTTTACTCCTCACACTTCAGATAGAGCCCTAATATCCAGAGTATACAAAGAACTCAAAAAATTAGACAATAAGATAACAAATAACCCAATAAACAAATGGGCCAAGGACCTGAACAGACACTTCTCAGAGGAGGACATACAAGCAATCAACAAGTACATGAAAAAATGCTCACCATCTCTAGCAGTCAGAGAAATGCAAATCAAAACCACCCTAAGATACCATCTCACTCCAGTAAGATTGGCAGCCATTATGAAGTCAAACAACAACAAGTGCTGGTGAGGATGTGGAGAAAAGGGTACACTTGTACATTGCTGGTGGGACTGCAAATTGGGGCGGCCAATTTGGAAAGCAGTATGGAGATTCCTGGGAAAGCTGGGAATGGAACCACCATTTGACCCAGCTATTGACCTTCTCGGACTATTCCCTGAAGACCTTAAAAGAGCATACTACAGGGATACTGCCACATCGATGTTCATAGCAGCACAATTCACAATAGCTAGACTGTGGAACCAACCTAGATGCCCTTCAATAGATGAATGGATTAAAAAAGTGTGGCATTTATACACCATGGAGTATTACACAGCACTAAAAAATGACAAAATCATGGAATTTGCAGGGAAATGGATGGCACTAGAGCAGATTATGCTTAATGAAGCTAGCCAATCCCTAAAAAACAAATACCAAATGTCTTCTTTGATATAATGAGAGCAACTATGAACAGAGCAGGGAGGAAGAGCAGGAGGAAAAGATTAACATTAAATAGAGTCATGAGGTGGGAAGGAAAGGGAGAGAAAAAGGGAAATTATATGAAAATGGACGGAGACCCTCATTGTTATACAAAATTACATATAAGAGGTTGTGAGGGGAATGGGAAAAAAAATAAGGAGAGAAATGAATTACAGTAGATGGGGTAGAGAGAGAAGATGGGAGGGGAGGGGAGGGGGGATAGTAGAGGATAGGAAAGTTAGCAGAATACAACAGTCACTAATAGGGCATTATGTAAAAATGTGGATGTGTAACCAATGTGATTCTGCAATCTTTGCAATGTTTTGAATAACCAATAAAAAAATAAAAAAATAAAAATAAATTTTTAAAAAGGAAAATCCATAAGAATACCCATAAAAATATATCTGTAAGAATATTTTTTAGCAGAAATCTTGCAGGCCAGGAGAGACGAGAAGGATATATTCAAAGTATTGAAGGTGAAGGGACTACTGATCAAGGATACTATACCTGGCAAGTCTATGCTTCAGAAATAAGGAAGAAAAGAGGATCATCTGAGACAAACAAGCTGTAGGAATTTGTCACCACTAGACATGCTTTACAAGAAATGCTAAAAGGAGTTCATCAAGTCGAAATGGAAAGATCCTAACACTAAAATATAAAACTCATCATAAGGACAAAACTATAGTCAAATTCAGAATACTCTAATACTGTAATGTTAGTACGTGAATCACTTTTTACTTGTAGAATTAAATTGAAAAGTATTAAAAATAACTACAACAATTTCTTAGAGGATGTAATCAAAAGACAGAGAGTGGCCGAATGGATAAATAAACTAAATTCAACTATATGCACCTGCAGGGGACTTGCTTTAACTTTAAGGACATTTATAAGCTGAAAGTGAAGGGATGGAAAAGAGATATTCAGTAGAAATAGAAACTAAAAAGAGCAGGAATGGCTATACATGTATCAAAAAAATAGATTTACATCAAAAATGGTCCTAAGGAATTATCATGTAATGAGAAAGGGAACAATCCATCAAGAGGGTATAATAATTGTCAATATATATCCAATACCAGAAAACTTAAATATAGATGGCTGTGGGTGTAGGTCAGTGGCAGAGCACCTTGCCTGGCATGTGTGAGCCCCTGGGTTCAATCCCCAGCACTGCAAAAAAAAAAAAAAAGAATTAAATCTAAATATCTGAAGAAAATGTTTACAAAACTGAAAGGAGAAATGGCAACACAATAATACTAAGTGACTTTACTCTTAATATTCCACTTTCAACAATGAGGATCCATAAAGAATATCAGTAAGGACACAGTGGACTTGGACAACACTATGGACCAAATACACCTAACAGACATCTGTGGGGAGCCGCTCTGAATGACCACGCTTTCCAGTCCCGAAGCTCGAGACTCTGACCAATCACTACACTTTGTGATGACCTGGGCATTGTCCCAGCTTGGACAGCAAGGTGGATCTTCAGGTGCAGGTGTACCAGCTGGGGTTGAGCTACACTCACCTGTTCCTTTGTAATCCTACCCTTGCCTCATTTGAATGGCTTCTTCCCAATAAAAGGGTTCGGCATGTGCTCCTCTCTCTCTTTCCACAGACCCCTGAGGTCAGAGGAGCCATCACAGGACCCCCCCCCAAAAAAAATAGGTATTTCTCTGTATTATTTCGTGCCCGTTCACCTGGGGTGACCTTGAGTGTTTAGTCGTGGAACATGACATCTACAGAACATTCCATCCAACAGCGACAGAATACACATTCTTCACAAGAACACATAGAACATTCTCCTGTGGGATGCTAACTGTGAATTATTTGAGCATCTTCACTCGGCCTTGAGCCAGGGAGATTTAGGTTTGATGTTGCAAACTATTTTGTGGCCCGTCTCACTCAATGGATTGTGCAATGCACTTGACCTCTGTCTTCACTCAAATAGGGAGACCACTCACATAGGTCTGGAGTTGAGAGTAACCTGTCGGAAACGTGACGGCCCACTTCCTACCTTATTTGGCAAAGAACATTCCATGGAAAATTTTGATGCTTTCCCATAGAAACAAAGCAAGCACAGCCTCTCACTCTCTTTCCAATGTGGAAGCTCCATCCCTATGATCCAAGAGCCGACCCACCCCCATTTTTTAAAATCACTTCCTGTGTCCTGTGTTTTCTTGGCCCTTAGCTTTAGTTTACAGCCAACCCAAATTCCACGGCCCACGCAGGATGTGGGCAAGATTTTCCAAATAGCATTTTTTTTAGTTGTAGTTGGACAGGATGCCTTTATTTTATTTGTTTATTTTTATGTGGTGCTAAGAATCGAAACCAGTGCCTCACACATGCTAGGCAAGTGCTCTACCACTGAGCTACAGCCCCAGCCCCCAAAGATCATTCTTATAAATTTAATTTTTAAAAATTTAATAAAAAATTAATAATAAAAAAGACTAAACACATTCAATAGGATTAAAACCAAATCAAGTACCTTGTCCAAACACAATGGTATGAAACTATAAATTAGTAAGAAGAAAATTCACAAATAAGTGGAAATTAAACAATACATCCTGACATCTCAAAACATTGTATATAGATAAAGCAGTTCTAAGAGCGCATTTATAGCAATAAATACCTACATTAAAGAAGAATAAAGATCTCAAAGGATTAACCTAGGTTTATAACTCAGGAAATTAAAATCGATTTTTTTTTCCTTTTAGCCAAAGTCACCATCTTCTAGTAATTTGTCAAAATGAACAAGGAGAGGCACTTGTTACATGTTCTCTAGGCCTTTCAGGAAACATGGAGTGGTTCCTTTAGCCACATACATGTGTATCTACAAGGGTGACATTACAGACATCAAGAGGATGGGTACTGTTCAAAAGGAATGCCCCACAACTGTCACCGCAGCAAAACCATGTCACCAGCACGCTGTGGGCACTGTTGTAAACAAGCAAGTGAAGGGCAAGATTATTGCCAATAAAATAAATGTGCACATTGAGCACATTAAGCACTTACAGCAAAACAGATTCCTGAAATTCCTGAAGGAAAATAATAAGAAAAAGAAGAGAGCCAAAGAGAAAGGTACTCGAGCTCCACTGGAGCCCCCGCCCACGGTGCCCAGAGAAGCACACTTGGTGAGAACCAAGGAAAGGAGCCTGAGCCGCTGGACCCTGTTCCCCAAGGAATTCATGAAATAATAGGGGGGGAGGAAGAGGTGAAGGAGGAGGAAGGGAGGAGACAGGCAGGCATGCTCAAAAAAGAGGAACTAACCCCAAAGTCAGTAAAAGAAAAGAAATAACAAAGATCAGTGCAGAAATAAATGAAATAGAGGTTAGGGGAACAATAGAAAAGATCAATCAAACTAGCAGTTGATTTTCTTGAAGAGACAAAATTGACAAACCACCAATGAGACCAAGAAAAAAGAGATATTTAAATAAATGAAATAAAAAATGAATGAGAAAACATTACAACTAATACTACATAAGTACAAAGGATCACAAAACACTACTATTGAAAATCATGAACAAACAAGTTGCAAAACCTAGAAAAATATAATTTCTCAGAAATATGCAACCTTTAAGACTGAATTATTTAAAAATTTGCATATCTCTGAGAAATCATATTTTTCTAGGTTTTGCAACTTGTTGGTGCAAATGGCCACATATACAAATGGCCAACAGTTATATGAAAATGGCTCACATCACCTACCATCAGGGAAATGCAAATTAAAACCACATGAGACATTGCCTCATATCTTTGGATGACTTTCCAAAAGGATAAGAGACAGCAAGCGTCAGTGAGGATGTACAGAAAAGAAAACCTTTGTACACTGTTGGTGGGAATGCAAATTAGAACAGCCGTTATGGAAAACAATATGGAATTTGTTCACATATGAAATAAAGAACTACCCTATGTCCCATTTCTGTATATATAACCAAAGGAATTTACATCAGTATGTCAAAGAGATACCTGTCTTTCCATTTTTTAATCTACTGAACGTCTATTCTTCCCCTCCCCCTCCCCCTCCCCCCCCTTTTGGCTTTTAGGGACTAATTTCCCCATGGACATATATAAAAACAGCACAGTGAATCCCACCATCATGTGCATCAATAAGAATGGGATCTTAACTAGAATAAAATACATTTCATGCTTGTATGATTATGTCAAAACGGATTCTACTGTCACTTTTAACTAAAAAAGAACCAATAAAAAAACTAAATAAAAAGACCAAAGAGTAGAGAAAGGAGACCAGGGGGAGGGAGGAGGGGATGACAAGGGAAGAAGCTGGGAATGAAAGCCATTAAATTATGTTATGTGCAGAATCATAATGCACCAACCAAAAAAGCTACTAATAAGTGTATAAATCTAGAGATGCTAAAAATATTATTCCTCAACCCTGGTGGCACTCCTTTAGAAATGAATTACAGTAGATGGGGTAGAGAGAGAAGATGGGAGGGGAGGGGAGGGGAAGGGGGATAGTAGGGGATAGGAAAGGCAGCAAAATACAACAGACACTAGTAATGTGGATATAAAACTGATGTGATTCTGCAATCTGTATACGTGGTAAAAATGGGAGTTCATAACCCATTTGAATCAAATATATGAAATATGATATGTCAAGAGCTTTGTAATGTTTTGAAAAACTAATAAAAAAAAGACAGATATAGTGCCTACTTCCACCCCCAAATACTGATTTAATTGTGTCTGTGTTGGTCCTTAGATATTGAACTCTAAACATTCTCCTGGTGCTTCTAAAATGCAGTCAGGGTTAAGCATTGATTTAATTGCATTTCCCTGGGTCTTTGCTAATCGAAGTATGGTCTAAACAGTTATCAGCATCATTTCATAGCTTGTTAGACATGCAGAATCTCAGACCTCGCCCAGATGTTGCATCAGAATACACATTTAACAAGGTCCCAGATGATTCCTAACTAATCACAGTAAATTTGGGTCCCAGGCATATTTGAGTGGGGGGAGTACCAGGCATTGAACCCAGGGGCACTCAACCACTGAGCCACATCACCTTGAAGTCCCAATGCACCATGGGGATTGAAAAATCACTGTAGTCTGGTGTGGTAGTGCCATGACTCGTGACTTGGCACGGATGCATCATGTTATCAAATTTATGAACTTGGATTTCCAGTTTCAGAGGCTTTTTACTAGTTTTGTCTTTGGTTTTATCATGTAAGGCTTTCCTACTCTCAGTTGTTAACATTAAAAAAATCCCTTTTTGCATTTTTCATTTTCATGTTTGAGGTTCTGCGTGTATGATAATTTCAGCACGCAAAATATACCTAAAATTCACATTTTAATCATTTTGAATGTGCAATTCAGTGTTATTAAGTACATTCACAATCATCACCACTGTCCTTTTCCAGATAGAAATTTCCAGATTTAAATCCTTGGTCCTTGTGGAGCTTCTTTTGGCTTGAGGTCTGTGGAGTGAATGCAGCTGGTTTTGCCCTAGTTCTGATGGCTTGCTAACTATCACAAAAGCACTCATTGTGTCTTTCTCTGTACTTTGTCTATTCATGTGTTGTTAACCCGTTGCCTCAATAAACATATTGACATATGTTTCAATATCTGCCAGGGCTAGTCCTTCTGACTATGTTTATTTTTTGAAATATTTTTGAAGTTTTTGCCTCCTTCTTCCTTATAAAGAACCTGCTTGTCTGAGATGTTTTTAATCCTCTTAATATTTTTGGTAGGATCATAGTTATTTACTAACATCAACAGAATGTACTTTTACCTAATTTAATTTTCCTACTAGACAAATCAATATCTTTCACATGTATCTTACTGTATTTGTAAATAGGCACTTTATTTTTCTAGAGCCAAAACATCTTTCTGGTTACTAGTATCAGTTGTGAATCTATTTATTTCTCTATTTTAAGTTTGTATGTTTTCCTTTGCTGGTTCTCCTATTACTTGTAATAATTTTCCAGTGAGTGCTTTTAGATTTTGAAGAAAAAAATTAATCATTACAGAGCAATTACAATATGACCCTTTCCTTTGAAATATTTTATCTCACTTCTTTCTCTGGCAGAACTATGTTAACTAGTAAGCATAACACTGTTAGATTACAGTAGTAAAGGTGGAATGACCTAGTCCCTAAACATTCGTTATAATTAATTTGTAAAACTATGCCATTTACTCTCTGAGAAGTAACTTTTTGACAATTTAATGCTTTTTTAATATGATAATTTATTTGCTTAGATTGTCTTTCTCTTCTGGAGAAACTATATTTTCACCAAATTAACCTATATTTCCCTTCAAAGGGATTCTTTTAATTGAGGTTTCCATTAAAATCTTTTGGCTTCCTTTGTGTACATATTTCCTGATCTTTTCTTTCTTTTTTGGGGTATTCAGGTTTTCAAGGGAGGGTTTTTATTGGTGCAGCGTGGGTTCATTGTGTCATGTTCATATATAAACATAATTGATCAAATTTTCTTCTCTAGTCTTTGAATAGAGATCTAAATCAGGAGAAAGTATGTGGTTTGAGTTCAGCAGAAACAAGGGAATTTCAAGAAACCAACTGTATTAGGCAAAACATCAAGAGCTTCACATACCAGGGAGGTTGAGTCCACATATCTGTAATGGCCTGGAATATTCTGAGAGCCGATCTCCCTCTCTCCCTTTTTCTCTCTTTCCTACTTAAGAAATTTATTAAGGTATTTCACACCAGCTACAGAAAAGTTTTTTCACTATGTACAGAAAGAGAAAGTTCCCCGCTACAACATAATTGAGAGAAATCACTTGAGAGAAATTTGTGCTGCAGTCCCTGTTAAGATCCAGAGTTTCTGGTTCCCAGTTTTCTTCCAACTATGCATCTAAAATTGATAAAACATAGAGAAAAAGAATCAAATTCAACAATACAGCTCTTCTCTTTCTCTATCTCTGGTGCACAAAGAGATCCTGTGCCCTGCACTGAGGGACATGCAAATACAAGTCCATACAGTTTTTTCCTTGCAAAAGTTCACAAAACCAAGATTAGGTCTGGCAGTAAAGCTTAGTGGTAAAGTGTGTGCTTTCCTTGCACAGGCTCTGGGTTGGATCCCCAGCACCAAAATAATAATAATAACCACTACTACTACTATTATTATTATCATAAATATTATGATACAATACTGTATGCTTTATATTTTTCACCTGTTTTTATATTTCCAAGTGAAATATAACTAAAGAGGCAATTCCAGGCTTAGCTTTGTAAGAAACAGTGACACTGTTTTCCAGAGAAGCCGCAATGTGTCCATTGCCATCAGCAACTGAGTGATCCGATTGTCTGCATCCTCTCCATCAGTTGGCACTGACATTATTTTTCTTTCAGTCCTTCTGCGGAGTGAGTGGTGGTGTCGACGTCTTGTTGTAGTTTTAAACTGTGCTCTCTGGTGGCTACTCATATGGAAAATGTTGGCCTATGCTTCTTTCCCATCTGCATAACCTCCTGGAGATGTGCTTTCCCCCATTGTAGCAGCTGAGTCTGTGGAGCTTTGTAGATAGACGACATTCTAGTGGTTTCATGGATACAAGGTGTGTATGTATTTTCTCCCACTCTGCTGCTTGGCTTTTGTCTCCTTATATGGACATTCCCTGAGCAGAAGTTCTCCTTCCTTTCCTTTTCTTCTTTTTATTTATTTATTTATTTTTTTTTTTTGAGTCCTGGCACATGCTAAGCAAGCACTTCACCACCGAGCTACATCCACAGCCAAAGTCTGTCATGCTCTATTCTTTAAAAGTTTAATTTTAAAAAAATAAATAAAATAAAAATGCAAGTTTAATTTCTTTTCTTTTCTTTTTTTAAATAAAGGACAAAGGATCATTCATTATGTCATTTCAGTTCAAACAAAAATGAGTTCATCATGGCTCAAAATGCCTGAATGTTGAGTTTCTGGGAAACAGTTTGTTTTGTCAATATTTAAAGGAAGGAAAGTACATTGTGGCTAGAGACACTGGAGTCACCTCCCTGCACTCCCCATCACAGAGGGCTCCAGGCAGCTTAGATATGACCGGCCTCCATCTGCTTAGGGGAGACCAAGCACACAGGTGCAGGCAAGGCAGAAGCAGCTGCATCTCCTCTGAGGGACTTCCGCCCTCAGTGGTTGCTGGGGAACCCATCGCACAAACCCAAGAAGGCAGCTGGAGGTTGAGTGGCTTCCTGTGTTCAGGGCTCGGCCACCCATGCTGTTTTCTCAGCAAGGTGATGATCATTATGGCAGAACAACAGAGCCAGCCTAAGTTGACCAGCAGCTCAAGAAGAGTGGATGGAAACACACTGGGTGTCCATGGATGGATAAAGATAAAGAAAATGTGGTCTATATACACAGTGGAGTTTTATACGGCCCTAAAGAAATGAAATTACAGCATGTGCAGGAAAATGGGTGAAAGTAGAGACCTTCATATTGAGTGAAATAAGTCAAAGGAGGAAGGTTAAGGCTGAGTGTTTTCTCTCATAGGCGGAAGGTAGAGAGGAAAAAGGAAAACAAAGGTAGGGGATGGATCCCCTAAAACACAAAGGGAAATCAGGAGAGGAAAGAGACAAAGGGGCAGGGAGGGAGGGGGAGATGCGGGGGAGTGATATCAGCCCAATAGATCGTTATCCATTTTGTGCCTACAGGAACATGTTGAAGTGGCCCCCCTTTCTCCACAGAAAAGCCCTCTTCACCATGGCTGATTTTAGGACTGTCAGCCAAAGAGTCTCTGCAAAAGAGTTCAATGTAGATAAACTTCCTATTTTCATGTCACCCTGTTTATGTGGCCACTGACCAGGAAGATACCAGCACTCCAGGTGCTGGACACCCCTTACTAGTTTTGCACAAACATCCAGTATAGTACTTTGAAGAAATGTGCAAACGAGGCCTCTGGCCTTGAGCTGGGCTTCACAGAGATGTCTACATTTTTAAGATAAGTTACAGTTGGGCTCCATGGTAACAGCTGGCAGGGGGAGGAAAGAAAGGGAAAAGAAGCTCTCCCCTTCTCAGGTGTGGTCCTTGAAGAGTTAACTTGCCCAGAACAGTGAAAGAAAAAGCTGCTTTTATGTGAACTTCTGCAGACTGTGAACTTCTGAGCCCTCCCCTTACACGCTGGGTATGAAATTCTGAAACTCTCTGAACTTGGGGCTCAGGGGATTCATTGATTACAGAAAAGGCTGTGCCCTCTGAACCTGGCAGTAGCCAAATAAACTGTTTCCTGCTATCTTCAGTGCCTTGCCTCATTTGTCTCTACATTTTTGGTGACCCAGATGGGACAGAGGAGGTAAGGAAGGCTATTCTGCCTCTCTTGTCCCTGGGGACAGACTTCCCTGGGGCTGTGGGGGACAGCATTCCCCTTGGCCTGCCCAAGCCACTCTTGGCCTGAAGGAAGATCCACTCACCCAGCGCCCTGGGGCTGCCACCCTGGAGCACAAAGGAACCCACAGGCTGCAGGAACCAGAATTAGGGTTTTGACACCGCCCAGCTGAACAGGTAGGACCCGGGTCCATTTGGTTTGGCAGCGCACCTGACTTCCCCTTCGAGGCCTAAGTGGGTGGAAGAGAGGCTTGATCACCCTCTGTTGGGTCCTGAATAACCTCCAAAGTAGTTGGAGCTGAAATGGATGCGGGGAGTCACCCGAGTAACCTCTGTTCGGGGTCAGCGAGCAGAGGGGACACCGTGACTCCCTTTCTGTTTGGTTTGGAATTGTTGGAATTTGGGCAGTATAGAAATTCTGTCCTGGCCATGTCTGTGGGAAAGTGTGTGAAAGTGTGTGAATGAGACGGACAAAGGGAAGGGTTCCGACCCAACCCAAGGGCCGAAGTGAGTGCAGAGTCCTGATCCGCGGTTCCGTGGCACCTCAGACAGTCTATGGTGGAATTTCACCAACCAACATCTAGGTGAAAGCTCCAGGTCGGGGTTGATACCCACCCGCAAGGCTAAGAGGGCCCTAAGTCCCTGCGAGGGGAGCGGCTGGAGATGGACGAAGCGAGTCTTGTCCTAAGTGTGTTTTGTTCTAAGTGTGTGACAGGGTGGAACATGGGAGGCACACAAGGAAACTGAGCCTTCTGAAATGTGTGTTAGAAACATTTAGGTAGGTTTTCCTGGTAACTGTGGGTGAAACTCACTCCACAAAGGTTGCATACTCTGTGAATTAGAGTGGCTCTACCCAAGGTGTGGGCTGGCCACCAGAAGGATCTTTAGGTGAGAGAGTCATTGCTGAGGTCCTTTGATTGTTGTTGGAACCCTGAACCAATTCTCTTATATTGATTGCTGGCAAGAGATAGTACAGAAACAGTCCCCTTGGTTGAGAGCCTGTCTAGATGGACAGTCCAAGCTGATGTTAGCCAGGAGCATAGTGGTCTCTAAGACACAGCGGAAAGCAGCTAAACAGAAAACCTGACTAGGAAAGACAGAAAGAGAACAGTTTTCCCCATGAGCCAGAAGAGGACCCAGGACCAACTTTGCCAAGACCACTAAGACAACAGATTGTCCCCACAGCCCCCTTGTCCTCAGAGGCAACAAATGATGGCCCCAATACTGGCTATTCCTTCCTCTGTGATGTCCTCAGAGCCAAAGACTTCCTAGGACCAAACACTCTTTCACCTCCCAAGATGAAGGTGGGAGATTTGTCCCGAGACCACAGGCACAACCTACAGATAAAAACTCTCCAGATGCCCCTGCAAGGGACTAAAGGACCTGCCCATATTGACCAGAGGGAAACACCTGAGGGAGACAGGGCAGCTTTGTGTGCCAGCTTTTCTCCACCATTGAGCTCATAAGCTGGAAAAATCATACTCCCTCCTACACAGAGAAACCCTGGCCATGACTGATCTGATGCAGCCCATTATCCAGACCTAGGATGGGGCCCCAACAAAGAAGAAGGTCTAAAGATAAAGGATGTCAAAAAGCCCTCAGAGAAAGTCTAAAAGAAAAGAAAAAAAAGAGAACAAAACACACGGTCTATGCCCAAGAGCTGGAAGGAATTGGAGCCAGCCCTAAGCCCTAGCCTAAGCCGAGCATCTGCAGACAATCAGAGCTGAGATAAGCCTCCCACTGCTCCAGCATCTCCCTCTCACACCCTCCATAGCCCTGAACATATCTCTCAGCCCCATGTCTTCCTAAGCCCCTCTGCCCTATGAAACTGGCAGCAATGATCAAAAGAGATGTGTCCAACTGACTCAGAGCTAAATATCCAGGCCACTGCTGCTGCCACCCCTCTCCCTGCCCAGAGGTGCCCAGGGGAGGAGGAGCACCATACAAGCATTGCAGCCACAATGCAAGTTTGTCAGTGAAGAAATGCACAGGTGCCAGCAACATGTGATTGATGCAGCCTTTGTGGGACAGGCTCAGAGAGCCATTTGCCAAAAACTACAATCCTAGAGGACTTTAATGAGAAGTGTACCAGTGAGCTGATTAAGGTGTTTTCATCAATCGAGACCCAGAGACTCAAAGACAGGCAGACCAGAAAGATAAAGAGGAGGATGGATCTCCTTACAGCAGCCCTTACCACAAACCCAGAGGTCACTCAAATGGGGAGTCTCACCAGAACAAAGCCAATGATCCAAATGTTTATAAGGAAAAAAAGCGTGGCCAGATAAAATGGGAAGCCTCCAGTGGCCCCGGCAGACAAGCACCCACTGCCACGCTTAAATGCGAAGCCTTGAACAGAGAAGGAGTGAATGTTTTCCCCAGCCTTTGGCCCCAGCTCCTCCTTTCAGTTTCTTCCCACTTCCTCAGAAGTTGATGATTGACGAATATGGCAGGGGTCCCATAGACACACAGCTGCATCTGATGCAGGAGACCCAGCACCTCAGGAGGGCTCAGCTGCTGCAAGCCCCAAATGAACCAGGAATATGTTCATGTTAACAGCCAGCAGTGGGCCATAGAGTGCTACACAATCTTTGCGACAGCACTGGACTCTCAGAAAAATATACTGAAGCACAGAAAACTCACATGGAGGAGTACACAGAGTATCTATGGTGTTTAGTTTTGTGAAGTATGAAACATGTTTTTTATTCATCTCTATATCATTTGTCATATTTTCCAAATTTCCTACAGTCAATATGTATTATTCCTGGTGTCAGAAAAATATCATTGTGTTTCAAGCCTGGGTCCTTTGCTGTCAGCAGGCAAGGAGCCACTCAGCATGTGACAGTGATTTGCCTGAGGGTAGCAACTGGCACTCTCCCAGAGAGTCCCCAAGTCCCTTTTCCTTGCCTCAGCCTTCAGAAAAGCATGGGGAATCAGGAGTCTGGGGAAGCCCCAGCTCCTTCCCACCTGCCTTACCTCTCCCCCACACAGCCTCACACACACCCACACGCCCTCCCCCCACACCCATGCCACTACTCACCAGGAGAAGGAAAGAACTGAAGCATCAGGATCTCCATGTGGAGCCAGCAGAGGCTTGCCAGAGGGTCCATCACCGCCTTTACAGCCTTCCCTGGCTGCCTAGGGACAGAGGCAACATGTGGCCCCTCCCCTGCTGTTTGTTCCCCGCCCTCCCCCGCCCTTTCTCTCCCCATGTCAGAACTGCACACTTGGAAGAAACAAGGATTTTTTTTGACCCCAAAATAATTCATGTTGACTTGAGAAAATTTTGGAAAACAAGCGAATTATACAGATAAATAAAATCACTTGTTATCACACCTCACAAAACTAACCACCATAAGTATTCTTGTGTAGGTCTGCTGGAAATGCTTTTTCAGTGCATTTTTAAATAAAAATTTTAGAAGTTACCTTTCTAGATAAAATATCTCCAAAGCAGGTTACAGAAGATAGTTGTGGTCAAAGAAGAAAATACGGGAGGGCAGGGTATCAATTTATATTTTTATTTACAATAGAAAAGCACCCTTTCCTAATATGTCATAGATTCTTCCCCCACCCACCACCTTGTAAGACTGACAAGCAAGAGTGTGTGAACTATCTTAAGAATTCAAGATTCAAGTTCAAAGTAAGAATGTCCATTTCAGACATTGCCCTCTAGGGGGCGCGGTTCGTGTTCTCAATGTGCAGGAGCCTACACACAGTGGCTGCCTCTTTTGAGAGATCTCCTTCTGATATTCGGAGCCTGAATATAATAACACGATGCAAACCAACAAGAGACAGAGCTGACCCTTTCCCCACCAGGATAAGTTCTTCACCAGGATAGGATGAGGCAAAACGGAAATTAAATTGGACAAGAAACCCATCCAGAATTCAAAATGTTCAAGACCATATGAAATACAGCACTGCTTCTGCCACAAATAACAGTCCTCCTTACTCTTCTGCACGCTCAGTCCCGGGTATCAGCCAGTGATGTAAGAAGCAATCATGAATTGCAGGGTATGAAAGATTGTTTATGCCATGGATAGGGATAGCTCATACATTCAAATTCTTTATTTTTAGTACTGTATGCCTTCAACTGTCCAATAAACAAATCAACTAATGCAGTTATGGGAGGATGACCTGCTTAAAATCTCTTAACTGTCTTTCACAGCCCTAAGATGTTTATAAACCACTAATAGACTGTTTCCTTTTCCCTGTCTGCCTTCTAATGACTTTGACAGCAAACACCCTATTTCCAACTTTAGTAGAAGTTCCTGCCAATTAAATTAAAAGAAAAAAGTTTGATCGAGTTTTCCTCTAATTATGAATGCTATGGGGGGAAAAAAACGTTGTTTTCTCCTGTTAGATGATAAGTGAGCAAATTTATCTTTCTTATTGCATCATCTGTCTATCTGCCACTTCCTGAGTTTTGTTGATAAAATATAGGGTTTTACATGCTTGATTCTTAGTTCCTGTAGGTCTTCTTTTTTGGGAAATTGGAAATAGTCACTTTACAAATGTTGGTCTGTAGCAACTTGAGAGGAATGTGCTCAAGAGTGGCCAGGCCAAGTGTCTTTAAGGGGAAGAGGCCCAATGTAAGGATTTCCATGTACTGAGACTCGATGAGTCTTGAAAGCCTCAAGAAAATTCCAGAAGCCAGGGACACTTAGACTGTTCATGTCATTCCTCTATTTAAAGCAATGTCACAATAAACATCTGTATCAGCTAGAAATAAACTTGGCTAACACAGAAAGTCAAGGATCTCATATATGGAAGCTGAGAGAAAACAGACACGTAGGGAAGGGAGCATCTCCTGAAAATTAAAGGACTGCTGGACACGGTGGCCCACACCTGTAATCCCAGCATCTGGGAGGCTGAGGCAGGAGGATTACGAGTTCAAAGCCAGCCTCAGCAATTTAGGGAGGTGATAAGCAACTCAGAGAGTTGTGGCTCAGTGGTCAGGTGCCTCTGAGTGCAATCCCTGCTTATCCGGTCAAAAAAAAAAAAAAAAGAAAGAAAGAAAGAAAAAAAAAGTTTAAAGACCAATAGAGTAGAGGGAAGTGGGGAGAAGAGGAAAGAAGGTCGGGGGTGGTTGAGGGAATTATATTCTATTATGTGCTTGTATGAATATGTAACAAGAAATCCCAGTATTATGTATAATTATAATTTGCCAGTCTAAAAACAGAGTCCCACCAAAAAAAAAAAAAAAAAAAGGAAAAGGAAAAGAAAACAAATACATTTATCTACTAGTGAGAAAGACCTAATCCCGGTGACTGAACAATTACTGCCTTCTTTTCTCTTGTGTCCAAAACCACGCTGTAGGGAAGCAGGTCAGGTGGGAAGGGGGGCTCTCTGGGGCATGAGGGTCTCAGGCTCCTCACATTTTCATCTTCCTTGGCATATAGTGCTTCTTCTCCAGGTCACAAATAGCAACTGGAACTCTAGTCATCGTGTACAAGTTCCAAACACTAGAAAAAGGAAAGAGTGGACAAGGGAGGGAATTTTCCCTAAGCCCTATTCATGACATGTGCCTTAGTGGGTGGGGCACATCACTACAACCAAACACAGACTTAGGAAGGGAAGGGATCCACAGAGATCCTGTCTCCTCAAAGGTGCAGACAGGTTTGCTTCTGTTCAGTTATACCCCTGGAGGTAGAATTTCCAGATCAGAGGGCCTTGGTCATTTGTGACATTGATATGCTGTCGAATTGCACACCAAAATGGCTGTGCATATTGACATTCTCCCACAGAGTCTAGGAGAATTCCCATTTTTTTCATAGCCTTGTCAACACAATGACCAACCTGGTTGACAATTGGATGTATTTTTTAAATGGCATTTGGGGTTTCACTTTCTATTTCCCTGGTGATTAGTGAACTTGAGCATATTTTTAGAAGTTCACTTGTCCACTTTCACAAATCAGGCTTTGTCCAGGGAAAAGACTCTTCCTTTCTTTCCCATGCACTCCCTCCCTGTCTCCCCACCCCAAATGCCCCAAGACAAGATCTGGCTCCAGGGAGGGTTCTGAGCTGGAGAGAGGAAAGGCCAAGGGAGACGTTGGTGGACCAGAGTCACGCGGGCTGGGGAGGAGACAGAGAAGCAGTTGTGTAGAATATTCTGGGAAGTTGGGGATTCTCTTCCCAGACGTGGCTCATACTGAAGGGCTCTGTCTGGGGATTTTGGGGAGGAGCAGCAGTGAGAGAGAGGAGTCATGTCAGCTGGATCCCTCTGAGGACTTGGCTCGCTCATGGTGTTACAAAGGCATGGAGCCTGAATAGGGAGGGATCTTTTGAACTTCTATGGAACAAGAAATCCCCCATGCACCACTGATGAACGGTGCTGCTGTCATTGAAGCCCCCAACGCTAGGGAGATCATCAGATCCAGCGTCTTTTGGAATGTTCATCTTGATGTCACCCAGGTCAACTTCATTAAGCTTGATCTGAAACGTCCTACGATAGTCTCTGATGATCAAAAGCCATCCTTGGTCTTTGGTAATTTCTGAGCCCTATCCCTCATGACCCACGTCCCCATTTTCTCCATTCCTTAATTCCACCCAGCGTATCAGGCCTATTGGCCGACCATCAAAATGATCCACTTAATAGCTTCACCATGGGCTGGGAGTGCGCCCAGTGGTGGAGCAAATGCGTGTGCACAGCCCTGGATTCAATATCTGCCAAAATGACCAAAAAACAAAACGCTTCATCCAACATCTGGAGGTTGTCCAAGGAGGAGTCCTGTCCAATGATTGCGTAGCTTTGCAGAGTCCTCCCTTCCCTTCCCCTCCCTTCCCTTTCTCCCTCTCTGCTGGGAATCATGCTGGACCTCATGCATGCTGGGCAAGCACCATCAGCCAGCGCTCCCATCTTCCCATTGTCATCCCCTGTCACTGTCTCCCTTCAAAACCAACTTCTCCTTCCCAGTGGCCCTACCCACCTGCAAAAGGAGGTTAACAGATGGAAAAGAGAAATTAGAAGGTTCTAGGTATGGATTTAATAGAAGGAAAATGTGTTTCTGGATAAGAGAGTCTATATGATTAAGTAAATAAGAGGGCTTAAGTAAATGATAAAGGTCTGTGTAAGTTGATTATATATGTAAGTTTTTTAAAATTTATTTTTTAGGTATAGATGGACACAACACAATGCCTTTATTTTTATGTGGTGCTGAGGATTGAACCCAGGTCCCGCCCATGCTAGGCGAGCGTTCTACCACTGAGCCACAACCCCAGCCCCAATAAGTAAGTTTTTTGAGCAAGTAATCTTAAAGAAATTAAAAATTATACAACTATGGTGGGCTGGAGTTGTGTCTCAGTGGTAGAGCGCTCAACTGGCATGTGTGAGGCCCTGGGTTCAATCCTCAGCACCACATAAAAATAAATAAATAAATAAATAAACGTATTGTATCTAACAAAAAAAAATCTTTAAAAAATTATACATCTATGGTTAAACAACAACTGTTATTTTGAAATATTGTAATATGTTATTTCTTTAAGAGCTAAACTTGGTTAATATAAAAACATCAATATAATTGTGGTGCTATTAATGTGTTCATATCTTCCAGGTATACAAGTCTGTAAGGTAGAAGCTTTAAAAGAGCATTATATCAAGCTGGTGTTCTAAAGGTGTATGGTAATTTTAGGCTTAAAAGAAAAACATGTTGGAGATTTATTTATATCATTTGATGTTCTATAACTGGACCTGTTTTCAATAGGATATGTAAAGTTTTATGTTACTTTTTACACTGAGGTACAATTTAAATGTATTTTTAAGTTAATGAGAACCGAATCTGTGTAAAGGTTAATATTGTAAAACACAAAAGTACTTTGTTACTTTTCTACAAAAGGTTAAAAGCTTTCAGCCTTTCGTTAATTTATGTTTTAAATGTGATATTACATTGTGTTAGCTAATATTCATGTGAACTTGAGCAACAATTTATGTAAGCTTTGTAAAATGATGTTTAAAATGCAAAGATCAGCTTCAGAACCAGAGAACTTTACTTAAGATTTATGAAGAACCCCACCTTACCTGAGATAAAACTCTGGTCCCATCTTACTACATGTGAGAATGACTATGAAAGAAGTATGCCAGACTTCAGTACATTTAAAGTTGTGTCCAAAAGTTGGTTTTTGTCAAGATTACTAGGATCTCAAACAAGGGATATAATGTATAACTGCCAAAGTTCAAGGTAGCTATTACACGAACTAAATATGTTTTTACTCTTGTTAATTTTATTTTGTAATTTTCTTATAAATGGTCTAAAGATTGCCTGTTAATGTTTTGCAGAGGTACTGCTTTAAGAACTCACAACCTGGGTTGATTTAAATTAATGAGTTATCACCTACAGGATAGAGAGATAGACATTAAAGCCCAGTACTCTTAATATAAGGCTGTTGAAATTCATTTGCTGGATGTTTAAGATTAAGTTTTAAAATTAAAGTTAAATTAAAAGAGCCAAGAAAAACCAATATTTGGCTCTTGCCCTCTGAGTAAGTCTGAATCCAGGGAACAGGGGACATCTCTAAAGAGCTTTGCAACTCTGGGTCACATAACCTCCTGATCAGGGAGATTAATGAGACCACTGGAGAACAGAAAGCCAATCAGTGCATTTGCTATGAAGAGGAGGGTCATTGGAGAAGGGAGACATCCCTGATGCTTCCAAGAGAAGCCACATGGTCAAGCAAGACCTGGATCTATCCTAGCACAGATGGCACTAGCAGAACTGAGAAGCTGCTCCAAAGTTCCCACAGGATTCGCATGGAAACTCAGCTGACTGTTAACAATAGATAGAAACAAAAGTCAGTTTGACTTGCTTCATCTTAAACACTTAGCGAAGACAGTTATAACCAAACTACAGCTATTCCTGGGCATTTTAAATAATAATAATAATAATAATAATAATTAAATAACAAGGTAAACACCTTGTGTTAGCCCCCAAGAATAAGTAAGACTGGAGGCTACAGAAGAGATTCTTAGGCAGGAATGCCTGATAACTATCAAAAAAACTATCAAGAGGAACTGCCAGAGTAGTTTTAGTTTAAGGCTTACAGATATTCCTAACCTACACAGGTAGGCTTGGTGTTTGCTAGTATGATTATCCAGCCCTAAGTAACAGAATTAAATGTTTCTCTATTAGACACAGAGGTCATACTAGCAAAAGGATTTTGCAAGATCAGAAGACATTAAATTATTAAACTGTATTAATGGGGAAGGACAACTGTAACACTAAAAGTTAAATGTTATGCTTACAGTCCTGATAACTGGGGATGTTAAAGCCTGGTGAGGGAACTTCTATACAGTAACATGTTCCAGCTGCTGCAACATTTATTCAGTACTCATGGTTTTTGTTTCTCTCATAGAAGCACCATTACCAGATGACTTTATAATCTGTTCTTCCCAAACCAGACTCCAAATTGAACTGATTTGTAAAAGGGAACTCACGTCTCCCACATCGTCCCCCACCTCGTGGAGCCCCCTCATGTTCAATGCCCCCTCTCAGCTCTGAAGTATGAGAATGAGCCGTCATTGTCCCTTCTCCTTACAGCAATAAGGAGTTCCTAAAATTAGAGGGGGGAATGAAACCAGAAACAGATAGACAGTGTAGATAGGTAAATCGAATCAGGTAGATCTACGAGGCCAATTTTGAGTAAGTCTGGGAAGTTGAAGACTGTCCCCTGAGAGTTACTGTTTACTCTACCAAGATGTAGAGCCTGCCCAAATAGACCCCCAACTGAGGGAACCATGAGCACTCCTAGGCACATACCCTCCCTGCTGAGTAGTTTACATACAAATAACAGGAGAGATCTGCTCCTCCTGGTGTCCCTGACTCAGTTAGGCTAGGTGAGAACCCATAGCAACCCCTAGCAGCCACCAATCAGCATGAGACAGGGAAAATACCTGGGATGCCAGATGACCCTCCCAGTAGTTTATGGGGTTGATAACATGTTGAGAAACCATGTAGTTCACCATGTACTCCCCTAGTGGCTTAAACCAATCAGTTCAAATGAATCCCCCTCTTGTACTAACCAATCACCCTTACACAACTTACTCCTCCCAGTGAATGTGCTAATCATGTTTTAGAGTTGTTTTATAATTTTCCTGCAGTGTGTGATGATTTGCTAAGAGATTCTATGATGTATGTGAAGTCCCTGCTATTATGCTCGAATTCGGGACCCCCAAAAGATCACCAGAGACCCAAGATTGATGTAAGCAACAAAGAGGTGTTTATTTCGAGCTAGCTCAGTCCTCCGCATGCACACACAGCAACTGGCAGGGACTTCACATACATCATAGCATCTCTTAGCAAATCATCACACACCACGAGAAAATCAAATAACAACTCTAAAACATGATTAGCACATTCACTGGCGGGAACAAGTTGGGTAGGGGTGATTGGTCAGTACAAAAGGGGTATTCATTTGAACTGATTGGTTTAAGCCAAGAGGGGTGTACGTGCTGAACTACTTGGTTTCCCAACATGTTATCAACCACCATAAACTACTGGGAGGGTCATCTGGCATCCCAGGTATTTCCCTGTCTCATGCTGATTGGTGGCTGCTAGGGGGTTGCTATGGATCCCCATCTAGCCTGACTGAGTCAGGGACACCTGGCACAGCAGATCTCTCCTGTTATTTGTAGATAAACAACTTAGCAGGGTGGGAATGGGCCTAGGAGTGCTCTGTGGGTTTTTCCAAGGACAAAGGTGATGTCCCTTCCTGGACAGGCTTTGCTCTGAAGTAGAGGCTGGTTTTTCACCTGCCTTCCCCACCTGCAAACCCTGGGCTCAGGGCCTCTCAGCATCACCAGTTGCTTTGTGTGTGTGGAGTACACAGCTAGCTCACAATAAACACCTCTTTGCTATTTACATTGATCTTGGTCTCTGGTGGTCTTTTGGGGGTCCTGAATTCGAGCATAACACCTGATTTTTGCTGATAAGACTTTACAAAATCTTTCAAATCTTAAAGTGTGAAAAAACTTCTCCATTGTTTTACTTTCTAATTGGCCTCTGGGACACAGAGGACTTAGTTATCCTGGACAGATGAAGGATAAGAGAAGCATGAGGGAAATTGCTGTCTTCCTTCACAAAAACTCATAGGAGATGAAGTTATTACAAGCTGGGAAGGCAGGATTTGTTAGAGTCTGTAAACAAGTCAGGATGGCGCCTGGCATTTTGCCAGAGGGAGTGGTTTGTGAAGTAACGCCAGAGAGCCATTAAGTGTGGAGATTTCTTATTGTTTGACTGCTGTATCTAGTTTATGTTAATTAAGATAAGCTGTGTGGAATGTATATATACCGATCCTGTCCTAAAATAAATGGCTCCCACTCCTGCTGTATCAATCTACACAAGTTCCTCGTCACCCCCGGTTATTTTGCTGTAGCCGGACTGCGGCAAGGATTCCTTTCCCAGATGAATATAGGAGCACTTTGGTTGGCAAGGGAGGTCCTGGTTCTCAGGGTCCAGTTCTTACCCAATTATTGTGCTGCTCTTTAAAACAAGATAATTGAAAAGGCTGAGAATTCAACCTACTTTGAAATTCAGCAACCTGCAGGATCTGACTCTATTTGATTTTTGGCCGTGGGAAGTGAGCAATTAATTTGTAGTAGACAGTGAAAGCTCCTGTTTGTCTAATCATTCATTAAACTGAGAATTTTTAACATGAGCTTTTCTCCAGCACAATTAGAAGCATCTAGGGCAGCCCATAAACCTTATAGCCCTTTAGTTTCCTCCCATAATTTTCTATCACAAGAGTCATTCAATATGTCTGCATCTTACCTTTAATACACAGTTTGTTCCAGGTAACTCTAGGTGATCATTTAGAGCTGGGTGCTATGAACTACCAGCATCTCACCATATAATAGCAATATTTGTTAGATGACTCAGATTAGTATCTATTATACAGGACAGACAATATAATTTTTAAATCAATTAAATAAAAATCAGATCCTTCAAAGTCATCTAGATAGAGAATTCCAATATTCAATTTTCCTTTAAGGCTTTTGTGAGCAACTATTTTATATCATCTTGTATTAGTCAAAATATCTAGCAGAGAGCTGGGATATAGCTTAGTTGATAGAGTGCTTGCCTTGCATACACAATGCCCTGGGTTTGATCCATAGTACCACAAAAACAAAACAAAAAAAGAAAAAAATTAGCAGAAACAGCATTCTTGGTAACTACTTGCCGCAGTCTTGGCTGGGCACAGAATCACGAGCCACCACACACCTTGTAGATTCAAACAGCAATTCTTTATTCCCGAACTCACACCGGCCTCTACACACGTTCTGGGGAAATTCAAGTTCTGCCCGCCAATTCATGTCCCAAAATACTTTCTGAATTCCAGGAGAACTCAATGGGAACTCAGGCAGCAGGAACGCCCCATTCCCAGCAGGAATAACCTTCAACCTGGAACTTCCCTAAAACCCAGATTGTCTTAAACTGGGAACACCTTAAACCCAAATTATCCTAAACCGGGATACTTCCTAAAACCTGCAGGATACACCTTAAACCTGGATCCACCCTGGTCCTTGAGCAGAGTCACCTTTCTCAAAGACACATACAATGTCACAGCAAATTTCCAAGGCAAGTCCATTTAGCATGGGGTAAGCTGGCAAGGAAATTTCGATGCGTCATTCCTACTTGGCAATGGCCCTCAGCAACTACTCAAAGGAGAAAAAGTATACTAAAAAAATATATTTTTAGGGGCTGGGAGTATAGCTCAATTGGTAGTGTGCTTGTCTTCCAGGCACAAAGCCCTGGGTTCAATCCCCAACACCACACACAAAAAAATATTCTTGGGGGGGGGGTGAGGAGCACACCTGTAATCCCAGCAGCTGAAGAGGCTGAGACAGGAGAATTGTGAGTTCAAAGTGTAAGGGACCGGCGAAGCGTCGGAGGAAGAGACCACAAGAGACTGGCTTCATGCAATAAGCATAATGGGATTTTTATTGAGGATCCTGATTCAGCGCGCTGAGGCTCCAGGCTCACTCAGGAAAGGAAAGCAGCCCAGAGCCCAGAGCAGGGGTTGAACAATGCTTAAGTACACTTTTTTGGGGAGGGCGGGGGCTTTACATACATCATAGTCTCCTTTAACAAATCACCATACACCTCGGGAAAATCAAACAACAATTCTTAGACTTAATTAGTACATTCTGTAAGAGGGGTCCTGCGGAGCGTCAGAGGGAGAGACCACACAAGAGACTTACTCCATGCAATTGGCAAAAGGGGATTTATTGGGGATCCATTCCAGCGCGCTGGGGCCCGTGCTCACTCAAGAAGGGAGAGCAGGCCGGAGCCCAGAGCAAAGGTCAAGCAGAGCTTAAATACACTTTTTGGAGAGGGCGGTGGGCTTTGCATACATCAGAACAAATCATCATGAGGCGCGGGGAAATTGAACAACAACTCTGAGACGTGATTGGCACATTCATTGGCGGGAACAGGTCGGGCGGGGGTGATTGGTCATTCCTAAGCAGGTTACACATTTAAACTGATTGGTTCAGGCCCTGTGACAAACTGCACAGGGCCCTAGGCTAAATGGCCAGTAGGGCAGGCGTTGTTTTAACTATCTCAGGAATTCCAGGTTCTGGGTGTAACAGAGGAACTTAATAATACCTAATCTTTTACATTCAAGCTTTCCAGCTTAGAAACTTTACCCTTTCAATTCATTGGCGGGAACAGGTCGGGCTGGAGTGATAGGTCATTCCTAAGGAGGGGGTTACATTTAAACTGATTGGTTCGGGCCCTGAATGTCTATGTGACAAGCAGCACAGGGTCTTGAATGCTTACTTGAGGAGTTACACAGGATCCCAGGCCATAAATCAACTAAATGGCCAGTAGGGCCTTGTTTTAACTGCCTCAGGAATTTAACCCATGCTTTGCAGTTTAGAAGCAGGTTTACAATGCCTGGTCCTCTACAGTTTAACTCAGGCTTTGCAGCTTAGAAACTTTACCCTTTCAAAAGCCAGCCTCAGCAAGAGCAAGGCGCTAAGCAACTCCATGAGACCCTGTCTCTAAAATACAGAACAGGGCTGGGGGGGGGGGGGGATCAGTGGTAGAGTGCCCCTGAGTTCAATCCTTGATACCAAAAAAAAAAAAAAGTAGTTTTAAGTTTTTCATCCTCTTCAGGATAGTGATACTGCGACGAGTCCTGCTTCCCCACATGTTCAAGTTTGAACATTAGCGAAGCAGGCCAAGGCAAGTATATGAAGCAGGTTTATTTAAAAAGGGGTTGTTATACCAGATTCGTGAGACCCCAATAGATTCCAGGAGCTGAATCCGGTTCAATCACTCAAGAGTCTTTATTGCAAGCTCAAGCCTGGAGTCAAAACTGTTTCTGATGCAGCGGTCCTAAGGAGTGAGTCCTGGGTCCTTAGTTCAGTGAGATCTTATAGGTTTTGGGGGATATTCTATGCATCACAACATCACACAGCAATTCATTTCATATCACAGGAAAATCAAAGAATAACTCTTAACATTGATTAGCACATTCATTGGCAGGAACAAGTCTGGTAAGTGTGATTGGTGAGATCAAGTGGTTGATATGTTTGAACTGAGTGGTTTAGGCCTTGAGGAGGAGTGTATATGCTAAACTGCAGGGTATCCTAATTATGTTATCAATCTTGGAAACTACCTCAAGCATTCTCTGGTCTGTCCAGGATCTTTCATTGCTGAGTCAAGGACCTCTGGCTCTGTGGTTAGGGATATCTGGCTCCCTAGGCCTTTCCTGTTATTCATGGACAAATGACTCAGCAGGGTGGCTATGTGCCTAGAAACATTCTGTGGGTTTTCCAAGAACAAAAGTCACCTCAGTTTCTCAGGGTAACATAGACTTCTCTGGGAGGAGAAGGGGGCCATGGCTGGTGTCCTGGTATCCCCAGAAGCTAGGTCTTCTGCCCTTTTTATATGGCCTAGGCTTCCTTGGTTCTCCTGCCCTCTTCCCCTTATCTTCCTTCTTCCTGCTTATGTGACTAGGCCCAGGAATGCTCAGTGGGGTGGCCAAAAGGTGGGAAACAGTGGGCTGAGGGGGGAAGGGTAGGTGGAGCAGCCAAGGACACATTCCCTGTAGGGAGGGGCAATTCTGGGTCAGGTTACCTTGGCAACAGGTTGAAGCAGGAGCAGGTTTTGATAAGGGTGGAGGAAGGGCTCTGAAGGAATTAACATTTCAATCCCTCAGGGGACAGTCTCCTACTTCCCAGAACTCAAAATTGGCCTCCTTGATCCCACCTAACTGGATTTACCCATCTACGCTGACTGCCTGTCTAATTCTGGCTTCAATAGGAAGGCACCCTGTATCAGAGATGTCATGGCTGCTGGATGAGCCAGTTCATGTGTCTGCCAATTGTTCTGAGAATTTGTTTAAAGTTGATCTGACCCCTTTCCAGGGTTTGGCACAACGAAGTCCCCTCATGGCTTCCATAAATCTCCAACTGTATCATCTCACATTTCCCCCACTTCCTTTCCCTCCTGAACTAACCCATTCAAACCTGTCCCATGCCTCCTGTCTTGGTTCTGTCCTAGTGTGAGAAAGGCCTAAGGCCTGAGCATAAGCAACTCCATTTTAAAATCTCCACTTTGAAACCCGCAGTGTCCCCAGGCACACCCTCAGAGCCCTCCAGTGTGGCCTCAGACAAGTTACTTCCCCTCACATGATAAACAGAGTGAAGCCCCTGGCAGGTTGTCCTCACTAGATAAGAAGGAAAGGCTAGAGGTTCAGGAAGGAGACCACCAGACCAGATGTTTCTGACCCCAGGGTAAATGATGTCACTGAGAAATCCAGTGGTAGCTGATAAGAATTTCAAGGAGGGTCAATAAGCCCAAAATTTAGTGTAAATAATAGAGCTGATGAGCAGGGATTCAGCCAGCAGAAACAAGGATGCACTGGAGCTGGAGAGCCTGATGAGGACCTGACAATCCATCACTTATTATCCTTTCCTGATCTTCTGCATGGTCCTCACCATTCTCAAACTCTACCGCCTTGTCTGGACCTTGGTGAGAGCCACACTTCTCCCTAGGACCCTGTCCTCAACCCTCTCCTCAATTGGTGGTCCACTCCATGCCAGGAAAAGCCTGCCTTGGTTCCTGACCTGGTCACCACAGTCTGAGTGAGTGTCCATCTGCTAGACATAAAGCCTAAGGTCTGAGACTTCTGAACTTAGCATGCAGAGGGAATGTCTGTCACTAGCCTGTCATGATTAAGTGTGTTTTGCAGCACTTAATCTAGATTTGTTTGCTGTGAATTGATCATGACTATTGCAGTGCCTAGCATTAATGATTGTCATTTTTTTATTAAGAAACTATAGAGAGAATTGTATTGAGTAATTTGAGTGAATAAAGCACACAAAAAGGCAGAAGCACATGGACATTCTTTATTTCTCCCCTCAACTGCATACATCGCAATTTTGCCCCCTTGTGATACCAGGTCCTATGAAAAATCCCACTGATCTGAGAACATTCTGGGTTGTTGACACTGCTATACATCAGAGTCTGGCATTGGCCACCCAGGATTTCCCTCTGTGGAGTCACTTTCAGGCTCTGCCTCAGCCAACAGCCTGAGTTGAACACAACCACATCCTGCCCTGTGCTGCCCTTTGATCCTGTGTCTCTTCCTCCAGTTATTTCTCTGCAAGAGAAGCTCCAGGCTCTCATTGCTCAGACCCCTGCAGGGAAATTTGAGAGTTAGTTTCCTAACTCATGACACCAGTGATCTCCAGGAGAACCTGGGGACAAGGTGAGAACCAAAGAGTGGAATTTCAAAGTGTGCATTTCAATCATTTTAGACTCAGGTAAACTAGGTGAAACTAAGGCAACCTTTCCTGTAAAAAAAAAAAAAAAAAACCACATTTATTTCCGGATAACACACCTAATATTTGCTTCTGCTTTCATTTCCTGTTGGAGAAGAAAAATGCATCCTCTCTATCTTGCCAAATTCCACATTATACAAAAAAGGAACTGATACCAACACCCCAGCAGCCCAGATTCCTGCTTGGAGGTGTGAACCTGCTGGGAAACTTTAAAAGCCTAAAAATAATCAATAAGGAACAAAAGACAAGAGGTAGGAAATAGTTTTAAAACCTGGGGCTTGGTGGGTTTTTCAGTCCTGGCAAAAACTGGAAATGCACAATGAAAAAGGCCCAAATTCTTTATTTAAAGGGAAATACAACAAGGGATTTCAGTGTGGCAGGCTTCTAGAAGAAAACCAGATAAAGACAGGGCTAGGGAGGTCATACCCACTTCAGGTGGTGCAATGTATAAGCATACCTTTTCCCCCATATCCTCACTAACATTTATTGTAACTTGTATTTTTGATAATTATGATTCTGAGTGGAGTGAGATGGAATCTCAGTGTAGTTTTAATTTGCATTTTATTGATTGGATTATTTTTGGTTTAGGTGTTACGTTTTTTGAGTTCTTTATAGATGATGGGAGTGGCAAAGACTTTTTCCCCATTCTGTAGGCTCTCTCATGTTATTGATTGCTTCTTTTGGTGGGAAGAAGCTTTGTAGTTTGATACCATCCATTTACTGATTCTTGATTTTACTTCTTGCACTTTCATAGTCTTGTTGAGGAAGCTGACATGATAGAGAGTTGGGCCTACATTTTCTTCTGTTAGGCACAGGATCTCAGGTTACATTTTTCTAGGAAATTATCTAATTAAATGTTTGAATGCATTAGCCCAAAAAAAAGAACAAGCCAGATGTGGTGGCACACACCTGTAACTCCAGCACCTCGGGAAGCTGAGGCAGAAGGATCGAAAGTTCAAAGCCAAACTCAGCAACTGCAAGGTACTAAGCAGCTCAGTGAGACCCTGCCTCTAAATAAAATACAAATAGGGCTGGGATGTGGCTCAGTGGTTGAGTACCCCTGAGTTCACTCCCTGGTACAAAAAAAAAAAAAAAAGGACAAAACCCAAGTACAGTCTGATGGTTTTAGAGTGAATTGATTCAGTTCCTTCAAATGATATTAATTAGCCAGGAATGGTGGCGCACATCTGTAATACCTATAGCTCAGAAAGCTAAGACAGGAGGATCGCAGGTTCAAGGCCAGCCTCAGCAGCTGAGACCCGAAGAAACTTAGTGAGAACCTCTCTCAAAATAAAAATAGATAGCACTGGAGATATGGCTCAGTGGTCAATTGCCCTGGGGACTTAACCCAATCTCCCCCCCCCCAAAAAAAAGGAGAGAGACATTAATGGTGCATCAACAAGCCTACATTATTTATCATATAATCACTTTTGATCTCTACTGTCTGTGTTTTCTCTATATAAAAATACAGACTTCTTCAATTATCTTTTATTAATTTCTATACAACATGCATAATAGTTGGAAAAGAAAGTTAGTGACTCTTTAATATTCATTGAAATTCCCTTCATGGACCCTAGTAGTAGTGCTAGTTAACTTTTCTAAATGTTCCAGGTGTGTTTGAGAATAAAATGCAGTACTAAGTGTTTGGATTTTATCTATTAAATCAATTTACTCCATTGTGTTGTTTTAACACACTTTAAGAAGACTGTCCTTATTTTTGTTATATTTTTCAATTACTGAGATTCAGACTAAAATCTTTCACTGTATGAAACTGGATCTATTTTTTTCTCCTTGAAATTCTGTCAATTTTGTGTTCTATAAGGCTGTGTTATTTAAAGTAGTTTTATAATTTACCAGTTTATTAGAATTACTGTATGATCCCTGCTATGATCTCAGTATTCAAAAAAAAATTCATATGTTGAAACTTAATTCCCAAAGTGATGGTATTAGGAGCTGGAGCCAAGGGGAGATGATTAGGTCCCAAGGGCAGAACCATCATAAATGGAATTATTAAGCTTAGAAAAGCCACATCTGCAGCCCTATTTTGCATTTTATTTAGAGACAAGGTCTCACTGAGTTGCTAAGTGTCTTGCTTTTGATGAGGCTGGCTTTGAATCAGGAATCCTCATGTCTCAGCTTTCCAAGCCTCTGGGATGACAGGTATGCACCACTGCACTTGACCAAAAGGATAGTTTTGAATATGATTTTTAATATTATTGTGGACCTCTTGCTGATAAACCTGTTTGACTCTCAAAGACAAAAAGGAGGCTGACCTTATTTCGGGGCCAGCAGGGTGCAGTGGGCTGAGGGTCCCTAGCAGAGGCTAGAGAGGGCTGTCCTTGTGATTTTTTTTTTATGTCTTGTATAATATCTTCCCACAGCTTCACCCAGCTGCCCCCAAGGGGAGGAGGGAACATGACACACCCTGTTAACCAAGTGCCTCTTTCTTGGGCCAATAACAGAGCTGAAGCAGTTTCCTTAAGAAGGCAACCCCATTGTGGCTGTGGCTCATCGGGAGAGCACTCACCTAGCAAGTACGAGAGCCTGGGTTCAATTCTCAGCACCACATAAAAATAAAGAAATAAAATAAAGGTATTGCATTCAACTACAACTAAAAAATAAATATTAAAAAATGCAACCCCATTGGGATTGAAGGGATGGGGAGGACAGTAGAGTGAGACAGAGGGTATGACCCTATAGATACATGTATGATGATGTGACTCTATGCCGTGTAGAGCCAGAGGAATGAGAAGTTGTGCTCCATTTGTGTGCAATGTGTCAACATGCGTTCCGCTGCCATCTATAACTAATTAGAACAAATTTTAAAAAATAGAAAGGAGACCAGTAGGATAGAAGAAGGGGCTCAGGGGGAGGGGGGAGGGAAGGGGGAATGAAACTGATTCAATTATGCTGTTTTATTGTGTGCCCATGTGAGTATATCATAGCAAGTCTCACTGTCATATAAAATTATAGTATGCCATTTAAAAAGGAAAAAAATGCAACCCCAGACTGGGGAGTCCAGGGTCATCCTCAGGAAAAGAGAAAGTTGAGAAGGACCTGAAATAATATGGATTCCTCTTCCCAGTCCACGGGATGATGGGTCTGCAGGAGTTTGAGGCGTAAGTCCAGGTTAGCACAGGAAACAGGGAAGGTCACTCTGGCTCCGGTGTGTAATGTGCACTAGAAATTCCCCCAACACACACACACACACACACACACACACACTCACTCACACACACACACACACACACACACACACACACACACTTAGCTCCAGAGAAACCCTGCACAAGGAAAGGAAGGAAAACCTAGAAAGGAAGTTGGGCTCCCACTCGCCACGCTGCCTTCATCAGCCCCAATTCAGCGGCAGGACCATCTTCACCCCCTCCGCTGGGGCAAGTCAGCACCTCTTCACGGTGCCCATGCCTGGACCTGGGGTCTCAGAATGGCAAGAGTGACGCAGCAGAGGTGGCAAGGCTGTGCCAACTGCAGAGTCAGGCAAGGTTCTCTTTGGGAGGGCTTCTGAAAGGGAGGGGTCAGAAGCCACAGCAGTGACAGAGGAAGGACCCTGGCTGGATGGCACGAGAGCTCTGAGCAGGAGGGCAGCTGGGAAGGTGGCAGGAGAAGTGACAGGGCCACATGTGCCCACAGAGGTAGAGATGACCACCAGGTCAGGCTCATGCAGACCAGTGGCATCTCAAGCTGGACTGAAGTCAGAGGAAGCAGGTATCCGCAGGTGTCAGGTGCAGAGTGCAGGTGTCTCCCTAGTGCTGGGTCCTCCTCCCTCCTCCAAACAAGTCATCTTCAAGGCCTGGCCTGGCCTGGTCTCTGGACCACGCTGTAAACACTGGTGAGGGCCCCTTTCCTTCCAGATGTTTGTCATCAACATCCTGAGAATACAAGAAAGAGGGTTCTCAGAGCAGCTGAAGGACAGAGTGGCCCCAGAGAGACCAGAAGACAATCGACGCCCATTAACATGAATAGCTTAAGCCAGGGATGGGGGAGCACATGTGTGGTCCCAAGACTTGGGAAGCTGAGGCAGGAGGATTGCAGGTTCTAGGCCAGCCTCAGCAAATCAGTGAGATTATGTCTTGAAATTTAAAATAAGTTTAAACCCCTGGGGGATGGGAGGTATTAGGGGTGAACCCAGAAGTGCTTTACCACTGAGCCACATCCCCAGCTTTTTATTTATTTTTTTGAGACAGGATCTCACTATGTTGTTTAGGGCCTCCCAAGTCACTGGGATTACAGGCTTGTGCCACCGACAAAGAAAATCCAAATTATTTTATTTATTTTATTTTTTTGTAGTAATGGGTATTGAATCCAGGGCCTTGTGCATACTAGTCAAAAACTCAACCACTGAGTTACACCCCAACTGATTAGTCAGGGTTCTCTAGGGAACAGAATCAGCAGGAGGTAGAATAATCAAAAGGGACCTATTAGGTTGTCTTTTACAACCAGGAGCTGGATAGTCCACAATGGCCATCTGTAGGCTGGAGAGCTGGGAGAACCAGTAGCTTCAGTCCAAGAGGCTGAAGCCCCAGAACCAGAGGGATCCACGGTGCTACCCTGGTCTGAGACCTAAGCCTTCTGGAGAATCTCTGTCAGAGTCCACTTGGGAAGAATGAAGAAGCAAGAATCCTATATCCTATCGCAGTAGTAATCAAGAACCCATTCAAGAAGGAGTGAGCTTCATCTGCTGCTGTTTCTTTGTTCTTCCAACTTTTATTCCATCCAAGCCATCATCCTATTGGTTGCTGCTGCCCACACTTAGGGAGGGTCTTCAATTCAGTTGGCTATCCCACATGCCAACCACTCCTAGATACACCCTCATTGACACACTCATAATCCTCTTATTCCTTGGCATCTGTCTCTTTTTTTCCTAAATATTTACCTTTTAGTTGTAGTTGGACACAATACCTTTATTTATTTATTTTTATGTGGTGCTGAGGATGGAACCCAGTATTTCACACTTGCTAAGTGAGTGCTCTACTGCTGAGCCACAACCCCAGCCCCTCCTTGGCATCTCTTAATCCAATCAAGTCAACAATTCAAATTAACCATGACACCAACCCAGAAATTTTCTTAATACTCTCAACACAAAAACAGGTAAAAAGGAAAGAAAAAAAATGCAGTGGAGATAGCACAGCAGATACCTGGCTTTGGGCAGCCCAGGGCTGGGTGCCATGAGATCTGGCTGGTCACCACTCACAGCTGTCACCTTCTGCTTGCCCTTCGTTGAATCCTGTGCCATCAGCTGTGCATAGACTGCATCATCCTTGGCCCTGGGGTCCTCTGGCAATCCCGCACCTGAGTCATGATAGATTGGAGCTTGATTCTGTGCCAGGGAAACCTCCAACCCTACACACACACACACACACACTTACATTCACACACACTCACACTCACACACTTATACTCACATTTCCACTCACACTCACACACTCCAACAAACTCTCACACTCACACTTACACTCTCACACACTCACACTCTAACACATACATGCACTCACACTCATACACACACCCTTACACTCATACACCCACACACGCACTTACACTCATACACACTCTCACACATGTACTTACACTCACACACACTTTACACACACTCATATTTTCACACACATTCACACACTTACACTCACACTCACATAACACAAAATCATACTTACACTCTCACACACACACTCATACTCACACTCACTCTCACACACAATCACACACTCACTCTCACACCTTCACACACATCACACACTTGCATTCACACACGCACTTAAACTCATAAACACACATACAGTCTCACACATGCACTTACACTCACACACTCTCACACACTCACACTAACACTAAAACACACTCACACACACTCATACTTATACTTTCACACTCACACACATTCTCACATGCATTCACAATCACACATTCACTCTGACACACACACTCACACAAACTGTAATACACACACTCAGACACACTCACTGGAACACACTCACACTAACTTATGCACACTCATTCTAACACACACGCACTCAAATCTAACACACCCACACACTCACACTCACACATAGTCACACTCACACATGCACTCACATTCATACACACACACTCTCATATGCACTTACACCCACACTTTCACACACACTAACACATTGTCACGTACACACATTGTCATACACTCACACACACAAACACACAATCACACACTAACTTACATTCAGTCTCACACACTAACACATACTCATACTTACACTCTCACACACACAGACTCACACTATCACACCAATGCTTATACTCTCACAATCACACACACTCACTATCACACACACAATCACACATACTCACACTTTAACACACACTCACAGTCACAATCACATATGGACTTATACACACTCTTACACAATCACACTCACACACACTCTAACACACACTAACACATACACTCTCACACACACTCACCTTCACACACTCACTATCTAACACATGCACTCACACCACAGTCACACTCACACCACAGTCACACTCACACATGCACTTACACTCATACACACACACTCTCACATGCACTTAAACTCTCACACTTTCACACACACACTAACACATTGTCATGTACACACACTGTCATATACTCACACACACAAACACAATCACACACTAACACACTCATACTTACACTCTCACTCACACACCTCACACTATCACACTCATGCTTACACTCTCACACTCACACACACTCACTATCACACACACACTCACACTTTAACACAAACGCACTCACACTCACAATCACACATGGACTTATACACACTCTTACACACTCACACACTCACTCTAACACACTCACACTAATACATAAACTCTCACACACACTCACACTCTAACACACTCACACTCTAACAGACATGCACTCACACATGCACTTACACTCACACACATGTACTTACATTCATACACACTCTCACACACACACACTAACACATACATACACTAACACACACTAACATATACACACACTCACATACACAGCCAGAAAACCAAGGCCATCATGGCTACACCCCTCATCCCCTCTACAAGGCCTCTTCCTGCCATTAAAATGCAGGAGGAAGGAAGCCCAGGATCCAAGGGGAGAGGGGAGACATCTGGACCCAGAAAGGTAAGTGCAACCTGCCTCTCTCCATCTCCATCTCCATCTTCTTCTTCTTCTTCTTCTTCTCTCGTAAGTGCCAAAGGAACAGGAACCCTCCGACTCCCAGGATGAAAAACCCAGCCAGGAAGGCCCCTATGGCACCTCTCGAGTGGCCAGCTGTGGGCGCTCATTTCCAGAGTTAAGAAAAAAAGAGAGTTAAGAGTGGATAAGGTGGAAGAGAAGCTGACACACCCATTGCCAGGGGAGTTGGAGAAGGCGCAGGTGTCAGGGGGGCCTGGTGCAGAAGCAGTGGAGGGAGGGCGTGGCAGGTCCACTAGTCAAGCAGTGGCCCAGGTCCTTCGTGGAGCAGGGGAGACGGGGATGAGCAAGGTGGGGTCTGTGCACAGGTCATCACCAGGAAGAGACAGAAGCTCTCAATCACCAGGTGAAGGATCTCACTGCAGTGGAGATTGACCCATGTCCAAGGTCTCCAGTGAGACCCCAGGGACATGCGCAGTCACCTGTGTGTGGGGAGTGGCAGGAGTTTCACAGATACTCAGTGTGGTGGGAGCGTCCCGCAGGGGAGGGACAGCACAGGAGGCAGGGCTAGGTGGGGAGGCCCGGGAGGCAGCCGTGAGTCCAGGAGGTTCGGTGGGCCATGTTGAACTTCCTCTGAGACTCCAGGGTGGCGGGGGGACATGACCAGGGGTGGTGACTGCACTGACCAGTCAGGCTCCTCCAGCAGCCCCTGGGGGAAGACTGAGAGAGGACGGGTGCACACGGGTCCCAGGCATTCGGGGTCAGTGAAACACCTACTGGGCGCAAACTGCCCAGAACTGAGCCTGACACCTGGGCTAAGAGGAGAGAAGGCTGTGTCCCTGCCCTCATGGTGTCCCACTCAGGGAGGACTCAGACCCAGAAAGGGATCTTTCCACTCAGGGGAGATGGCCGTGGGCAGCTCCTTAAAGAGGCTGCGCCTTCAGAGCTGGCAGCGGCTTCACACATTAGGGAAGTCAGCAAGCAGCTGTGTCCCTGTGTGGATGAGGCCACCATCAGGGACACAGGACATTCTAAGCCCTACATCCTATGGGACTAGGTGGAGGTCGACCCCAGAGATGACACACAAAGGCCACAATCCGAACTGTTTTGGCAAAGATGACTCTGGACACAGGGCATGGTGACGGGGTGGGACAGGTCCTGGAAGGCTGCCACTGGCCCAGGGGGAAGGGCCTGGAGGTGAGGGATATTTAAAGACAGTCCTGAGCTGGATGCCACCCCACACTTCTGGATTGGAGTGACCAAGGGAAGGCAGTGCTGTTCATAAACACAGCAGCAAAAAAGCCAGGGACACAGGGGCTCCAGAGCCACCTGAGCCCTCCCTGTGCCCCTCCCTCCTGCAGGTGCACTCACCTGGGCTACAGAGGTCAAGGAGCTGGAAGGTGGCATTTTTCTGACCCACTGGGTTGCTGAGGACACAGGTGAGGCTGACATTGGGCTGCCTCAGAGGCAGGCTCAGGGCCAGGGGCCAGGGGTTGGGGGGTCCTGGTGCCCCTCTCTGCTCCAGCTCACTGGGGGGACCCTGGACCTCCCAGGTTACATTCAGGACCTCTGCATCCTCTCGGGCCCCACACTCCAGAGTGACATTGCACCAGCTGGGCGTGATGGACGCTGACGTGGTCCGGATCTGGGCAAGGGGCACAGGATCTGAGGAAGGAGGGGACAAAGGAGAGATCCTCACACATGCCACACATTGTCCTCCAGTGTCTCACTGACCAGAGGCAGGAGCCCTAGGAGGAAGCTGGGAGCATGTTACAAATAAAGCACAATTTCCCCAGAGCTACATGTTGACAAGTGACAGCAGCCACTTCATTAAGCTCATGTGATCTCACTAGATGAAGCAAGTCTAAACTTTTTTTCCCATGAGAACATGATGGCTGAATCCCAGTTTTTAGGGACCATTATTTCTAGAAGATAGGGGTCTTCTGGAAGGGGAGAGGCGTGGGACAGAAGAGCTGTGTCCTGGGTCTTCAGCTGAGACAGTGCCTGGGACTGCACAGCCTGATTGGGGCAGGACACCAGGCCAGCTCTGGGAGGACCCAGAAAGCTGTTTTAAACCACGAATAAGCATTGTTAAAACAGCAAAGGAAAACTAACACACAAAAGCAGTAAGTTTAGTCTTACAAAGAGGAGGAAATGTTACTGAGAAAATGGCCAAATTTCCATTTCATCTCCCAAAACACAGATGTGACTTTCCTCCCTGGTATAAACCTCAGCTCTACTGTTTGTGATGAATATCTGACGTGTTGGTGCCTGAGGAGAATCCTGCAGCATGTGGTCTCAGAGACTCCTAGACTCAAGGAAGGAGGCCGGCCCTGGGACTAGGTGAGACTGTAACTTACCATACACAGTGAGGTGGAAAACTGCTTTAATTTCTCTCCCCGTCTGAGACATGATCTGGGCCCAGTACTGCCCACTGTCCTATGAGGTCAAATTGTTAATCCTCAGGGATGACATCCTGGGTACCTGGACCCTCTGCTTGTACTTGTCCTGGAGACTGAACCACAGTGGATCTTCCTTCCCATTCTGGAGTCTCAGCATGTATATGCAGTCTGGATCAGAGCCCAGGCCCCAGTAGGTCTCTATCATGGGATCCTCTGGCTCCTGGATCACTTGCAACAAGACCGAACCTCCCCGGATTGCCTTCAGATAAGTGTGGGTTCTAAAACCTTTAATCCCAGAACCATGAGCTCCAGAACTCTTGGCTAAAGTGCTGCAGGCACCTAGGGCATTGGGAAAGAGAACATGGATATTTCCTCAAGGAGAACAAGTGACACAGACATTTTCTTCTTAACCAGTTCATCCAGCACCTTCCTTGACCCAGGGAGGCAGCCTTGTACAGTGAATTGGAACCAATTCTGGGATCAAGTCCTGGTTCTGCTGAAGTTATTTCTGGGTGGGTTACTTCCCTGGACTAACCCTCATTTCCTTATCTGTCTTGACATGGTGACATGAACTAAATGACACTGTGAATTGAAAGCGCCTAGCTCACTGTCTGGTACATGATGAGTGTGTAAGTGTAGGAGGCGGCTCCTAAAATGTCACCCAAGGATCCCTGTCTGGTGTTCACACCTATGTGTCATCCTCTCCCGCAAAGAGTGTGCACCTAGTAAAAATGATGGGATGTCACTTAATACAACCATTTTTAACCAGAGCATGGGTTCCTCCTGGCTCACTCCTGCTCCCTGTCCTCGGCCTCTCTCCTGCTCACTCTGATGAGGCCAGCTGCCATACTGACAGCTGCCCCATGGAGACACCCACGTGGCAAGGTCCTGAGGGCAGCCCCTGGCCAATAGCTAGTGAGGAACTGAGCTTCCAGGCAGCCGCCACAGGGAACTGCATCCTGTCCACAGGCCCACTGTGATGAGCTCCAAGCAGAAGCTTCCCAGTGGAACCTCGAGATGGTGGCACCCCAGAAAACACCTTGATCTGTTTCTGCAAGACCCTGGGCCAGAAGACCCTGCTGTCGAGCAGTGCTGACCCCAGACCCCATGAGGGAGAACTCATGATGTCGCTTTTGGGCAACCAGTCAGGGGGCAGCAGGTTGCTCCACAGATTAAAACATTCCTGAAGGTGCGTCCCCTTCCCCTTCTTCTAGAAAGTGAGTCACTCAAGATAGTGTTGGTCGTGCTGTGGAATCAGTTATAAATCTCTGGGACTAGGACAGGGAAATTCACGTCTCATTCGTAGGACATTGAGAGACAGTGAGGGCGGGGTTACGCATGAGTGTGGGCTCCACCACCTTAAAGCTGAGCCTGAGGAGTCCCCCGCATCCTCTCAGCCTCCTAAGGTCCCACACAGGGAAGGGGGACAGAGGTCACACCAGTTTTTTTCCTGCAGCAGCTCAAGGGTGACTAATGTATTTCATGATTTGAGACCAGATGATGATGAAAATGTGGAGGAGCAAGTGGAACAGTGGGTGAACACACGTACGAGCCACCAAGAGAGAACTTTCTTGAGCAGCCCCTGGAGTCCCCGTCAGTATTCCTTAGTGGCTGTCCCCTGCACGACCCTGGACAGTAGGCCTCCTTGAGCCCTTCCTCTCCCATCAGGCACAGCCCCAGGGAACCTGGGGACCCTCTCTTCTCCCTGGAGACCAGGTAGGATTTAACCTCCAGGGGAAAGCGCAGCCCAACCATCTTGTCCTTGAGGATGGACAGTTCCTCCTTTCAGAATCCCAGGCTCCACGGGGTGTGCCACACCCAGGACACACCCCAAATTTGCAGATTTCTCCTTGTGTCACGTCTCTCACTTGTGAGTATCTGTAACATGCCCCAGTGTACAAACACCACATTTCCTTTTCCCAAGGAATCATCCATTCACAGGCACTTGGGCTGCTTCCACATCTTAGCTGTTGGGAACAGCGTCTCAGTGAACACGCCAGCTTCAGTGTTTGGCCCAGAAGTGGGGAGCTGGATGATATAGGAGTTTTGGTTTTAGTTTTGGAGGACCTTCCATTTCTTCAAAATAGCGACACTAATTTACATTCCCACCAACAGAGTCTGAGGGTTCACTTTCTGCCTATCTTTGCCAGTGCTTATGAACATCCATTATCGGAATAACAGCCATGCACGAACAATGTGATAGATGTCTCCCTGTTTAAAATTCTCATTTCCCTGATGATCAGAGATGTTGAGGATTTTTTTATAGTTCTGTTGGCTATTCATTTCTCTTCTTTGAGAAGTATCTGTTCAAAACTTTAAATCATGTTACCTGTTTCCTTCTATCGAGTTACTTAGTTCTTTACACATTAGGGCTATTAGTCCCATATCAGACGTGTGCTTTGCAGATATTCTCTCCAAGACATGGGCTGTCTCTTCACTCTGTGGTTTCCCTTGCTGTGCAGGATTTTTTTAATTTGATGCAATTCGGTCGATTTTTGTTGTTGGTGTCTGTGCTTGGGAGTCCTCGTCAAGACATTACCACCCAAGCTCATGGAACTTTTCCTTTATGCTTTCTTCTAGAGGTGTTAGAGCTGCAAACCTTATGATTAAGTCTTTTATCCATTTTGAGTTGATTTTTTCTCTTTTTAAAATTTTTTATTCATTGTGGTCACCACAGTGTCTGTGTCCCCCTGCCCGCATTGTAAGAGGGATCTTCAGGGAAGCTAGTGTTTTGTGCTGAACAGGAACCTCAAGGTCTGGCAGAGGCTTTCATCAGCTGGTCTAAAGGGCACAGCTGCAACATGGCCTCCTGGGCAAGATTTGCAGACCACATCTGCACAGGGTGTGAGGAGGGAGAGTCCTTGGGCAGGAGATCTGAGGACACCAGCCCTGAGGTCCCCCTCAGGAGCAGAGGCAGAGAAGACCAGGTCAGGGGAGGAGCTGAGGAGCAGGATTCCTTCCCTCCCTTGGGGGCTGAAGAAATGACCACAGGGACAGCTCAGGGTGTCCTCTCTTAAGGAGTCCTAAACAGGCTCACTGCTGTGACTCCCTGTCAGGTGACAGGATAGGACAGGTCAGGACGAGAAGGACAGAGCAGAGGCCTTGCAGTGGCCACAGAAAGCCCTGTGTGAGTGGAAGCCCTGGGTCACCCAGGAGGGGCTTCTGAGGTGAGCTGTCCACGCCCCTCCTGTTACAGGGCAGGGGGTCCCCAGGGGAGTGGAACAGGAGAGCAGGGGACAGAGTCCTTGGAGTGGCCGAACACAGCTGAGACTTCTGGCTAGCCCAGGGTTGGACACCAGCCTGGCCAGACTCCACTTCCTAGAAGAGGGAACCACAATACAGAGGAGGGTCAGCCTCAGCCTGTGGGAGGATCAGCCCCTGAGGCCCAATGGTGGGCGACATCAGCAAGACAGAGAAGGGAGGCAGAGGGGGAGGCAGCAGGAGCTCTCTGACCTACAGAAGATGCTCATCCTAAACAAGGAAAAGAGGAGCCATGGAGCACATGGGCTTTACCAGGTAGAGGGTGAACTTCATACTACAAAATTAAAAATGCAACCGTGGGCATAGAACATGGTTCCTCTGTGTGTCATATCGTCATGTCCCTATCACCTCCTTCCCACGCAAACAGCAGTTCCCTGTCAGCTGATGCATGAAGCCCTAAGTACCTTCCTGGATGACCTCTCCACTGTCTCTGTGTCTCTCTCTGGGGTCCATAGTGACCCAGACCCTTCTCCAGCTCCCTACCAGCAGAACGGGGGCATTCAGTAAATGCTGTTGTTATCTACGTGGGGGAGTCTCCACAAGTCCAGAACTGCACCCTCTGCAGTCACCAGTGTCTCTGGAAAATCCAAGGTGAAACTAGTTGTCCTCAGGTTCCCTCCTTCCCTTCCACACTTCCCCATCCACCACATGCGGGAAAGGGCTTGTGATTTAATAGGGAAGTTCACCACCACCCTCACCATCACTGCTTCACCTCCATCTCTCCCCCCAAGCAAGGCTGAGACAACAGGGGACAACCCAGAAACCAAAGAAAAATGCAACCATGGGACTCCAGGCTTCCAGAAAGGACGCAGAGCAATTTAGGGCTGACGCTCCTTCCACCAAGAGCCTCTTAAAGCTCCTCTGCAACAGGTTTGTCCCATTCAGGTCCACGGAGGGCAGGCCTATGGAGCAGCCATTTCAACCTTCCCAGTTCCTGTGTGGCCTTGAGCGAGTCACTGTCTCCCTCTGGATTCAGATTACGAATCCCTAAATGAGAAATGTAGATTCTTTCCCTCCCCACCCCCTCCTTCCCTCCCTCTTCCTTGCTTTCCTTCTTATCTTTCTTCCTCCCTTTTCTTTTTTCTTTCCCTCTGTAATTTTCCAACCCCAGAGCCTACTAAAGGAAACACTAGACCATTTAACATACTTCTTACTTACACAGCATTGTGAAATGGGGAAAGTCTACACTTTGCTGTTCACAAAAAGTTGTCCACTTAAAAAAAAAGAAAGAAAAAGTTGTCCATTCATAAGCACCACACACTAATTGATGTGCCACTGGATGCCAAACAGTTGCCCATTTCTAATGGGGTCCTAGCCCCTTACAGTTTTGCAAAGTTCATTGTTCACTGAATATGTCCTATTCCACAACTGCTCTCTAATCCATTAAATTGAATATAATTCCTTGAAAGTTTACTTAGTAGCTGGTTTATTTGTTTGTTTGTTTGTTTACTATAACAGTAAAAGCTTGCACCAACTTATCCAACACAACTGAAATCAGCGTACTATAGCAGTACATTGGTTTCAATGTCTGTAAATAGTACACTTCAATTAGCCAAGGTAGGAAACCCGCCAAGGTGTCCATCAACAGACGAACAAATTTAAAAAGTGTGACAAACACATGGTTTTACTCAGCCATGAAAAGTAAAATGATGTTATTTGCAGGAAAATGAAAGGAATTGGAGAACATCCTGCTAAGTGAAATAAGCCAGATTCAGAAAGTCAAGGGTTGAATATTTCCTCTCCCATGAAGAAGTTAGAGAGAAAAAAAAATTTTTTAAGTGCAGTATTTCATAATAATAGAAGAAAAATGCTAGAGGAAAGGTCAGGGCCAAGGGGAGGGAGGATAGAAGTAAAGAGGCAGAATAGTGTGGGAGCTGCCACAGCCCCTGGTCCTTGAGTGACGAGAGTGTGGAGATGTGGCCACCAGCCACGGGCTGTGTGTGACCTGTGGGCCCCGAGCACACAAGGTGGACTGGACCCACGTTGCCCCTCTGTTTGGACAGGCCTCGCTCTGCTCTTTTCTTAGCTCACTCTGCCATGATCCCCACACAGCTCATAGATGGCCATGGCCTCCCTAGATGCTGGCCACCCTCTGGCAGCAGACATCATGAAGCTAGACTCAGCCCCTGAAACCTGACCCCTTGCCTCATTTGAATGGCTCCTTCCCAATAAAAGGCTTCAGCACAGGAGCCCTCTCTTTCTTTCCAAAGTCCCTAAGGTCAGAGGAGCCATCTCAGGACCCAGAGAAAAAGGTATTTCGCTGTCTCTGTGTGCTGATTTCGTGCAGCCCAGTTCACCTGGAGCAACCCTGAGTGTTGAGTCGTGGAACTTGACAATCAGTGTCCTGTAAGGTGATTCCAGGGTGATTTTCAGAAATTTAGCGGGTTTGGAATTTCTCTCCAGAAGTTAAGCGTGCTTAGGATTTCAGAGTATTGTGGGCTGAATTGTAGAAAGTATACAGAAGGAATATCTGTGACGTTAAACTTTTTAATATTTGGGAATATTTTGTCTTCAGGGGAAAAACCCTTATTTTTCCAATTCTAGAGACCTTAAATAAACATAAAAATTATTAAGATGATTAATGGAATATGTTAGGTTCAGTCCTCTCCCATGGGAAAGGACTTTTATGGACTTTTTTGTGTGAATCTTTATATTTTAAAATATGAGATAAAGAATTTTCAGGTTTATGTACTAAAAGTCTGTGCTTGGAGAGTGAAAAAAAGGACAAAAAGATTTTGTGATGAGATTTCATACAAGGTTTCTTTACCTGTAGAGAGGAGAATTTTATTTTTCTATTATTTTTGTGAATGCTCAGTGTATACTGAACCTCTTTGTTACATTCTTGTCCCATTGGATCAGAATGGCTGTAACTCAGCTGCTGTTCCCTATGAGGTCTGTAACTGGACCCACCTCCAGCAGTGCCTTTAACCCTTAAACAACCTGGCCTGGGTGCCAAACTCAGACTGCCTCAAGATCTGATAGTAAAACGGACATCTGCCATTAAAACTCACTTCTAAAGTGCCACGTGCTGCAAGGGAAAATACAAAAGATAGGAGAACACACACTGCAGCAAGCACTATTAGAAAAACTGCAGAGCTATATAACAAGTATAAGAATATAATTTTGCTTCTAATTTTGAAGGTTATGAGGATGCATTTGCTTGTTGAAGAAACAAAGCCGGTAATGTTCCTGTGGTGACCAAAAAAACCTTATTCTTTTCAATTCTAGGTATGTAATTTTAAAAAATGAATATAATATACACAAGGATCTTATTTCACCTTCATCACATGATATCTTAACTTCTAGTTAAGAATAAATCAAAATGGATCCAAAATTAGGAACCACATGGTTACATAAAGTTTATGCAATTATAAGTTATGCCCTTATTCTTATTATATATTTTTCTAGATATTTTGATAACCTATAGTTAATTCATAAAATAATTAACACATGTGTAATTGTTTAATTGGTATATTTATCTAGTTGTTTTTCTTCAATAGAAAACACATAATTTATATATTTATTTTACATGCATTTATGTAATACACTGCCTTCTAGTTACAGATATTTGAAATAAATGTATTTTTCTATAAATTTGCTTTCAAGAGATAAAACAATCATCGAGTAATCTCTAACTCTCAAATTATTGTACAAACTTTATAAAATAATAAACTAATATAATTCTGTCTATAGAAACATCCACGGACTTTAACTATTCTTTCATTGAGATATTTCTTATCAAGGTACAATAATTTGTTTAGATTCTAAGGTTTTCAAAAATTATTCCAAAGTATAACCAGGAAAAATTCTAAAAGGAAAAGAAGATGCTTCAACAGAGAGGAAACACACATTGGAGGTCCTCAGGAAAAAAAAAAAAGAAATCATCTTTGGGTAAAAAAAGGTCTTTATATTCTAGATTTTTAATGATAAAAGTATTTTCCTAAATAGGAAAATCTTCAAATTATTATCTAGACAGGTGATGTATATACTGGACTGACTATAAAAAATTTAGCTGATTAATTCAAGGCTATTTCAGGCCATTTCCCTGATTTTACTATACTGATGTGAGCTGAGATTTTGTCCATATTTTGATATGATAAAGACCTATTAAAATATTAAGTTCATTTCCTTAAAGAAAGGTGTTTATTTCCCAATGATTCTTACTGTTTAAGGCAAAGATTAATTTTAGTGAATAAATTCACATCCTTAATTAAACACTAAATATATTAAACTGCTAATTTAGATCCCAATTTTGACAATTCTCCCTGGAGACTAAATTTGATGATTCAAAGACACTTCTGATTCTTGCATATAACTTTCGTTTGTTGGATTGTTGTGAGATTTCAGAGACTATTTTGTTAGGACTGATGTTCTCCAAATTAAGGTCGTACATGGGTTTTGAACAATGGAAGTTGCAAAACTTGTTGGAAATTCAATGGTATTATATAAATTATCTGACTGAACCTATTATCCATTAAAAATATGGTAAGATTTATATACTACTCCCCACAGTGGGAAGTAACTTTAATCATATTTTTTAAAAGGACAATTGATACACCTATTTAAAGGATAATATTCTGAGATATTATGAAATCTTCTCTCAAGAAGAGATTGAGGGCTCCTTATAATTTAAACTAATTAAATTATGATTTATACCAATATTTAAATAAAGAAAAGGGGGAAAAGTACCCTACAGACACATATTAGATATTACCAAATATTTTAAATTTTTTTCTTAATTGTAATATTGAGAGCTTTACTGTTACTGCACATGATTCAGTATATTAAATCAGATTTCCAAAGATAGAGTTGAAACCTGTCATCATGAAAATGACTGAAAAACCTGACACAGGAAGTAAATCTCCCAACTGAAGAGTTTACAACCATGTAGCTTCACAAGTGTGTCAGGTAAGTAAAAGCCATGAGCAAACTTCTGTGGACCCATTTCTCAAGTCTACTTTTAACATGCATTGCAGGGCCTGGAAAGTCCATCAGTGAAACTAGATTAACTAGATTAATTAGTTAATTAATTAACTAGATTAATTATAATAATAACACAGTTGATCCTATGGTAAACAGGCTGTCTGGGAGTATCTATTGATAAAAAGACCACATATAAGAAACATAAACCAGCCAATCATGCTGATCCTTAGAGATGAAGACTATATTGACCTATCTGAACAATTGTCACAAAGATTAATAAAATAGATTTTTCCTATACAGGCCAGTTATCTATTAAAATATCCACCAATGTATTGTTGCCCTAACCATTCTACAGTAGAAATTGACACCTTTCCTAAGAGGATAGATTATGCAAATGTCTTGGCAGTGCAACATAAGGTGTCTAGAGATATTGGGTATATTTTAGACTGGCTCCCAGAGTTGACAAGCATGATTGTGCAAGGATGCCATAACCCCTGGAGGTTTATTGGTAATAATACCCTCACCCTCAGCGAGATGGCACCCAAAAGGATGTTTTGATGTTTGACTTCTACCTTCAAAATATTTATATTACTGACAGACCTAATAGACTCCTTAAATGTGAGAATCAAGAAAAAGGTAGATGAATATCCTGTAGCCTGTAAGAATACAACTTATCTTATTGTATCACGGGTTTATTTCCAGCTAATATTTCAGAGCTATAATATGCTGTAGTTAATATACAGGCTTTGAAACAAGTGCATGTCAATTAACCAGACCTAGGCAAGCTTAAATAATTTAAATTACTTCCAAGATCCTTCATACTCAGATAAGTGATAATGAAAGAATTGAAACTAAATTAAAATGCTCTAGAAGCCACTGTAATCAATATTGTGATCAATATTGTGATCTATGGTTTGTGAAAAGGCTTAAATGTCATGCTAAATAAAAATATCTGTGTTGCTGTGGCCAAACACAATGCTTCCCAATAAAACTGGGAAAAGATTAAGAATCTCCTGATGAGTGTTTTGCAGAATAATAATAATAACCTGGATCTTCCAGGTTGATTATGTTTTTGAGATAATATGTTTTCTACTAATTCTTTTTGTGTTTCAATAGTAGATCATGATGACCTTGGACCAAGAATTCAGTGTCTGGAAGATATAATTCCCCAATTGCCCCCCCCCATTTTTTTAAATTAAGAAAGGGGGACTATATCAGGAGCTGCCACATAGAACCGAGTGCCCCTTAGCCTTGAGTGATGAGAGTGTGGAGATGTGGCTAGCCAGCCATGGGCTGTGTGTGTGTGTGAACTGTGGGCACTGAGCTCACAAAGAGGACTGAACCGACATTGACCCTCTGGGCAGGCCTCTGGTCTTTCTTAGGTCGCTCTGCCATGATTCCCACACAGCTCATAGATGGGCATGGCCTCCCTAGATTCTGGTCAACCTGCTGACAGCAGACATCATGAAGCTAGACTCAACCCCCTGAAACCTGACCTCTTGCCTCATTTGAATGGCTTCTTCCCAATAAAAGTATTCAGCATGCTCTCTCTCTCTCTCTCTCTCTCTCTCTCTCTCTCTCTCTCTCTCTCTCTCTTTCTCCCCCAGGACCCCTAAGTTCAGAGGAGCCAAAGAAAAAGTATTTCTCTGTCTCTGTGTGGTGATTTCATGCAGCCCAGTTCACCTGGAGTGACCCTGAGTGTTTGGTCAAGGGACACAACAGAATAGTACAAGAAAAATGAACCAAATTATGCCATATGCACGTATGAGTATACCACAATGAATCCCACTTTCATGTATGATTACAATACATTCATATATTAAAATAGGAGACCAGAACAGTAGAGAAAGTTGGGAGAGGGGGAGGGAGAACAAAAAGAGGAAGGACTGGGGAATTATCTGGAACAAATCATGTTATGTACATGATACTACAATGAATCCCACTAATAAGTACAATTAGAAAAAGCTAAAATCAACATTTTTAAAGCTGTCACCGAATTCAGTTCAGTATGTCATGTTATGTTTGTTAGCTGTTGATTTCCTCCTACATACAAACATTCTATTATGTCATAAATGTGATATGTGGCCCACAGTCACCATCAGTGTATTTTTTCAGTTTCTGTTTTTCAGAATATATTTTTCAGCCCTTTGTTTAACCTCCCATACTCTCTCCCTTGGCATATTTTCCTAAACAATTTTACCTGCTCCTATATCCTGTGTTAGTTACCATTGTTTCATTCCATATATTCAATATACCCATAACCATGTTGTATATAGACACCCTCAGTTTTAGAAGCAGCTTGACCTTTTTGTTATCGTTTAAATATTTGGCTTTTGCCCTTTTTTTCTTTTTTAGTTGTAGGTGGACACAATAATCTCTATTTTATTTTCATGTGGTGCTGAGGATCAAACCTGGTGACTCACACCTGCTAGGCAAGTGCTTTACCACTGAGCCACAAACCCACCCTGCTACTTGTCCTTTTATAAAATAAGGACTTCATGGCACTCGGTTCCCTGGATCTTGCTGAGGAGGATCCAGGCATCTCCCTCATGGAAACTGGACATTCTTCCCAGAACACTGGGGCACTGTTTCCTGAGCCTCCATGACATCCCATGCACGGGAGCCCCAGATACTGCTCAGTTTGCTCAATCTTTCCCCAGTTAACGGCACCTCCTGTTTTTCCAGGGTTTTCCAGGAACAGTGATGAGATAAGCAAGGTTCCACCTGAGGTCTCCTGGGCTGGGGGCATTTCAGGGTGGGGGGAAGGAGCACAGACCAGAGGAGCTTACTCCAGCTCAGACACCAGGGTTCTGGTTGGGGCCCTCACAGAAGAGCTGCAGAGGCCTGAGGACCCTGGGGGCCCAGGATGGGGTGCTGCCTCCTCACCCTGTGCCCCAGAAACAGGCTCTTGGTCTGTCTCCATCCCCCTCCCCAGGCAGCTCCAGCCCCTCCCTGCTGCTGCAGCCCAGGTGGCCTCAGCTCCCTGGCTATGGTCCCTCATGCAGCCAGGGCTGCCCTCCCAGGGTCCCAGGTCCTCACCACAAAAAGGCCATTTTGCTCTTTCCGTTCATCCTGGGCTCTACCCACACTGCACTGGTGAATTATAACAGTGCGGCTTTCTCTTTTTGTTTCCCAAAGGCATCAGAGCCTAACAGCCCCCCAGGACTGAAGGGTCCCAGCTGTCCCAGCACCCCAACTGCCCTCCCTTCCAGGAAACCCAGCTACTCACAGAGAAGGCTAAAGACTCCCAGGAGCCTGGCGGTCCAGCAGAGGTGGGGGTCCTGTGAGCTCTGTCCCATCCCGGCTGCCTGCTGGCCTCTTCAGCTACAGAGGAAATATCCAAAAGGAGAACCCAGCAAGAGGAGGAGCTTCCCTGCTCTGAGGGCAGAGGCACAGGCCAGTGTTAGGAAGCCCACCAGAGTTCACAGAGGCAACCTCACTCCTCTAAGAAATTGCAGAATAAATGTACGAATGACGGGAGCCTGGATGGACATCTGGTTTTTGACATCTGTTGGCAAGCCCCCTCCTGCAGGCAGAGCCAACTTGTCTCAGGTATCTACACCTGCCCACACCCACTGGGTGAACAGCTCTGCCCAGGCAGCCCTGATCCCAATGCCAGCCTGTGGCCAGCACAGAATCTCCCTCTTACAAGCCTGAGCTAAGCCGTCCTGAGTTCCATGGCTTTCCTCTGCACTTACCCCATTCTATAGCTCATTTATTGTCAGATATTCCAAGAACTTCAACTGTCAGTTGCCTACGGGAGTAACTGTGGTCAAAAACACACCAAATTGTAATGGAGAGTGGTAACCACCAAATCTTTGCACTCAGCTTTGATGGAGAGGCCTCATGGCTTCTGAGCTCTTATTGGTGCTGAGGCAAAGACAAGCTCTTCCCTCTGTTCTGCAGGCCTCTGGGACTGTTAAGATTGTGGGGTGGGGGCAGGATTAGGGGATTAGATCCTACAGAGGGCAGCAGGATAATGGCTGGAAACTAAGGGCACAAAGGTCAGTCAATAGATATTCCAGCTGACAGGTGCCAGGGACTTTTGGAACACCACATGTCACATTTTCAACGTGACAGCCATCCTACCCTAAGGTATGATGTGGTATCCAAAGACACAGAGAGCCCCTGGTTCAATCCCCAGCACCACAAGACAAAAGGCAACAACAAAGGAGCCTGCACAACAATGTGTTTGTCACCAAGAGCCAAAAAGAAGAGAAACAAAGATCAGGCACAAGGAGGGCTGATGAACCAGCCTAATTCCATGTTAAGATTGGGAGCCATCTCACCACAAAGTCAGGAAAGTTTATTTCTGTTTATTGTAAAATACCAAGATTTCTATTTGGCCTGACCATAATTGGATGTTTTAAACACATGCTTGGGATTCCTGCCCTTGCTTTGAACTTCCCCATGCCCGGCTATCCTTGACCAGATGACAACCCTCCCTGAATCCCAGCTGCCCCTCGTTAACTTTGATGTTGGACTGAATCTGCTCCCCACCTTGAGACATTAAACAACATAGATCCTAAACCTGCTGTCAGCCCTTGTATTTCACTTGCCAGAACCCTGTTAGCTGTAAGTTCCCTAGACACCCCCTTTTTGGTAACTTTTTGTGTTATAAGGACTTCCCTGTAATCACACCAGCTGCTTGCTGTCCTCTGGCCCTGTTTTTTGGGTGAGGCAGCCCCTGGCCAGCTCTGGTGTACACAATACAAACTTGCTTCAATTTGGTTTAAATTGGAGCCAGTGGTTTTTCTTTGTGTTGTGGTTCAAAATTTGGCAGCCCCAGTGAGATTCAGACCACCAAAATTCTGAAGGCATACCTTAGCTCTGGGACTCCAGGACAAGAGTGTGGTCCCAGGGGATGCACACCTTGAGTCATTCCAAGGCCCCAGGGTGTGGCTTTGGTTCATCAGGTTGCTGGAGTGAACAGTGGTGCTGAAACCATTATGAAGCATCCAGTAGAGGAGGCCTCGGTTGGCCACAGGTGCCCAATAATATCTGGTAGGGGTTTAAGAGAGATCTCTTCTGGGGACAGTGAGGTGCCTGGTGAGGCACATACCCACTCCTGTCTAGGACAGTAGTGAAATGTTGCACTGTCCTCTGGTATCTGTCTGGTGAGGAATTCCTACCAGAGACAGTGAGGTGTGTGACGAGGCACATATGCACTCCTATCTGAGACAGTAGCAAAGGGTTGCACTGTTGTCTGGTCTGGTGGGGACAGTGAGGTGTCTGACGAGGCACATATGCACTCCTGTAGGGAGCATTAGCAAGAAGTTGAGGGCTCCTTGGGTTTTGGTGCCTGGTTCTTGTCCCCTGTGTCTGATTCTGTGTTCTGTTTTTTTTTGTTTGTTTGTTTGTTTGTTTTGTTTTTGTCTGCTTTTTTTCTGTGTGTCTTCTCTGGTATAAACCTTAGATAATTGGACAACAAAACAGGTAATAAATCAACTAAGCCTGACACTCCTTTGAACTGGGTTCTCAGAAACTTTGACAAGCATTATCCCCTTCCATTCAGCAGGATTATGAGTATTCCATCAGCAAGAATCGCCTCCAAACTTTCTGTGAGATAGAATTATAACAGTGGTCCCTTCACCTTCTGGATGCTGCCCTCATTGCTCTAAGGGTTTATTTGAAGGTGTTTTTTCTCTCTTCTCTCTTCTCCCTTCTCCCCTCCCTAGCAGGATCAGGAGGACAGTGCTATCTTTTCTTGCCCTAGTTGGCTGCCCTGGAGCACACCCACTGCAGGAGGGAGATGCCTGCTGGGGATCTGGGAAATGAATATCTCCCAAATTAACAAGTGAATCCTAACCTGCCATTGGGGTGCCCTGGGAACCTCTAATGGAATGGAACCCTTGAAAAATTCCATTAACCCCCCTGTCCCTCCTGATCCAGAGAGTCACAGCCTTTGGGACGGGATTCCCCTGTGTTTCTCCTGTGCTAGCAAAGTAATAAATCTTCTTTCCTTTTTCTCAAACCATGTCCTCATTATTAAATTGGCATTGATTGACTTTGGGAAAGGGGACCGAGCTTTTGGTTACAAATTTTAGCACGCCAGGTGGGACCCCAGAGCAGACCCTGCTCTGCTTTCTTGGGCAGCCTGGCACTCCAAGCAACTGTCACTTCTTGAGAGCTGACTACTGGAGAGTGAGGAGATGGGCGAGTGTGCCTGGGGTTGAGTCCAACCAGAGGAGCTAATCCTGTAAGTAAAGGGAGGGACTGAGGGACTCCCAGCAGCTGCCAAAGCCCCTTTAGCTTTGGGAAACTCCCACCTTCCTTCCCTGCACTGTAAGGATTGCTCCATCTCTGTCCCTTTGAGAAAAAGGAAACACTACAATAAAGTCGCGGCACTGAGACCCTTGATGCTACAATTCTGGTTCCCCTTTGTGGGAGCATCTGGTCCCCTCATAGGGGAAATCTTAGTGTAGTTTTGATTTGCATTTTCCTGATTGCCAAAGATGTTGAGCATCTTTTCATATATTTGCAGGCCATTTGCATTTCTTCAATTGAGAAGTTTCTGTTTGGTTCTTTTGCCCATTAGATGATTGCAGAGTGTGTGTGTGTGTGTGTGTGTGTGTGTGTGTGTGTGTGGTGTATGTGTGTGTGTGTGTGTGTGTGTGTGTGTGAAGATTTTTTAGTTCTTTTTATATCCTGGGTACTAGTCCCCTATCAGAGGAGCAGCTGGCTAAGATTTTCTCCCATTCTGTAGGCTGCCTATATTCTCTTGTTTCATTAGCTGTGCAGAAACTTTTTAGTTTGATGCCCCCCCCCCATTCATTGACTCCTGGTTTTGTAGCTTGTGCCTTGGGGTGTTGTTAGGAAAGCTGGAGCCAGCATGGTTATGATGGAGGGTCCACTCCATGTTTCCTTCCAGCAGTCATAAGTTTCTGGTGTCATTCCTGAGACTTTGAGCCATTTCAGTTTGAGTTTTGTGCAGGATGAGGACAGGAGTCTAGTTTCATTTTCTACATGAAGCTATCCAATTTTCCCTGCACCATTTGTTATAAAGGCTGTCTTTTCTCCAAGATATACTTTTGCCCCTTTGTCAAATGTCAGACAGCCCTAGGCAGATGGATTGACTCTGTGTCCTCTCTGGTGTTCCATGGGTCTTGGTGTCTGCTTTGATGCCAATGCCATGCTCTTTGTGTTCCCACAGCTCTGTAGCATAATTTCAGATCTGGTATTGCCACAGGCCCCTGATCATCTCATTTTAGTCCTCACCTTAGGGCCCTTGTACCCCTGGCTTCCACGATGATTGTCACCTGACAGTGCCCAGCCTTGCATCTCTACCCACTGCCCCTGCTGGGCCTAAACCCCTGAACTCCACTCTACCAGAGTCTCCACTGGTGCCCACACCCACGTGCCAGGGCTGCACTTGTCACCTGGCTTCTCACCAACTGATATTCCCAGTCTCAGTCAATAGTCCCATCCAGACCCTGGCTTTGCCCTGGGCTCCATCCTCTGCTGACCCCAGGGCAGTTGATCAAGCACCTGATCAATCAGATCCATCACTCAACCCCTCAGATGCAGTGATTTTATTTCATTGTCCAAAAATCCTGGTGGAAAGGCAGAGTGAATCCAGCATCAGCTGTTCCTGGCACTTAGTGGTGAGGTCAAGGAAACAGACCCCTAAGCCATGGCTTGTTCTCAGCTCTCCCCCATTTTGTGGAACTGACCCCCACCTCACCCTCTCCCTGGCCCAGCCCAGGATGTGCCCTGGAGGCTTTCATGCTGCCCACTGCCCCTCCTCACCCTCTACTGCCTGTGCCGGGTTTCTTCCTGTGTACCATGGCACTTGGGGAGGAAGGTGAACTCTTCTCCCACCTGAAGGCACAATCCATTATTAGCAGTGGGACCTGGCACTGCTGTGCTGTGTGTGGGCGAGGTTGCAGTGGGACCAGCTGGTCCACCTCAACCTTCACAAGTTTCCTCCCACCTTCCTGATCCCACTTTCCCTGGTCATTGTCTGCTCTGGAGTCGACTTCCTCTGCTATGAGTCAGTCCTCCCTTTCTCCTGAGAATGACTGTAGGGCACAGCTTTTTCTCTCTATTAACTGTCTCTGAAAATATTTTCCTCCTCTTTTCTTTTCCATCCTCACTGTCTCAGTGGATATGTCCTCACTATCTGGACTCAGCCTGGAGCTAGCCAAGGGGGACAAGCACTGCTATGGCTTGAATAATGTCCCCTCCAAAACTCAGGCATTGCCAATGTGATGGTGTCAGGAAGTGGGGCCTTCAACAGGGGATTGGGCATGAGGGCTCCTCCCTGGGGAATGGGATTAAGGCATCATGCAGTGTCCTGTCTCTTGCTCTAGTGGGGACTCAGCCTCCTTCCACGTGAGGACACAGCATCCCCCCAGGTGGGAGGGCTGGACCATCCAGATCTGCTGGCGCCTTGATGCTGACTCCTCAGGCCCCATGAATGTGGATGTTAAATAAGACAGGTGTGCCCTTCCATGAGCGACATTTGGGAAGTAGCTTTACTCTGTGAGACGGGCACCTCAACAGTAGCCATTCTTGGGTTGAGGAGCCCCCAAATGTGGGTGATACAAAGTCCTGTGTGAAGGTCACTGATGGGCCCCTGTGCCCATGGCAATGAGACTTATCCCTGGGCGAAGTCCCACAAGGTTCAGGATGGGGGGAGTTTGAACCATGGATACATAGGGCCCTGTTCAACCTGGTCCTGCTGAATCCCTGCAGCAGAAGCGTCCCAGACGGCTACATCATCTTCCCACCCACCCCAGTCTACAAAGCCCTGCACCTGTGAGAGGTCTTGGGTACCATGGTTACCTTTCCATTTCACAGATGTGAAAACTACATTTTCAAAGCACAAAATTGGTAAACACAAGGTCTGGAAAGTTCTTAAGTGTTAGAGCCAGAACTAGGCCCAGGCCTCCCGTCTCCCTGTCCAATGGTTTTCCCAGATCCAAGCTCCCCTCTCAGGGAAGTGAATCTTCCACATTAACAGGCACATGAAACACCTGGTTCAAGCCCTAGTTTGGCCAAGTATCAGGAGCTTGGCCCTCGGCAACTGATGTCACTTCTCTAAATTCAGTTTCCTCATCTGTAAAGTGGGGGCAATTGTTCTGCCTCATTAGAAAATATTCCTAAAGTGTCTGTTCCCCTTCATGTTGCTCTTGAGCCCTCTCCTCGTCCCCCTTCCCAGGTCACCTTCCTGGCTTCTGCACCCCCCAGTAGTCCCTGCACAGCCACATCTTCTTGATCCTATTCACAGGGCCCTGTTTTCCTCCAAGACCCCTCACCTCTCAGAGGGAAACTCTGACAAGCCATGCTGAGCCACATGAAGGTCAGCCAGCGCCAGGAAGCACCTCCCCTCCACACCACCCCCAGCAAGAGGACTGAGGCCTGTGGCTGCAGCTCAGCACGCACACACTGCTGCCTCCACTGGTCTTCTAGCTGCCAGGAGACCTTCCCCAGCTATGAGCCACAGCCTCCCCCCGGGACATGGAACACTGTCCTGCACAGGAGTCTCACAGTCTGCTTTCACAAGGTCTTTTCATCTCAGTCTGGTCCACTGTCCCAACCACATTTCCTTTTAAACCTGGAGCAGCCCCCAGGGGTGAAGATAATGCTCTGCTTTCTGTATCTGCCCCATTCCCACCCAGGGCTCCTGCCCAACCTCAGTGTCAGTGACACTCGCACCCCAGCCACATCAGAGACACCATTCTACTGGGCTCCCTTGCTTCTGGAGCAGGTCATCTGTAGAGAAGTGGAAGACCAGCCACGCAGACTTCCTGAGTGGTTCTCCTCTCTACAGTTCTCAGCATCTCTCAGTATGCAGTGTGGGTGGTCAGACCTAACCCAATACCACCTCTCTCCACCCACAGGCCTCAGGCCACAGCTACTCTCCCCCAGGAAACACTGTGGCTCTGCAGACTTCAATCTACAGCCTCCAGAACGTGCCCACAGTCTACTGGAGTTCCTCCTGATTGGGCCCCTCCTAATTCATCACCTTCGCTCAAGAACAACACCAGCAGCTTTCAGCTCAACCACATACACAACATTTAGCAGATATGCACTGAGCACCCAGTGCCTTCAATAGCCCACCAGGGGCTGTTCATTGGGGGGAAAAACACTTATAGGATCCCATCCCATGCCCTATGGACCTCGGAAGCGCCCCCATCATCCTGCACCCTGCCCACCTGCTCCCCTATCAGAGGTGAGATCCTCCCTGCCAGCCCGTCAGATGCCTACTGACTTCAGGGGAAGCTCCCATGGCCCAGGCAGCTTCAGGAAGTGTGGCCCAGACTCCCCCACACAGATTTAGTTGCTCAGAGCGTCAGGGGGTGAGGTTCAGGAGAAGGCCTGCAGAGGGCTGGCTCAGAACTTCCCACAGCTTCGCACATCAGAGCCCACAGCAGCCTCACTAAGGGGCGTGTGGGGGGCACTGCACACCCACTCTCCCCAAAAGCCTTCACCCAAGGCAGGGGGTGTTGGTGTAGATTTCCTAAGACAAACCCTGTGATGGAGTCAGAGCAGGAGAAGAGAAGCCTGAAGAGAGCCTGAGGAGTGTGGATTCCTTTTTGCACTTGACATGGAGATAGTTTGCAATAGGCAACAGCAAAATTCAGGTGAGCTATGGCCCCGTGTCTCCTGTGTATTAGACACTTCCCCAACACCCCCTACCCATCCCCCACGCACACAGACACACACTCAGCCGCACACAGAAACACACACACAGACACACAGCCTGATGCCCAAGGGAGTCCTACACCAAGTCTACAGGGGAGCCTGGTTTCCCATCATGCATGCTGCTTCCACTGCCCCCAGTTCAGCCTGCAGAACCCATCTGGACTCCCTCCTCTGAGCAAGGTCCATATCTCTTCACTGTCCCACCACCTGTGCTGGTGTTCCCACAGGACAGACCAGTGACACAGCCGAGGTGGTGAGGATTGCCACCTGCACAGTCAGGGGGGTTTGCTTTGGGAAGGCTTCTCAAAAAGAGGGGCCAGGGGCCAGGTCAAGCACAGAGGAAGAGCCCTTGATTGGCTGGCATGAGGGTCCTGAGGGTGGGGGCAGCTTGGGGAGGCGTCACAAGAAGGAACAGGGCCATGTGTGCTCAGGAAGACGGGACTCTCCAGGGCCATCTGGAGCTGGACTGAACCTGGAGCAGGTGGGCGTCTGTGTGTGTCAGGCTCAGAGCACAGTCTCTCCCAAGTGCCGGCTTCTGCAGCTTCTTTCAATGACACCGTCTTCATGGCCTGTCCTCGGTTAAGGACCTCACTGTAGACACCAAGGGCAAGGCCCCTCTCTTCCAGATGTTGTTCATCAATTCCTGGGAAAGCAAGGCACAGTGTTCCTTGGACAGCCGAGGGAGAGAGGGCCCCTGAGGTACTGGCCTACAATCAACACTCAGTACTATGAACTGCCTATGAAATCCCCTAAAACTCCCAGCACAGGTTTGTCAGTGATGGACTTTCTTTGTTAATCATGTTGGTGTTACATAAATAGGTCAAGATCAGTGGGAACAGAAAGAGTGTATGCCTAATTTGGGGAGCCCTAGGCTGGGCAGTGTGACCTAGGGGTGTCCAGGCTGGTCACCACTGCCACCTCTCACTTTGTCCTTGTCCTGCCAAGACTCCTGCTGCACCAGCTGTGCCTAGTTGATGTCCTTGTCCCCGACCTCCTGGCCCTTCTGCAATCCTGGACCTGAGTCATCCCAGGTTGCGGCCGGATTCTCCAGGGAAACCTCTACCTGTACCCAGTGCCAGGAATCCAAGGCTGTCACCTTTACCCTCCTCATCTTCTCCAGAAGCCCACCTACTGTCAGGAAAATGTAGGAGGAGGGGAGCCCAGGGCCCAAGGGGAGAGGGAGGTTTCTGGGCCCAGGAGGAGAAACACAACCTGCTTCTTCTCTTCTCCATCGTCTTCTCATGGATCATCCAAAGGCAGATCCCAGCTGCAAGGATCAAAATCACCACCACGTAACCCATTCGGATGCCTCCCATGAGGACAGCTGGGTGCTCTCCATGTGACTCTGTTCCCTCCCAAGGAGAGAGTGAAACACATTAAGGCAGAGAGAAGATGAGGTTCACAGCGACAAGGGAGACAGAGAGAGGATGGAGAAAGGTTGGAAGGGGCCTGGTGCAGAAGCCGCAGGGGAGGGCGTGGCAGGTCCACTCATTCAAGCAGTGGCCCAGGTCCTTCGTGGAGCAGGGGAGACAGGGATGAGCAAGGTGGGGTCTGTGCACAAGTCATCACCAGGAAGGGACAGAAGCTCTCAATCACCAGGTGAAGGATCTCACTGCAGTAGAGGTTGACCCATGTCCAAGGTCTCCAGTGAGACCCCCAGGGACATGCACAGTCACCTGTGTGTGGGGAGCGGCAGGAGTTTCACAGATACTCAGTGTGGCAGGAGTGTCCCGCAGGGGAGGGACAGCACAGGAGGCAGGGCTAGGTGGGGAGGCCCAGGAGGCAGCCGTGAGTCCAGGAGGTTTGGTGGGCCATGTTGAACTTCCTCTGAGACTCCAGGGTGGAGGGGGGGGGACATGACCAGGGGTGGTGACTGCACTGACCAGTCAGGCTCCTCCAGCAGCCCCTGGGGGAAGACTGAGGGAGGACGGGTGCACACGGGTCCCAGGCATTCGGGGTCAGTGAAACACCTACTGGGCGCAAACTGCCCAGAACTGAGCCTGACACCTGGGCTAAGAGGAGAGAAGGCTGTGTCCCTGCCCTCATGGTGTCCCACTCAGGGAGGACTCAGACCCAGAAAGGGATCTTTCCACTCAGGGGGGATGGCCGTGGGCAGCTCCTTAAAGAGGCTGCGCCTTCAGAGCCCGCAGTGGCTTCACACATTAGGGAAGTCAGCAAGCAGCTGTGTCCCTGTGTGGACGAGGCCACCATCAGGGACACAGGACCTGCTAAGTCCTACATCCTATGGGGACTAGGTGGAGGTTGACCCCAGAGATGACACACAAAGGCCACAATCCGATCTGTTTTGGCAAAGATGACTCTGGACACAGGGCATGGTGACGGGGTGGGACAGGTCCTGGAAGGCTGCCCATGGCCCAGGGGGAAGGGCCTGGAGGTGAGGGATATTTAAAGACAGTCGTGAGCTGGATGCCACCCACACTTCTGGATTGGAGTGACCAAGGGAAGGCAGTGCTGTTCATAAACACAGCAGCAAAAAAGCCAGGGACCCTCGGGCTCCAGAGCCACCTGAGCCCTCCCTGTGCCCCTCCCTCCTGCAGCTGCACTCACCTGGGCTACAGAGGTCAAGGAGCTGGAAGGTGGCATTTTTCTGGTCCACTGGGTTGCTGAGGACACAGGTGAGGCTGACATTGGGCTGCCTCAGTGGCAGGCTCAGGGCCAGGGTCCAGGGGTTGGGGGGTCCTGGTGCCCCTCTCTGCTCCCGCTCACTGGGGGGACCCTGGACCTCCCAGGTTACATTCAGGAACTCTACATCCTCTTGGGCCCCACACTCCAGAGTGACATTGCACCAGCTGGGCGTGATGGACGCTGACGTGGTCCGGATCTGGGCAAGGGGCACAGGATCTGAGGAAGGAGGGGACAAAGGAGAGAGCCTCGCACATGCCACACATTGTCCTCCAGTGTCTCACTGACCAGAGGCAGGAGCCCTAGGAGGAAGCTGGGAGAACGTAACAATTTCCCCAGAGCTACATGTTGACAAGTGACAGCAGCCACTTTATTAAGCTCATGAGATCTCACTAGATGAAGCAAGTCTAAACTTTTTTTCCCATGAGAACATGATGGCTGAATCCCAGTTTTTAGGGACCATTATTTCTAGAAGATAGGGGGCTTCTGGAAGGGGAGAGGCGTGGGACAGAAGAGCTTGTCTGGGGCCGGGGTCCTGTGTCCTGGGTCTTCAGCTGAGACAGTGCCTGGGACTGCACAGCCCGACTGGGGCAGGACACCAGGCCAGCTCTGGGAGGACCCAGAAAGCTCAGGTCAAAACAGGAGACATTGTGGGAGAGGCCGAGGCTGCAACAGAGAGCACAGCTCTGCAGGCAGTTAGAACGTGACCCTGAATGTGTGCTCCCGACTGGGGGAGAAGGGTCAGATCCACAGGCCAGTCTGGAAATCACACAGCACCTGCACCTGCAGTCCACTCTCTGCAGAGGGACTGCCCTAGGCAGAGAGGGACTGTGGGGACCCTAGAGTTGGCAAAATGGATCTCTGCTGAGGGCCATTGCCAAGTAGGAATGACGCATCGATATTTCCTTGCCAGCGTACCCCATGTTAAATGGACTTGTCTTGGAAATTTGCTGCGACCTTGCATGTGTGTTTGAGAAAGATGACCCTGCTCAAGGTGATCGAGGGTGGATCCAGGTTTGAGGAAGTACCTGCAGGTTTGAGGAAGTATCCCGGTCCTTGGGTTTAGGGTGTTTCCGGTTTAAGGTTCCCGGTTTAAGACAATAGGGGTTTTAGGGAAGTTGGAGGTTGAAGATTATTGCTGCTGGGATTAGGGTGTTCCTGTTGCTTGTTCCCGTTGAGTTCTCGTGAGAGTCAAATGGGATTTGGAAAAAGCCTCATGGAGGAGGTGTATTGTGCGGGCAGATTTTAGATTGCCCCTGAACCTGTGTGGAGGCCCGTGAGAGTTCGGAAATAAAGATTGCTGTTTGAACCTACAAAGCTGTGTGGTGCCTCCTGATCTTGTGCCCAGCCAAGACTGCGGCAGATCCCCTGGGACGTGCAGCTGCATCACTTCTCCTACCCTATCAAGGCTTGCAGAGCAGGATTTGTGGGGTCTGTGGAAGTGAGGCTGGCCTCTCACTGGCCACTCCCTACACGGATTGGATACATGTGGATTCCAAAGGAGGTAGAACAATCATGTCCCACTGATATTCACATCTTTATCCTCAGAACCTGTGAATATGCTAAGTTATGAAAAAAAAGAGCTGAGCTTTAGGATTGTCTGGAGAGTCCCAGAGTCATCACAAGGACCTTTAAATGTGGAATCAAGTTTCAGGCACGGTGGTGCACACCCCCAATCCCAGCAGCTCAGGAGGCTGAGACAGGTGGATCCGAAGATAAAAACCAGCCTTAGCAACCAGGCATGGTCCTAAGCAACTTAGCAGAGCTCTGTCCCAAAAATATAAACTTTTTTTTTCCCCCATGAGAAAGTGATGACTGAATCCCAGTTTTTATGGACCATTATTTCTAGAAGATAGGGGTTATCTGGAAGGGGAGGAAGCGTGGGTCACAAGAGCTTGTCTGGGACTAGGGACCTGTGTCCTGGGTCTTCAGCTGAGACAGTGCCGGGGACTGCAGAGGCCGACTGGGGCAGGACACCAGGCAGCTCTGGGAGGACCCAGAAACCATAAGTCAAAAAGAAGACATTGTGGGAGGTACCCTGGCTGCAACAGAGAACAGAATGCAAGGTTCAAGTTCAAAGTAAGAATGTCAATTTCAGACATTGCCCTCTAGGGCAGCGAAGATCTCCTTCTGATATTTAAAGACTGAATATATGACACAACACAAACCAACAAGAGACAGAGCTGACCCTTTCCCCACCAGGATAAGTTCTTCACCAGGATAGGATGAGGCAAAACAGAAATTAAACTGGACAAGAAACCCACCCAGAATTCAAAATGTTCAAGACCAGATGAAATACAGCACTGCTTCTGCCACAGCTAACAGTCGTCCTTACTCTACTGCACGCTGAGCCCCGGGTATCAGCCAGTGATGTAGGAAGACATCATGAATTGCAGGATATGAAAGATTGCTTATGCCATGGATAGGGATAGCTCATATTTTCAAATACTTTATTTTTAGTACTGTATGCCTTCAACTGTCCAATAAACAAATCAACTAATGCACCTATGGGAGGATGACCTGCTTAAAACCTCTTAACTGTCTTTCACAGCCCTAAGATGTTTATAAACCACTAATAAACTCTATTTCCTTTTCCCTGCCTGCCTTCTAATGACTTTGACAGCAAACACCCTATTTCCAACTTTAGTAGTGGTCTCTGGCAATTAAATTTTTAAAAAAAGAGTTTGAATCAAGTTTTCCTCTAATTATGAATGCTATGGAAAAAAGTTGTTTTCTCCTGTTAAATGATAAGTGAGCAAATTTATCTTTCTGTTGCATCGTCTGTCTGCCACTTCCTGAGTTTTGTTGATAAAAATGTAGGGTTTTAGATGACTGATTATTAGTTCCTGTGGGTCTTTTTTTTTGGCGGGGGTGGGGGGGAATTGGAAATAGTCACTTTACAAATGTAGGTCTCCATCAACTTGAGAGGAATGTGCTCAAGAGTGGCCAGGCCAGGTGTCTTTAAGGGGAAGAGGACCAATGTAAGGATTTCCATGTACTGAGACTCGAAGGGTCTTGAAAACCTCAAGGAAATTCCAGAAGCCAGGGACACTTAGATGTTCATGTCATTCCTCTATTTAAAGCAATGTCACAATAAACATCTGTATCAGCTAGAAATAAACCTGGCTAACTCAGAAAGTCAAGGATCTCATATATGGAAGCTGAGAGAAAACAGAGACGTAGGGGAGGGAGCATCTCCTGAAAATTAAAGGACTGCTGGACACGGTGGCCCACACCTGTAATCCCAGTGGCTGGGGAGGCTGAGGCAGGAGGATTAGGAGTTCAAAGCCAACCTCAGCAATTTAGGGAGGTGATAAGCAACTCAGTGAGACCCTGTCTCTAATAAAATAGAAAATAGAACTGAGGATGTGGCTCAGTGGTCAGGTGCCCCTGAATGCGAGGCCTGGTTACACCAGGCCCCCAAAAAATAAAGAAAAGAAAAGACCAATAGAGTAGAGGGAAGTGGGGAGAAGAGGAAAGAAGGTCGGGGTGGTTGAGGGAATTATATTCTATTATGTGCTTTTATGAATATGTAACAAATCCCACCATTATGTGTAATTATAACTTGCCAGTCTAAAAATGGAGTCCCACCAAAAAAAAATAAAAGGAAAAGAAAACAAATACTTTCATCTACTAGTGAGAAAGACCTAATCCCGGTGACTGAACAATTACTGGCTTCTTTTCTCTTGTGCCCAAAACCACGCTGTAGGGAAGCAGGTCAGGTGGGAAGGGGGGCTCTCTGGGGCATGAGGGTCTCGGGCTCCTCACATTTTCATCTTCCTTGGCATATAGTGCTTCTTCTCCAGGACAAAAATAACAACTGGAACTCTAGGCATCGTGTACAAGTTCCAAACACTAGAAAATGGAAAGAGTGGGCCAGGGAGGGAACTTTCCCTAAGCCCCATTCAGTGACATGTGCCTTAGTGGGTGAGACACATCACTTCAACCAAACACAGAGTTAGGAAGGGAAGGGATCCACAGAGATCCTGTCTCCTCAAAGGTGCAGACAGGCTTCCTTCTGTTCAGTTATACCCCTGGAGGTAGAATTTCCAGATCAGAGTGCCTTGGTCATTTGTGACATTGATATGCTGTCGAATTGCACACCAAAATGGCTGTGCATATTGACATTCTCCCCAAAGTCTAGGAGAATTCCCATTTTTTTTTCACAGCCTTGTCAACATGATGAACAACCTGGGGACAATTGGATGTATTTTTTAAATGGCATCTTGGGTTTCACTTTTTATTTCCCTGGTGATTAGTGAACTTGAGCATATTTTTAGAAGTTCACTTGTCCACTTTCACAAATCAGGCTTTGTCCAGGGAAAAGACTCTTCCTTTCTTTCCCATGCACTCCTTCCCTGTCTCCCCACCCCAAATGCCCCAAGACAAGACCTGGCTCCAGGGAGTGTTCTGAGCTGGAGAGAGGAAAGGCAAAGGGAGACTTTGGTGGACCAGAGTCACGCGGGCTGGGGAGGAGACAGAGAAGCAGTTGTGTAGGATGTTCTGGGAAGTTGGGGATTCTCTTCCCAGACGTGGCTCATACTGAAGGGCTCTGTCTGGGGATTTTGGGGAGGAGCAGCAGTGAGAGAGAGGAGTCATGTCAGCTGGATCCCTCTGAGGACTTGGCTCGCTCATGGTGTTACAAAGGCATGGAGCCTGAATAGGGAGGGACCTTTTGAACTTCTATGGAACAAGAAATCCCCCATGCATCACTGATTAACAGTGCTAATGTCACTGAACCCCCCAAGGCTAGGGAGATCATCAGATCCAGCGTCTTTTGGAATGTTCATCTTGATGTTGCCCAGGTCAACTTCATTAAGCTTGATCTGAAACGTCCTATGATAGTCTCTGATGATCAAAAGCCATCCTTGGTCTTTGGTAATTTCTGAGCCCTATCCCTCATGACCCATGTCCCCACTTTCCCCATTCCTTAATTCCACCCAGCGTATCAGGCCTATTGGCCAACCATCAAAATGATCCACTTAATAGCTTCACCATGGGCTGGGAGTGCGCCCAGTGGTGGAGCACATGTGTGTGCACAGCCCCGGATTCAATATCTGCCAAAATGACCAAAAACCAAAATGCTTCATCCAACATCTGGAGGTTGTCCAAGGAGGAGTCCTGTCTAATGATTGCGTAGCTTTGCAGAGTCCTCCCTTCCCTTCCCCTCCCTTCCCTTTCTCCCTTTCTGCTGGGAATCACCCCAGGCCTCATGCATGCTGGGCAAGCACCATCAGCCAGCGCTCCCATCTTCCCATTGTCATCACCCTGTCACTGTCTCCCTTCAAAACCAACTTCTCCTTCCCAGTAACCCTGCCCACCCTACATGGTCCCCTCAAGGGACCGAACAGCCTCCCTGTGGAGCAATGGCTTATCCTCTATTTTTCTCATGTTTCTCGGCCTTCCTCAGCTTCCTTGGATACTTTAGGTGAAAAAAAAATACATTCTCCATCTCATTGTATCTTCTCAGAGACATATTTGTACCTTCTATCATATTCTCTCAAATTCTCTCCCCAGGGGTGGGAAAGGGGAAGACACTGGGACCGCCTGTCCTAGGTGATGTCACACATCCTCCTTTTCCCAATGCTGGGGACTGAACTCTTCCCTGGGGCATATATAGTGGTTTGTAACTTTACAGTCTTTTGCGTCTCTCACCCTCTCCTTGGGGGTACACACAGCTGGTGAAATCTGGCTCTCCATGCAACCTATCCATGCAGGGATCCCCTCATGATTACAAAGTACTGGGGATTCCAGTTCAGAAAAGTACAACTAGTGTTTAATGAGAACTGGAAGGATTTGGATTTAGACCTCATCTTATGCCACGGGTTCTCCCTCTTCAGAATCAGGGACCATTCTGTGATTTCAGGGCTCTTCCCCCTTACAAGTGGAGCAGAATAATATATCCACTAAAGTATTTGTTATAGTTTGGATCTTGAATGTCCCCCAAGGGCCCTGTGTTGAAGGATTGGTCCCAGCCTGTGGTGCTTTGGGGAGGGGGTGGAACCCTTGGAGAATAAAATCTAAATGTTTTAGTCAGTTAATTCACTGCTGTGTCTTAAAAACCCAACCAGAACAACTGTAGAGGAGGAAAGTTTATTCAAGGGCTCTCGGTTTCAGAGGTCTCAGTTCTTAGAAATCCAGCACCAGTCCTCCAGGGAGGCTGAACATCATGGCAGAAAAGTGTGGCAGAGGGAAGCAGCTCACATGGTGCTCAGGAAGCAGAGAGGGTCCACTTGCCAGATACTAATATATGCCCAAAGCCACATTTGGATATATATAATTGTCTCATTTCTCCTCTGAATCTTCTGGTACTGTCTCACACATGAGATTTTGGGGGACACCTCACATCCAAACCATAACACTAATGGAAGGAAGGAAGGTCACTGAGGTCATGCCTTGAAGAAGATATTGAGACTCCAGTCCCATCCCCCACCCCACCTCCCTCTTTGCTTCCCAGCTGCCATGAGGTAAATAGACCTTCCTCATGATGTGCTTCTGCTGTGATGTATTATCCCACACAGGCCCAAAGCAACAGGGCCATGTGACCAACTGAAACCATGAGCTGAAACAAACTTTTCCTCCTTTTAAGTAGAATCACTCAGGTATTTTGTCACAGTGATTGAAGGCTGACTGACAAACTCCTCCCCACTCCAGCACTCTCCTCACATCCTGACCTTAAATTTCTGAACTCCTAGGGTGGGAGTTGCCTTCACCTGCAGTCTGCTACATGATACCTTTCCTTGTCTTAATGGACACAAGCACACACATTTTCTGACTCCCATGATCCAGGCACTGCTTTGATTTGCCAAAATCTACTGCAAATGCACTAGAACTGCTAGGTGCTAAGGGCTGGGTGCTCCCACTTGTGAAGTCCTTGCCCCCACTTAATACATGAAGGCTAATTGGTGAACACTGAATGTCAGTAGCTCTTAGAGTTTTGTTCTGAAGCTGCTTCTGTGGTCAATATAGAAACAGCTGGGGCTGGGGATGTGGCTCAAGCGGTAACGCGCTCGCCTGGCATGCGTGCGGCCCGGGTTCGATCCTCAGCACCACATACCAACAAAGATGTTGTGTCCGCCGAGAACTAAAATAAATAAGTAAATAAATAAAAGTGCCTCAAAAATTTAAAAAAAAAAAAAAAGAAACAGCTCTTTTCTCCCTACCTATTACATTACTTGGCAGAAATCTAACTTTAGGGATTCAGCATACCTAATCCCTCCAGATCCCTAAATCAGTACTGATGCTTCCCGTCATTTGGTCTTTTTGACAAAGAGTACACTGTCATTTCATCCCTCACACATAGCTTCACCAAGAACAATAATTTGGAGGCTGCTCTGGTGAAGTCCAGGCCTCTGCTGTCAGATTTCATTCCAGATTCTCCCATAATGCTGTGGGCAGGCTAGCAATCCCCCCATCACCTCTGGTGTCTTAGAGGACAAATCCCTCCAATCTCAACACCTGGGTAGAAGCCTCTTTTTCCTTTTGTTTGATGTGTGGTCAGAAACCCAACTGGGAGTCTGTCTATCAACATCACCAGGGAGAATCCTGCCAGGTGTTGACTGCAGAGGACGATGCATCTGTGGTTTAAGGTGACGAGTCTCCTTCAGCAGAGTTCTAAGGCTGCCTGGTAGTTGACCCCACTGCAGCAACTTCCAGACTTTGGCCAGCTGTTTCATCAAGCAAAGCAGGTTGGAGGTCCTGTATTGACCTCCATTCTCCTTCCTGGAAAGCTCCTAGTTTCTTAAGGAATTGTGGTTCCTTTGGAAAAACAATTTGCACCTAATAGTTTCATGGGTTATTCTTAGAATTTAGTCATTCATGTATGCTCACAGGAGAGTATTTCAAATAAGAGAACTGACATGTTTTATTTAACAAGTAAGAATGATGTGTGGATTTTCAATATGTAGACATGGGATTTATGGATCTCCATTGGTTATCTTGCTCTGGGTTCCACCAATGTTAGAGATGGTTTTGGCAGCAGGAGTAGGAGCATTGCTATTCTAAGCAACCTGCTTATGTGACATGTTTTCAAGTCCTGCTCCTATATGTGTGCGTATGTGTGTGTGTGTGTATACGTGTGTGACTTTCACTTGGTAATTAAATGCCCTCAGTTATGCCTGGTCACATGGTTTCATGAATTTGAAATTATTCAGATAAGGATAACACCAAACCTAAAACTATGTGAAAGGTGTTACTTTCGCAGGAAGCTGCTGTTCTGCTCAATATTTAAGGAACATCAGTGTGTCTTTTTCTATCACATTCTGCCATAGCTCCAAATAGTAACTAGAGAGCTCAAGGTCACTTCAAACCCCTTTAGGTTTGCAGGACCATAAGGGTAGCATTTCAGCCACACCAGAAGGAGAACCTTCTCTTGTTTTGAGCCATTTAAAGTTGATTGCCTCATGAAATTCATTTGGAAAAACAAGGGACACAGAATCAAAGGCAGTTCCTTAGCAAGAGTGAAGCAGGAGGCATCACAATACCAGACCTTAAACTATACTACAGAGCAATGGTAACAAAAACACCATGGTATTGGCACCAAAACAGACATGTAGACCAATGGTACAAAATAGAAGACACAGAGACAAACCCACATAATTACAGTTATTCCATACTAGACAAAGGCACCAAAAGTATACATTGGGGAAAAGATAACCTATTCAACAAATGGTGCTGGGGAAACTGGAAATCCACATATAGCAAAATGAAATTAAACCTCTATCTCTCACCCTGCTCAAAAATCAACTCAAATGGGGTTGGGGCTATAGCTCAGTGGTACAGCGCTTGTCTAGCACACTTGAGGTAGTGTGTTCGATCCTCAGCACCACATAAGAAAATAAATAAATAAAATAAAGGTGTTGTTATCCATCTACAACTAGAAAATTTTTTTTTTTGCAGGTTGAAAAAAAATTTTTTTAAATCAACTCAAAGTGGATCAAAAACTTAGATACTAGAACAGAAAGAGACCCTGGACTAATAGAAGAAAAAGTAGGCCCAAATCTTCATCATGTTGGCTTAGACCTGACTTCCTTAACAAGACTCCTAAAGCACAAAAAGTAAAATCAAGAATCAATAAATGGAAGCTGGGCATGGTGGCACACACCTGTAATCACAGCAGCTGGGGAGACTGAGATAAGAGGATTGCAAGTTCAAAGCCAGCCTCAGCAAAAGCAAGGCACTAAGCAACTTAGTGAGACTCTGTCTATAAAATATAAAATAGGGCTAGGGATGTGGCTCAGTGGTCAAGTGCCCCTGAGTTCAATTCCTGGAACACCTCCTCCAAACCCCGGAAAAAAAAAAAAAGAATCTATAAATGGAATGGATTCAAACTAAAAAGCTTCTTCTCAGCAAAGAAAACCATCAGTAACATGATGAGAGAGCCTACACCCTCTTTACCACACTCACCACAAATAAAGCACTAGTCTCCAGGATATATAAAGAACTCAAAAAACTTAACATCTAAACCACAAATAACCCAATCTATAAATGAGCAAAGGAACTGAACAGACACTTCACAGAAGAAATACGATTGGTCAACAAATATATGAAAAAATGTTTAAAATCTTTATTAATTTAAAAAAATGCAATTTGAAACTACATAGAGATTCCATCTCATTACAGTCAGAATGACAACTATCAAGAACACAAGTAACAATAAGTGTTGGCGAGAATGTGGGGGAAAAGGCACACTCACACATTGCTGGTGGGGCTGCAAAATGGTGCAACCACTCTGGAAAGCAGTATGGAGAGTCCTAGAAAACTTGGAATGGATCCACCATGTGACCCAACTATCCCACTCCACAATTTATACCCAAAGGACTGAAAATCATCATACTACAGTGACACAGCCACATCAATAGAGCAGCTCAATTCACAATAGCTAAACTATGGAACCAACCTAGATGCCCTTAAGCAGGGGAATGGATAAAGAAAGTGTCGTACTTGTACACAATGGAGTATTACTCAGCCTTAGAGAAGAATGAAATTATGGCATTGCAGGTAAATGGATACAATAGAGAATATCATGCTAGGTGAAATAAGCCAACTGCCCAAAACCATAAGCCAAATGTTTTCTCTGATAAGCGGAAGCTGATCCATAGTGGGGTGGAGGGATAGGAAAGAATGAAGGATCTTTGGTTTGTGTAGAGGGAGTGAGGGGAGGGGTAGGGCTGTGGGGATGGGAAGGACAGTAGAATGAGGCAGACATTATTACCCTATATACATGTGTGATTACACTACGGGAGTGACTCTGCACCATGGACAGCCAGAGGAATTGGTCCCTGTCCCCAGTGCCAATCAATGCCAATGTGTCTCTCTTCATCAGGAGGGACAGGGGGGTTTTAAAGAAACTTCAAGGGTTACGTTCCGGGTGTGCTCTGGTAGGGGGACCCCAGGGTGCCCTGGTGGCTGTTAGGATTCACATTTTAATTTGTGAGATATTCACTTCCCAGATCCTCAGCAGGCATCTCCTTCCTGTAGTGGGTGTGTTCAAGGGCATTAAACTAGGGGAAGAAAAGGTAACACTGTCTCCCTAATATGTCTAGGGAGGGGAGAGGGGAGAAGAGAAAAAACATTTTGTAAAAATATAAGCCTTAGGGGCTGGGATTGTTGCTCAGTGGTAGAGCACTGGCCTAGCATGTGCGAGGCCCTGGGTTCGATCCTCAGCACCACATAAAAATAAATAAAGGTAGTGTGTCCAACTACAACTAAAAAATAAACATTTTTAAAAAATAAGCCTTAGAGCAATGAGGGCTACATTCATAAGGTGAAGGTACCACTGTTACAGAATAAGAAGTTGTGCTCCATTTGTGTACAATATGTCAAAATGCATCCTACTATAAAATAAATAAACAAATTTAATAATAAATAAATACAGTTGATTGCCATCTGTGTACCTCAGTGCTGACACAGTACACCCAGATGCGATGAATAGTGCCTCCAAATGCAGAAAAGACTACAAGGCCTGGTGGGTGACTCTTTGTTCAAAACTGTGCATTTAAGGAAAAACAATTTTTTTTTGTCTTTGAGGCAATGTGCTGATAGTCCCCAAATGATTTGACTCCTAGAACTGTGCCAACACGTCAGGTCCACTGAGTTCCAAGAGATCTATCTTCCATTTCCTGATACCTCTGTGTTGTGCAGTGCATCTAGAGCACCTGCAATTTCCTTGTCACTGCATCAAACCAACATCATGTAATTCCCTACTTAGATCTGCAGTCCGATGGGATGGGATATGACCAGACCCTATTACATTTCTCCCCAATGCTGTGATATCTTGAGAATCTATTCCCACTAGTATTTCCCTGATGTTTGCCAATATGACTTTACAAAATCTTGCAAGTCTTAAAGTGTGAGAAAATTCTCCTTCATTGTTTTACATTCTAATTGGCCCCTGGGACACAGAGGACCTAGTTATCCCAGAGGAATGAAGGATAAGAGAGATGAAGCATGAGGGGAATTGCTGTCTTCCTTCACCAGAACCCACAGGAGATGAAGTTACTACAAACTGGGAAGGCAGGATTCCTTTTCCAGATGGATGTAGGAGCACTTTGGTTGGCAAGGGAGGTCCTGGTTCTAAAGGTCCAGTTTTTACCCAATTAGTGTGCTGCTCTTTAAAACAAGATAATTGAAGATACTTTTCAACATACTTTGAAATTCAGCAACCTGCAGGATCTGACTCTGTATCTGATTTTTGGCTGTGGGAACTGAGCGATTATTCTGTAGTAGACAGAGAAAGCTTCTGCTTGTCTGATCATGCATTAAACTGAGAATTTTTAACATTGAGCTTATCTCCAGCACATTTAGAAGCATCTAGGGCAGCCCACAAACCTTATAGTCCTTATTTTTCCTCCCTATAATTTTCTATCACAAGAGTCATTCAATATGTCTGTGTCTTACCTTCAATACACACTTTGTTCCAGGTAACTCTAGGTGATCATTTAGAGCTGGGTGCTATGAACTACCAGCATCTCACCATATAATAGTAATATTTGTTAGATGACTCAGATGAGTATCTATTATACAGGAAAGACAAAATAATTTTTTGCCAGGTTTCTGTTCTCAAGACTAAAAGGCTCAGGGGTCACTCCAATTAAACAGGGCTAACTGGGCTGCACAAAATAACCACACAAGAGACTCAAGTATCTTTTTCTTTTGGGGTCACTGTAATGGCTACTCAGAACTTAAAGATCCTCAACAAGAGAGAGAGAGAGAGAGAGAGAGAGAGAGAGAGAGAGAGAGAGAGAGAGAGCACTTGCACTGACCCATTTTGTTGAGGAGAAACTATTCAAATGAGGCAAGGGGCCAGGTTTCAGGGGGCTGAGTCTAGCTTCATGATGTCCACTGTCAGCAGGTGACTGACACCTGGGTAGGCCACACCCAAGGGCACAGTAAGGAAAGGGGACACACACAAGGCACTTCCATGGAAGATTCTATCCTAAACAGGGCAAGGGGTTATATTACAAAGGAACAGGTGAGCATAGCTCCACCCATGGGGCTGTAGCAAGACACACCCATGCACAAGACACCCACCCTCCCACCCAAGAAGGGTGGGGAAAGCTCTGCCACATTTCTGCCACTGAGCGCCTCAGCGCCCAGCCGGGGAGTGTGACTCAGTCACGTGCAAGGTTGGTCTCCCACATGTTCCCCCCTTTCTTAATATATATTTAAAAAATGCAACTGGGAAATTCTATCTTTCAGTCACTTGACTCTTGGTCCAAGGTCATCATGATCCACTATTGAAACAGAAAAAGAATGAGTAGAAAACATATCCTCTTCATAACACAATCAACTTGGAAGATCCAGGTTATTATTATTATTTCACCAAACACTCATCAGAATATTCTTAACTCTTTTCCTAAATTTATTGGGAGGCATTGCATTTGGCCATAGTAACAGACATTTTCATTGGCATGGCATTTAGGCCTCTCCATAAACCACAGAGCAGAGGGCTCACTCACATTATTTATTACATTGTCTTCTAGAGCATTATTACTTAGTTCTCATCCTTCCATCAGCACTTATCTGACCATGAAGGATTTTGGAAATAATTTAAGTCAAACATTAAGAAAATTCACACATTGTAAGTTTTAAGACATAGCCACAAAGGCTGCAATTGAATAAGCAAGGAATAACATTTAAAGTAGTCACTTCAGGGATTATGAGACCAGAAGTTTGCCTAGGTCTGGTTAATTAACATGCACCTGTTTCAAAGCCTGAATATTAACCTCAGCATATTATAGATCTGAAATATTAGCTGGCAATAACTAATGATGCAATAAGTTGTATTCTTAGAGTCTACAGGATATTTATCATCTTTTTTCTTAATTCTCATATTTAAGCAGTTTATTAGATCTGTCAGTAATATAAGTACAATTGGAAAAATCTATTTAATAATCTTTCCAACAATTGTCCATATAGGTAAACATAGTCTTAGCCACTAAGGTCCAGCATAATTGGCTGGCTTAGGTTTCTTATCTGCTGTCTAGCATAAGTTCCTGTCACTGGTGTGGTCAATTAGTTGCTTGGCTACCTCGGCTATCTCAGTTGTGGGGGGTAGAGATGTGGAATCAACACACAGACTCCAGGAGCTGGTGAGAACTGGCTGGTGACAAACCTCAAGTCAACGTCCAGTAGCTCAGTTTATTTTTGAAATGCACACAACTGTTATAGGGTTCGAGTGGGGCATGCTCGTCAATCATACATAAGCAAGACAACATCCATAAGCCAATCGTCTTCTGCCTAATGTAACCCCACTGTGAGGAACTCTAAATGCTCGCAGCTGTTAGTTGCAACTGAAGGCTGTTCCAACATCTCCTCCCCTTTTATTAAATTTGTTGCCAAAGGAGAACCCTGATGAGAGAAGAAAGGAAAAGGGAAAAGCAGAGGAAAAAAGGAAGCATCCAGACACGGCCCTTTCCAGCAGCTGCAGGTGTTTCCTGCTGTGGTGAGGGGGCAGTCGCTGTGGACTAGGTCTCTGTCTGTCACTTGGGTCCCCATCTGAGCTAGACATGGGGAGCAAAGCTGCCATGGAGCAGGAGACCTCTCTCAGGGGGGTGAAGAATTAGGCCTTTGCACAAGTGGAGTGTGCAAGGCATTGTCCCCGAGAGGGCTCCCTGTCTCCTTGATAGATAATGCCCCCGTGGCCTCCACACCAGCATTTACCCTAGGATCAGCAAACTCAGGTTTCTTCTCCATGGAGGACCCGGCTCACAGCACTGGGCAGGTGAGACTGTGTTCAGGAAGGAAGGAGAAAGGCCATCGACAGACAAACAGTAATATTGTGACAAAGCCGAGAGACACAGATGGTTGAAGAGGAGGCCAATGCTAAGACTCAGAGTGTGATCCCTCACAGAGAACTGGCCCTTGGTTGGTGTTACTCACATCTGGTCCATAGCCGCCATCCATAGGGATGCAGAAAAAATATGTAATTTCAACACTGTCTTTTTCTCAAAGATACTTCCAGACAGTCTGTTTACCACAGAATCAATATATAACTGACCATTACAGTCAGGACAATTAATCTAGTCTCATGGGTGGACTCTCCAGTCCACACTGCAAGACACATTACAGGTGGACCTGGGAAATGGGTCCATATAAGTCTTTTCATAATTTTTACTTACCTGACAAGCTCATGAAGCTGCATGGTGTAGACTCTGTAGCTGGAAATTTACCTTCCTGAGCCAGGTTTCTCAGTCATCATCATGATGACTGCTTTAAACTTTCCTTTGAAATCTAATATAATTTACTGAATTGTGTTAAGTAACATTAAGGCTCTCAATATTACATTTCAAGAAAAAATTTAAAAACATTTTGTAAATCCTAGTTTGTCTCTCTGGGATCCTGTATTTTCCCCATTTCTTTATTTAATAAAATTGAGTAAAGACTTGGCATAAGTCATAATATTATAAGTTACATATTACAGTGCAAGTTTTTAAATGATAAGAATAGATTTACCTTTTGTTGATTATTGTAATTTTTTAATTTAGACAAGTTGATCCATCCTAATAATTTATTAAGAACTCACTATCTGTGCTCGCTTCGGCAGCACATATACTAAAATTGGAAGGATACAGAGAAGATTAGCATGGCCCCTGCGCAAGGATGACACGCAAATTCGTGAAGCGTTCCATATTTTTTTGTGGATGTGTAACCGACGTGATTCTGCAATCTGCATTTGGGGTAAAATTGGGAGTTCATAACCCACTTCAATCTAATGTATGAAATATAATATGTCAAGAGCTTTGTAATGTTGTGAACAACCAATAAAAAAATAAATAAAAAAAGAAAAAAAAGAACTCACTATCTCTTTTTGAGAAGGTCTCAAAATATCTTTATATTTTAGAATATTATCCTTTAAATAGATATATCTTAATTGTTTTTAAAAAAATATGATTAAGGTTATTTTCCAATGTAGGGAGCAGTATATAAGTCTTACCATATTTTTTATAGATAATATGTCCAGCCAGAGAACTTAAAATTAACATACAATTTTAATTTGGAGAACTTCAGTCCTAGTAAAATGTTGTCTTAAATCTCATATAATTATCTAACAAACAAAATATGTAAAA